>NC_139790.1:4877879-5510071 GCF_965231275.1 Zosterops lateralis
ATGATTTCTAGGCTTTTTTTTTTTCTTTTTACACCTGACACGAAACACAAGCCCACATTTCACACCAAGCTCCTGTCCCTGTCCTCAGCGGATTCTCCAGCTGGGAGGGGATTGCCCCGCGCCAGAGCCGCTATCCCGAGGAGAATGCCGAGGGAGCTGCCTGCGCAGCCCCGGGATGGGGCTTGGACGCCCAGAGAGCCAAACCCATCGTATTTTAGTCCCTCTAGACGCACCTGTAACCGATGGCAAAGGCTGAAATTCCCCCAAAGCATCACAAAGTTCCTGGAGCCCTTTTCCCACAGCTGATTGCTGCAGGTTTTCATCCCTTTTTTTTTGCACCTGCACGGCTTGGCCAGCCCTTGGCTTGCGAAAGAACTGCCATTATCAAAGGTGATGAGCCGAGAGTGACCACGGCCAAGCTGAAAAATGAAGGTGGTGAGATGGTTTATTTGGCGTAATGAACGTCCCCTGGGCAGCTCTGGCAATGGGCAGGGTGCGGGTGGGTGAGAGGCTGGACACGAGGGGGCCCAAAGGGGCTCTGGGCTGAGCCCCAGCGTGGGCAGCAGCTCCGGGGGGATTGTGCGCCCGGGCCCCGCTCAGGTGAGACCCCCACCCGCGGAGCTGGGATCCCTTTTCCGGAGGGCAGCGAGGGCTGCGGGAGAGCCCGGCAGAGACCGCGCTCCGTGGAGAGCACCCCCAGAGATGAGCTGGCTTTCCCCGGGCCCCCCCCCAGGAAAGGGAGGAGGGCAGGGATGACCCGATCCCCATGGGGAAGGAGGATAGAGGCACCCTGGCCCCTCCGTCACGGAGGAGGAGCGAGGCAGGCCAGGCCCCCCACCCCATAGGGACGGAGGCTTGGAGTAGAGCTGGCACCTCCTTAGCGGGAGGGCGGAGAAGAGCCCGGAACCACCCCCCACCCCCGATAATGGGGCTGAGGACGGCATGGCCCGGCCTACACTCGATGGGGGTGGCAGGTGGGAGTAAAGGCCGAGCCCTCCGTGGCTGGAGGAGGGAGAGGAAAAGGATCCCAAGCCGAGCACGGTGAAGAGGACGGAAAAGACAGGCCCCCCCCTCCAGCCCGAGTCCCTCTCAGTCGTCCCCCAGTGCGAGACGGACGGAGACCCCTCGAGCGTTCCCCGGGCTCCAGACGAAATAAAGCTGAGCATAATCTGCCGAGGCATAACGGGCTTGGACTTATTATTTATTCGAGTGTGAACAAGGTGGAATCTACCGTGGGTGGTCTGGGTGTTGTTGAATGGTAAATATCAGGTAGAGGGAGATGGAAAGAAAAAGGCTGGGGGGAAGCAAGAGAGTGGCAGAAAGATGAAGTAGAAAATCAGGATGATTCTCAGCACAGCTCTGGCCTCGGCCTTTTGGATTCACTCTTCTCGCTCAGCCTCGTGTCCTCGTCCCTAGGCCTGGCATCACTGGACAATGGTGTCACCTGAGCCTCATCTCAAGGTCCCTTAGCTCAAGTCGTGGCCCAAAGTTCCCCTTCAGGAGGCACATTGATGCAACAGGGGGCTCGGGTGGTCCCAGCTTTTCTGCACTTGTGTCCGAATGGGCAAAAGGTCCTTCCTGGCAATGGCCCAGGACTTGGGAAGGGGCTGGAACTGGGGCTGGGTTTTGAGGTCAGGGTTAACCAATCCTAAGGCAGCCCCATTTCTGGGCTGCCCAGGCCCCACGGGGAGGGCTCTGTGAGTCAGGAAGAGGGATCCTTGGGAATTGAGAGGGATCCTCTCTCAATACCATGGGCCGCTGAGCTCTGGCAGCTGGATACGCAGCTGGGACCACGTGTGCTCCGGGCCCCAGCCGAGGGCCCGGGGCTCTCCATCCCCTCTGCCACGGCCAGGGCGTGGGCTTAGTGATTCGTTTGCCTGGCGAGCGACTCGTTGGGCAAGCAAAGATCAGTCCCCAGCGTTTGATGTGATTTTTGCCGATTTTATTTGAACTTACCTCGGTTGAGGCGGGGACGCTGAGGGGCACGGGCGGTGCCGGGACTCCGGCGCTCTGTCCTGGTCAGCCCGGGGCACCACCGGGGTGTGGGCTCCATCCTCCTGGCCCCGGGCTGATAGGATAGGGTTCAAATGATTTCTGGACAGCAAGGCCTTGGGAACAGAATGTTAGCTGGACTGCAGCCAGGACGATCTTTCCATGTTATTGTCTTGACCAATCAAGTAGGACTTTGCCTGCCTGGGTAATAAATCAGGGGAGGTGGGGGATGAGTGTGATTTTGTGGTGGGTAGTTAAGGCGTAGGCCCTGGAAACAAAGGCGAGGTTTTTCATTCCTGTATCATGTGAAACTGCACCTGCATAATCATCACACCATGAATGATAGGATTGTTAAGGGTAACGATTGTTTGGAAATGGAATATGATTATTATCTGAAAGGAGAATCATGAGAAAGGATACTTAGGAAATTGACGCTTGGATAAGACCAATGACTGCAACAGAACAATATGAGTTTATTAATTAACACCTACAGTTCGATCAGGAAAGGGTATAAAAACAGGTCCATTTTTGAATCCATGTCGGAGTCAGGTGCACGTCTGATTGCCAGAGCTCTTGTCGTTCTGTCATGATGAGGATGGATGTTCTGTGGGGGGGGGACGCTCTGTCATGATGAGGATGGATGTTCTGTTAGGGGGGACGCTCTTCGCAGGGCCGGGCCACATGGGGCCGGGCCGGGCCGTGCTGGGCCATGCCAGGCCACGTGGGCCGTAGGGGCCGGGCCGTGCTGGACCATGCCGGGCCACGTGCTCCGCAGGGGCCGGGCCGTGCTGGGCCGTGCCGGGCCACGTGGGCCGCAGGGGCTGGGCCGTGCTGGGCCGTGCTGGGCCACGTGCTCCGCAGGGGCCGGGCCGTGCTGGGCCATGCCGGGCCACATGGGGCGCTGGGGCCGGGCCGTGCCGGGCCATACCGGGCCACGTGGGCCGCAGGGGCCGGGCCGTGCTGGGCCATGCCGGGCCACGTGCTCCGCAGGGGCCGGGCCGTGCTGGTCCATGCCGGGCCACGTGGGGCCGGGCCGGGTCGTGCCGGGCCGTACCGGCCGTGGGGCGCAGGGGCCGCCCGCCCGCCCGCCAGACTCCGGCCTCGGCCTCCCGCCGCGGGGCGCAGCGGCGAGCCGGGGGGGCCGGCCGCGCTCCTTTTATACTGGCGGGCGCTCAGTGACGCACGTGCGTGCGGCGGCTCTGCCGCTGTGATGTCACAATCAGGGGGCGGAGCCAAGAAGAGAGTGCCCTGGGACTGGTCTGGGCGGGAGGCGTTGCCCCGGTAACGGTTGGTGGTGCTGGCGTTGACGGGGGGGCGGGGGGGCGGTGAGGCGGGCAGTGGCGGTGTATGACGTGTGGGAGTGCCCCAGGGAGTGCTTCCAGCCCCAGTATGGCGGTCCCGCTCCCGTTCTGGGGGCTTCCCAGCGCATGGGGAGGGGTCTCTGGGGGTCTCAGGTCAGTCTGGGGGTTCCCAAGCTGCCGGAGAGAGGTCTCTGGGCTCCCAGTCCCATTCTTTGGGTGCCCAGGCGCACGGGGCCGGGGGGGTGGGATGCGGTCTGGGTGTTCCAGCCCCATTTTTGGGGCTTCCAGCCTCACTTTTGCCTTGCCCGGGCTCATCTCTTGGGCTGCGCCCACGTAGGCATGGCCACCGCTTGAAGGCTCAAGGCGAGGCAACGCCGCCTGAGCCAGCTGGCCGCCCCGTTGCTGGAGCTCTCGCGAGAGTTGGCGGCGCGGGCGGGTCCCGCCAGGAGCCGCCGCCACTCCCTCAGCGCAGCCCGGCCCGGCCCGGCCCGGCTCATTCCGCTCCCTCGGCCCTTCGCTCTCCTTCAGCCCCTTCCCGCCTCCCTCAGCCGCTCCTGCCTCCCTCAGCCCGCTCAATCAGCCCTCTGCGCTCCTGCATCCCGGCCGCTCTTCCCTTCAGCCCGCTCCCTCTGCCCGTCCCCGATCCTCCCCCCTCCCTCTTGACGCGCGGTGCCCCCGCCACGCCAGAGCCCCGGCACCGCCTGTGGCCCTCAGCGGCGCCAGCGGCCGGGGCCGCAGGAGGGACGGACAGCGTCCGGAGCACGGCCCCGGGCCAGGAGGGCGGAGATCTCCCGGCGGGGCCCCCGCACTGCCGGGCAGGCGTTGCCGGTGAGAACGGGACCGGGAGGAGGCGCTGGGAAGTGTCTCCGGGCGCTGCCAGCGGGGGCTCCAGGCAGGAATGCGGCGGGGAAGGCGGGGGCCTCCCTGGCACGGCCCCGGCCCGTTCCCGCTGCCACCCGGATCCGGAGTCCCACAGGGACCCGCGGCCCTCCCCTCCGGGATTTGGCGGATGGAGTGGGGGGGAGGGGGCGGTCCCAGCCACCAAGGCTTTGAACGCCCTTCCCAATGGAAAGAAGAAGAGCTTGACTCAGCCAATCTATCAAGCAACAATCAATTGATTAATTCAAACGATCAAGTGTGAGCAAAGCAGCACGCTGGATACAGTGGGGGTTCCCCCTCCTGCTGCATTTCGGTTGCTGATTTTTGCTGGGATTTACTGAGCATCTTCATAAGCACTTCTCAGCAGGTTTGGTTGTTGTTGTTTTTTGGGTTTTTTGTGCGGTTTCCTCCTAGTGTCTATTTGCCAAGTCTCATTTCTGCAATCTATTGTGATCAGTTCCTATTGGTGACGTCGAATTTCTCTACCCCAAGGGTTTAAATTAGTAAAGCCATGTCCACTTTCTCTTTTCTAGAATTAGACGTCAGTGATGGTGAGGCCCAGCTTCTCTCTCCAGGACGGTCAGTCAGGCAGGGTGATGTCCGGCTTCCCTACATCTCTGATGGGGAGGTCCAGTTGTCTTTCCCAGCATCGTCAGTCGGTGAGGATGATTGTTGGATGGAGGGAGACTGACTCAACCGATGTTGATTAATTAGGCTCGATTTTATTTGTTTTCTCGCTTACTTTTATATTCTAAATAATTAGTTCGTACATATTGCAAAAGCCAAGCTCCTGATTGGTAGTGACTACACAATAGTTTACTTCATGTTAGATCAGCATATTGCAACAGTTGTATCGCCTTGTAGCATTTAGTTCCTCTTTTCTCATGATCTCAGTTTCTCTCCCTCATCCTCATGCTGGCCTTGTCCTAGCTTCTAGTTACAATATTAGTCTGAGAGCTATTGTGTCCCTTATCCTCTTCCCATTTCTCAGCTATCCTCTCCACAATTCCCCCTTTTTCTTTAATGGTTGCAAGCACTTGGGACTGACAATGAAAAAAGCAAGCAAACTCCAATCTCACACATAGAATGACAATTAAAATCATAAGCAAAAATTATAGCCTTTCTTTCAAAAGCTGAGTTAGCTATGATGTTAGACTAAAAGTTTATAGCGGTTCTGTGCTGAAGGACTGCGTGTCTCAGGCTCTTTACGTCCTGAGTGAGTGCTGATATGACTTCCGTAGTAACGTTTGCCTGCTTTCTAGCCTAACATGCAAGTTTATTAAGTGACACCAATGCATGAGCTGTGCCAACTTTAGGGGTTAGAGATGCAAAAATACGAGCTGCAGGACCCTATAACTCTACTTTGTCATTACAATTCTTATCAAGGGCCTGTAAAGATCGTAGTGGCTGCTAACATCAGTTACTAAATCAGATAGAATGTTGGATGTGATGTTAAGCTGTTTAGCTGTCTAACAAGCCAATCGCCTTAACTGCGTTAAGGCTTGTGACCCTGCTACACCGGGGGCAAGGATGGAGGCAACGATCACTCCTGGGGGATCCCACAAGTTTACCTTGTTATTGCAGTTAGGACCCAACTGGTTCATGGCCTATACAACAGCTGACAATTCCAAAGTTTGTAAAGAATCCCCCTCTTTAGCAGGCAATATTACTTCTTGCCACTCATTTCCCTGCTGCCATGTAATAGCAGCTTTTTGTGACTTTTTCCCAGCATCTGTGAAAACTGTGATTGCTTTTGGGATGGGCTGTTTACTCCGCAGAGGTTTGCTCAGCCACTGTTGTTCTCCCACCCATCGCAAGGGTGGGGGCCACTTTACCGTTGTCACAACTGTGGCCCCTCCTCCCAGCAGAGCAAGGCCCACCTCCTCATGATTTTCAATGTACCATTGCAGTATATCTCGAGCTATTGGCAACAGAAGAGTGCCTGGTTCATTCCCCGTAATCTGTCGTGCACGCTGTCTGCCTTTATGGATAAGAACTGCCAATATTTCTGATTTTTGAAAAACAGTTTTTTACATTGTCGTAGGGGTGGCTGTAACCATTCTAATAGCCGAATGTCTTTCTCCTCTCCCCTATTCTCCCCCTTTTTCTTTAATTGCTGAACAAGGGCTCTAAGAAGATGGCGTTTCCTGAGCCATAGAACCAAATCAATAGGCAGGAGAGGGTCACAGTGAGAAGTACTGCCTTGCTGAATGATTTCAGCAAACCAAGAGCAATGTTCTCGTTGTGCTGTTGTCTCATTTTGCCAGTGAGAAATGTAACTTTTCCACGCTTCTCTCGCACATTCTTGTTTTCCAATTAAACAAGTGCGAAATGGATTGAAAGGCGTGGCAAGTGGTAAACACAAACTATCTTGACCACATTGATTAACCCAAGTGACCCATATGTTTTGCCTTTCGTCTATTTTTGGTAGCTCTGTGAGCCCAGCGGCGACAACACATATCCCAATCAGCAGGATCCACCTGATGCATATGAGGTATCCCCACCCCATATTTGCAGGTTGTCTGCAATATGCGAGTAGCCTTTTGTGCCAACAGGCGACATACCTCTTTTTCTATTTAAAAATACCAATTCCAGCTTATCTCTTTGACCTAAATCTTGAACAAGATTTACTGCTTCTGGCACAGTATTGCACCCTGTATAATTTTTTATGGCTGTTTGCCAATTATAAGGATGCTAATAAAAGGAGCAGCGTGGGCACCATGGCTGTGCAAGCTGCTGTTGGAAGACTCACCACTGTCTGCAACAAGCCCCACAATATATTTTTACTCAAGCACCACAGTTAGGCTTGTCGCAGTGCAGACAGTTAGAACTCTTAATTAATTGTAGTCGGGTGCTTTGTAGTTCATGTAACAATGTTAGTACATCAGTTCTATTTTCTACTACGAGAGGATTAGGCCACAGTGGCTGGAGCCGAGCTATCACAGGTTGAAGGATCAGGAGCAGGCGATGCCGCTCTCGTTCTGCTGGACTGCTGGGTGCTGTCATTCTCTGCTTGCATCCAGCGGCTGGGAATCCACACAGGACCTGTGGGTGTAAGCACACGCATGTGACCTCAACTAATATATTGTACTTCAGCAGGTCCAGTGTTAAGAATGCTGATCCTCCTGTAGAGTCAAAACCATAGTTCCCTCTTTGTGTTTCCGAGCGATGTTTCGGAGCCAAGGTCGAAAATGGTAACAATTGAGCTATCCGGGTGTCAGCTGGAGTGAGCACTGGCGGATACAGTGTCCGTGCTAAAATACAAATCTCGCCTGTGAAATCAGCATCAATAAGTCCCACAGTAATGTCCAATCCTTTTAAAAAAGTAGAAGATCGTCCCAAAAGTAAAGCAGGAACCGACTGTCCCTAATAGGTTACTGGTCCCTTTACTCCAGTGGGAATTGGCACAGGGCGATTGTCCTTAATAGATATGTCCACTGTGGCTGCCAAGTCCAGGCCGAGGCTTCCGGAGGTGGCGGGGTGCAGGTCGCTGGCTGCTGTACAGCTGCTATTTGTGTCCCGGCGCGGCGGCTGGATGGCGCGCTGGTCTTGCCGTTTCCTGATTTCCTCCGACAGGCTCCTGTGTTATGGGTATCAGAGCGACACTTCTGACACCATACTCCACTTGCAGGACACTCTCGGTGAAAGTGACTTATTGCTCCACAACGGTAGCACCTTTCTCAGTCTCCTGCGCCTCACTTCAGCTGACTTGCTGTAACAGCAGCTTGGAGTGGGGCAAGAGCAGCAAAAACTTGAGCCTGACTACTCTCTGCTTGTTTCTGAAATGTTTTACTTAGCTTTTTAATAGCCTCGACAATAAATGCCTGAGGCCCAGAGGGTACAAATGCTGCTTTCTCTAGAGCTTCTTCTACAGACCAACTAGCTCCCAAGGTGTTAACTAGTTTTTTTGTAGCCTGATTACCATTTTGAAGTATACAGTGTTTTAACATAGCTCCTTGCATATAGAGTGGCACTCTAGCTTTTTCTATTCCCTCTACTAGTCGATCTACAAATTTGCCTAATGGTTCTTCTCTACTCTGTTTTATTCTCATATATATATAGGGGTTCCATGTGGATCTTTTACCTTATCCATAGCAGCTCTAGCGAGCTTCATGACCTCTCAACATTTTTCTGGTCCTAACAGAGCCTGTGCCTCTGTCCTTATCCAATTGCCTATTCCCGGCAATTCATCTAAGGTAACCCCGTGTAGAGGATCCCCAGGTTGTCTCTGTGTGGCAACTGACTCTTGTGTTAGGGCTTGCCAGTGAGCTTGAAATAACAAAAGTTGGTGGGGTGTAAACACAAGCTTAGAAATACCCCGACAATCTGCTGGCAACAGCAAATATGTACCCCAGACATAATCCAGCATTTGCCAAGCAGGCTCACTGTTTACTCTATATTGGTTAACAGTGGAGCGCAATTGGGAAAGTAATTTCCAATCAAGGGAAGTCAACTGGGCAGTGACACCTCCTCCCGGTGCAGGATTATTTATTACCGGGCATGCCATCGAGCTCCCTGCTTCTATCATCTGTGCATTCCTTCGTTCTACTCCTTCTTTAGCTAGTGCACTGCATGCCTCCCTCCGATTCTTGGCCACTACCTCTGTTAAATCTGATTCAACTTTCGGAATAGTTTCATCGCTCTCCCCAGTCCATGGTAACGGACATGAATCTGTCAGCTGACCCGCAGCGACTGGAGGCATTGGGGGAGCTGATGGTGCAGAGTCTGCAGCCACCGTGTCCCCTCTGGTGGCACCCATTTGCTCTGGAGGCAGATGTACTGCTGTACATCCAGGAGGCAAGGGAAAGTCTGACTCTGATGAATACATCAGATTCTTTCCCTGGGCTGCTACTGCCTGCTGAGCTGCTCGTTTTTCTACTTGGTGTTGCAGCAGAGCATTATGTACTGCTCGCCACTGTTTCCCTAACTTCTTAGCTGTTTTATCATCATCTAAACTTGCATCCCGTAGTTTATCCCCAAATTTTCGCCATTCAGAAAGCTCATGTACTGAATGGGGGTTCATAAAACACCCCTTATCATACCCATATGCTAGCAAGCCTGGCAACTCCTTTTTAATATCTACACCCTGGACTTGCCATTTTTCTAGCATACAGGCAAATAAATCATATGCTGCTTGCCTCTCCATATTAGTCAGCGCTGTGCAGCTCCCAGAGGTCTTCGGCAGCACGTATCAGCCGGCCCCACCGATGTGAGCACCGGGGCGCGGAAGCTCTTCTTTTGCCGTTTCTCTGCCGGCCTCACCGATGTGAGCACCGGGGCGCGGAAGCGTAATTGCCTTTTTCGCCTTTCTCTGCCGGCCTCACTGATGTGAGCACCGGGGCGCGGAAGATCTTCTTTCGCCGTCCCTCTGCTTGCAGGACCTGAACCCCTACTCCTCCAACCGTGGTGCCGTATCACGTTTCGGGGTCACCATTTGTTGGATGGAGGGAGACTGACTCAACCGATGTTGATTAATTAGGCTCGATTTTATTTGTTTTCTCGCTTACTTTTATATTCTAAATAATTAGTTCGTACATATTGCAAAAGCCAAGCTCCTGATTGGTAGTGACTACACAATAGTTTACTTCATGTTATATCAGCATATTGCAACAGTTGTATCGCCGTGTAGCATTTAGTTCCTCTTTTCTCATGATCTCAGTTTCTCTCTCTCATCCTCATGCTGGCCTTGTCCTAGCTTCTAGTTACAATATTAGTCTGAGAGCTATTGTGTCCCTTATCCTCTTCCCATTTCTCAGCTATCCTCTCCACAGATGATGTCTGGCTTTCCTTCCCAGGATCATACTTCTGTTCTGGTGGGCTCCAGTTTTCCTTTCCAGGATCCTCAATTTTCAGCTTGGGATAAGCTCCTTCTTTTATTTGGGCGATTAACCGCTCCTTTTCTAGATTCTAAAGCTAGAGTTCAAAACTTCTTTGTACAAAGCAGCTCAAAGCTTAGAATCATTTTGTTTCCAAGCAAATAAGACTTGCGCATTCTTCGATCCTACGTGCTAAAGGCCTGAAAAACCCTTCAAACTTACCTTGTGAAAACTTGGGAACTCACCTTATTCACTTAGTAGCATGCCAGATGGTTGTCCAACAAGCCTCTTTCCATGCTTTTTCCGTTTGTTCACCAAAACTCGCTTTTAGAACTGTCCCGTGGCCTCGTTCCACACAGTTCACGACAACTACACAGGCCACCTATTTATTTTTTTCTATTTTTTTAAAAATTATTATGATTTCTAGGCTTTTTTTTTTTCTTTTTACACCTGACACGAAACACAAGCCCACATTTCACACCAAGCTCCTGTCCCTGTCCTCAGCGGATTCTCCAGCTGGGAGGGGATTGCCCCGCGCCAGAGCCGCTATCCCGAGGAGAATGCCGAGGGAGCTGCCTGCGCAGCCCCGGGATGGGGCTTGGACGCCCAGAGAGCCAAACCCATCGTATTTTAGTCCCTCTAGACGCACCTGTAACCGATGGCAAAGGCTGAAATTCCCCCAAAGCATCACAAAGTTCCTGGAGCCCTTTTCCCACAGCTGATTGCTGCAGGTTTTCATCCCTTTTTTTTTGCACCTGCACGGCTTGGCCAGCCCTTGGCTTGCGAAAGAACTGCCATTATCAAAGGTGATGAGCCGAGAGTGACCACGGCCAAGCTGAAAAATGAAGGTGGTGAGATGGTTTATTTGGCGTAATGAACGTCCCCTGGGCAGCTCTGGCAATGGGCAGGGTGCGGGTGGGTGAGAGGCTGGACACGAGGGGGCCCAAAGGGGCTCTGGGCTGAGCCCCAGCGTGGGCAGCAGCTCCGGGGGGATTGTGCGCCCGGGCCCCGCTCAGGTGAGACCCCCACCCGCGGAGCTGGGATCCCTTTTCCGGAGGGCAGCGAGGGCTGCGGGAGAGCCCGGCAGAGACCGCGCTCCGTGGAGAGCACCCCCAGAGATGAGCTGGCTTTCCCCGGGCCCCCCCCCAGGAAAGGGAGGAGGGCAGGGATGACCCGATCCCCATGGGGAAGGAGGATAGAGGCACCCTGGCCCCTCCGTCACGGAGGAGGAGCGAGGCAGGCCAGGCCCCCCACCCCATAGGGACGGAGGCTTGGAGTAGAGCTGGCACCTCCTTAGCGGGAGGGCGGAGAAGAGCCCGGAACCACCCCCCACCCCCGATAATGGGGCTGAGGACGGCATGGCCCGGCCTACACTCGATGGGGGTGGCAGGTGGGAGTAAAGGCCGAGCCCTCCGTGGCTGGAGGAGGGAGAGGAAAAGGATCCCAAGCCGAGCACGGTGAAGAGGACGGAAAAGACAGGCCCCCCCCTCCAGCCCGAGTCCCTCTCAGTCGTCCCCCAGTGCGAGACGGACGGAGACCCCTCGAGCGTTCCCCGGGCTCCAGACGAAATAAAGCTGAGCATAATCTGCCGAGGCATAACGGGCTTGGACTTATTATTTATTCGAGTGTGAACAAGGTGGAATCTACCGTGGGTGGTCTGGGTGTTGTTGAATGGTAAATATCAGGTAGAGGGAGATGGAAAGAAAAAGGCTGGGGGGAAGCAAGAGAGTGGCAGAAAGATGAAGTAGAAAATCAGGATGATTCTCAGCACAGCTCTGGCCTCGGCCTTTTGGATTCACTCTTCTCGCTCAGCCTCGTGTCCTCGTCCCTAGGCCTGGCATCACTGGACAATGGTGTCACCTGAGCCTCATCTCAAGGTCCCTTAGCTCAAGTCGTGGCCCAAAGTTCCCCTTCAGGAGGCACATTGATGCAACAGGGGGCTCGGGTGGTCCCAGCTTTCTGCACTTGTGTCCGAATGGGCAAAAGGTCCTTCCTGGCAATGGCCCAGGACTTGGGAAGGGGCTGGAACTGGGGCTGGGTTTGAGGTCAGGGTTAACCAATCCTAAGGCAGCCCCATTTCTGGGCTGCCCAGGCCCCACGGGGAGGGCTCTGTGAGTCAGGAAGAGGGATCCTTGGGAATTGAGAGGGATCCTCTCTCAATACCATGGGCCGCTGAGCTCTGGCAGCTGGATACGCAGCTGGGACCACGTGTGCTCCGGGCCCCAGCCGAGGCCCGGGGCTCTCCATCCCCTCTGCCACGGCCAGGGCGTGGGCTTAGTGATTCGTTTGCCTGGCGAGCGACTCGTTGGGCAAGCAAAGATCAGTCCCAGCGTTTGATGTGATTTTTGCCGATTTTATTTGAACTTACCTCGGTTGAGGCGGGGACGCTGAGGGGCACGGGCGGTGCCGGGACTCCGGCGCTCTGTCCTGGTCAGCCCGGGGCACCACCGGGGTGTGGGCTCCATCCTCCTGGCCCCGGGCTGATAGGATAGGGTTCAAATGATTTCTGGACAGCAAGGCCTTGGGAACAGAATGTTAGCTGGACTGCAGCCAGGACGATCTTTCCATGTTATTGTCTTGACCAATCAAGTAGGACTTTGCCTGCCTGGGTAATAAATCAGGGGAGGTGGGGGATGAGTGTGATTTTTGTGGTGGGTAGTTAAGGCGTAGGCCCTGGAAACAAAGGCGAGGTTTTTCATTCCTGTATCATGTGAAACTGCACCTGCATAATCATCACACCATGAATGATAGGATTGTTAAGGGTAACGATTGTTTGGAAATGGAATATGATTATTATCTGAAAGGAGAATCATGAGAAAGGATACTTAGGAAATTGACGCTTGGATAAGACCAATGACTGCAACAGAACAATATGAGTTTATTAATTAACACCTACAGTTCGATCAGGAAAGGGTATAAAAACAGGTCCATTTTGAATCCATGTCGGAGTCAGGTGCACGTCTGATTGCCAGAGCTCTTGTCGTTCTGTCATGATGAGGATGGATGTTCTGTGGGGGGGGGACGCTCTGTCATGATGAGGATGGATGTTCTGTTAGGGGGGACGCTCTTCGCAGGGCCGGGCCACATGGGGCCGGGCCGGGCCGTGCTGGGCCATGCCAGGCCACGTGGGCCGTAGGGGCCGGGCCGTGCTGGACCATGCCGGGCCACGTGCTCCGCAGGGGCCGGGCCGTGCTGGGCCGTGCCGGGCCACGTGGGCCGCAGGGGCTGGGCCGTGCTGGGCCGTGCTGGGCCACGTGCTCCGCAGGGGCCGGGCCGTGCTGGGCCATGCCGGGCCACATGGGGCGCTGGGGCCGGGCCGTGCCGGGCCATACCGGCCACGTGGGCCGCAGGGGCCGGGCCGTGCTGGGCCATGCCGGGCCACGTGCTCCGCAGGGGCCGGGCCGTGCTGGGCCATGCCGGGCCACGTGGGGCCGGGCCGGGTCGTGCCGGGCCGTACCGGCCGTGGGGCGCAGGGGCCGCCCGCCCGCCCGCCAGACTCCGGCCTCGGCCTCCCGCCGCGGGGCGCAGCGGCGAGCCGGGGGGGCCGGCCGCGCTCCTTTTATACTGGCGGGCGCTCAGTGACGCACGTGCGTGCGGCGGCTCTGCCGCTGTGATGTCACAATCAGGGGGCGGAGCCAAGAAGAGAGTGCCCTGGGACTGGTCTGGGCGGGAGGCGTTGCCCCGGTAACGGTTGGTGGTGCTGGCGTTGACGGGGGGGCGGGGGGGCGGTGAGGCGGGCAGTGGCGGTGTATGACGTGTGGGAGTGCCCCAGGGAGTGCTTCCAGCCCCAGTATGGCGGTCCCGCTCCCGTTCTGGGGGCTTCCCAGCGCATGGGGAGGGGTCTCTGGGGGTCTCAGGTCAGTCTGGGGGTTCCCAAGCTGCCGGAGAGAGGTCTCTGGGGCTCCCAGTCCCATTCTTTGGGTGCCCAGGCGCACGGGGCCGGGGGGGTGGGATGCTGTCTGGGTGTTCCAGCCCCATTTTTGGGGCTTCCAGCCTCACTTTTGCCTTGCCCGGGCTCATCTCTTGGGCTGCGCCCACGTAGGCGTGGCCACCGCTTGAAGGCTCAAGGCGAGGCAACGCCGCCTGAGCCAGCTGGCCGCCCCGTTGCTGGAGCTCTCGCGAGAGTTGGCGGCGCGGGCGGGTCCCGCCAGGAGCCGCCGCCACTCCCTCAGCGCAGCCCGGCCCGGCCCGGCCCGGCTCATTCCGCTCCCTCGGCCCTTCGCTCTCCTTCAGCCCTTCCCGCCTCCCTCAGCCCGCTCCTGCCTCCCTCAGCCCGCTCAATCAGCCCTCTGCGCTCCTGCATCCCGGCCGCTCTTCCTTCACGCCCGCTCCCTCTGCCCGTCCCGATCCTCCCCCCTCCCCTCTTGACGCGCGGTGCCCCCGCCACGCCAGAGCCCCGGCACCGCCTGTGGCCCTCAGCGGCGCCAGCGGCCGGGGCCGCAGGAGGGACGGACAGCGTCCGGAGCACGGCCCCGGGCCAGGAGGGCGGAGATCTCCCGGCGGGGCCCCCGCACTGCCGGGCAGGCGTTGCCGGTGAGAACGGGAACGGGAGGAGGCGCTGGGAAGTGTCTCCGGGCGCTGCCAGCGGGGGCTCCAGGCAGGAATGCGGCGGGGAAGGCGGGGGCCTCCCTGGCACGGCCCCGGCCCGTTCCCGCTGCCACCCGGATCCGGAGTCCCACAGGGACCCGCGGCCCTCCCCTCCGGGATTTGGCGGATGGAGTGGGGGGGGAGGGGGGCGGTCCCAGCCACCAAGGCTTTGAACGCCCTTCCCAATGGAAAGAAGAAGAGCTTGACTCAGCCAATCTATCAAGCAACAATCAATTGATTAATTCAAACGATCAAGTGTGAGCAAAGCAGCACGCTGGATACAGTGGGGGTTCCCCCTCCTGCTGCATTTCGGTTGCTGATTTTTGCTGGGATTTACTGAGCATCTTCATAAGCACTTCTCAGCAGGTTTGGTTGTTGTTGTTTTTTGGGTTTTTTGTGCGGTTTCCTCCTAGTGTCTATTTGCCAAGTCTCATTTCTGCACTCTATTGTGATCAGTTCCTATTGGTGACGTCGAATTTCTCTACCCCAAGGGTTTAAATTAGTAAAGCCATGTCCACTTTCTCTTTTCTAGAATTAGACGTCAGTGATGGTGAGGCCCAGCTTCTCTCTCCAGGACGGTCAGTCAGGCAGGGTGATGTCCGGCTTCCCTACATCTCTGATGGGGAGGTCCAGTTGTCTTTCCCAGCATCGTCAGTCGGTGAGGATGATTGTTGGATGGAGGGAGACTGACTCAACCGATGTTGATTAATTAGGCTCGATTTTATTTGTTTTCTCGCTTACTTTTATATTCTAAATAATTAGTTCGTACATATTGCAAAAGCCAAGCTCCTGATTGGTAGTGACTACACAATAGTTTACTTCATGTTAGATCAGCATATTGCAACAGTTGTATCGCCTTGTAGCATTTAGTTCCTCTTTTCTCATGATCTCAGTTTCTCTCCCTCATCCTCATGCTGGCCTTGTCCTAGCTTCTAGTTACAATATTAGTCTGAGAGCTATTGTGTCCCTTATCCTCTTCCCATTTCTCAGCTATCCTCTCCACAATTCCCCCTTTTTCTTTAATGGTTGCAAGCACTTGGGACTGACAATGAAAAAAGCAAGCAAACTCCAATCTCACACATAGAATGACAATTAAAATCATAAGCAAAAATTATAGCCTTTCTTTCAAAAGCTGAGTTAGCTATGATGTTAGACTAAAAGTTTATAGCGGTTCTGTGCTGAAGGACTGCGTGTCTCAGGCTCTTTACGTCCTGAGTGAGTGCTGATATGACTTCCGTAGTAACGTTTGCCTGCTTTCTAGCCTAACATGCAAGTTTATTAAGTGACACCAATGCATGAGCTGTGCCAACTTTAGGGGTTAGAGATGCAAAAATACGAGCTGCAGGACCCTATAACTCTACTTTGTCATTACAATTCTTATCAAGGGCCTGTAAAGATCGTAGTGGCTGCTAACATCAGTTACTAAATCAGATAGAATGTTGGATGTGATGTTAAGCTGTTTAGCTGTCTAACAAGCCAATCGCCTTAACTGCGTTAAGGCTTGTGACCCTGCTACACCGGGGGCAAGGATGGAGGCAACGATCACTCCTGGGGGATCCCACAAGTTTACCTTGTTATTGCAGTTAGGACCCAACTGGTTCATGGCCTATACAACAGCTGACAATTCCAAAGTTTGTAAAGAATCCCCCTCTTTAGCAGGCAATATTACTTCTTGCCACTCATTTCCCTGCTGCCATGTAATAGCAGCTTTTTGTGACTTTTTCCCAGCATCTGTGAAAACTGTGATTGCTTTTGGGATGGGCTGTTTACTCCGCAGAGGTTTGCTCAGCCACTGTTGTTCTCCCACCCATCGCAAGGGTGGGGGCCACTTTACCGTTGTCACAACTGTGGCCCCTCCTCCCAGCAGAGCAAGGCCCACCTCCTCATGATTTTCAATGTACCATTGCAGTATATCTCGAGCTATTGGCAACAGAAGAGTGCCTGGTTCATTCCCCGTAATCTGTCGTGCACGCTGTCTGCCTTTATGGATAAGAACTGCCAATATTTCTGATTTTTGAAAAACAGTTTTTTACATTGTCGTAGGGGTGGCTGTAACCATTCTAATAGCCGAATGTCTTTCTCCTCTCCCCTATTCTCCCCCTTTTTCTTTAATTGCTGAACAAGGGCTCTAAGAAGATGGCGTTTCCTGAGCCATAGAACCAAATCAATAGGCAGGAGAGGGTCACAGTGAGAAGTACTGCCTTGCTGAATGATTTCAGCAAACCAAGAGCAATGTTCTCGTTGTGCTGTTGTCTCATTTTGCCAGTGAGAAATGTAACTTTTCCACGCTTCTCTCGCACATTCTTGTTTTCCAATTAAACAAGTGCGAAATGGATTGAAAGGCGTGGCAAGTGGTAAACACAAACTATCTTGACCACATTGATTAACCCAAGTGACCCATATGTTTTGCCTTTCGTCTATTTTTGGTAGCTCTGTGAGCCCAGCGGCGACAACACATATCCCAATCAGCAGGATCCACCTGATGCATATGAGGTATCCCCAGCCCATATTTGCAGGTTGTCTGCAATATGCGAGTAGCCTTTTGTGCCAACAGGCGACATACCTCTTTTTCTATTTAAAAATACCAATTCCAGCTTATCTCTTTGACCTAAATCTTGAACAAGATTTACTGCTTCTGGCACAGTATTGCACCCTGTATAATTTTTTATGGCTGTTTGCCAATTATAAGGATGCTAATAAAAGGAGCAGCGTGGGCACCATGGCTGTGCAAGCTGCTGTTGGAAGACTCACCACTGTCTGCAACAAGCCCCACAATATATTTTTACTCAAGCACCACAGTTAGGCTTGTCGCAGTGCAGACAGTTAGAACTCTTAATTAATTGTAGTCGGGTGCTTTGTAGTTCATGTAACAATGTTAGTACATCAGTTCTATTTTCTACTACGAGAGGATTAGGCCACAGTGGCTGGAGCCGAGCTATCACAGGTTGAAGGATCAGGAGCAGGCGATGCCGCTCTCGTTCTGCTGGACTGCTGGGTGCTGTCATTCTCTGCTTGCATCCAGCGGCTGGGAATCCACACAGGACCTGTGGGTGTAAGCACACGCATGTGACCTCAACTAATATATTGTACTTCAGCAGGTCCAGTGTTAAGAATGCTGATCCTCCTGTAGAGTCAAAACCATAGTTCCCTCTTTGTGTTTCCGAGCGATGTTTCGGAGCCAAGGTCGAAAATGGTAACAATTGAGCTATCCGGGTGTCAGCTGGAGTGAGCACTGGCGGATACAGTGTCCGTGCTAAAATACAAATCTCGCCTGTGAAATCAGCATCAATAAGTCCCACAGTAATGTCCAATCCTTTTAAAAAAGTAGAAGATCGTCCCAAAAGTAAAGCAGGAACCGACTGTCCCTAATAGGTTACTGGTCCCTTTACTCCAGTGGGAATTGGCACAGGGCGATTGTCCTTAATAGATATGTCCACTGTGGCTGCCAAGTCCAGGCCGAGGCTTCCGGAGGTGGCGGGGTGCAGGTCGCTGGCTGCTGTACAGCTGCTATTTGTGTCCCGGCGCGGCGGCTGGATGGCGCGCTGGTCTTGCCGTTTCCTGATTTCCTCCGACAGGCTCCTGTGTTATGGGTATCAGAGCGACACTTCTGACACCATACTCCACTTGCAGGACACTCTCGGTGAAAGTGACTTATTGCTCCACAACGGTAGCACCTTTCTCAGTCTCCTGCGCCTCACTTCAGCTGACTTGCTGTAACAGCAGCTTGGAGTGGGGCAAGAGCAGCAAAAACTTGAGCCTGACTACTCTCTGCTTGTTTCTGAAATGTTTTACTTAGCTTTTTAATAGCCTCGACAATAAATGCCTGAGGCCCAGAGGGTACAAATGCTGCTTTCTCTAGAGCTTCTTCTACAGACCAACTAGCTCCCAAGGTGTTAACTAGTTTTTTTGTAGCCTGATTACCATTTTGAAGTATACAGTGTTTTAACATAGCTCCTTGCATATAGAGTGGCACTCTAGCTTTTTCTATTCCCTCTACTAGTCGATCTACAAATTTGCCTAATGGTTCTTCTCTACTCTGTTTTATTCTCATATATATATAGGGGTTCCATGTGGATCTTTTACCTTATCCATAGCAGCTCTAGCGAGCTTCATGACCTCTCAACATTTTTCTGGTCCTAACAGAGCCTGTGCCTCTGTCCTTATCCAATTGCCTATTCCCGGCAATTCATCTAAGGTAACCCCGTGTAGAGGATCCCCAGGTTGTCTCTGTGTGGCAACTGACTCTTGTGTTAGGGCTTGCCAGTGAGCTTGAAATAACAAAAGTTGGTGGGGTGTAAACACAAGCTTAGAAATACCCCGACAATCTGCTGGCAACAGCAAATATGTACCCCAGACATAATCCAGCATTTGCCAAGCAGGCTCACTGTTTACTCTATATTGGTTAACAGTGGAGCGCAATTGGGAAAGTAATTTCCAATCAAGGGAAGTCAACTGGGCAGTGACACCTCCTCCCGGTGCAGGATTATTTATTACCGGGCATGCCATCGAGCTCCCTGCTTCTATCATCTGTGCATTCCTTCGTTCTACTCCTTCTTTAGCTAGTGCACTGCATGCCTCCCTCCGATTCTTGGCCACTACCTCTGTTAAATCTGATTCAACTTTCGGAATAGTTTCATCGCTCTCCCCAGTCCATGGTAACGGACATGAATCTGTCAGCTGACCCGCAGCGACTGGAGGCATTGGGGGAGCTGATGGTGCAGAGTCTGCAGCCACCGTGTCCCCTCTGGTGGCACCCATTTGCTCTGGAGGCAGATGTACTGCTGTACATCCAGGAGGCAAGGGAAAGTCTGACTCTGATGAATACATCAGATTCTTTCCCTGGGCTGCTACTGCCTGCTGAGCTGCTCGTTTTTCTACTTGGTGTTGCAGCAGAGCATTATGTACTGCTCGCCACTGTTTCCCTAACTTCTTAGCTGTTTTATCATCATCTGAACTTGCATCCCGTAGTTTATCCCCAAATTTTCGCCATTCAGAAAGCTCATGTACTGAATGGGGGTTCATAAAACACCCCTTATCATACCCATATGCTAGCAAGCCTGGCAACTCCTTTTTAATATCTACACCCTGGACTTGCCATTTTTCTAGCATACAGGCAAATAAATCATATGCTGCTTGCCTCTCCATATTAGTCAGCGCTGTGCAGCTCCCAGAGGTCTTCGGCAGCACGTATCAGCCGGCCCCACCGATGTGAGCACCGGGGCGCGGAAGCTCTTCTTTTGCCATTTCTCTGCCGGCCTCACCGATGTGAGCACCGGGGCGCGGAAGCGTAATTGCCTTTTTCGCCTTTCTCTGCCGGCCTCACTGATGTGAGCACCGGGGCGCGGAAGATCTTCTTTCGCCGTCCCTCTGCTTGCAGGACCTGAACCCCTACTCCTCCAACCGTGGTGCCGTATCACGTTTCGGGGTCACCATTTGTTGGATGGAGGGAGACTGACTCAACCGATGTTGATTAATTAGGCTCGATTTTATTTGTTTTCTCGCCTACTTTTATATTCTAAATAATTAGTTCGTACATATTGCAAAAGCCAAGCTCCTGATTGGTAGTGACTACACAATAGTTTACTTCATGTTAGATCAGCATATTGCAACAGTTGTATCGCCGTGTAGCATTTAGTTCCTCTTTTCTCATGATCTCAGTTTCTCTCCCTCATCCTCATGCTGGCCTTGTCCTAGCTTCTAGTTACAATATTAGTCTGAGAGCTATTGTGTCCCTTATCCTCTTCCCATTTCTCAGCTATCCTCTCCACAGATGATGTCTGGCTTTCCTTCCCAGGATCATACTTCTGTGCTGGTGGGCTCCAGTTTTCCTTTCCAGGATCCTCAATTTTCAGCTTGGGATAAGCTCCTTCTTTTATTTGGGCGATTAACCGCTCCTTTTCTAGATTCTAAAGCTAGAGTTCAAAACTTCTTTGTACAAAGCAGCTCAAAGCTTAGAATCATTTTGTTTCCAAGCAAATAAGACTTGCGCATTCTTCGATCCTACGTGCTAAAGGCCTGAAAAACCCTTCAAACTTACCTTGTGAAAACTTGGGAACTCACCTTATTCACTTAGTAGCATGCCAGATGGTTGTCCAACAAGCCTCTTTCCATGCTTTTTCCGTTTGTTCACCAAAACTCGCTTTTAGAACTGTCCCGTGGCCTCGTTCCACACAGTTCACGACAACTACACAGGCCACCTATTTATTTTTTTCTATTTTTTTAAAAATTATTATGATTTCTAGGCTTTTTTTTTTTTCTTTTTACACCTGACACGAAACACAAGCCCACATTTCACACCAAGCTCCTGTCCCTGTCCTCAGCGGATTCTCCAGCTGGGAGGGGATTGCCCCGCGCCAGAGCCGCTATCCCGAGGAGAATGCCGAGGGAGCTGCCTGCGCAGCCCCGGGATGGGGCTTGGACGCCCAGAGAGCCAAACCCATCGTATTTTAGTCCCTCTAGACGCACCTGTAACCGATGGCAAAGGCTGAAATTCCCCCAAAGCATCACAAAGTTCCTGGAGCCCTTTTCCCACAGCTGATTGCTGCAGGTTTTCATCCCTTTTTTTTTGCACCTGCACGGCTTGGCCAGCCCTTGGCTTGCGAAAGAACTGCCATTATCAAAGGTGATGAGCCGAGAGTGACCACGGCCAAGCTGAAAAATAAAGGTGGTGAGATGGTTTATTTGGCGTAATGAGCGTCCCCTGGGCAGCTCTGGCAATGGCAGGGTGCAGGTGGGTGAGAGGCTGGACACGAGGGGGCCCAAAGGGGCTCTGGGCTGAGCCCCAGCGTGGGCAGCAGCTCCGGGGGGATTGTGCGCCCGGGCCCCGCTCAGGTGAGACCCCCACCCGCGGAGCTGGGATCCCTTTTCCGGAGGGCAGCGAGGGCTGCGGGAGAGCCCGGCAGAGACCGCGCTCCGTGGAGAGCACCCCCAGAGATGAGCTGGCTTTCCCCGGGCCCCCCCCCAGGAAAGGGAGGAGGGCAGGGATGACCCGATCCCCATGGGGAAGGAGGATAGAGGCACCCTGGCCCCTCCGTCACGGAGGAGGAGCGAGGCAGGCCAGGCCCCCCACCCCATAGGGACGGAGGCTTGGAGTAGAGCTGGCACCTCCTTAGCGGGAGGGCGGAGAAGAGCCCGGAACCACCCCCCACCCCCGATAATGGGGCTGAGGACGGCATGGCCCGGCCTACACTCGATGGGGGTGGCAGGTGGGAGTAAAGGCCGAGCCCTCCGTGGCTGGAGGAGGGAGAGGAAAAGGATCCCAAGCCGAGCACGGTGAAGAGGACGGAAAAGACAGGCCCTCCCCTCCAGCCCGAGTCCCTCTCAGTCGTCCCCCAGTGCGAGACGGACGGAGACCCCTCGAGCGTTCCCCGGGCTCCAGACGAAATAAAGCTGAGCATAATCTGCCGAGGCATAACGGGCTTGGACTTATTATTTATTCGAGTGTGAACAAGGTGGAATCTACCGTGGGTGGTCTGGGTGTTGTTGAATGGTAAATATCAGGTAGAGGGAGATGGAAAGAAAAAGGCTGGGGGGAAGCAAGAGAGTGGCAGAAAGATGAAGTAGAAAATCAGGATGATTCTCAGCACAGCTCTGGCCTCGGCCTTTTGGATTCACTCTTCTCGCTCAGCCTCGTGTCCTCGTCCCTAGAGCTGGCATCACTGGACAATGGTGTCACCTGAGCCTCATCTCAAGGTCCCTTAGCTCAAGTCGTGGCCCAAAGTTCCCCTTCAGGAGGCACATTGATGCAACAGGGGGCTTGGGTGGTCCCAGCTTTCTGCACTTGTGTCCGAATGGGCAAAAGGTCCTTCCTGGCAATGGCCCAGGACTTGGGAAGGGGCTGGAACTGGGGCTGGGTTTGAGGTCAGGGTTAACCAATCCTAAGGCAGCCCCATTTCTGGGCTGCCCAGGCCCCACGGGGAGGGCTCTGTGAGTCAGGAAGAGGGATCCTTGGGAATTGAGAGGGATCTTCTCTCAATACCATGGGCCGCTGAGCTCTGGCAGCTGGATATGCAGCTGGGACCACGTGTGCTCCGGGCCCCAGCCGAGGCCCGGGGCTCTCCATCCCCTCTGCCACGGCCAGGGCGTGGGCTTAGTGATTCGTTTGCCTGGCGAGCGACTCGTTGGGCAAGCAAAGATCAGTCCCAGCGTTTGATGTGATTTTTGCCGATTTTATTGGAACTTACCTCGGTTGAGGCGGGGACGCTGAGGGGCACGGGCGGTGCCGGGACTCCGGCGCTCTGTCCTGGTCAGCCCGGGGCACCACCGGGGTGTGGGCTCCATCCTCCTGGCCCCGGGCTGATAGGATAGGGTTCAAATGATTTCTGGACAGCAAGGCCTTGGGAACAGAATGTTAGCTGGACTGCAGCCAGGACGATCTTTCCATGTTATTGTCTTGACCAATCAAGTAGGACTTTGCCTGCCTGGGTAATAAATCAGGGGAGGTGGGGGATGAGTGTGATTTTTGTGGTGGGTAGTTAAGGCGTAGGCCCTGGAAACAAAGGCGAGGTTTTTCATTCCTGTATCATGTGAAACTGCACCTGCATAATCATCACACCATGAATGATAGGATTGTTAAGGGTAACGATTGTTTGGAAATGGAATATGATTATTATCTGAAAGGAGAATCATGAGAAAGGATACTTAGGAAATTGACGCTTGGATAAGACCAATGACTGCAACAGAACAATATGAGTTTATTAATTAACACCTACAGTTCGATCAGGAAAGGGTATAAAAACAGGTCCATTTTGAATCCATGTCGGAGTCAGGTGCACGTCTGATTGCCAGAGCTCTTGTCGTTCTGTCATGATGAGGATGGATGTTCTGTGGGGGGGGGACGCTCTGTCATGATGAGGATGGATGTTCTGTTAGGGGGGACGCTCTTCGCAGGGCCGGGCCACATGGGGCCGGGCCGGGCCGTGCTGGGCCATGCCAGGCCACGTGGGCCGTAGGGGCCGGGCCGTGCTGGACCATGCCGGGCCACGTGCTCCGCAGGGGCCGGGCCGTGCTGGGCCGTGCCGGGCCACGTGGGCCGCAGGGGCTGGGCCGTGCTGGGCCATGCTGGGCCACGTGCTCCGCAGGGGCCGGGCCGTGCTGGGCCATGCCGGGCCACATGGGGCGCTGGGGCCGGGCCGTGCCGGGCCATACCGGCCACGTGGGCCGCAGGGGCCGGGCCGTGCTGGGCCATGCTGGGCCACGTGCTCCGCAGGGGCCGGGCCGTGCTGGGCCATGCCGGGCCACATGGGGCGCTGGGGCCGGGCCGTGCCGGGCCATACCGGCCACGTGGGCCGCAGGGGCCGGGCCGTGCTGGGCCATGCCGGGCCACGTGCTCCGCAGGGGCCGGGCCGTGCTGGGCCATGCCGGGCCACGTGGGGCCGGGCCGGGTCATGCCGGGCCGTACCGGCCGTGGGGCGCAGGGGCCGCCCGCCCGCCCGCCAGACTCCGGCCTCGGCCTCCCGCCGCGGGGCGCAGCGGCGAGCCGGGGGGGCCGGCCGCGCTCCTTTTATACTGGCGGGCGCTCAGTGACGCACGTGCGTGCGGCGGCTCTGCCGCTGTGATGTCACAATCAGGGGGCGGAGCCAAGAAGAGAGTGCCCTGGGACTGGTCTGGGCGGGAGGCGTTGCCCCGGTAACGGTTGGTGGTGCTGGCGTTGACGGGGGGGCGGGGGGGCGGTGAGGCGGGCAGTGGCGGTGTATGACGTGTGGGAGTGCCCCAGGGAGTGCTTCCAGCCCCAGTATGGCGGTCCCGCTCCCGTTCTGGGGGCTTCCCAGCGCATGGGGAGGGGTCTCTGGGGGTCTCAGGTCAGTCTGGGGGTTCCCAAGCTGCCGGAGAGAGGTCTCTGGGGCTCCCAGTCCCATTCTTTGGGTGCCCAGGCGCACGGGGCCGGGGGGGTGGGATGCTGTCTGGGTGTTCCAGCCCCATTTTTGGGGCTTCCAGCCTCACTTTTGCCTAGCCCGGGCTCATCTCTTGGGCTGCGCCCACGTAGGCATGGCCACCGCTTGAAGGCTCAAGGCGAGGCAGCGCCGCCTGAGCCAGCTGGCCGCCCCGTTGCTGGAGCTCTCGCGAGAGTTGGCGGCGCGGGCGGGTCCCGCCAGGAGCCGCCGCCACTCCCTCAGCGCAGCCCGGCCCGGCCCGGCCCGGCTCATTCCGCTCCCTCGGCCCTTCGCTCTCCTTCAGCCCTTCCCGCCTCCCTCAGCCCGCTCCTGCCTCCCTCAGCCCGCTCAATCAGCCCTCTGCGCTCCTGCATCCCGGCCGCTCTTCCTTCACGCCCGCTCCCTCCGCCCGTCCCGATCCTCCCCCCTCCCCTCTTGACGCGCGGTGCCCCCGCCACGCCAGAGCCCCGGCACCGCCTGTGGCCCTCAGCGGCGCCAGCGGCCGGGGCCGCAGGAGGGACGGACAGCGTCCGGAGCACGGCCCCGGGCCAGGAGGGCGGAGATCTCCCGGCGGGGCCCCCGCACCGCCGGGCAGGCGTTGCCGGTGAGAACGGGAACGGGAGGAGGCGCTGGGAAGTGTCTCCGGGCGCTGCCAGCGGGGGCTCCAGGCAGGAATGCGGCGGGGAAGGCGGGGGCCTCCCTGGCACGGCCCCGGCCCGTTCCCGCTGCCACCCGGATCCGGAGTCCCACAGGGACCCGCGGCCCTCCCCTCCGGGATTTGGCGGATGGAGTGGGGGGGGAGGGGGGCGGTCCCAGCCACCAAGGCTTTGAACGCCCTTCCCAATGGAAAGAAGAAGAGCTTGACTCAGCCAATCTATCAAGCAACAATCAATTGATTAATTCAAACGATCAAGTGTGAGCAAAGCAGCACGCTGGATACAGTGGGGGTTCCCCCTCCTGCTGCATTTCGGTTGCTGATTTTTGCTGGGATTTACTGAGCATCTTCATAAGCACTTCTCAGCAGGTTTGGTTGTTGTTGTTTTTTGGGTTTTTTGTGCGGTTTCCTCCTAGTGTCTATTTGCCAAGTCTCATTTCTGCACTCTATTGTGATCAGTTCCTATTGGTGACGTCGAATTTCTCTACCCCAAGGGTTTAAATTAGTAAGAGCCATGTCCACTTTCTCTTTTCTAGAATTAGACGTCAGTGATGGTGAGGCCCAGCTTCTCTCTCCAGGACGGTCAGTCAGGCAGGGTGATGTCCGGCTTCCCTACATCTCTGATGGGGAGGTCCAGTTGTCTTTCCCAGCATCGTCAGTCGGTGAGGATGATTGTTGGATGGAGGGAGACTGACTCAACCGATGTTGATTAATTAGGCTCGATTTTATTTGTTTTCTCGCTTACTTTTATATTCTAAATAATTAGTTCGTACATATTGCAAAAGCCAAGCTCCTGATTGGTAGTGACTACACAATAGTTTACTTCATGTTAGATCAGCATATTGCAACAGTTGTATCGCCGTGTAGCATTTAGTTCCTCTTTTCTCATGATCTCAGTTTCTCTCCCTCATCCTCATGCTGGCCTTGTCCTAGCTTCTAGTTACAATATTAGTCTGAGAGCTATTGTGTCCCTTATCCTCTTCCCATTTCTCAGCTATCCTCTCCACAATTCCCCCTTTTTCTTTAATGGTTGCAAGCACTTGGGACTGACAATGAAAAAAGCAAGCAAACTCCAATCTCACACATAGAATGACAATTAAAATCATAAGCAAAAATTATAGCCTTTCTTTCAAAAGCTGAGTTAGCTATGATGTTAGACTAAAAGTTTATAGCGGTTCTGTGCTGAAGGACTGCGTGTCTCAGGCTCTTTACGTCCTGAGTGAGTGCTGATATGACTTCCGTAGTAACGTTTGCCTGCTTTCTAGCCTAACATGCAAGTTTATTAAGTGACACCAATGCATGAGCTGTGCCAACTTTAGGGGTCAGAGATGCAAAAATACGAGCTGCAGGACCCTATAACTCTACTTTGTCATTACAATTCTTATCAAGGGCCTGTAAAGATCGTAGTGGCTGCTAACATCAGTTACTAAATCAGATAGAATGTTGGATGTGATGTTAAGCTGTTTAGCTGTCTAACAAGCCAATCGCCTTAACTGCGTTAAGGCTTGTGACCCTGCTACACCGGGGGCAAGGATGGAGGCAACGATCACTCCTGGGGGATCCCACAAGTTTACCTTGTTATTGCAGTTAGGACCCAACTGGTTCATGGCCTATACAACAGCTGACAATTCCAAAGTTTGTAAAGAATCCCCCTCTTTAGCAGGCAATATTACTTCTTGCCACTCATTTCCCTGCTGCCATGTAATAGCAGCTTTTTGTGACTTTTTTCCAGCATCTGTGAAAACTGTGATTGCTTTTGGGATGGGCTGTTTACTCCGCAGAGGTTTGCTCAGCCACTGTTGTTCTCCCACCCATCGCAAGGGTGGGGGCCACTTTACCGTTGTCACAACTGTGGCCCCTCCTCCCAGCAGAGCAAGGCCCACCTCCTCATGATTTTCAATGTACCATTGCAGTATATCTCGAGCTATTGGCAACAGAAGAGTGCCTGGTTCATTCCCCGTAATCTGTCGTGCACGCTGTCTGCCTTTATGGATAAGAACTGCCAATATTTCTGATTTTTGAAAAACAGTTTTTTACATTGTCGTAGGGGTGGCTGTAACCATTCTAATAGCCGAATGTCTTTCTCCTCTCCCCTATTCTCCCCCTTTTTCTTTAATTGCTGAACAAGGGCTCTAAGAAGATGGCGTTTCCTGAGCCATAGAACCAAATCAATAGGCAGGAGAGGGTCACAGTGAGAAGTACTGCCTTGCTGAATGATTTCAGCAAACCAAGAGCAATGTTCTCGTTGTGCTGTTGTCTCATTTTGCCAGTGAGAAATGTAACTTTTCCACGCTTCTCTCGCACATTCTTGTTTTCCAATTAAACAAGTGCGAAATGGATTGAAAGGCGTGGCAAGTGGTAAACACAAACTATCTTGACCACATTGATTAACCCAAGTGACCCATATGTTTTGCCTTTCGTCTATTTTTGGTAGCTCTGTGAGCCCAGCGGCGACAACACATATCCCAATCAGCAGGATCCACCTGATGCATATGAGGTATCCCCACCCCATATTTGCAGGTTGTCTGCAATATGCGAGTAGCCTTTTGTGCCAACAGGCGACATACCTCTTTTTCTATTTAAAAATACCAATTCCAGCTTATCTCTTTGACCTAAATCTTGAACAAGATTTACTGCTTCTGGCACAGTATTGCACCCTGTATAATTTTTTATGGCTGTTTGCCAATTATAAGGATGCTAATAAAAGGAGCAGCGTGGGCACCATGGCTGTGCAAGCTGCTGTTGGAAGACTCACCACTGTCTGCAACAAGCCCCACAATATATTTTTACTCAAGCACCACAGTTAGGCTTGTCGCAGTGCAGACAGTTAGAACTCTTAATTAATTGTAGTCGGGTGCTTTGTAGTTCATGTAACAATGTTAGTACATCAGTTCTATTTTCTACTACGAGAGGATTAGGCCACAGTGGCTGGAGCCGAGCTATCACAGGTTGAAGGATCAGGAGCAGGCGATGCCGCTCTCGTTCTGCTGGACTGCTGGGTGCTGTCATTCTCTGCTTGCATCCAGCGGCTGGGAATCCACACAGGACCTGTGGGTGTAAGCACACGCATGTGACCTCAACTAATATATTGTACTTCAGCAGGTCCAGTGTTAAGAATGCTGATCCTCCTGTAGAGTCAAAACCATAGTTCCCTCTTTGTGTTTCCGAGCGATGTTTCGGAGCCAAGGTCGAAAATGGTAACAACTGAGCTATCCGGGTGTCAGCTGGAGTGAGCACTGGCGGATACAGTGTCCGTGCTAAAATACAAATCTCGCCTGTGAAATCAGCATCAATAAGTCCCACAGTAATGTCCAATCCTTTTAAAAAAGTAGAAGATCGTCCCAAAAGTAAAGCAGGAACCGACTGTCCCTAATAGGTTACTGGTCCCTTTACTCCAGTGGGAATTGGCACAGGGCGATTGTCCTTAATAGATATGTCCACTGTGGCTGCCAAGTCCAGGCCGAGGCTTCCGGAGGTGGCGGGGTGCAGGTCGCTGGCTGCTGTACAGCTGCTATTTGTGTCCCGGCGCGGCGGCTGGATGGCGCGCTGGTCTTGCCGTTTCCTGATTTCCTCCGACAGGCTCCTGTGTTATGGGTATCAGAGCGACACTTCTGACACCATACTCCACTTGCAGGACACTCTCGGTGAAAGTGACTTATTGCTCCACAACGGTAGCACCTTTCTCAGTCTCCTGCGCCTCACTTCAGCTGACTTGCTGTAACAGCAGCTTGGAGTGGGGCAAGAGCAGCAAAAACTTGAGCCTGACTACTCTCTGCTTGTTTCTGAAATGTTTTACTTAGCTTTTTAATAGCCTCGACAATAAATGCCTGAGGCCCAGAGGGTACAAATGCTGCTTTCTCTAGAGCTTCTTCTACAGACCAACTAGCTCCCAAGGTGTTAACTAGTTTTTTTGTAGCCTGATTACCATTTTGAAGTATACAGTGTTTTAACATAGCTCCTTGCATATAGAGTGGCACTCTAGCTTTTTCTATTCCCTCTACTAGTCGATCTACAAATTTGCCTAATGGTTCTTCTCTACTCTGTTTTATTCTCATATATATATAGGGGTTCCATGTGGATCTTTTACCTTATCCATAGCAGCTCTAGCGAGCTTCATGACCTCTCAACATTTTTCTGGTCCTAACAGAGCCTGTGCCTCTGTCCTTATCCAATTGCCTATTCCCGGCAATTCATCTAAGGTAACCCCGTGTAGAGGATCCCCAGGTTGTCTCTGTGTGGCAACTGACTCTTGTGTTAGGGCTTGCCAGTGAGCTTGAAATAACAAAAGTTGATGGGGTGTAAACACAAGCTTAGAAATACCCCGACAATCTGCTGGCAACAGCAAATATGTACCCCAGACATAATCCAGCATTTGCCAAGCAGGCTCACTGTTTACTCTATATTGGTTAACAGTGGAGCGCAATTGGGAAAGTAATTTCCAATCAAGGGAAGTCAACTGGGCAGTGACACCTCCTCCCGGTGCAGGATTATTTATTACCGGGCATGCCATCGAGCTCCCTGCTTCTATCATCTGTGCATTCCTTCGTTCTACTCCTTCTTTAGCTAGTGCACTGCATGCCTCCCTCCGATTCTTGGCCACTACCTCTGTTAAATCTGATTCAACTTTCGGAATAGTTTCATCGCTCTCCCCAGTCCATGGTAACGGACATGAATCTGTCAGCTGACCCGCAGCGACTGGAGGCATTGGGGGAGCTGATGGTGCAGAGTCTGCAGCCACCGTGTCCCCTCTGGTGGCACCCATTTGCTCTGGAGGCAGATGTACTGCTGTACATCCAGGAGGCAAGGGAAAGTCTGACTGATGAATACATCAGATTCTTTCCCTGGGCTGCTACTGCCTGCTGAGCTGCTCGTTTTTCTACTTGGTGTTGCAGCAGAGCATTATGTACTGCTCGCCACTGTTTCCCTAACTTCTTAGCTGTTTTATCATCATCTAAACTTGCATCCCGTAGTTTATCCCCAAATTTTCGCCATTCAGAAAGCTCATGTACTGAATGGGGGTTCATAAAACACCCCTTATCATACCCATATGCTAGCAAGCCTGGCAACTCCTTTTTAATATCTACACCCTGGACTTGCCATTTTTCTAGCATACAGGCAAATAAATCATATGCTGCTTGCCTCTCCATATTAGTCAGCGCTGTGCAGCTCCCAGAGGTCTTCGGCAGCACGTATCAGCCGGCCTCACCGATGTGAGCACCGGGGCGCGGAAGCTCTTCTTTCACAGTTTCTCTGCCGGCCTCACCGATGTGAGCACCGGGGCGCGGAAGCGTAATTGCCTTTTTCGCCTTTCTCTGCCGGCCTCACTGATGTGAGCACCGGGGCGCGGAAGATCTTCTTTCGCCGTCCCTCTGCTTGCAGGACCTGAACCCCTACTCCTCCAACCGTGGTGCCGTATCACGTTTCGGGGTCACCATTTGTTGGATGGAGGGAGACTGACTCAACCGATGTTGATTAATTAGGCTCGATTTTATTTGTTTTCTCGCTTACATTTATATTCTAAATAATTAGTTCGTACATATTGCAAAAGCCAAGCTCCTGATTGGTAGTGACTACACAATAGTTTACTTCATGTTATATCAGCATATTGCAACAGTTGTATCGCCGTGTAGCATTTAGTTCCTCTTTTCTCATGATCTCAGTTTCTCTCCCTCATCCTCATGCTGGCCTTGTCCTAGCTTCTAGTTACAATATTAGTCTGAGAGCTATTGTGTCCCTTATCCTCTTCCCATTTCTCAGCTATCCTCTCCACAGATGATGTCTGGCTTTCCTTCCCAGGATCATACTTCTGTGCTGGTGGGCTCCAGTTTTCCTTTCCAGGATCCTCAATTTTCAGCTTGGGATAAGCTCCTTCTTTTATTTGGGCGATTAACCGCTCCTTTTCTAGATTCTAAAGCTAGAGTTCAAAACTTCTTTGTACAAAGCAGCTCAAAGCTTAGAATCATTTTGTTTCCAAGCAAATAAGACTTGCGCATTCTTCGATCCTACGTGCTAAAGGCCTGAAAAACCCTTCAAACTTACCTTGTGAAAACTTGGGAACTCACCTTATTCACTTAGTAGCATGCCAGATGGTTGTCCAACAAGCCTCTTTCCATGCTTTTTCCGTTTGTTCACCAAAACTCGCTTTTAGAACTGTCCCGTGGCCTCGTTCCACACAGTTCACGACAACTACACAGGCCACCTATTTATTTTTTTCTATTTTTTTAAAAATTATTATGATTTCTAGGCTTTTTTTTTTTTCTTTTTACACCTGACACGAAACACAAGCCCACATTTCACACCAAGCTCCTGTCCCTGTCCTCAGCGGATTCTCCAGCTGGGAGGGGATTGCCCCGCGCCAGAGCCGCTATCCCGAGGAGAATGCCGAGGGAGCTGCCTGCGCAGCCCCGGGATGGGGCTTGGACGCCCAGAGAGCCAAACCCATCGTATTTTAGTCCCTCTAGACGCACCTGTAACCGATGGCAAAGGCTGAAATTCCCCCAAAGCATCACAAAGTTCCTGGAGCCCTTTTCCCACAGCTGATTGCTGCAGGTTTTCATCCCTTTTTTTTTGCACCTGCACAGCTTGGCCAGCCCTTGGCTTGCGAAAGAACTGCCATTATCAAAGGTGATGAGCCGAGAGTGACCACGGCCAAGCTGAAAAATGAAGGTGGTGAGATGGTTTATTTGGCGTAATGAACGTCCCCTGGGCAGCTCTGGCAATGGGCAGGGTGCGGGTGGGTGAGAGGCTGGACACGAGGGGGCCCAAAGGGGCTCTGGGCTGAGCCCCAGCATGGGCAGCAGCTCCGGGGGGATTGTGCGCCCGGGCCCCGCTCAGGTGAGACCCCCACCCGCGGAGCTGGGATCCCTTTTCCGGAGGGCAGCGAGGGCTGCGGGAGAGCCCGGCAGAGACCGCGCTCCGTGGAGAGCACCCCCAGAGATGAGCTGGCTTTCCCCGGGCCCCCCCCCAGGAAAGGGAGGAGGGCAGGGATGACCCGATCCCCATGGGGAAGGAGGATAGAGGCACCCTGGCCCCTCCGTCACGGAGGAGGAGCGAGGCAGGCCAGGCCCCCCACCCCATAGGGACGGAGGCTTGGAGTAGAGCTGGCACCTCCTTAGCGGGAGGGCGGAGAAGAGCCCGGAACCACCCCCCACCCCCGATAATGGGGCTGAGGACGGCATGGCCCGGCCTACACTCGATGGGGGTGGCAGGTGGGAGTAAAGGCCGAGCCCTCCGTGGCTGGAGGAGGGAGAGGAAAAGGATCCCAAGCCGAGCACGGTGAAGAGGACGGAAAAGACAGGCCCCCCCCTCCAGCCCGAGTCCCTCTCAGTCGTCCTCCAGTGCGAGACGGACGGAGACCCCTCGAGCGTTCCCCGGGCTCCAGACGAAATAAAGCTGAGCATAATCTGCCGAGGCATAACGGGCTTGGACTTATTATTTATTCGAGTGTGAACAAGGTGGAATCTACCGTGGGTGGTCTGGGTGTTGTTGAATGGTAAATATCAGGTAGAGGGAGATGGAAAGAAAAAGGCTGGGGGGAAGCAAGAGAGTGGCAGAAAGATGAAGTAGAAAATCAGGATGATTCTCAGCACAGCTCTGGCCTCGGCCTTTTGGATTCACTCTTCTCGCTCAGCCTCGTGTCCTCGTCCCTAGAGCTGGCATCACTGGACAATGGTGTCACCTGAGCCTCATCTCAAGGTCCCTTAGCTCAAGTCGTGGCCCAAAGTTCCCCTTCAGGAGGCACATTGATGCAACAGGGGGCTTGGGTGGTCCCAGCTTTCTGCACTTGTGTCCGAATGGGCAAAAGGTCCTTCCTGGCAATGGCCCAGGACTTGGGAAGGGGCTGGAACTGGGGCTGGGTTTGAGGTCAGGGTTAACCAATCCTAAGGCAGCCCCATTTCTGGGCTGCCCAGGCCCCACGGGGAGGGCTCTGTGAGTCAGGAAGAGGGATCCTTGGGAATTGAGAGGGATCCTCTCTCAATACCATGGGCCGCTGAGCTCTGGCAGCTGGATACGCAGCTGGGACCACGTGTGCTCCGGGCCCCAGCCGAGGCCCGGGGCTCTCCATCCCCTCTGCCACGGCCAGGGCGTGGGCTTAGTGATTCGTTTGCCTGGCGAGCGACTCGTTGGGCAAGCAAAGATCAGTCCCAGCGTTTGATGTGATTTTTGCCGATTTTATTTGAACTTACCTCGGTTGAGGCGGGGACGCTGAGGGGCACGGGCGGTGCCGGGACTCCGGCGCTCTGTCCTGGTCAGCCCGGGGCACCACCGGGGTGTGGGCTCCATCCTCCTGGCCCCGGGCTGATAGGATAGGGTTCAAATGATTTCTGGACAGCAAGGCCTTGGGAACAGAATGTTAGCTGGACTGCAGCCAGGACGATCTTTCCATGTTATTGTCTTGACCAATCAAGTAGGACTTTGCCTGCCTGGGTAATAAATCAGGGGAGGTGGGGGATGAGTGTGATTTTTGTGGTGGGTAGTTAAGGCGTAGGCCCTGGAAACAAAGGCGAGGTTTTTCATTCCTGTATCATGTGAAACTGCACCTGCATAATCATCACACCATGAATGATAGGATTGTTAAGGGTAACGATTGTTTGGAAATGGAATATGATTATTATCTGAAAGGAGAATCATGAGAAAGGATACTTAGGAAATTGACGCTTGGATAAGACCAATGACTGCAACAGAACAATATGAGTTTATTAATTAACACCTACAGTTCGATCAGGAAAGGGTATAAAAACAGGTCCATTTTGAATCCATGTCGGAGTCAGGTGCACGTCTGATTGCCAGAGCTCTTGTCGTTCTGTCATGATGAGGATGGATGTTCTGTGGGGGGGGGACGCTCTGTCATGATGAGGATGGATGTTCTGTTAGGGGGGACGCTCTTCGCAGGGCCGGGCCACATGGGGCCGGGCCGGGCCGTGCTGGGCCATGCCAGGCCACGTGGGCCGTAGGGGCCGGGCCGTGCTGGACCATGCTGGGCCACGTGCTCCGCAGGGGCCGGGCCGTGCTGGGCCGTGCCGGGCCACGTGGGCCGCAGGGGCCGGGCCGTGCTGGGCCATGCCGGGCCACATGGGGCGCTGGGGCCGGGCCGTGCCGGGCCATACCGGCCACGTGGGCCGCAGGGGCCGGGCCGTGCTGGGCCATGCCGGGCCACGTGCTCCGCAGGGGCCGGGCCGTGCTGGGCCATGCCGGGCCACGTGGGGCCGGGCCGGGTCGTGCCGGGCCGTACCGGCCGTGGGGCGCAGGGGCCGCCCGCCCGCCCGCCAGACTCCGGCCTCGGCCTCCCGCCGCGGGGCGCAGCGGCGAGCCGGGGGGGCCGGCCGCGCTCCTTTTATACTGGCGGGCGCTCAGTGACGCACGTGCGTGCGGCGGCTCTGCCGCTGTGATGTCACAATCAGGGGGCGGAGCCAAGAAGAGAGTGCCCTGGGACTGGTCTGGGCGGGAGGCGTTGCCCCGGTAACGGTTGGTGGTGCTGGCGTTGACGGGGGGGCGGGGGGGCGGTGAGGCGGGCAGTGGCGGTGTATGACGTGTGGGAGTGCCCCAGGGAGTGCTTCCAGCCCCAGTATGGCGGTCCCGCTCCCGTTCTGGGGGCTTCCCAGCGCATGGGGAGGGGTCTCTGGGGGTCTCAGGTCAGTCTGGGGGTTCCCAAGCTGCCGGAGAGAGGTCTCTGGGGCTCCCAGTCCCATTCTTTGGGTGCCCAGGCGCACGGGGCCGGGGGGGTGGGATGCTGTCTGGGTGTTCCAGCCCCATTTTTGGGGCTTCCAGCCTCACTTTTGCCTAGCCCGGGCTCATCTCTTGGGCTGCGCCCACGTAGGCATGGCCACCGCTTGAAGGCTCAAGGCGAGGCAACGCCGCCTGAGCCAGCTGGCCGCCCCGTTGCTGGAGCTCTCGCGAGAGTTGGCGGCGCGGGCGGGTCCCGCCAGGAGCCGCCGCCACTCCCTCAGCGCAGCCCGGCCCGGCCCGGCCCGGCTCATTCCGCTCCCTCGGCCCTTCGCTCTCCTTCAGCCCTTCCCGCCTCCCTCAGCCCGCTCCTGCCTCCCTCAGCCCGCTCAATCAGCCCTCTGCGCTCCTGCATCCCGGCCGCTCTTCCTTCACGCCCGCTCCCTCCGCCCGTCCCGATCCTCCCCCCTCCCCTCTCGACACGCGGTGCCCCCGCCACGCCAGAGCCCCGGCACCGCCTGTGGCCCTCAGCGGCGCCAGCGGCCGGGGCCGCAGGAGGGACGGACAGCGTCCGGAGCACGGCCCCGGGCCAGGAGGGCGGAGATCTCCCGGCGGGGCCCCCGCACCGCCGGGCAGGCGTTGCCGGTGAGAACGGGAACGGGAGGAGGCGCTGGGAAGTGTCTCCGGGCGCTGCCAGCGGGGGCTCCAGGCAGGAATGCGGCGGGGAAGGCGGGGGCCTCCCTGGCACGGCCCCGGCCCGTTCCCGCTGCCACCCGGATCCGGAGTCCCACAGGGACCCGCGGCCCTCCCCTCCGGGATTTGGCGGATGGAGTGGGGGGGGAGGGGGGCGGTCCCAGCCACCAAGGCTTTGAACGCCCTTCCCAATGGAAAGAAGAAGAGCTTGACTCAGCCAATCTATCAAGCAACAATCAATTGATTAATTCAAACGATCAAGTGTGAGCAAAGCAGCACGCTGGATACAGTGGGGGTTCCCCCTCCTGCTGCATTTCGGTTGCTGATTTTTGCTGGGATTTACTGAGCATCTTCATAAGCACTTCTCAGCAGGTTTGGTTGTTGTTGTTTTTTGGGTTTTTTGTGCGGTTTCCTCCTAGTGTCTATTTGCCAAGTCTCATTTCTGTACTCTATTGTGATCAGTTCCTATTGGTGACGTCGAATTTCTCTACCCCAAGGGTTTAAATTAGTAAGAGCCATGTCCACTTTCTCTTTTCTAGAATTAGACGTCAGTGATGGTGAGGCCCAGCTTCTCTCTCCAGGACGGTCAGTCAGGCAGGGTGATGTCCGGCTTCCCTACATCTCTGATGGGGAGGTCCAGTTGTCTTTCCCAGCATCGTCAGTCGGTGAGGATGATTGTTGGATGGAGGGAGACTGACTCAACCGATGTTGATTAATTAGGCTCGATTTTATTTGTTTTCTCGCTTACTTTTATATTCTAAATAATTAGTTCGTACATATTGCAAAAGCCAAGCTCCTGATTGGTAGTGACTACACAATAGTTTACTTCATGTTAGATCAGCATATTGCAACAGTTGTATCGCCTTGTAGCATTTAGTTCCTCTTTTCTCATGATCTCAGTTTCTCTCCCTCATCCTCATGCTGGCCTTGTCCTAGCTTCTAGTTACAATATTAGTCTGAGAGCTATTGTGTCCCTTATCCTCTTCCCATTTCTCAGCTATCCTCTCCACAATTCCCCCTTTTTCTTTAATGGTTGCAAGCACTTGGGACTGACAATGAAAAAAGCAAGCAAACTCCAATCTCACACATAGAATGACAATTAAAATCATAAGCAAAAATTATAGCCTTTCTTTCAAAAGCTGAGTTAGCTATGATGTTAGACTAAAAGTTTATAGCGGTTCTGTGCTGAAGGACTGCGTGTCTCAGGCTCTTTACGTCCTGAGTGAGTGCTGATATGACTTCTGTAGTAACGTTTGCCTGCTTTCTAGCCTAACATGCAAGTTTATTAAGTGACACCAATGCATGAGCTGTGCCAACTTTAGGGGTTAGAGATGCAAAAATACGAGCTGCAGGACCCTATAACTCTACTTTGTCATTACAATTCTTATCAAGGGCCTGTAAAGATCGTAGTGGCTGCTAACATCAGTTACTAAATCAGATAGAATGTTGGATGTGATGTTAAGCTGTTTAGCTGTCTAACAAGCCAATCGCCTTAACTGCGTTAAGGCTTGTGACCCTGCTACACCGGGGGCAAGGATGGAGGCAACGATCACTCCTGGGGGATCCCACAAGTTTACCTTGTTATTGCAGTTAGGACCCAACTGGTTCATGGCCTATACAACAGCTGACAATTCCAAAGTTTGTAAAGAATCCCCCTCTTTAGCAGGCAATATTACTTCTTGCCACTCATTTCCCTGCTGCCATGTAATAGCAGCTTTTTGTGACTTTTTCCCAGCATCTGTGAAAACTGTGATTGCTTTTGGGATGGGCTGTTTACTCCGCAGAGGTTTGCTCAGCCACTGTTGTTCTCCCACCCATCGCAAGGGTGGGGGCCACTTTACCGTTGTCACAACTGTGGCCCCTCCTCCCAGCAGAGCAAGGCCCACCTCCTCATGATTTTCAATGTACCATTGCAGTATATCTCGAGCTATTGGCAACAGAAGAGTGCCTGGTTCATTCCCCGTAATCTGTCGTGCACGCTGTCTGCCTTTATGGATAAGAACTGCCAATATTTCTGATTTTTGAAAAACAGTTTTACATTGTCGTAGGGGTGGCTGTAACCATTCTAGTAGCCGAATGTCTTTCTCCTCTCCCCTATTCTCCCCCTTTTTCTTTAATTGCTGAACAAGGGCTCTAAGAAGATGGCGTTTCCTGAGCCATAGAACCAAATCAATAGGCAGGAGAGGGTCACAGTGAGAAGTACTGCCTTGCTGAATGATTTCAGCAAACCAAGAGCAATGTTCTCGTTGTGCTGTTGTCTCATTTTGCCAGTGAGAAATGTAACTTTTCCACGCTTCTCTCGCACATTCTTGTTTTCCAATTAAACAAGTGCGAAATGGATTGAAAGGCGTGGCAAGTGGTAAACACAAACTATCTTGACCACATTGATTAACCCAAGTGACCCATATGTTTTGCCTTTCGTCTATTTTTGGTAGCTCTGTGAGCCCAGCGGCGACAACACATATCCCAATCAGCAGGATCCACCTGATGCATATGAGGTATCCCCACCCCATATTTGCAGGTTGTCTGCAATATGCGAGTAGCCTTTTGTGCCAACAGGCGACATACCTCTTTTTCTATTTAAAAATACCAATTCCAGCTTATCTCTTTGACCTAAATCTTGAACAAGATTTACTGCTTCTGGCACAGTATTGCACCCTGTATAATTTTTTATGGCTGTTTGCCAATTATAAGGATGCTAATAAAAGGAGCAGCGTGGGCACCATGGCTGTGCAAGCTGCTGTTGGAAGACTCACCACTGTCTGCAACAAGCCCCACAATATATTTTTACTCAAGCACCACAGTTAGGCTTGTCGCAGTGCAGACAGTTAGAACTCTTAATTAATTGTAGTCGGGTGCTTTGTAGTTCATGTAACAATGTTAGTACATCAGTTCTATTTTCTACTACGAGAGGATTAGGCCACAGTGGCTGGAGCCGAGCTATCACAGGTTGAAGGATCAGGAGCAGGCGATGCCGCTCTCGTTCTGCTGGACTGCTGGGTGCTGTCATTCTCTGCTTGCATCCAGCGGCTGGGAATCCACACAGGACCTGTGGGTGTAAGCACACGCATGTGACCTCAACTAATATATTGTACTTCAGCAGGTCCAGTGTTAAGAATGCTGATCCTCCTGTAGAGTCAAAACCATAGTTCCCTCTTTGTGTTTCCGAGCGATGTTTCGGAGCCAAGGTCGAAAATGGTAACAATTGAGCTATCCGGGTGTCAGCTGGAGTGAGCACTGGCGGATACAGTGTCCGTGCTAAAATACAAATCTCGCCTGTGAAATCAGCATCAATAAGTCCCACAGTAATGTCCAATCCTTTTAAAAAAGTAGAAGATCGTCCCAAAAGTAAAGCAGGAACCGACTGTCCCTAATAGGTTACTGGTCCCTTTACTCCAGTGGGAATTGGCACAGGGCGATTGTCCTTAATAGATATGTCCACTGTGGCTGCCAAGTCCAGGCCGAGGCTTCCGGAGGTGGCGGGGTGCAGGTCGCTGGCTGCTGTACAGCTGCTATTTGTGTCCCGGCGCGGCGGCTGGATGGCGCGCTGGTCTTGCCGTTTCCTGATTTCCTCCGACAGGCTCCTGTGTTATGGGTATCAGAGCGACACTTCTGACACCATACTCCACTTGCAGGACACTCTCGGTGAAAGTGACTTATTGCTCCACAACGGTAGCACCTTTCTCAGTCTCCTGCGCCTCACTTCAGCTGACTTGCTGTAACAGCAGCTTGGAGTGGGGCAAGAGCAGCAAAAACTTGAGCCTGACTACTCTCTGCTTGTTTCTGAAATGTTTTACTTAGCTTTTTAATAGCCTCGACAATAAATGCCTGAGGCCCAGAGGGTACAAATGCTGCTTTCTCTAGAGCTTCTTCTACAGACCAACTAGCTCCCAAGGTGTTAACTAGTTTTTTTGTAGCCTGATTACCATTTTGAAGTATACAGTGTTTTAACATAGCTCCTTGCATATAGAGTGGCACTCTAGCTTTTTCTATTCCCTCTACTAGTCGATCTACAAATTTGCCTAATGGTTCTTCTCTACTCTGTTTTATTCTCATATATATATAGGGGTTCCATGTGGATCTTTTACCTTATCCATAGCAGCTCTAGCGAGCTTCATGACCTCTCAACATTTTTCTGGTCCTAACAGAGCCTGTGCCTCTGTCCTTATCCAATTGCCTATTCCCGGCAATTCATCTAAGGTAACCCCGTGTAGAGGATCCCCAGGTTGTCTCTGTGTGGCAACTGACTCTTGTGTTAGGGCTTGCCAGTGAGCTTGAAATAACAAAAGTTGGTGGGGTGTAAACACAAGCTTAGAAATACCCCGACAATCTGCTGGCAACAGCAAATATGTACCCCAGACATAATCCAGCATTTGCCAAGCAGGCTCACTGTTTACTCTATATTGGTTAACAGTGGAGCGCAATTGGGAAAGTAATTTCCAATCAAGGGAAGTCAACTGGGCAGTGACACCTCCTCCCGGTGCAGGATTATTTATTACCGGGCATGCCATCGAGCTCCCTGCTTCTATCATCTGTGCATTCCTTCGTTCTACTCCTTCTTTAGCTAGTGCACTGCATGCCTCCCTCCGATTCTTGGCCACTACCTCTGTTAAATCTGATTCAACTTTCGGAATAGTTTCATCGCTCTCCCCAGTCCATGGTAACGGACATGAATCTGTCAGCTGACCCGCAGCGACTGGAGGCATTGGGGGAGCTGATGGTGCAGAGTCTGCAGCCACCGTGTCCCCTCTGGTGGCACCCATTTGCTCTGGAGGCAGATGTACTGCTGTACATCCAGGAGGCAAGGGAAAGTCTGACTCTGATGAATACATCAGATTCTTTCCCTGGGCTGCTACTGCCTGCTGAGCTGCTCGTTTTTCTACTTGGTGTTGCAGCAGAGCATTATGTACTGCTCGCCACTGTTTCCCTAACTTCTTAGCTGTTTTATCATCATCTGAACTTGCATCCCGTAGTTTATCCCCAAATTTTCGCCATTCAGAAAGCTCATGTACTGAATGGGGGTTCATAAAACACCCCTTATCATACCCATATGCTAGCAAGCCTGGCAACTCCTTTTTAATATCTACACCCTGGACTTGCCATTTTTCTAGCATACAGGCAAATAAATCATATGCTGCTTGCCTCTCCATATTAGTCAGCGCTGTGCAGCTCCCAGAGGTCTTCGGCAGCACGTATCAGCCGGCCCCACCGATGTGAGCACCGGGGCGCGGAAGCTCTTCTTTTGCCATTTCTCTGCCGGCCTCACCGATGTGAGCACCGGGGCGCGGAAGCGTAATTGCCTTTTTCGCCTTTCTCTGCCGGCCTCACTGATGTGAGCACCGGGGCGCGGAAGATCTTCTTTCGCCGTCCCTCTGCTTGCAGGACCTGAACCCCTACTCCTCCAACCGTGGTGCCGTATCACGTTTCGGGGTCACCATTTGTTGGATGGAGGGAGACTGACTCAACCGATGTTGATTAATTAGGCTCGATTTTATTTGTTTTCTCGCCTACTTTTATATTCTAAATAATTAGTTCGTACATATTGCAAAAGCCAAGCTCCTGATTGGTAGTGACTACACAATAGTTTACTTCATGTTAGATCAGCATATTGCAACAGTTGTATCGCCGTGTAGCATTTAGTTCCTCTTTTCTCATGATCTCAGTTTCTCTCCCTCATCCTCATGCTGGCCTTGTCCTAGCTTCTAGTTACAATATTAGTCTGAGAGCTATTGTGTCCCTTATCCTCTTCCCATTTCTCAGCTATCCTCTCCACAGATGATGTCTGGCTTTCCTTCCCAGGATCATACTTCTGTGCTGGTGGGCTCCAGTTTTCCTTTCCAGGATCCTCAATTTTCAGCTTGGGATAAGCTCCTTCTTTTATTTGGGCGATTAACCGCTCCTTTTCTAGATTCTAAAGCTAGAGTTCAAAACTTCTTTGTACAAAGCAGCTCAAAGCTTAGAATCATTTTGTTTCCAAGCAAATAAGACTTGCGCATTCTTCGATCCTACGTGCTAAAGGCCTGAAAAACCCTTCAAACTTACCTTGTGAAAACTTGGGAACTCACCTTATTCACTTAGTAGCATGCCAGATGGTTGTCCAACAAGCCTCTTTCCATGCTTTTTCCGTTTGTTCACCAAAACTCGCTTTTAGAACTGTCCCGTGGCCTCGTTCCACACAGTTCACGACAACTACACAGGCCACCTATTTATTTTTTTCTATTTTTTTAAAAATTATTATGATTTCTAGGCTTTTTTTTTTTTCTTTTTACACCTGACACGAAACACAAGCCCACATTTCACACCAAGCTCCTGTCCCTGTCCTCAGCGGATTCTCCAGCTGGGAGGGGATTGCCCCGCGCCAGAGCCGCTATCCCGAGGAGAATGCCGAGGGAGCTGCCTGCGCAGCCCCGGGATGGGGCTTGGACGCCCAGAGAGCCAAACCCATCGTATTTTAGTCCCTCTAGACGCACCTGTAACCGATGGCAAAGGCTGAAATTCCCCCAAAGCATCACAAAGTTCCTGGAGCCCTTTTCCCACAGCTGATTGCTGCAGGTTTTCATCCCTTTTTTTTTGCACCTGCACGGCTTGGCCAGCCCTTGGCTTGCGAAAGAACTGCCATTATCAAAGGTGATGAGCCGAGAGTGACCACGGCCAAGCTGAAAAATAAAGGTGGTGAGATGGTTTATTTGGCGTAATGAGCGTCCCCTGGGCAGCTCTGGCAATGGCAGGGTGCGGGTGGGTGAGAGGCTGGACACGAGGGGGCCCAAAGGGGCTCTGGGCTGAGCCCCAGCGTGGGCAGCAGCTCCGGGGGGATTGTGCGCCCGGGCCCCGCTCAGGTGAGACCCCCACCCGCGGAGCTGGGATCCCTTTTCCGGAGGGCAGCGAGGGCTGCGGGAGAGCCCGGCAGAGACCGCGCTCCGTGGAGAGCACCCCCAGAGATGAGCCGGCTTTCCCCGGGCCCCCCCCCAGGAAAGGGAGGAGGGCAGGGATGACCCGATCCCCATGGGGAAGGAGGATAGAGGCACCCTGGCCCCTCCGTCACGGAGGAGGAGCGAGGCAGGCCAGGCCCCCCACCCCATAGGGACGGAGGCTTGGAGTAGAGCTGGCACCTCCTTAGCGGGAGGGCGGAGAAGAGCCCGGAACCACCCCCCACCCCCGATAATGGGGCTGAGGACGGCATGGCCCGGCCTACACTCGATGGGGGTGGCAGGTGGGAGTAAAGGCCGAGCCCTCCGTGGCTGGAGGAGGGAGAGGAAAAGGATCCCAAGCCGAGCACGGTGAAGAGGACGGAAAAGACAGGCCCTCCCCTCCAGCCCGAGTCCCTCTCAGTCGTCCCCCAGTGCGAGACGGACGGAGACCCCTCGAGCGTTCCCCGGGCTCCAGACGAAATAAAGCTGAGCATAATCTGCCGAGGCATAACGGGCTTGGACTTATTATTTATTCGAGTGTGAACAAGGTGGAATCTACCGTGGGTGGTCTGGGTGTTGTTGAATGGTAAATATCAGGTAGAGGGAGATGGAAAGAAAAAGGCTGGGGGGAAGCAAGAGAGTGGCAGAAAGATGAAGTAGAAAATCAGGATGATTCTCAGCACAGCTCTGGCCTCGGCCTTTTGGATTCACTCTTCTCGCTCAGCCTCGTGTCCTCGTCCCTAGAGCTGGCATCACTGGACAATGGTGTCACCTGAGCCTCATCTCAAGGTCCCTTAGCTCAAGTCGTGGCCCAAAGTTCCCCTTCAGGAGGCACATTGATGCAACAGGGGGCTTGGGTGGTCCCAGCTTTCTGCACTTGTGTCCGAATGGGCAAAAGGTCCTTCCTGGCAATGGCCCAGGACTTGGGAAGGGGCTGGAACTGGGGCTGGGTTTGAGGTCAGGGTTAACCAATCCTAAGGCAGCCCCATTTCTGGGCTGCCCAGGCCCCACGGGGAGGGCTCTGTGAGTCAGGAAGAGGGATCCTTGGGAATTGAGAGGGATCTTCTCTCAATACCATGGGCCGCTGAGCTCTGGCAGCTGGATATGCAGCTGGGACCACGTGTGCTCCGGGCCCCAGCCGAGGCCCGGGGCTCTCCATCCCCTCTGCCACGGCCAGGGCGTGGGCTTAGTGATTCGTTTGCCTGGCGAGCGACTCGTTGGGCAAGCAAAGATCAGTCCCAGCGTTTGATGTGATTTTTGCCGATTTTATTTGAACTTACCTCGGTTGAGGCGGGGACGCTGAGGGGCACGGGCGGTGCCGGGACTCCGGCGCTCTGTCCTGGTCAGCCCGGGGCACCACCGGGGTGTGGGCTCCATCCTCCTGGCCCCGGGCTGATAGGATAGGGTTCAAATGATTTCTGGACAGCAAGGCCTTGGGAACAGAATGTTAGCTGGACTGCAGCCAGGACGATCTTTCCATGTTATTGTCTTGACCAATCAAGTAGGACTTTGCCTGCCTGGGTAATAAATCAGGGGAGGTGGGGGATGAGTGTGATTTTTGTGGTGGGTAGTTAAGGCGTAGGCCCTGGAAACAAAGGCGAGGTTTTTCATTCCTGTATCATGTGAAACTGCACCTGCATAATCATCACACCATGAATGATAGGATTGTTAAGGGTAACGATTGTTTGGAAATGGAATATGATTATTATCTGAAAGGAGAATCATGAGAAAGGATACTTAGGAAATTGACGCTTGGATAAGACCAATGACTGCAACAGAACAATATGAGTTTATTAATTAACACCTACAGTTCGATCAGGAAAGGGTATAAAAACAGGTCCATTTTGAATCCATGTCGGAGTCAGGTGCACGTCTGATTGCCAGAGCTCTTGTCGTTCTGTCATGATGAGGATGGATGTTCTGTGGGGGGGGGACGCTCTGTCATGATGAGGATGGATGTTCTGTTAGGGGGGACGCTCTTCGCAGGGCCGGGCCACATGGGGCCGGGCCGGGCCGTGCTGGGCCATGCCAGGCCACGTGGGCCGTAGGGGCCGGGCCGTGCTGGACCATGCCGGGCCACGTGCTCCGCAGGGGCCGGGCCGTGCTGGGCCGTGCCGGGCCACGTGGGCCGCAGGGGCTGGGCCGTGCTGGGCCATGCTGGGCCACGTGCTCCGCAGGGGCCGGGCCGTGCTGGGCCATGCCGGGCCACATGGGGCGCTGGGGCCGGGCCGTGCCGGGCCATACCGGCCACGTGGGCCGCAGGGGCCGGGCCGTGCTGGGCCATGCCGGGCCACGTGCTCCGCAGGGGCCGGGCCGTGCTGGGCCATGCCGGGCCACGTGGGGCCGGGCCGGGTCATGCCGGGCCGTACCGGCCGTGGGGCGCAGGGGCCGCCCGCCCGCCCGCCAGACTCCGGCCTCGGCCTCCCGCCGCGGGGCGCAGCGGCGAGCCGGGGGGGCCGGCCGCGCTCCTTTTATACTGGCGGGCGCTCAGTGACGCACGTGCGTGCGGCGGCTCTGCCGCTGTGATGTCACAATCAGGGGGCGGAGCCAAGAAGAGAGTGCCCTGGGACTGGTCTGGGCGGGAGGCGTTGCCCCGGTAACGGTTGGTGGTGCTGGCGTTGACGGGGGGGCGGGGGGGCGGTGAGGCGGGCAGTGGCGGTGTATGACGTGTGGGAGTGCCCCAGGGAGTGCTTCCAGCCCCAGTATGGCGGTCCCGCTCCCGTTCTGGGGGCTTCCCAGCGCATGGGGAGGGGTCTCTGGGGGTCTCAGGTCAGTCTGGGGGTTCCCAAGCTGCCGGAGAGAGGTCTCTGGGGCTCCCAGTCCCATTCTTTGGGTGCCCAGGCGCACGGGGCCGGGGGGGTGGGATGCTGTCTGGGTGTTCCAGCCCCATTTTTGGGGCTTCCAGCCTCACTTTTGCCTAGCCCGGGCTCATCTCTTGGGCTGCGCCCACGTAGGCATGGCCACCGCTTGAAGGCTCAAGGCGAGGCAACGCCGCCTGAGCCAGCTGGCCGCCCCGTTGCTGGAGCTCTCGCGAGAGTTGGCGGCGCGGGCGGGTCCCGCCAGGAGCCGCCGCCACTCCCTCAGCGCAGCCCGGCCCGGCCCGGCCCGGCTCATTCCGCTCCCTCGGCCCTTCGCTCTCCTTCAGCCCTTCCCGCCTCCCTCAGCCCGCTCCTGCCTCCCTCAGCCCGCTCAATCAGCCCTCTGCGCTCCTGCATCCCGGCCGCTCTTCCTTCACGCCCGCTCCCTCCGCCCGTCCCGATCCTCCCCCCTCCCCTCTTGACGCGCGGTGCCCCCGCCACGCCAGAGCCCCGGCACCGCCTGTGGCCCTCAGCGGCGCCAGCGGCCGGGGCCGCAGGAGGGACGGACAGCGTCCGGAGCACGGCCCCGGGCCAGGAGGGCGGAGATCTCCCGGCGGGGCCCCCGCACCGCCGGGCAGGCGTTGCCGGTGAGAACGGGAACGGGAGGAGGCGCTGGGAAGTGTCTCCGGGCGCTGCCAGCGGGGGCTCCAGGCAGGAATGCGGCGGGGAAGGCGGGGGCCTCCCTGGCACGGCCCCGGCCCGTTCCCGCTGCCACCCGGATCCGGAGTCCCACAGGGACCCGCGGCCCTCCCCTCCGGGATTTGGCGGATGGAGTGGGGGGGGAGGGGGGCGGTCCCAGCCACCAAGGCTTTGAACGCCCTTCCCAATGGAAAGAAGAAGAGCTTGACTCAGCCAATCTATCAAGCAACAATCAATTGATTAATTCAAACGATCAAGTGTGAGCAAAGCAGCACGCTGGATACAGTGGGGGTTCCCCCTCCTGCTGCATTTCGGTTGCTGATTTTTGCTGGGATTTACTGAGCATCTTCATAAGCACTTCTCAGCAGGTTTGGTTGTTGTTGTTTTTTGGGTTTTTTGTGCGGTTTCCTCCTAGTGTCTATTTGCCAAGTCTCATTTCTGCACTCTATTGTGATCAGTTCCTATTGGTGACGTCGAATTTCTCTACCCCAAGGGTTTAAATTAGTAAGAGCCATGTCCACTTTCTCTTTTCTAGAATTAGACGTCAGTGATGGTGAGGCCCAGCTTCTCTCTCCAGGACGGTCAGTCAGGCAGGGTGATGTCCGGCTTCCCTACATCTCTGATGGGGAGGTCCAGTTGTCTTTCCCAGCATCGTCAGTCGGTGAGGATGATTGTTGGATGGAGGGAGACTGACTCAACCGATGTTGATTAATTAGGCTCGATTTTATTTGTTTTCTCGCTTACTTTTATATTCTAAATAATTAGTTCGTACATATTGCAAAAGCCAAGCTCCTGATTGGTAGTGACTACACAATAGTTTACTTCATGTTAGATCAGCATATTGCAACAGTTGTATCGCCGTGTAGCATTTAGTTCCTCTTTTCTCATGATCTCAGTTTCTCTCCCTCATCCTCATGCTGGCCTTGTCCTAGCTTCTAGTTACAATATTAGTCTGAGAGCTATTGTGTCCCTTATCCTCTTCCCATTTCTCAGCTATCCTCTCCACAATTCCCCCTTTTTCTTTAATGGTTGCAAGCACTTGGGACTGACAATGAAAAAAGCAAGCAAACTCCAATCTCACACATAGAATGACAATTAAAATCATAAGCAAAAATTATAGCCTTTCTTTCAAAAGCTGAGTTAGCTATGATGTTAGACTAAAAGTTTATAGCGGTTCTGTGCTGAAGGACTGCGTGTCTCAGGCTCTTTACGTCCTGAGTGAGTGCTGATATGACTTCCGTAGTAACGTTTGCCTGCTTTCTAGCCTAACATGCAAGTTTATTAAGTGACACCAATGCATGAGCTGTGCCAACTTTAGGGGTCAGAGATGCAAAAATACGAGCTGCAGGACCCTATAACTCTACTTTGTCATTACAATTCTTATCAAGGGCCTGTAAAGATCGTAGTGGCTGCTAACATCAGTTACTAAATCAGATAGAATGTTGGATGTGATGTTAAGCTGTTTAGCTGTCTAACAAGCCAATCGCCTTAACTGCGTTAAGGCTTGTGACCCTGCTACACCGGGGGCAAGGATGGAGGCAACGATCACTCCTGGGGGATCCCACAAGTTTACCTTGTTATTGCAGTTAGGACCCAACTGGTTCATGGCCTATACAACAGCTGACAATTCCAAAGTTTGTAAAGAATCCCCCTCTTTAGCAGGCAATATTACTTCTTGCCACTCATTTCCCTGCTGCCATGTAATAGCAGCTTTTTGTGACTTTTTTCCAGCATCTGTGAAAACTGTGATTGCTTTTGGGATGGGCTGTTTACTCCGCAGAGGTTTGCTCAGCCACTGTTGTTCTCCCACCCATCGCAAGGGTGGGGGCCACTTTACCGTTGTCACAACTGTGGCCCCTCCTCCCAGCAGAGCAAGGCCCACCTCCTCATGATTTTCAATGTACCATTGCAGTATATCTCGAGCTATTGGCAACAGAAGAGTGCCTGGTTCATTCCCCGTAATCTGTCGTGCACGCTGTCTGCCTTTATGGATAAGAACTGCCAATATTTCTGATTTTTGAAAAACAGTTTTTTACATTGTCGTAGGGGTGGCTGTAACCATTCTAATAGCCGAATGTCTTTCTCCTCTCCCCTATTCTCCCCCTTTTTCTTTAATTGCTGAACAAGGGCTCTAAGAAGATGGCGTTTCCTGAGCCATAGAACCAAATCAATAGGCAGGAGAGGGTCACAGTGAGAAGTACTGCCTTGCTGAATGATTTCAGCAAACCAAGAGCAATGTTCTCGTTGTGCTGTTGTCTCATTTTGCCAGTGAGAAATGTAACTTTTCCACGCTTCTCTCGCACATTCTTGTTTTCCAATTAAACAAGTGCGAAATGGATTGAAAGGCGTGGCAAGTGGTAAACACAAACTATCTTGACCACATTGATTAACCCAAGTGACCCATATGTTTTGCCTTTCGTCTATTTTTGGTAGCTCTGTGAGCCCAGCGGCGACAACACATATCCCAATCAGCAGGATCCACCTGATGCATATGAGGTATCCCCACCCCATATTTGCAGGTTGTCTGCAATATGCGAGTAGCCTTTTGTGCCAACAGGCGACATACCTCTTTTTCTATTTAAAAATACCAATTCCAGCTTATCTCTTTGACCTAAATCTTGAACAAGATTTACTGCTTCTGGCACAGTATTGCACCCTGTATAATTTTTTATGGCTGTTTGCCAATTATAAGGATGCTAATAAAAGGAGCAGCGTGGGCACCATGGCTGTGCAAGCTGCTGTTGGAAGACTCACCACTGTCTGCAACAAGCCCCACAATATATTTTTACTCAAGCACCACAGTTAGGCTTGTCGCAGTGCAGACAGTTAGAACTCTTAATTAATTGTAGTCGGGTGCTTTGTAGTTCATGTAACAATGTTAGTACATCAGTTCTATTTTCTACTACGAGAGGATTAGGCCACAGTGGCTGGAGCCGAGCTATCACAGGTTGAAGGATCAGGAGCAGGCGATGCCGCTCTCGTTCTGCTGGACTGCTGGGTGCTGTCATTCTCTGCTTGCATCCAGCGGCTGGGAATCCACACAGGACCTGTGGGTGTAAGCACACGCATGTGACCTCAACTAATATATTGTACTTCAGCAGGTCCAGTGTTAAGAATGCTGATCCTCCTGTAGAGTCAAAACCATAGTTCCCTCTTTGTGTTTCCGAGCGATGTTTCGGAGCCAAGGTCGAAAATGGTAACAATTGAGCTATCCGGGTGTCAGCTGGAGTGAGCACTGGCGGATACAGTGTCCGTGCTAAAATACAAATCTCGCCTGTGAAATCAGCATCAATAAGTCCCACAGTAATGTCCAATCCTTTTAAAAAAGTAGAAGATCGTCCCAAAAGTAAAGCAGGAACCGACTGTCCCTAATAGGTTACTGGTCCCTTTACTCCAGTGGGAATTGGCACAGGGCGATTGTCCTTAATAGATATGTCCACTGTGGCTGCCAAGTCCAGGCCGAGGCTTCCGGAGGTGGCGGGGTGCAGGTCGCTGGCTGCTGTACAGCTGCTATTTGTGTCCCGGCGCGGCGGCTGGATGGCGCGCTGGTCTTGCCGTTTCCTGATTTCCTCCGACAGGCTCCTGTGTTATGGGTATCAGAGCGACACTTCTGACACCATACTCCACTTGCAGGACACTCTCGGTGAAAGTGACTTATTGCTCCACAACGGTAGCACCTTTCTCAGTCTCCTGCGCCTCACTTCAGCTGACTTGCTGTAACAGCAGCTTGGAGTGGGGCAAGAGCAGCAAAAACTTGAGCCTGACTACTCTCTGCTTGTTTCTGAAATGTTTTACTTAGCTTTTTAATAGCCTCGACAATAAATGCCTGAGGCCCAGAGGGTACAAATGCTGCTTTCTCTAGAGCTTCTTCTACAGACCAACTAGCTCCCAAGGTGTTAACTAGTTTTTTTGTAGCCTGATTACCATTTTGAAGTATACAGTGTTTTAACATAGCTCCTTGCATATAGAGTGGCACTCTAGCTTTTTCTATTCCCTCTACTAGTCGATCTACAAATTTGCCTAATGGTTCTTCTCTACTCTGTTTTATTCTCATATATATATAGGGGTTCCATGTGGATCTTTTACCTTATCCATAGCAGCTCTAGCGAGCTTCATGACCTCTCAACATTTTTCTGGTCCTAACAGAGCCTGTGCCTCTGTCCTTATCCAATTGCCTATTCCCGGCAATTCATCTAAGGTAACCCCGTGTAGAGGATCCCCAGGTTGTCTCTGTGTGGCAACTGACTCTTGTGTTAGGGCTTGCCAGTGAGCTTGAAATAACAAAAGTTGGTGGGGTGTAAACACAAGCTTAGAAATACCCCGACAATCTGCTGGCAACAGCAAATATGTACCCCAGACATAATCCAGCATTTGCCAAGCAGGCTCACTGTTTACTCTATATTGGTTAACAGTGGAGCGCAATTGGGAAAGTAATTTCCAATCAAGGGAAGTCAACTGGGCAGTGACACCTCCTCCCGGTGCAGGATTATTTATTACCGGGCATGCCATCGAGCTCCCTGCTTCTATCATCTGTGCATTCCTTCGTTCTACTCCTTCTTTAGCTAGTGCACTGCATGCCTCCCTCCGATTCTTGGCCACTACCTCTGTTAAATCTGATTCAACTTTCGGAATAGTTTCATCGCTCTCCCCAGTCCATGGTAACGGACATGAATCTGTCAGCTGACCCGCAGCGACTGGAGGCATTGGGGGAGCTGATGGTGCAGAGTCTGCAGCCACCGTGTCCCCTCTGGTGGCACCCATTTGCTCTGGAGGCAGATGTACTGCTGTACATCCAGGAGGCAAGGGAAAGTCTGACTCTGATGAATACATCAGATTCTTTCCCTGGGCTGCTACTGCCTGCTGAGCTGCTCGTTTTTCTACTTGGTGTTGCAGCAGAGCATTATGTACTGCTCGCCACTGTTTCCCTAACTTCTTAGCTGTTTTATCATCATCTGAACTTGCATCCCGTAGTTTATCCCCAAATTTTCGCCATTCAGAAAGCTCATGTACTGAATGGGGGTTCATAAAACACCCCTTATCATACCCATATGCTAGCAAGCCTGGCAACTCCTTTTTAATATCTACACCCTGGACTTGCCATTTTTCTAGCATACAGGCAAATAAATCATATGCTGCTTGCCTCTCCATATTAGTCAGCGCTGTGCAGCTCCCAGAGGTCTTCGGCAGCACGTATCAGCCGGCCCCACCGATGTGAGCACCGGGGCGCGGAAGCTCTTCTTTTGCCATTTCTCTGCCGGCCTCACCGATGTGAGCACCGGGGCGCGGAAGCGTAATTGCCTTTTTCGCCTTTCTCTGCCGGCCTCACTGATGTGAGCACCGGGGCGCGGAAGATCTTCTTTCGCCGTCCCTCTGCTTGCAGGACCTGAACCCCTACTCCTCCAACCGTGGTGCCGTATCACGTTTCGGGGTCACCATTTGTTGGATGGAGGGAGACTGACTCAACCGATGTTGATTAATTAGGCTCGATTTTATTTGTTTTCTCGCTTACTTTTATATTCTAAATAATTAGTTCGTACATATTGCAAAAGCCAAGCTCCTGATTGGTAGTGACTACACAATAGTTTACTTCATGTTATATCAGCATATTGCAACAGTTGTATCGCCATGTAGCATTTAGTTCCTCTTTTCTCATGATCTCAGTTTCTCTCTCTCATCCTCATGCTGGCCTTGTCCTAGCTTCTAGTTACAATATTAGTCTGAGAGCTATTGTGTCCCTTATCCTCTTCCCATTTCTCAGCTATCCTCTCCACAGATGATGTCTGGCTTTCCTTCCCAGGATCATACTTCTGTGCTGGTGGGCTCCAGTTTTCCTTTCCAGGATCCTCAATTTTCAGCTTGGGATAAGCTCCTTCTTTTATTTGGGCGATTAACCGCTCCTTTTCTAGATTCTAAAGCTAGAGTTCAAAACTTCTTTGTACAAAGCAGCTCAAAGCTTAGAATCATTTTGTTTCCAAGCAAATAAGACTTGCGCATTCTTCGATCCTACGTGCTAAAGGCCTGAAAAACCCTTCAAACTTACCTTGTGAAAACTTGGGAACTCACCTTATTCACTTAGTAGCATGCCAGATGGTTGTCCAACAAGCCTCTTTCCATGCTTTTTCCGTTTGTTCACCAAAACTCGCTTTTAGAACTGTCCCGTGGCCTCGTTCCACACAGTTCACGACAACTACACAGGCCACCTATTTATTTTTTTCTATTTTTTTAAAAATTATTATGATTTCTAGGCTTTTTTTTTTTCTTTTTACACCTGACACGAAACACAAGCCCACATTTCACACCAAGCTCCTGTCCCTGTCCTCAGCGGATTCTCCAGCTGGGAGGGGATTGCCCCGCGCCAGAGCCGCTATCCCGAGGAGAATGCCGAGGGAGCTGCCTGCGCAGCCCCGGGATGGGGCTTGGACGCCCAGAGAGCCAAACCCATCGTATTTTAGTCCCTCTAGACGCACCTGTAACCGATGGCAAAGGCTGAAATTCCCCCAAAGCATCACAAAGTTCCTGGAGCCCTTTTCCCACAGCTGATTGCTGCAGGTTTTCATCCCTTTTTTTTTGCACCTGCACGGCTTGGCCAGCCCTTGGCTTGCGAAAGAACTGCCATTATCAAAGGTGATGAGCCGAGAGTGACCACGGCCAAGCTGAAAAATAAAGGTGGTGAGATGGTTTATTTGGCGTAATGAACGTCCCCTGGGCAGCTCTGGCAATGGCAGGGTGCGGGTGGGTGAGAGGCTGGACACGAGGGGGCCCAAAGGGGCTCTGGGCTGAGCCCCAGCGTGGGCAGCAGCTCCGGGGGGATTGTGCGCCCGGGCCCCGCTCAGGTGAGACCCCCACCCGCGGAGCTGGGATCCCTTTTCCGGAGGGCAGCGAGGGCTGCGGGAGAGCCCGGCAGAGACCGCGCTCCGTGGAGAGCACCCCCAGAGATGAGCTGGCTTTCCCCGGGCCCCCCCCCAGGAAAGGGAGGAGGGCAGGGATGACCCGATCCCCATGGGGAAGGAGGATAGAGGCACCCTGGCCCCTCCGTCACGGAGGAGGAGCGAGGCAGGCCAGGCCCCCCACCCCATAGGGACGGAGGCTTGGAGTAGAGCTGGCACCTCCTTAGTGGGAGGGCGGAGAAGAGCCCGGAACCACCCCCCACCCCCGATAATGGGGCTGAGGACGGCATGGCCCGGCCTACACTCGATGGGGGTGGCAGGTGGGAGTAAAGGCCGAGCCCTCCGTGGCTGGAGGAGGGAGAGGAAAAGGATCCCAAGCCGAGCACGGTGAAGAGGACGGAAAAGACAGGCCCTCCCCTCCAGCCCGAGTCCCTCTCAGTCGTCCCCCAGTGCGAGACGGACGGAGACCCCTCGAGCGTTCCCCGGGCTCCAGACGAAATAAAGCTGAGCATAATCTGCCGAGGCATAACGGGCTTGGACTTATTATTTATTCGAGTGTGAACAAGGTGGAATCTACCGTGGGTGGTCTGGGTGTTGTTGAATGGTAAATATCAGGTAGAGGGAGATGGAAAGAAAAAGGCTGGGGGGAAGCAAGAGAGTGGCAGAAAGATGAAGTAGAAAATCAGGATGATTCTCAGCACAGCTCTGGCCTCGGCCTTTTGGATTCACTCTTCTCGCTCAGCCTCGTGTCCTCGTCCCTAGGCCTGGCATCACTGGACAATGGTGTCACCTGAGCCTCATCTCAAGGTCCCTTAGCTCAAGTCGTGGCCCAAAGTTCCCCTTCAGGAGGCACATTGATGCAACAGGGGGCTTGGGTGGTCCCAGCTTTCTGCACTTGTGTCCGAATGGGCAAAAGGTCCTTCCTGGCAATGGCCCAGGACTTGGGAAGGGGCTGGAACTGGGGCTGGGTTTGAGGTCAGGGTTAACCAATCCTAAGGCAGCCCCATTTCTGGGCTGCCCAGGCCCCACGGGGAGGGCTCTGTGAGTCAGGAAGAGGGATCCTTGGGAATTGAGAGGGATCCTCTCTCAATACCATGGGCCGCTGAGCTCTGGCAGCTGGATACGCAGCTGGGACCACGTGTGCTCCGGGCCCCAGCCGAGGCCCGGGGCTCTCCATCCCCTCTGCCACGGCCAGGGCGTGGGCTTAGTGATTCGTTTGCCTGGCGAGCGACTCGTTGGGCAAGCAAAGATCAGTCCCAGCGTTTGATGTGATTTTTGCCGATTTTATTTGAACTTACCTCGGTTGAGGCGGGGACGCTGAGGGGCACGGGCGGTGCCGGGACTCCGGCGCTCTGTCCTGGTCAGCCCGGGGCACCACCGGGGTGTGGGCTCCATCCTCCTGGCCCCGGGCTGATAGGATAGGGTTCAAATGATTTCTGGACAGCAAGGCCTTGGGAACAGAATGTTAGCTGGACTGCAGCCAGGACGATCTTTCCATGTTATTGTCTTGACCAATCAAGTAGGACTTTGCCTGCCTGGGTAATAAATCAGGGGAGGTGGGGGATGAGTGTGATTTTTGTGGTGGGTAGTTAAGGCGTAGGCCCTGGAAACAAAGGCGAGGTTTTTCATTCCTGTATCATGTGAAACTGCACCTGCATAATCATCACACCATGAATGATAGGATTGTTAAGGGTAACGATTGTTTGGAAATGGAATATGATTATTATCTGAAAGGAGAATCATGAGAAAGGATACTTAGGAAATTGACGCTTGGATAAGACCAATGACTGCAACAGAACAATATGAGTTTATTAATTAACACCTACAGTTCGATCAGGAAAGGGTATAAAAACAGGTCCATTTTGAATCCATGTCGGAGTCAGGTGCACGTCTGATTGCCAGAGCTCTTGTCGTTCTGTCATGATGAGGATGGATGTTCTGTGGGGGGGGGACGCTCTGTCATGATGAGGATGGATGTTCTGTTAGGGGGGACGCTCTTCGCAGGGCCGGGCCACATGGGGCCGGGCCGGGCCGTGCTGGGCCATGCCAGGCCACGTGGGCCGTAGGGGCCGGGCCGTGCTGGACCATGCTGGGCCACGTGCTCCGCAGGGGCCGGGCCGTGCTGGGCCGTGCCGGGCCACGTGGGCCGCAGGGGCTGGGCCGTGCTGGGCCATGCTGGGCCACGTGCTCCGCAGGGGCCGGGCCGTGCTGGGCCATGCCGGGCCACATGGGGCGCTGGGGCCGGGCCGTGCCGGGCCATACCGGCCACGTGGGCCGCAGGGGCCGGGCCGTGCTGGGCCATGCCGGGCCACGTGCTCCGCAGGGGCCGGGCCGTGCTGGGCCATGCCGGGCCACGTGGGGCCGGGCCGGGTCGTGCCGGGCCGTACCGGCCGTGGGGCGCAGGGGCCGCCCGCCCGCCCGCCAGACTCCGGCCTCGGCCTCCCGCCGCGGGGCGCAGCGGCGAGCCGGGGGGGCCGGCCGCGCTCCTTTTATACTGGCGGGCGCTCAGTGACGCACGTGCGTGCGGCGGCTCTGCCGCTGTGATGTCACAATCAGGGGGCGGAGCCAAGAAGAGAGTGCCCTGGGACTGGTCTGGGCGGGAGGCGTTGCCCCGGTAACGGTTGGTGGTGCTGGCGTTGACGGGGGGGCGGGGGGGCGGTGAGGCGGGCAGTGGCGGTGTATGACGTGTGGGAGTGCCCCAGGGAGTGCTTCCAGCCCCAGTATGGCGGTCCCGCTCCCGTTCTGGGGGCTTCCCAGCGCATGGGGAGGGGTCTCTGGGGGTCTCAGGTCAGTCTGGGGGTTCCCAAGCTGCCGGAGAGAGGTCTCTGGGGCTCCCAGTCCCATTCTTTGGGTGCCCAGGCGCACGGGGCCGGGGGGGTGGGATGCTGTCTGGGTGTTCCAGCCCCATTTTTGGGGCTTCCAGCCTCACTTTTGCCTAGCCCGGGCTCATCTCTTGGGCTGCGCCCACGTAGGCATGGCCACCGCTTGAAGGCTCAAGGCGAGGCAACGCCGCCTGAGCCAGCTGGCCGCCCCGTTGCTGGAGCTCTCGCGAGAGTTGGCGGCGCGGGCGGGTCCCGCCAGGAGCCGCCGCCACTCCCTCAGCGCAGCCCGGCCCGGCCCGGCCCGGCTCATTCCGCTCCCTCGGCCCTTCGCTCTCCTTCAGCCCTTCCCGCCTCCCTCAGCCCGCTCCTGCCTCCCTCAGCCCGCTCAATCAGCCCTCTGCGCTCCTGCATCCCGGCCGCTCTTCCTTCACGCCCACTCCCTCCGCCCGTCCCGATCCTCCCCCCTCCCCTCTTGACGCGCGGTGCCCCCGCCACGCCAGAGCCCCGGCACCGCCTGTGGCCCTCAGCGGCGCCAGCGGCCGGGGCCGCAGGAGGGACGGACAGCGTCCGGAGCACGGCCCCGGGCCAGGAGGGCGGAGATCTCCCGGCGGGGCCCCCGCACCGCCGGGCAGGCGTTGCCGGTGAGAACGGGAACGGGAGGAGGCGCTGGGAAGTGTCTCCGGGCGCTGCCAGCGGGGGCTCCAGGCAGGAATGCGGCGGGGAAGGCGGGGGCCTCCCTGGCACGGCCCCGGCCCGTTCCCGCTGCCACCCGGATCCGGAGTCCCACAGGGACCCGCGGCCCTCCCCTCCGGGATTTGGCGGATGGAGTGGGGGGGGAGGGGGGCGGTCCCAGCCACCAAGGCTTTGAACGCCCTTCCCAATGGAAAGAAGAAGAGCTTGACTCAGCCAATCTATCAAGCAACAATCAATTGATTAATTCAAACGATCAAGTGTGAGCAAAGCAGCACGCTGGATACAGTGGGGGTTCCCCCTCCTGCTGCATTTCGGTTGCTGATTTTTGCTGGGATTTACTGAGCATCTTCATAAGCACTTCTCAGCAGGTTTGGTTGTTGTTGTTTTTTGGGTTTTTTGTGCGGTTTCCTCCTAGTGTCTATTTGCCAAGTCTCATTTCTGTACTCTATTGTGATCAGTTCCTATTGGTGACGTCGAATTTCTCTACCCCAAGGGTTTAAATTAGTAAGAGCCATGTCTACTTTCTCTTTTCTAGAATTAGACGTCAGTGATGGTGAGGCCCAGCTTCTCTCTCCAGGACGGTCAGTCAGGCAGGGTGATGTCCGGCTTCCCTACATCTCTGATGGGGAGGTCCAGTTGTCTTTCCCAGCATCGTCAGTCGGTGAGGATGATTGTTGGATGGAGGGAGACTGACTCAACCGATGTTGATTAATTAGGCTCGATTTTATTTGTTTTCTCGCTTACTTTTATATTCTAAATAATTAGTTCGTACATATTGCAAAAGCCAAGCTCCTGATTGGTAGTGACTACACAATAGTTTACTTCATGTTAGATCAGCATATTGCAACAGTTGTATCGCCGTGTAGCATTTAGTTCCTCTTTTCTCATGATCTCAGTTTCTCTCCCTCATCCTCATGCTGGCCTTGTCCTAGCTTCTAGTTACAATATTAGTCTGAGAGCTATTGTGTCCCTTATCCTCTTCCCATTTCTCAGCTATCCTCTCCACAATTCCCCCTTTTTCTTTAATGGTTGCAAGCACTTGGGACTGACAATGAAAAAAGCAAGCAAACTCCAATCTCACACATAGAATGACAATTAAAATCATAAGCAAAAATTATAGCCTTTCTTTCAAAAGCTGAGTTAGCTATGATGTTAGACTAAAAGTTTATAGCGGTTCTGTGCTGAAGGACTGCGTGTCTCAGGCTCTTTACGTCCTGAGTGAGTGCTGATATGACTTCCGTAGTAACGTTTGCCTGCTTTCTAGCCTAACATGCAAGTTTATTAAGTGACACCAATGCATGAGCTGTGCCAACTTTAGGGGTTAGAGATGCAAAAATACGAGCTGCAGGACCCTATAACTCTACTTTGTCATTACAATTCTTATCAAGGGCCTGTAAAGATCGTAGTGGCTGCTAACATCAGTTACTAAATCAGATAGAATGTTGGATGTGATGTTAAGCTGTTTAGCTGTCTAACAAGCCAATCGCCTTAACTGCGTTAAGGCTTGTGACCCTGCTACACCGGGGGCAAGGATGGAGGCAACGATCACTCCTGGGGGATCCCACAAGTTTACCTTGTTATTGCAGTTAGGACCCAACTGGTTCATGGCCTATACAACAGCTGACAATTCCAAAGTTTGTAAAGAATCCCCCTCTTTAGCAGGCAATATTACTTCTTGCCACTCATTTCCCTGCTGCCATGTAATAGCAGCTTTTTGTGACTTTTTCCCAGCATCTGTGAAAACTGTGATTGCTTTTGGGATGGGCTGTTTACTCCGCAGAGGTTTGCTCAGCCACTGTTGTTCTCCCACCCATCGCAAGGGTGGGGGCCACTTTACCGTTGTCACAACTGTGGCCCCTCCTCCCAGCAGAGCAAGGCCCACCTCCTCATGATTTTCAATGTACCATTGCAGTATATCTCGAGCTATTGGCAACAGAAGAGTGCCTGGTTCATTCCCCGTAATCTGTCATGCATGCTGTCTACCTTTATGGATAAGAACTGCCAATATTTCTGATTTTTGAAAAACAGTTTTACATTGTCGTAGGGGTGGCTGTAACCATTCTAATAGCCGAATGTCTTTCTCCTCTCCCCTATTCTCCCCCTTTTTCTTTAATTGCTGAACAAGGGCTCTAAGAAGATGGCGTTTCCTGAGCCATAGAACCAAATCAATAGGCAGGAGAGGGTCACAGTGAGAAGTACTGCCTTGCTGAATGATTTCAGCAAACCAAGAGCAATGTTCTCGTTGTGCTGTTGTCTCATTTTGCCAATGAGAAATGTAACTTTTCCACGCTTCTCTCGCACATTCTTGTTTTCCAATTAAACAAGTGCGAAATGGATTGAAAGGCGTGGCAAGTGATAAACACAAACTATCTTGACCACACTGATTAACCCAAGTGACCCATATGTTTTGCCTTTCGTCTATTTTTGGTAGCTCTGTGAGCCCAGCGGCGACAACACGTATCCCAATCAGCAGGATCCACCTGATGCATATGAGGTATCCCCACCCCATATTTGCAGGTTGTCTGCAATATGCGAGTAGCCTTTTGTGCCAACAGGCAACATACCTCTTTTTCTATTTAAAAATACCAATTCCAGCTTATCTCTTTGACCTAAATCTTGAACAAGATTTACTGCTTCTGGCACAGTATTGCACCCTGTATAATTTTTTATGGCTGTTTGCCAATTATAAGGATGCTAATAAAAGGAGCAGCGTGGGCACCATGGCTGTGCAAGCTGCTGTTGGAAGACTCACCACTGTCTGCAACAAGCCCCACAATATATTTTTACTCAAGCACCACAGTTAGGCTTGTCGCAGTGCAGACAGTTAGAACTCTTAATTAATTGTAGTCGGGTGCTTTGTAGTTCATGTAACAATGTTAGTACATCAGTTCTATTTTCTACTACTAGAGGATTAGGCCACAGTGGCTGGAGCCGAGCTATCACAGGTTGAAGGATCAGGAGCAGGCGATGCCGCTCTCGTTCTGCTGGACTGCTGGGTGCTGTCATTCTCTGCTTGCATCCAGCGGCTGGGAATCCACACAGGACCTGTGGGTGTAAGCACACGCATGTGACCTCAACTAATATATTGTACTTCAGCAGGTCCAGTGTTAAGAATGCTGATCCTCCTGTAGAGTCAAAACCATAGTTCCCTCTTTGTGTTTCCGAGCGATGTTTCGGAGCCAAGGTCGAAAATGGTAACAATTGAGCTATCCGGGTGCCAGCTGGAGTGAGCACTGGAGGATACAGTGTCCGTGCTAAAATACAAATCTCGCCTGTGAAATCAGCATCAATAAGTCCCACAGTAATGTCCAATCCTTTTAAAAAAGTAGAAGATCGTCCCAAAAGTAAAGCAGGAACCGACTGTCCCTAATAGGTTACTGGTCCCTTTACTCCAGTGGGAATTGGCACAGGGCGATTGTCCTTAATAGATATGTCCACTGTGGCTGCCAAGTCCAGGCCGAGGCTTCCGGAGGTGGCGGGGTGCAGGTCGCTGGCTGCTGTACAGCTGCTATTTGTGTCCCGGCGCGGCGGCTGGATGGCGCGCTGGTCTTGCCGTTTCCTGATTTCCTCCGACAGGCTCCTGTGTTATGGGTATCAGAGCGACACTTCTGACACCATACTCCACTTGCAGGACACTCTCGGTGAAAGTGACTTATTGCTCCACAACGGTAGCACCTTTCTCAGTCTCCTGCGCCTCACTTCAGCTGACTTGGCTGTAACAGCAGCTTGGAGTGGGGCAAGAGCAGCAAAAACTTGAGCCTGACTACTCTCTGCTTGTTTCTGAAATGTTTTACTTAGCTTTTTAATAGCCTCGACAATAAATGCCTGAGGCCCAGAGGGTACAAATGCTGCTTTCTCTAGAGCTTCTTCTACAGACCAATTAGCTCCCAAGGTGTTAACTAGTTTTTTTGTAGCCTGATTACCATTTTGAAGTATACAGTGTTTTAACATAGCTCCTTGCATATAGAGTGGCACTCTAGCTTTTTCTATTCCCTCTACTAGTCGATCTACAAATTTGCCTAACGGTTCTTCTCTACTCTGTTTTATTCTCATATATATATAGGGGTTCCATGTGGATCTTTTACCTTATCCATAGCAGCTCTAGCGAGCTTCATGACCTCTCAACATTTTTCTGGTCCTAACAGAGCCTGTGCCTCTGTCCTTATCCAATTGCCTATTCCCGGCAATTCATCTAAGGTAACCCCGTGTAGAGGATCCCCAGGTTGTCTCTGTGTGGCAACTGACTCTTGTGTTAGGGCTTGCCAGTGAGCTTGAAATAACAAAAGTTGGTGGGGTGTAAACACAAGCTTAGAAATACCCCGACAATCTGCTGGCAACAGCAAATGTGTACCCCAGACATAATCCAGCATTTGCCAAGCAGGCTCACTGTTTACTCTATATTGGTTAACAGTGGAGCGCAATTGGGAAAGTAATTTCCAGTCAAGGGAAGTCAACTGGGCAGTGACACCTCCTCCCGGTGCAGGATTATTTATTACCGGGCATGCCATCGAGCTCCCTGCTTCTATCATCTGTGCATTCCTTCGTTCTACTCCTTCTTTAGCTAGTGCACTGCATGCCTCCCTCCGATTCTTGGCCACTACCTCTGTTAAATCTGATTCAACTTTCGGAATAGTTTCATCGCTCTCCCCAGTCCATGGTAACGGACATGAATCTGTCAGCTGACCCGCAGCGACTGGAGGCATTGGGGGAGCTGATGGTGCAGAGTCTGCAGCCACCGTGTCCCCTCTGGTGGCACCCATTTGCTCTGGAGGCAGATGTACTGCTGTACATCCAGGAGGCAAGGGAAAGTCTGACTCTGATGAATACATCAGATTCTTTCCCTGGGCTGCTACTGCCTGCTGAGCTGCTCGTTTTTCTACTTGGTGTTGCAGCAGAGCATTATGTACTGCTCGCCACTGTTTCCCTAACTTCTTAGCTGTTTTATCATCATCTAAACTTGCATCCCGTAGTTTATCCCCAAATTTTCGCCATTCAGAAAGCTCATGTACTGAATGGGGGTTCATAAAACACCCCTTATCATACCCATATGCTAGCAAGCCTGGCAACTCCTTTTTAATATCTACACCCTGGACTTGCCATTTTTCTAGCATACAGGCAAATAAATCATATGCTGCTTGCCTCTCCATATTAGTCAGCGCTGTGCAGCTCCCAGAGGTCTTCGGCAGCACGTATCAGCCGGCCTCACCGATGTGAGCACCGGGGCGCGGAAGCGTAATTGCCTTTTTCGCCTTTCTCTGCCGGCCTCACTGATGTGAGCACCGGGGCGCGGAAGATCTTCTTTCGCCGTCCCTCTGCTTGCAGGACCTGAACCCCTACTCCTCCAACCGTGGTGCCGTATCACGTTTCGGGGTCACCATTCGTTGGATGGAGGGAGACTGACTCAACCGATGTTGATTAATTAGGCTCGATTTTATTTGTTTTCTCGCTTACTTTTATATTCTAAATAATTAGTTCGTACATATTGCAAAAGCCAAGCTCCTGATTGGTAGTGACTACACAATAGTTTACTTCATGTTAGATCAGCATACTGCAACAGTTGTATCGCCGTGTAGCATTTAGTTCCTCTTTTCTCATGATCTCAGTTTCTCTCCCTCATCCTCATGCTGGCCTTGTCCTAGCTTCTAGTTACAATATTAGTCTGAGAGCTATTGTGTCCCTTATCCTCTTCCCATTTCTCAGCTATCCTCTCCACAGATGATGTCTGGCTTTCCTTCCCAGGATCATACTTCTGTGCTGGTGGGCTCCAGTTTTCCTTTCCAGGATCCTCAATTTTCAGCTTGGGATAAGCTCCTTCTTTTATTTGGGCGATTAACCGCTCCTTTTCTAGATTCTAAAGCTAGAGTTCAAAACTTCTTTGTACAAAGCAGCTCAAAGCTTAGAATCATTTTGTTTCCAAGCAAATAAGACTTGCGCATTCTTCGATCCTACGTGCTAAAGGCCTGAAAAACCCTTCAAACTTACCTTGTGAAAACTTGGGAACTCACCTTATTCACTTAGTAGCATGCCAGATGGTTGTCCAACAAGCCTCTTTCCATGCTTTTTCCGTTTGTTCACCAAAACTCGCTTTTAGAACTGTCCCGTGGCCTCGTTCCACACAGTTCACAACAACTACACAGGCCACCTATTTATTTTTTTCTATTTTTTAAAAAATTATTATGATTTCTAGGCTTTTTTTTTTTTCTTTTTACACCTGACACGAAACACAAGCCCACATTTCACACCAAGCTCCTGTCCCTGTCCTCAGCGGATTCTCCAGCTGGGAGGGGATTGCCCCGCGCCAGAGCCGCTATCCCGAGGAGAATGCCGAGGGAGCTGCCTGCGCAGCCCCGGGATGGGGCTTGGACGCCCAGAGAGCCAAACCCATCGTATTTTAGTCCCTCTAGACGCACCTGTAACCGATGGCAAAGGCTGAAATTCCCCCAAAGCATCACAAAGTTCCTGGAGCCCTTTTCCCACAGCTGATTGCTGCAGGTTTTCATCCCTTTTTTTTTGCACCTGCACGGCTTGGCCAGCCCTTGGCTTGCGAAAGAACTGCCATTATCAAAGGTGATGAGCCGAGAGTGACCACGGCCAAGCTGAAAAATGAAGGTGGTGAGATGGTTTATTTGGCGTAATGAACGTCCCCTGGGCAGCTCTGGCAATGGGCAGGGTGCGGGTGGGTGAGAGGCTGGACACGAGGGGGCCCAAAGGGGCTCTGGGCTGAGCCCCAGCGTGGGCAGCAGCTCCGGGGGGATTGTGCGCCCGGGCCCCGCTCAGGTGAGACCCCCACCCGCGGAGCTGGGATCCCTTTTCCGGAGGGCAGCGAGGGCTGCGGGAGAGCCCGGCAGAGACCGCGCTCCGTGGAGAGCACCCCCAGAGATGAGCTGGCTTTCCCCGGGCCCCCCCCCAGGAAAGGGAGGAGGGCAGGGATGACCCGATCCCCATGGGGAAGGAGGATAGAGGCACCCTGGCCCCTCCGTCACGGAGGAGGAGCGAGGCAGGCCAGGCCCCCCACCCCATAGGGACGGAGGCTTGGAGTAGAGCTGGCACCTCCTTAGCGGGAGGGCGGAGAAGAGCCCGGAACCACCCCCCACCCCCGATAATGGGGCTGAGGACGGCATGGCCCGGCCTACACTCGATGGGGGTGGCAGGTGGGAGTAAAGGCCGAGCCCTCCGTGGCTGGAGGAGGGAGAGGAAAAGGATCCCAAGCCGAGCACGGTGAAGAGGACGGAAAAGACAGGCCCCCCCCCTCCAGCCCGAGTCCCTCTCAGTCGTCCCCCAGTGCGAGACGGACGGAGACCCCTCGAGCGTTCCCCGGGCTCCAGACGAAATAAAGCTGAGCATAATCTGCCGAGGCATAACGGGCTTGGACTTATTATTTATTCGAGTGTGAACAAGGTGGAATCTACCGTGGGTGGTCTGGGTGTTGTTGAATGGTAAATATCAGGTAGAGGGAGATGGAAAGAAAAAGGCTGGGGGGAAGCAAGAGAGTGGCAGAAAGATGAAGTAGAAAATCAGGATGATTCTCAGCACAGCTCTGGCCTCGGCCTTTTGGATTCACTCTTCTCGCTCAGCCTCGTGTCCTCGTCCCTAGAGCTGGCATCACTGGACAATGGTGTCACCTGAGCCTCATCTCAAGGTCCCTTAGCTCAAGTCGTGGCCCAAAGTTCCCCTTCAGGAGGCACATTGATGCAACAGGGGGCTTGGGTGGTCCCAGCTTTCTGCACTTGTGTCCGAATGGGCAAAAGGTCCTTCCTGGCAATGGCCCAGGACTTGGGAAGGGGCTGGAACTGGGGCTGGGTTTGAGGTCAGGGTTAACCAATCCTAAGGCAGCCCCATTTCTGGGCTGCCCAGGCCCCACGGGGAGGGCTCTGTGAGTCAGGAAGAGGGATCCTTGGGAATTGAGAGGGATCCTCTCTCAATACCATGGGCCGCTGAGCTCTGGCAGCTGGATACGCAGCTGGGACCACGTGTGCTCCGGGCCCCAGCCGAGGCCCGGGGCTCTCCATCCCCTCTGCCACGGCCAGGGCGTGGGCTTAGTGATTCGTTTGCCTGGCGAGCGACTCGTTGGGCAAGCAAAGATCAGTCCCAGCGTTTGATGTGATTTTTGCCGATTTTATTTGAACTTACCTCGGTTGAGGCGGGGACGCTGAGGGGCACGGGCGGTGCCGGGACTCCGGCGCTCTGTCCTGGTCAGCCCGGGGCACCACCGGGGTGTGGGCTCCATCCTCCTGGCCCCGGGCTGATAGGATAGGGTTCAAATGATTTCTGGACAGCAAGGCCTTGGGAACAGAATGTTAGCTGGACTGCAGCCAGGACGATCTTTCCATGTTATTGTCTTGACCAATCAAGTAGGACTTTGCCTGCCTGGGTAATAAATCAGGGGAGGTGGGGGATGAGTGTGATTTTTGTGGTGGGTAGTTAAGGCGTAGGCCCTGGAAACAAAGGCGAGGTTTTTCATTCCTGTATCATGTGAAACTGCACCTGCATAATCATCACACCATGAATGATAGGATTGTTAAGGGTAACGATTGTTTGGAAATGGAATATGATTATTATCTGAAAGGAGAATCATGAGAAAGGATACTTAGGAAATTGACGCTTGGATAAGACCAATGACTGCAACAGAACAATATGAGTTTATTAATTAACACCTACAGTTCGATCAGGAAAGGGTATAAAAACAGGTCCATTTTGAATCCATGTCGGAGTCAGGTGCACGTCTGATTGCCAGAGCTCTTGTCGTTCTGTCATGATGAGGATGGATGTTCTGTGGGGGGGGGACGCTCTGTCATGATGAGGATGGATGTTCTGTTAGGGGGGACGCTCTTCGCAGGGCCGGGCCACATGGGGCCGGGCCGGGCCGTGCTGGGCCATGCCAGACCACGTGGGCCGTAGGGGCCGGGCCGTGCTGGACCATGCCGGGCCACGTGCTCCGCAGGGGCCGGGCCGTGCTGGGCCGTGCCGGGCCACGTGGGCCGCAGGGGCTGGGCCGTGCTGGGCCGTGCCGGGCCACGTGGGCCGCAGGGGCTGGGCCGTGCTGGGCCATGCCGGGCCACGTGCTCCGCAGGGGCCGGGCCGTGCCGGGCCATACCGGCCACGTGGGCCGCAGGGGCCGGGCCATGCTGGGCCATGCCGGGCCACGTGCTCCGCAGGGGCCGGGCCGTGCTGGGCCATGCCGGGCCACGTGGGGCCGGGCCGGGTCATGCCGGGCCATACCGGCCGTGGGGCGCAGGGGCCGCCCGCCCGCCCGCCAGACTCCGGCCTCGGCCTCCCGCCGCGGGGCGCAGCGGCGAGCCGGGGGGGGCCGGCCGCGCTCCTTTTATACTGGCGGGCGCTCAGTGACGCACGTGCGTGCGGCGGCTCTGCCGCTGTGATGTCACAATCAGGGGGCGGAGCCAAGAAGAGAGTGCCCTGGGACTGGTCTGGGCGGGAGGCGTTGCCCCGGTAACGGTTGGTGGTGCTGGCGTTGACGGGGGGCGGTGGGGCGGTGAGGCGGGCAGTGGCGGTGTATGACGTGTGGGAGTGCCCCAGGGAGTGCTTCCAGCCCCAGTATGGGGGTCCCGCTCCCGTTTTGGGGGCTTCCCAGCGCATGGGGAGGGGTCTCTGGGGGTCTCAGGTCAGTCTGGGGGTTCCCAAGCTGCCGGAGAGAGGTCTCTGGGGCTCCCAGTCCCATTCTTTGGGTGCCCAGGCGCACGGGGCCGGGGGGGTGGGATGCTGTCTGGGTGTTCCAGCCCCATTTTTGGGGCTTCCAGCCTCACTTTTGCCTTGCCCGGGCTCATCTCTTGGGCTGCGCCCACGTAGGCATGGCCACCGCTTGAAGGCTCAAGGCGAGGCAACGCCGCCTGAGCCAGCTGGCCGCCCCGTTGCTGGAGCTCTCGCCAGAGTTGGCGGCGCGGGCGGGTCCCGCCAGGAGCCGCCGCCACTCCCTCAGCGCAGCCCGGCCCGGCCCGGCCCGGCTCATTCCGCTCCCTCGGCCCTTCGCTCTCCTTCAGCCCTTCCCGCCTCCCTCAGCCCGCTCCTGCCTCCCTCAGCCCGCTCAATCAGCCCTCTGTGCTCCTGCATCCCGGCCGCTCTTCCTTCACGCCCGCTCCCTCCGCCCGTCCCGATCCCCCCCCCTCCCCCCCTCCCCTCTCGACGCGCGGTGCCCCGCCACGCCAGAGCCCCGGCACCGCCTGTGGCCCTCAGCGGCGCCAGCGGCCGGGGCCGCAGGAGGGACGGACAGCGTCCGGAGCACGGCCCCGGGCCAGGAGGGCGGAGATCTCCCGGCGGGGCCCCCGCACCGCCGGGCAGGCGTTGCCGGTGAGAACGGGAACGGGAGGAGGCGCTGGGAAGTGTCTCCGGGCGCTGCCAGCGGGGGCTCCAGGCAGGAATGCGGCGGGGAAGGCGGGGGCCTCCCTGGCACGGCCCCGGCCCGTTCCCGCTGCCACCCGGATCCGGAGTCCCACAGGGACCCGCGGCCCTCCCCTCCGGGATTTGGCGGATGGAGTGGGGGGGGAGGGGCGCGGTCCCAGCCACCAAGGCTTTGAACGCCCTTCCCAATGGAAAGAAGAAGAGCTTGACTCAGCCAATCTATCAAGCAACAATCAATTGATTAATTCAAACGATCAAGTGTGAGCAAAGCAGCACGCTGGATACAGTGGGGGTTCCCCCTCCTGCTGCATTTCGGTTGCTGATTTTTGCTGGGATTTACTGAGCATCTTCATAAGCACTTCTCAGCAGGTTTGGTTGTTGTTGTTTTTTGGGTTTTTTGTGCGGTTTCCTCCTAGTGTCTATTTGCCAAGTCTCATTTCTGTACTCTATTGTGATCAGTTCCTATTGGTGACGTCGAATTTCTCTACCCCAAGGGTTTAAATTAGTAAGAGCCATGTCTACTTTCTCTTTTCTAGAATTAGACGTCAGTGATGGTGAGGCCCAGCTTCTCTCTCCAGGACGGTCAGTCAGGCAGGGTGATGTCCGGCTTCCCTACATCTCTGATGGGGAGGTCCAGTTGTCTTTCCCAGCATCGTCAGTCGGTGAGGATGATTGTTGGATGGAGGGAGACTGACTCAACCGATGTTGATTAATTAGGCTCGATTTTATTTGTTTTCTCGCTTACTTTTATATTCTAAATAATTAGTTCGTACATATTGCAAAAGCCAAGCTCCTGATTGGTAGTGACTACACAATAGTTTACTTCATGTTAGATCAGCATATTGCAACAGTTGTATCGCCGTGTAGCATTTAGTTCCTCTTTTCTCATGATCTCAGTTTCTCTCCCTCATCCTCATGCTGGCCTTGTCCTAGCTTCTAGTTACAATATTAGTCTGAGAGCTATTGTGTCCCTTATCCTCTTCCCATTTCTCAGCTATCCTCTCCACAATTCCCCCTTTTTCTTTAATGGTTGCAAGCACTTGGGACTGACAATGAAAAAAGCAAGCAAACTCCAATCTCACACATAGAATGACAATTAAAATCATAAGCAAAAATTATAGCCTTTCTTTCAAAAGCTGAGTTAGCTATGATGTTAGACTAAAAGTTTATAGCGGTTCTGTGCTGAAGGACTGCGTGTCTCAGGCTCTTTACGTCCTGAGTGAGTGCTGATATGACTTCCGTAGTAACGTTTGCCTGCTTTCTAGCCTAACATGCAAGTTTATTAAGTGACACCAATGCATGAGCTGTGCCAACTTTAGGGGTTAGAGATGCAAAAATACGAGCTGCAGGACCCTATAACTCTACTTTGTCATTACAATTCTTATCAAGGGCCTGTAAAGATCGTAGTGGCTGCTAACATCAGTTACTAAATCAGATAGAATGTTGGATGTGATGTTAAGCTGTTTAGCTGTCTAACAAGCCAATCGCCTTAACTGCGTTAAGGCTTGTGACCCTGCTACACCGGGGGCAAGGATGGAGGCAACGATCACTCCTGGGGGATCCCACAAGTTTACCTTGTTATTGCAGTTAGGACCCAACTGGTTCATGGCCTATACAACAGCTGACAATTCCAAAGTTTGTAAAGAATCCCCCTCTTTAGCAGGCAATATTACTTCTTGCCACTCATTTCCCTGCTGCCATGTAATAGCAGCTTTTTGTGACTTTTTCCCAGCATCTGTGAAAACTGTGATTGCTTTTGGGATGGGCTGTTTACTCCGCAGAGGTTTGCTCAGCCACTGTTGTTCTCCCACCCATCGCAAGGGTGGGGGCCACTTTACCGTTGTCACAACTGTGGCCCCTCCTCCCAGCAGAGCAAGGCCCACCTCCTCATGATTTTCAATGTACCATTGCAGTATATCTCGAGCTATTGGCAACAGAAGAGTGCCTGGTTCATTCCCCGTAATCTGTCGTGCATGCTGTCTACCTTTATGGATAAGAACTGCCAATATTTCTGATTTTTGAAAAACAGTTTTACATTGTCGTAGGGGTGGCTGTAACCATTCTAATAGCCGAATGTCTTTCTCCTCTCCCCTATTCTCCCCCTTTTTCTTTAATTGCTGAACAAGGGCTCTAAGAAGATGGCGTTTCCTGAGCCATAGAAACAAATCAATAGGCAGGAGAGGGTCACAGTGAGAAGTACTGCCTTGCTGAATGATTTCAGCAAACCAAGAGCAATGTTCTCGTTGTGCTGTTGTCTCATTTTGCCAATGAGAAATGTAACTTTTCCACGCTTCTCTCGCACATTCTTGTTTTCCAATTAAACAAGTGCGAAATGGATTGAAAGGCGTGGCAAGTGGTAAACACAAACTATCTTGACCACACTGATTAACCCAAGTGACCCATATGTTTTGCCTTTCGTCTATTTTTGGTAGCTCTGTGAGCCCAGCGGCGACAACACGTATCCCAATCAGCAGGATCCACCTGATGCATATGAGGTATCCCCACCCCATATTTGCAGGTTGTCTGCAATATGCGAGTAGCCTTTTGTGCCAACAGGCGACATACCTCTTTTTCTATTTAAAAATACCAATTCCAGCTTATCTCTTTGACCTAAATCTTGAACAAGATTTACTGCTTCTGGCACAGTATTGCACCCTGTATAATTTTTTATGGCTGTTTGCCAATTATAAGGATGCTAATAAAAGGAGCAGCGTGGGCACCATGGCTGTGCAAGCTGCTGTTGGAAGACTCACCACTGTCTGCAACAAGCCCCACAATATATTTTTACTCAAGCACCACAGTTAGGCTTGTCGCAGTGCAGACAGTTAGAACTCTTAGTTAATTGTAGTCGGGTGCTTTGTAGTTCATGTAACAATGTTAGTACATCAGTTCTATTTTCTACTACTAGAGGATTAGGCCACAGTGGCTGGAGCCGAGCTATCACAGGTTGAAGGATCAGGAGCAGGCGATGCCGCTCTCGTTCTGCTGGACTGCTGGGTGCTGTCATTCTCTGCTTGCATCCAGCGGCTGGGAATCCACACAGGACCTGTGGGTGTAAGCACACGCATGTGACCTCAACTAATATATTGTACTTCAGCAGGTCCAGTGTTAAGAATGCTGATCCTCCTGTAGAGTCAAAACCATAGTTCCCTCTTTGTGTTTCCGAGCGATGTTTCGGAGCCAAGGTCGAAAATGGTAACAATTGAGCTATCCGGGTGTCAGCTGGAGTGAGCACTGGCGGATACAGTGTCCGTGCTAAAATACAAATCTCGCCTGTGAAATCAGCATCAATAAGTCCCACAGTAATGTCCAATCCTTTTAAAAAAGTAGAAGATCGTCCCAAAAGTAAAGCAGGAACCGACTGTCCCTAATAGGTTACTGGTCCCTTTACTCCAGTGGGAATTGGCACAGGGCGATTGTCCTTAATAGATATGTCCACTGTGGCTGCCAAGTCCAGGCCGAGGCTTCCGGAGGTGGCGGGGTGCAGGTCGCTGGCTGCTGTACAGCTGCTATTTGTGTCCCGGCGCGGCGGCTGGATGGCGCGCTGGTCTTGCCGTTTCCTGATTTCCTCCGACAGGCTCCTGTGTTATGGGTATCAGAGCGACACTTCTGACACCATACTCCACTTGCAGGACACTCTCGGTGAAAGTGACTTATTGCTCCACAACGGTAGCACCTTTCTCAGTCTCCTGCGCCTCACTTCAGCTGACTTGGCTGTAACAGCAGCTTGGAGTGGGGCAAGAGCAGCAAAAACTTGAGCCTGACTACTCTCTGCTTGTTTCTGAAATGTTTTACTTAGCTTTTTAATAGCCTCGACAATAAATGCCTGAGGCCCAGAGGGTACAAATGCTGCTTTCTCTAGAGCTTCTTCTACAGACCAACTAGCTCCCAAGGTGTTAACTAGGTTTTTTGTAGCCTGATTACCATTTTGAAGTATACAGTGTTTTAACATAGCTCCTTGCATATAGAGTGGCACTCTAGCTTTTTCTATTCCCTCTACTAGTCGATCTACAAATTTGCCTAACGGTTCTTCTCTACTCTGTTTTATTCTCATATATATATAGGGGTTCCATGTGGATCTTTTACCTTATCCATAGCAGCTCTAGCGAGCTTCATGACCTCTCAACATTTTTCTGGTCCTAACAGAGCCTGTGCCTCTGTCCTTATCCAATTGCCTATTCCCGGCAATTCATCTAAGGTAACCCCGTGTAGAGGATCCCCAGGTTGTCTCTGTGTGGCAACTGACTCTTGTGTTAGGGCTTGCCAGTGAGCTTGAAATAACAAAAGTTGGTGGGGTGTAAACACAAGCTTAGAAATACCCCGACAATCTGCTGGCAACAGCAAATGTGTACCCCAGACATAATCCAGCATTTGCCAAGCAGGCTCACTGTTTACTCTATATTGGTTAACAGTGGAGCGCAATTGGGAAAGTAATTTCCAGTCAAGGGAAGTCAACTGGGCAGTGACACCTCCTCCCGGTGCAGGATTATTTATTACCGGGCATGCCATCGAGCTCCCTGCTTCTATCATCTGTGCATTCCTTCGTTCTACTCCTTCTTTAGCTAGTGCACTGCATGCCTCCCTCCGATTCTTGGCCACTACCTCTGTTAAATCTGATTCAACTTTCGGAATAGTTTCATCGCTCTCCCCAGTCCATGGTAACGGACATGAATCTGTCAGCTGACCCGCAGCGACTGGAGGCATTGGGGGAGCTGATGGTGCAGAGTCTGCAGCCACCGTGTCCCCTCTGGTGGCACCCATTTGCTCTGGAGGCAGATGTACTGCTGTACATCCAGGAGGCAAGGGAAAGTCTGACTCTGATGAATACATCAGATTCTTTCCCTGGGCTGCTACTGCCTGCTGAGCTGCTCGTTTTTCTACTTGGTGTTGCAGCAGAGCATTATGTACTGCTCGCCACTGTTTCCCTAACTTCTTAGCTGTTTTATCATCATCTAAACTTGCATCCCGTAGTTTATCCCCAAATTTTCGCCATTCAGAAAGCTCATGTACTGAATGGGGGTTCATAAAACACCCCTTATCATACCCATATGCTAGCAAGCCTGGCAACTCCTTTTTAATATCTACACCCTGGACTTGCCATTTTTCTAGCATACAGGCAAATAAATCATATGCTGCTTGCCTCTCCATATTAGTCAGCGCTGTGCAGCTCCCAGAGGTCTTCGGCAGCACGTATCAGCCGGCCCCACCGATGTGAGCACCGGGGCGCGGAAGCTCTTCTTTCGCCGTTTCTCTGCCGGCCTCACCGATGTGAGCACCGGGGCGCGGAAGCATAATTGCCTTTTTCGCCTTTCTCTGCCGGCCTCACTGATGTGAGCACCGGGGCGCGGAAGATCTTCTTTCGCCGTCCCTCTGCTTGCAGGACCTGAACCCCTACTCCTCCAACCGTGGTGCCGTATCACGTTTCGGGGTCACCATTTGTTGGATGGAGGGAGACTGACTCAACCGATGTTGATTAATTAGGCTCGATTTTATTTGTTTTCTCGCTTACATTTATATTCTAAATAATTAGTTCGTACATATTGCAAAAGCCAAGCTCCTGATTGGTAGTGACTACACAATAGTTTACTTCATGTTAGATCAGCATATTGCAACAGTTGTATCGCCGTGTAGCATTTAGTTCCTCTTTTCTCATGATCTCAGTTTCTCTCCCTCATCCTCATGCTGGCCTTGTCCTAGCTTCTAGTTACAATATTAGTCTGAGAGCTATTGTGTCCTCCCTTATCCTCTTCCCATTTCTCAGCTATCCTCTCCACAGATGATGTCTGGCTTTCCTTCCCAGGATCATACTTCTGTGCTGGTGGGCTCCAGTTTTCCTTTCCAGGATCCTCAATTTTCAGCTTGGGATAAGCTCCTTCTTTTATTTGGGCGATTAACCGCTCCTTTTCTAGATTCTAAAGCTAGAGTTCAAAACTTCTTTGTACAAAGCAGCTCAAAGCTTAGAATCATTTTGTTTCCAAGCAAATAAGACTTGCGCATTCTTCGATCCTACGTGCTAAAGGCCTGAAAAACCCTTCAAACTTACCTTGTGAAAACTTGGGAACTCACCTTATTCACTTAGTAGCATGCCAGATGGTTGTCCGACAAGCCTCTTTCCATGCTTTTTCCGTTTGTTCACCAAAACTCGCTTTTAGAACTGTCCCGTGGCCTCGTTCCACACAGTTCACGACAACTACACAGGCCACCTATTTATTTTTTTCTATTTTTTTTTTAAATTATTATTATTTTTAGGCTTTTTTTTTTTTTTCTTTTTACACCTGACACGAAACACAAGCCCACATTTCACACCAAGCTCCTGTCCCTGTCCTCAGCGGATTCTCCAGCTGGGAGGGGATTGCCCCGCGCCAGAGCCGCTATCCCGAGGAGAATGCCGAGGGAGCTGCCTGCGCAGCCCCGGGATGGGGCTTGGACGCCCAGAGAGCCAAACCCATCGTATTTTAGTCCCTCTAGACGCACCTGTAACCGATGGCAAAGGCTGAAATTCCCCCAAAGCTTCACAAAGTTCCTGGAGCCCTTTTCCCACAGCTGATTGCTGCAGGTTTTCATCCCTTTTTTTTTGCACCTGCACGGCTTGGCCAGCCCTTGGCTTGCGAAAGAACTGCCATTATCAAAGGTGATGAGCCGAGAGTGACCACGGCCAAGCTGAAAAATAAAGGTGGTGAGATGGTTTATTTGGCGTAATGAACGTCCCCTGGGCAGCTCTGGCAATGGGCAGGGTGCGGGTGGGTGAGAGGCTGGACACGAGGGGGCCCAAAGGGGCTCTGGGCTGAGCCCCAGCGTGGGCAGCAGCTCCGGGGGGATTGTGCGCCCGGGCCCCGCTCAGGTGAGACCCCCACCCGTGGAGCTGGGATCCCTTTTCCGGAGGGCAGCGAGGGCTGCGGGAGAGCCCGGCAGAGACCGCGCTCCGTGGAGAGCACCCCCAGAGATGAGCTGGCTTTCCCCGGGCCCCCCCCAGGAAAGGGAGGAGGGCAGGGATGACCCGATCCCCACGGGGAAGGAGGATAGAGGCACCCTGGCCCCTCCGTCACGGAGGAGGAGCGAGGCAGGCCAGGCCCCCCACCCCATAGGGACGGAGGCTTGGAGTAGAGCTGGCACCTCCTTAGCGGGAGGGCGGAGAAGAGCCCGGAACCACCCCCCACCCCCGATAATGGGGCTGAGGATGGCATGGCCCGGCCTACACTCGATGGGGGTGGCAGGTGGAAGTAAAGGCCGAGCCCTCCGTGGCTGGAGGAGGGAGAGGAAAAGGATCCCAAGCCGAGCACGGTGAAGAGGACGGAAAAGACAGGCCCCCCGCTCCAGCCCGAGTCCCTCTCAGTCGTCCCCCAGTGCGAGACGGACGGAGACCCCTCGAGCGTTCCCCGGGCTCCAGACGAAATAAAGCTGAGCATAATCTGCCGAGGCATAACGGGCTTGGACTTATTATTTATTCGAGTGTGAACAAGGTGGAATCTACCGTGGGTGGTCTGGGTGTTGTTGAATGGTAAATATCAGGTAGAGGGAGACGGAAAGAAAAAGGCTGGGGGGAAGCAAGAGAGTGGCAGAAAGATGAAGTAGAAAATCAGGATGATTCTCAGCACAGCTCTGGCCTCGGCCTTTTGGATTCACTCTTCTCGCTCAGCCTCGTGTCCTCGTCCCTAGAGCTGGCATCACTGGACAATGGTGTCACCTGAGCCTCATCTCAAGGTCCCTTAGCTCAAGTCGTGGCCCAAAGTTCCCCTTCAGGAGGCACATTGATGCAACAGGGGGCTTGGGTGGTCCCAGCTTTCTGCACTTGTGTCCGAATGGGCAAAAGGTCCTTCCTGGCAATGGCCCAGGACTTGGGAAGGGGCTGGAACTGGGGCTGGGTTTGAGGTCAGGGTTAACCAATCCTAAGGCAGCCCCATTTCTGGGCTGCCCAGGCCCCATGGGGAGGCCTCTGTCAGTTGGTAAGAGGGATCCTCGGGAATTTTGGGGCCTCTCTCAGTGCCATGGAGTGCTGAGCTCTGGAAGTTTGATACTGTCCTGGTTTAGGGCAAATTTGGGAGGAAATCCCTGAAATAGGATTCCTCTGGAGAGCAAACCCCAATGGCACCTCCCCACAGCCAGTCCAGGAAATGAACTTCCTCAGAGAAACATGGAAAAAACTATTTATTCAACAAACAAAATGCCCACAAGCATAAAGAATGAACAATATGAAACAATAAAACTTCTTGTTCTAGAATGAGATGGCAAATTGAAGAGTCCTTGCTGTGGCTGTAACTCAATTCATTCAGTCCCTTATCTGTCCGTCTGGACGTCCAGGCCTTGCTGGGTGGCAGCTGCAGCTCCCCACGGCTCCTCTGGGTTTTTCTGTTCCAAGCAGGTTTAAACAGTCCCAAGAAAAAGGATAAAAACAGTCCAGTCCAGGAAGCTTCTCTGCCTCAGCTAACTAAAGTAACTAAAAGCAAAAAAAGACTTCTGACCCGCTGCTGTCCGTGCCTCAGACGAACACCACCACCCCAAGAAAGAAAAAATGCAGAGGAGTGAATGCCGTTTTCCAAAGAAACTGCCTGCCTTTTCTTTCTCTGCTTTGCTCTTAGGACCAGTCTGTTACTGGAACAGTGTGTCTTTTTCCCAGTATAGCTAAGGCCTTTCTAGATCCCAGTCAGCCTCTCCAGTAGAGAAACCGCTTGAGAAGAATTCAGGCAGCAATTCAAGCTCACACACGCACACATGTTACCAGGCTGGCTCAGCAGAGAGGCAGAGGGCTCCCAGCCCCAGATCAATTTCCAACAAGCGTTTATTCCGTGTGCCGAAGGTGAATCCGGAGCCCAAGAGAGAACATCTAGTTTCTCTCAGTTATACAGGTCTCAGGTTCGTGGGTGCTACAAGGGGCAGGGCAGGGGGCAAGTGACCATAGGGAAGAGAGGAACAGGACACCCAGACCCAGAGCCAATGAGGAAACAGGGAAAGGGGATACCATGGGGTAGGTGATGCACTTGTGAAACCCAGAGATAAGATTGCACAATGTCTGCAAGGATCCATGGGGGAGAAGCCTTTGCCTACACCTGGGAGGGGTGTTTTTAATCTTCGCTTTTCCAGGGCAAGGCACTTGGAAATTCTTTTAACAGCACAAGGGACTCCACATGTTATAAGCAAAGAAATGTTTCATGGGGCTAAAGGTTCAGTGTTGTAAGTGAGTAATGTTTCTGAAAGTTTTCTGTGTTCAAAGTTGTAAGAGAGCTATAAGAGAGTTGATGACTGTGTGAACACTGAGGGCCAAAAAGTGGTGACTGTTTAAAGAGATGACGTCATGTCAGCGGTGTCAGCACTCCAACCCCGGATTGGTGGATGCAATGGACCAATCATTCGCCGCCCTGGCAAAATGATTGGTCCAGGATGATCCTCGGTAAAGGCCAATCAGAGTCCCGACAAGGAGCCAATGGGAGAGAGGATCCTCAGCACCCCAATCAGGAGAGAGCAGAGAGGGATAAAGGGGACTTTGGGACTTGGCTGGGGCTTCTCCGGTGGAACTTTGTGTCCTAAGGAGCACCCAGTGTTTTTACGCTTACTTGGTATTTTTCTCTAGCTTGTCGGGTGGTGCCTGGGCTTATCTCGGGCTTCTGTCCTTGGTGGTTGCAAAAATAAGCAAGGTGCCTTTTTTTTTTGTTCCATTTGAGTCCCTGCCTTGTTTATTACGATGTCTGGAGAGTCATTCGGGATACCATGCACCTAGAAGCAGTCCTGAGGAAGGACCGGTCCTGGGAAGATGGACACCCAGAAGATATTTTGCACCCTGGATTGTGGACTTCTTCAAGACTGTGGACAGGACAGCTGGTAATTTCCTGAAGAACCACCGAGGACACGACAACCCAACCCGAGAAGACCCTCCGAGAGGGAGTGGGGCTCATGGTGCACAGGTTGGTACTGGGAGTGGGGATTTCTGCCAAAAGGGGGTAGGAGTGTGCAAGAGTGAGTCAGTGAGATGGGGGCTGGTAGCCAAGACCCCCAAAGGGACAAGGCCCTCCTGGTGCTGCCGTTCCAGACTCCTGCGAGGGGGTGGCCAGGAACGGAGGGAAGCAAATGAAGAGTGTGGACGTCTGGTACCCCTAGGGACCCTTAGAGGTGGGAGACGGGGGAGTATCCACCTTTTCACCGCTCTCACCCACGCAGGCTCCCATTTCTCTGTAGTTCTAATGGGAAGGGCACAGCATGAGGGGTTTTTTGTCTCCTGGGTGGGACAGGGGATTCTGAGAGGTGGATTTTGGAACCAGGGTAGTCAAATTCCAGAAGTCCACCTGGGGAGTATTATACCTCAAAGCAGACCGAGGACTGGTGGGGATTTGCGTTTGGGGAATTAGGACCCTTAGAACTGGGAAACACTCCGTACCCGGTGACCAACAAATTAGGGTGGCTGCTGGATAGGGGATTTCCCCCTTTCTGGCAGGGGAGGGGGAGAGGAGTCCAGTTAAAGGGGAATTAGGATCTCAACTATTGGGAATCCAAGGGGGGATTCATAGGTGGGGAAGGACAAGACTCCTTCATGAAAGGGAGTATGCAAGTGGCTCCTCATGGAGCAGACACTGAGTGGGAGAGCCGCCGGTTGCGGGAGGACCCCCACACTCACTAGGTGTGGGAGGGACAGTAGAATCTGTCAAGATAGAAAAAAATTATTTTTTTAATTTCCTCTGAGAATTTAAGTCAACTGAATTTCAATTTTGAGTCTAAGGCTACTTAGACAATGTAATTTCCTCTGAGAATTTCCTCCGAGAATTTAAGTTAACTGAATTTTAATTTTGAGTCTAGGACTACTTAGACCCATTTTGTTGGTAACAGTTGCTTTATTAAAAATGATTTTTTTGTGGATAGTATATTTGTCTTGACCTTGTAGAGTTTTGTTTAAATTGTGATTGCAGGAAGTCTGGTGAGCAAGGTTCTGGAGTGAGGAAAAGCCAAGAGTCCCCAGACCACTCATTAGCAGAGGAGGAATGATTTAGCGATGAGCAAAGAGCCCCAACGACAGAGGTTCTGAGGCAATATTGCCATCTCATGTGGCACAGCGCCACTGCCATTTTGTGAATTCTAGTTGCTCATGTCTTTTGGCAGCAAATTCTTCTTTGTTCTGTCTTACGAACATATTTGTGTTGATTATCAAAGCCCTATATATTCTCTACAATGTTGTTCAGATGTTTGCTGATTAAAAGCCTCAAGACAATCAAAACAAATACAACGATGTACAAGAAGCACTGTGCTATTTCTACAAAGTGTTAAAACAATGACCACAGCGTAAAATTAAAGTTACTGGATTACAACAACCAGGACAAGGCAAACAAAAACACTTTCTCAATTCTACTGATAGCGCTATTTTCCTAAGTGGCTGTTCGTTAACAACTTGAAATGCTGTGGTTTCAGGACGCAAATGTTGACACTGCAAAAAGCCGATCAGTTGTGCAGCTGATTCGGCAGAAAATGATCTTTGTCTCCACTGTCGCCTGTCTTCTGCTTCAGCCATGCAGGTGTCGTAGATCTGCTGGGCACCCACAATGGGCCTTCACCCATATAAACACATATAAACACCACCATTAAGAAGAACTGGTGCAGGACCTTCCTAGATCCCTGCTTTAAGGTCCTGGTAGGTTACAAGCAAATCAGGAAGACTCTGTGGCCATCCACTTTTTACAGTCCAGTGATGAATAACAACAGGAATTTCTTCTCGTCCTTCTGAGACATAAAAAGTTTATCGTGAACAGGACTTGATTAAGTCTCTGATGAGGATCTTTTCCGTCTCCTTGCTGCTTTTGCAAATAGCTTTTCAAAACTTGATGGGTGCGTTCAATAACAGCTTGACCAGTGGGAGAGTGTGGAATGCCAGTGATGGGTTTCACTCCCCATTGCCTCATAAACACCTTGACAGTTGCACCAACATAGGCAGGACCATTATGTGTCTTCACAGTTTCTGGAACACTCATAACAGCCAAACAGGCAGTGAGGTGCTTGCATACATGCTTTCCTTTTTCTCCTGCTCGAGCAGTGGCCCATACCAGTTTTGAATGTGTCCACAGATACATGTACATACTTCAGTCTTCCGCACTCTGCTATATGTGTAACATCCATTTGGCAGATCTCTAAGGCTTTGAGACCTTTGGGGTTGACACCCAGACCAAGGCCTGGCCCATGATGACTACATTGTGGGCAAGCACGAACAATTCCATGTGCCTCAGCATGCAAAAGTCCAAACTGTCTTCTCAAGGCTCTTGCATTCTAGTGAATACATCGTGACTGTTTTGTGCTTGGCCAAACTGATCTTGAGGAGGCATATGCCTAACTGTGCTCACAAGTGCATCAGCACGAGCATTTCTTTCTCCTAAACCTTGATCCTACTGATGACTTCAAATGTGGATGACACAACATGGTTTTGTTCGAATTTTAATTGCACTTGCGAGTTGTATAAACAACTGCCATAATCTTGAATTTTTTGTTTCTTTTAGCAAAGCACCTTCAACTTGTTTGTGCTACTCCAAAAACATAATCAGACACCACATTCAAAGGTTCTTGATGCCAGGTAGAAATGGCCCAACACACTGCTGAGAGTTCCAAAGTCTGAAGCAAATCTTCAACGCTTCCTTGAAGGTGTTGAGATCTCCAGACATCTCCTTTCCAAACACAAACTGCTTTGTGCCAGGCTCTTCCAGCATCCATAAATACAGTTTTTCCTTTCAAAGGTTGTTGCACACCCTTTGGTCATTCAATCCACTGATTTTTATAAATTTTCTGCCATAGAGATCCTTTTGGTTGTTCAGAGTGGACCACACCCAAATATTCTAACAATGCTTCTTGCAATGGGCATGCATGTCGAAGCTGCCATGTGAGGTCTTCTGCTCGGACAGTGTCCTGGTTTAGGATGAATTAGGGGAGAACCTCCAAAGGAATCCCCTAATAACAAAACCTCTACCACCCCTCCCCCAGCTCTGGGTTTGGGAAGGAATTTCTCGAACAAAGTGGAAAAAACCGGTTTATTGACAAATGAGAGAACACCCCCCGACATAAGGGGAAAAAAAAGAAAAAAAAAAAAAAAGCTCAGGTTACTGTGAGGGGGAGGGCGCAGAGCTTCTTTCGCGGGCTCCAGAGATCCTCGGACTTCTCAGGTCAGGTCAAGTCTGGTGCCGGTGCAAAATCTTAAAAGGGGGGGGGGGGCGGGGAAGGGAAAAGAAGGAAAGAAGAAAAAACAAACAGAGGCGGCAGAAAGAGAAAAAGCAAGCAAAGCAGCAGCAAAAAAACCCCAAACCAAGCAAGAAGCCAGAGCAGCCAAAAAACCAGCAGCTAAGCAGAGAGAGCAGAGCGAGTGCCCGCCCAGCCAACAGGAAAACAGAGACAGCTGTTAGACATAACAATGTGGTCCACGATATGGGATAGGAGGCACTGTCAACCCAGGACAGACAGCTATACTGATGTCTGCAGGTTGTGTTCCAGAGATTTCTCAGTTCTGTTCTGCCCTTATCGAATGACAGCTCCAATAGCTTCCGTTTGAGTATAAATACTGACGGGTGGCAAGGCGGGCAGAAAAATCCACTCCAAAATCAAGAATTCAGGTTTCTTCTTGTTTTGCTTCTTGTTGCCAATGGCATCAATGGCATTTAATCCTGGGTCACATTCCCCCTTTTTCTTTTGCCATTGACAGATGACTGCAAAAGGACCATCTTCTGAATTGACAATCAAGAAAGACAAAGGTACTTCTGGAAGTTGTTGAGAGGCCCAACCTGACTGAAGTTTCTGACTTAACATGAACAGGCACTCTCGCTGTTGATCAAACAGTTGACAAGGCTGATCAGCATCATGACCTCTTCAAAGGGGCAACAATGGGCTAAGATCTTAATTTGTGATTCCCGCAATGGTCCGAGCCCATTGCAAATCTCCCAAAAGTTGTTGAGCATCTCGCAGAGTACAGATGTTTGTGGAGAGAACAATTTTCTGTGGGCTTATTTGGGAGTCAGAAACGTTCTACCCTAAATACTTCTATGGTGCTGTCTGTTGCATTTTTTCAGGAGCTACAAGCAGTCCTTTGTTTGCCAACAAGGCACAAATGTCTTTGAGCTCTTGATTGCTGAATGCTTGCTGTCGTGCAAATAAAATGTCATCCATGTAATGATAAATGATGGCCTCATTCAAACGCTGTCCAACTGGTTTCAGGGCCCAAGCGACATAAAGTTGACAGAGAGTGGGTGAGTTGCGCACTCCCTGGGAAAGCACCACCCATTCCAATTGCTGAGAGGGTTCTCCTTTGTTCACAGATGGCACAGTGAAAGCAAACCATTGAGTATCTTAGAGCAAAGTGCAGTAGTGAAAAAAGAGTCTTTTAAATCACGAATTAGCAAAGGCCATTTATGTGGCAGCATGACTGGAGATGGTGAATCTGGTTGCAAAGCTCCCGTAGCTTGCATTTGTAAATTGACCTGTCGCAAGTCGTGCAGCAATCCCCATTTTCCTGACTTCTTGGGAATTACAAAAATTGGTGTGTTCCATGGGCTAACTGATGATTTGATGTGGCTAGCAGCTAATTGTTCTGCTACTAATTGTTGTGCAATTTGTAGCCTCTCAGTTGTCATTGGCCACTGATCCACCCAAACCGGTCTTTCCATGAGCCATTTGAGGGGTGGAATTGGAGGCTGCTCTTCAGTGGCCTGTCCTAAAAAGGCTGAAGTGGTGTTGTGGTGATAACAACTCCAACTTGTGACAAGACATCTCGTCCAATCAATCCTTCTAAATCTCCTGGCAAAGGCATCACATAAGGTCGCAAAGAAATTGATTGTCCTTCAGGAAAACAAAATGTCACTGATGCACGCTGAGATGAGGAGCAGTTGCATCACCCACGCCTAGCACTTGTCCTGGTGGTGTCTGGAGTGGCCATTCAGCAGGCCATCTCTGCTTCCTCAATATAGACACATCAGCTCCTGTGTCAAGCAGTGCAGTAGTTCTTTTTGTTTTCCCCATACATGTGATAGTAAGAGTCTGATGGGTCTTTGTGAAAATGTTTGTATAAAACAAACTGCAGGTCCTGTGCAACCAAATCCTCCAGTTCTTTGTTTTCCCAAAGATTCTTCTTCTTGTAAGTCTTTCTGAAAAGCAAAATGTGGTTGATTGTTAAAAATAGCAATTATTTGAGCTATCTTGCTCCCTTTGGGTACAAATATTGATGGATTTAAAGTACAAGCCATAATATGTATGTGTCCTTCAAAGTCACAATCAATGACACCTGGAATTACAATGAGTCCTTTCACACCAGCTGATGATCTTCCAACCAGAATTCCTCCAAGAATACTGTCTTGACTTGAAAGAGAGCCTGTAGAATTTGATGGAATTTTTTAAACTGCAGTATTATTTAAAGTAACGTCTACTGTTGTTTGCACATCTGCTCTGAGGCTCCCTCTGGGTGCTGGCCATTGTTGATGAAGGGATCCCATGTGGGCCCTACTGTTCTCTTTGCGCGCCTCCCTTGGCGCTCTTGATTCCGTTTCCTCATTTTCGACAAGCTACAGTAGCATGACTATCAACTTGACACTTGTCACACCAGACAGTCTGACTACAATTTGTTCATAAATGTCCTGATTGTCCACACCGATAACATGGTCCCAGAATTCCTCCTTGCCTCCTTTTGGGACAAACAGTTGTTGAATGTCGCTCCCCTGCTTTCAAAGCAGCTGCTATTAACTTGGACTGGGATCCCATTGCTTCTTTCATGACTTCAGCTACCATAGCAGTCTGAGATTGTTGCTCTGCTCTGCTGACACGCAAAAGCATTTCATCAACAGGTGATCCTTGTGGTAAATTCACTAGGATGGACTTTGTTTTGCTGTTGGCATTGTCAAAAGCAAGCAGTGGAAAAAGATGATCTTTCATTTCAGTTGGTAAATCTGAATTCTCTTTGAGTGACTCCCACAGATGATTGACGAAATGAGAGTAACTTTCACTGAGCCTTTGCTTTACATTACAAAAGGTTGCAGCCTTCTTATCTTGTGATATACTAAACAAAGCTTCTTGAGCAAGTTGAGCAACCAAATGATGCCAAGCCAAATATGTTAATTGAGTTGATGTAGATGCATAATTTCCTCTGCCTGTAATCATGTCTGCAGTAATTCCATATAAATCATGTCCTTTGGGTCTTTGCTTATTTGCTTCTATTTGTGCTTTCTAAAACCATTCATTTTCCCACATTAAAAATCCAGATGGAGTCAACAACAATCTTGCTAAATTCTGACAATCCACTGGAGCCATAACATCTGCTGTAAAGATCCATGTTAAAATAGATTTTGCAGCTTCAGATTTCAGTCCCTGCTGAGTGACAGTTTGCTTTGCTTGTTGCAGAATCTTCCAGTAGTGTGGTCTCCATCTGGCCATTTGATTTACATCATCTACTATGACTGGACAGGCAGTGGATGCTGCTGCTTGCCATTCTCCTTCAAGTATAGCATCATGAATGACTCCTGACTACTGAGAGGATGAATTTCACTGTACTTGCATAGAATTCAATTGATGGGGTGTGATGGAGGTCAAATTTTCTGCATCCAATTGTCTGAGTTCCATTACATTCTGACATGGCTGTGTACAGGTTGTCCAAGAAGGAGCTGTTGGCTTTCCTTAATGTTGGTCTCTTCCTTGTTGCTCTACAGTGACACCTTTTAATTTTTCTAAAACTTTTTTCATCATATCTTCTGTTTGTTCTTTCCCAGGCTGTTGTGACACTGGAGTGTTATTTCCGGACTGACTTGAACTGCTCGATCCACTGGATGGCAGTCGTGGATAACTTTTCTGAGAATCACAGCAAAATTTTGGTTTTTGCCCAGCTTTTCGGTCTGATTTTGTTGGCATGGATTCAGACACTTTTTCTTGCTTTTTCACATGGTGCTTGTATATTTCAACTGAACTCTCTGGTACCGCAACCATGCCTCTCATGGGCTGCATGAAACCAGTCCCAAAATGATTTGTAAAGCATCCAGGCTTTGACTTTTCAGCACTCACAGAAGGCTCAGGGCTCAGAACTTGCAAAGCAATCATTGCCACCTGTTGTTCAGCTTTCATTTCCACCAGTGCTCCAGACACCAATTTCCAAATGCCCCAAAAGAAGCTCTGAGCTTCTTTTCCTACTTTCCCTCCTTCAGTCACTTTCTGCCAGAGACATGCTCCAATGCCTTGTCATTCCCCAGGGCTAAACAGCAGAGGGATTTCTTGTGAAAGGCCTTGCTTCTGTGCCCACTTCACTAAATCGTGAAGGTGCTTTGCTTCTGCTGCTTTGCCTCTCTTAGAATATTTTGCAGCAGGTGAACTGCAGCATCTAACTCCATTTGTTCTTACCTTGCAGAAGTCTGAGGCGTGCTTCTCAGAAATCCAGCTCCCACGTCTCTCTGCGATGGGGCCACTTCTGCGTCTCCTTCGTTGGAGCTCCCGTCTCTGTGTCCAGAGTTTGAAGCTTCACTGCTGGTCCATCACCACGGCGGCGGTCACCAATTACTGCGAGGAAGGAGGCCGAGTATCAAACGACACCAATATGATTAGGTTTGATCTCCTCGTTTATTCTTTATTCCCTATACTTATGTGGTTACAGAGTAGAAGCAGGCACAGCTAAACAACTTGTGGTGGGTTAAAATCTCATGTTCAGGCACTCTAAATGATTGTTCATTGACTCACATCTTTTGGCAGCAAATTCTTCTTTGTTATGTCTTACGAACAGCATTTCTGTCTTGAAGCATCTATCAGAAGGTACAACAACTTGTTACATGTCTTCAGCTTCCCTGGGGAGGCATCCCTGAAAAGGACCAACAAATGTTACATTTGCTACTTTCTTGCTAATTCAAGGCAATGTAAGAACAGCACAGCCGGCAGCAGGCACAGTACAAAACCTCACACTATTCCTGGATTGCAGGGATTGTTCAAACCTTCGATCAATAAATTGTGGCCTCTCTCTTCTAAAAACTCTTCTACAAATAACAAGACAAAACTATATATGTAGTGAAACAAGAAACTGGCAGCAATCAGGACTAAGTCAGGTAGAACCCTCAGGAATATTTCAGATAATACCCCTAATCATTAATACATGTGAAATTAGGTAATTAGCAATCTCTGAAATACTGTACCATCATCCCAGAGTCTGCAGACAGCTGATAAACCACAAATCAGTGAAGATTTGGACAATCATTCTCCGCATAATGATTCTCCAGGCTCTTGCAAAGACAGGTCCAGCTCTCATATCCATAGGGTCAAATTGCCAAGTCAAGGTGACTTGAATATTGTTTTAAGGCAGAAAACACCTGGGTCTGTTGGCAAATTTCCCATCCACATAGAGCTAAGGCTGGCCACTGCCTGAGCTCTAACTGGAAGAGAATTCTCTAGTCATATTTCAAAACAAGGCTCCTAAGAATCTTAGGGTGAAAGATTAATTGAACCATCTAATAACTGGTCTCCTCTGAAATTCCCTCAGGATAGGGATGCCTTAAACACAGCAAACTGTCAGAGTGCTTCTTCTTAGTAACAAGAACTAAAGGTCTTGCCAATATCCTCAATATCCTCAGTTCAAAGGAGGTTTTCCACAAAGTTCAGATATCCTTTCTTGGAACTCTGAAAAATACTTAAACATCATAAGACAGCACTGGGTCAAACCACCGAGCTAGTGGAGAAACTAGCATAAACAGCTAGAGAACAATGTAACACATACTTAAAACAAAGTCCTTAACAACAGCAGTTACAAAATGCTTACAGCAATGAAAGAAAAAATAAATAAAATCTTGAAACAACAGCTGTTTTCTAAGAAGCTGGCTATAACACAATAATATCACCTTATGAATAATACCTATTATCATATCAGTAACCTCACACCATACAATTAATTTTCACATTTCATGGTTGAGATAAAAACAGTCAGGCTACAGACTCTTGTCCAAAGATGTGAAAAGGTCCTGGTTTATTCTTTTTTTATAATTCAGCCATCCTGATCCTAACAATTCACTGACCTTTGACTGCAATAAACTCCCACCGTAGGGTTCCTTTTGCAGACTGACTGCTGGTTATTTCTTACTAGAATATGATTGTGTTCTAGTAGGACTATGACAGTAGAATACAAGTATTCCCTTGCTGCCTCTAACCATAGGCCTTCACCAGCTCGACTAGGACTGCAAAACTCCTACTGCAGGCTCCAGCTACCAACCTAGACTGACCTCACAGCAGATTCCTCACAGCAGTAAGGGTCTCTCCCATTTGTCAGTCTTCTAGTCTTCCCAAACCATTTCTCCAATACTTTTGGTTCCTTCTTCCTCAGGATCTTCCCCTGATTAGCTAAGCCTTTCTTTTTATCATGCTTAAACCACGGTTGTGACTGATCAGGGGTGAAGTCACCTGTAACCTTTTGTCTTAAAAATACAGCAGTTGTAACTATTTGCAAGAGTTGAGATAATATATTCTAAACAGTCATGTATTTATAACTGTAAAATGAAACAAAAAGGGAGGTAAAATTATGAGCTCTTTCACCAAAGGAGTTGGAATCCGAAAAACTGGATGGAAGCAAAAAGAGACCACACTGACAAACCCAGTTCAAAGCTGAAAAGACACACAGCATCCCACAGCAAGGATGGACAACAATACTCCATGAAGAAGAAGGCCAGAGAGTCTCTCTAGCACTCAGAATATGGTCCCCAACAGCTTCCTCCTTCTGCTCAAGCTCCAAGACATCAAAAGGCCTGAAGAACCCCTAGAAAACACAGAAAAGCCTGTTGTACTGCACTATTGTTCTATTGCACTGGGTGTTTCTTTGTTGCACCTCCCCATGAGGTTTTGAATCCCCTTCACCTGATAACCCCTATTTTTCCCTTCCCCCTGGTTCAGTCCCCATTGGCCAACAGACCCCCCTCCCCTCCTCCTTTTCCCTGGGGATTAAAACTCCCCACACAGGGAGTCTGGCCCTCTTTCTCTTCCTGGGTTCCAAGGTGTAGGTTCTACATAAAAGCTGTGGGACTGTGTCCCATGAAGATGAAGAGTGCCTTTTGTCTTTTATCTTCATCCTAGCCCAGATTTCCCCCGTGGTCCATAGCTTGCCAGGGTTGGACCACAGGGGAGAATGAATTTTAGGGCAAAAGCCCTAAACAGCTCTGCCTCCTGCACAGCCCTCACGGCCACAACCCATGGGATCAGGATGCATAAAAAAGAAAAACACTCAACAACTGACTAGGAAAAGCCATACTAACTCAGACTGAATAACACTCAAACCTGGTATCAATGAATTTTGACAGCAATAAAGCTTAACCAGATGAACTCAATAGAACTCTGCCCTAAAAGGACTTCAAATTCATAAAATGTAGCTCAATTATTACTTCAGGAAAACACAAGGTACACTTAAGAAAAGTCAAGTCAACCATCATACTCAATACAATTATAAATATGACAAGATGTAACTTGTTCTACTATGATCAACACAAAAATAAAAAGAAAAAGTGAACAATCCATAAGTAGAATAATCGCATGATGGCATACTGGAGGGGTAAAAGTCTCAACAAGCATATGAAACTTATAAGTAAATCAGTTACGAGAAAAACCCATGGCAACTACAAATTTCACCAGAACAGGAATTTAGTAAAACTTCTTAAAGTGCAGGGTTACTGAAAAACAAATATAATAACATGCAATTTGACAGAGTGCTGAACAGCTAAGTAGCTTCTTGCAACTGTACCTTGTGTTTTCTCAGCTGGCAAATTTGCCAACATTCTTGTTTAAGAAATCAGAAATTGTTGAAATCTTTGATAGGTAATAAGGCACTGCATTTATTGCTTCTCATATCTCCAGCAACCTTAACACTTAAAAATTTGGCTTCATTCAAAAAACAGAATTAACCTAAAACCCCCCACATCAACGTGGTTTCAAGGCATACAATCAAATTGCATCCTCTTCCATCTACAAACAGGAGATCATTAGCAGGTCATCACAGCTGCTTTCAGTCAGAGTTGCCTTTTTACTGAAAAAATAAAAAAACTATACTTTGAAATTTAGAGAAGCATCTTTTAACAAAACTTAAGAAGAATTTTAAATTAAGCAACACTTAAATGTGATACAAACAAATCTGAAAAGAATTCAGCATCCAGATACCAAAGCAATAAGACAACAGTAAGTCTTGGTTTGGCAAGACAGGTGTCTGCCAGGGAAAGCTGGGGTTTCCCTTGGAACGGAGAATGTAAACTGCCCCCTTTCCAAATTATTAAAATTTTGCAATTAAAAGCTTTTCAGGCAAAAATCTGGGAATAGGAATAACAGTTTCTTTACTAGAAATATTAAGATACAAATGTTGCTGTACAAACAAACAAGCAAACAAAACAGAGTGAAAATCCTAAAACCCCTGACAGAGTCAAAAATACAACCGTGTTGGTCAGGGTGTTGGAAGCAGTCCAAAGTAAGCCCTCCTGGAGTGGCAGATGTGGTTCTGTTGGAGTAGAGATGGTCCTGTAGAAAGGGACCAGTAATGGCCAGATGGGTCGGATCTTCCTTTCGGAATCCAGTGGAAAACCAGAGTCTGGTGTCCCTACATCTCAGTTTTTATCTGGGTAGGAATGGTTTGGCTCTCCCCACTGGGTGAAGCATCTCCCAATGGCATAATGTAATGTATCATGTCATTGGTGAGCCTTAATGGCCCAGTAACAGAAGATATCCCCTGGAGGGTGGAAAGAGATAAAGAACATTGTTCCACCTGGTTTTAACAGCTGGCCCATTATCAGAAGGCACTCCCCCCCCTTCCCCCCTGGAGTTACAAGAGATAAAGAAAACAATCCCCCAGCTAGTTTCAACAGATGGAATAGAATTATTTTTTTTTGTTACATAACCCAAGATATTATCCATCCCTTATTCTATTACCATCTGCATCATGCCTAAATCAATAAACTCTACTATAAACAATGAACTCTTCCACCAAATTCACACTTAAAATTAGGTTTCCCTGTGGCACACAACAGGTTTCCCCATCTTTTTGCATTACCCACCAAGTGTAACCAGGCCCTGGAGCAAAAACAATCCCATGGATGGGTTTGCCTTTGCCTGAGGTGGAGTTAATCCAAACAGTCTTTCCTAAAATACCTTTCATGTCTACCACAGGGACTTTATCTCCATCCACTGTGTGCAAGGGTTCAGACTGGGCAGGACCAGCTCGGTTGATGGACCCTTGGGTGTTGACCATCCAGGTCGCCTTTGCTAAGTTCATTTCCCAGTTTTTGAAGGTCCCCCACCAAGTGTGTTCAGGGCAGTCTTAAGTAGTCCCTTAACCATTCAACTTTCCTGGCAGCTGGTGCATGATAAGGGATGTGCTATATCCATTCAATACCATGTTCTCGGGCCCAGGTGTTTATAAGGCTGTTCTGAAATGGGTCTCATTGTCTGACTCAATTCTCTCAGGGGTGCCATGTCTCCACAGGACTTGTTTTTCCAGGCCCAGGATGGTGTTTTGGGCAGTAGCATGAGGCACAGGGTAGGTCTCCAACCAGACAGGTGTGTTGCTGTTCATGGCCCCAGTGAAAACAGTTCTTCTTGCAGGTAACCAGGTCGAGAGGGCTCACGATCTGACTGTACTCAGGAATGTGCATTCTCCAAAGGCCTATGGCACCTAGGAAAGCTTGTTTTTCCTTCTTGCTGGTCGGTGGAGACATTGCTGTGATCTTATTGATGACATCAGTGGAAATCTGATGCCATCCATCTTCCCACTTAATTCCCAGAAATTGGATCTCTTGAGCAGGTCCTTTAACTTTGCTTCTCTTGATAGCAAAACCAGCTTCCAGCAGAATCTGGACGACCTCCTCTCCTTTCTCAAACACTTCAGCTGCAATGTTCCCACACACAATGATGTCATTGATGTACTGCAGATGTTCTGGAGCCTCACCTTTCTCCAGTGCAGCCTGGATCAGCCCATGGCAGATGGTGGGGCTGTGTTTCCACCCCTGGGGCAGTCGGTTCCAGGTGTACTGCACACCTCTCCAGGTGAAAGCAAACAGAGGTCTGTATTCTTAAATGCAGTAAAACCAGGATTTTGGCAGCAGCTCCAGGTGCTCCCAGTCCTCCTCCAGCTCTCCTGGAGCCCCTTAAGGCCCTACCAGGGGCTCTGAGCTCTCCCTGGATCCTTCCTTTCTCCAGGTGAACATTCCCAACTCTCCCAGCCTGGCTCCAGAGGGGCTCCAGTTCCTCTGGGCTGCCCTAGCAGCTCCCCACCCTGCAGGTGGGCTCCCAGCTCTGCAGGTGGGGGTCTCACCTGAGCAGGGCCCAGGGGCACAATCCCCCCGGAGCTGCGGCCCACACTGGGGCTCAGCCCAGGGCACCTTTAGGCTCGTGTCCAGGCTCTCACCCACCCACACGGTGCCCATTGGAGGGCACCTCACTGTGGAGGTGACATCAATTATACCAAAATAACCAACCTTACGGTGTTTGCGTTATTTTTCATCCCGTTTGGTGCTGCCGCGGTCGCTCCCAGGTCAGAGATGCCGATTCCCGCTCGGCACCAGCGGCTCCTGCGCAGGTGCCGGGAGGGGCAGACCCGAGCGGCTCCTTTGTGGCGCGGAACGCCATTGGTTGCCGTGGGGGGCGGGGCTTACGGGCGGTATATAAAGGCAGGGAGGCGCGGCGCTCCCCTCAGCGCCGTTCCCGCCGCTGGTGAGGGTAATTCCGCCATGGCCGCCGCGCTCTGGCCCCTCCGCGCCCTCGGCCGCGCCGCGCTGGAGCCCCGCGCCCGCCGCCTGCACCTCAGCGCCGCCCGGTACGGCCCGGGATGCCGGGGGGGTGTGGGGATGGTTGGGAGGGAGGTGGGAGCGGCGCCCGCCCCGATCCGCCGGGTCTCGGCGCGCTGCGGGATGTGCAAGGGGAGGCCCGGCCCGGTTCGGGCGCCCCCCCGGCCCGGGGTCGCGGCCCGTTTGGCCCCTGCGGTTCCGGGAGGAGCGCGCGGGCCCCCAGCGGCCGCGCCGGGCGCTGCAGGCTGATGAAATCTCGCGGCCGCCTTGCGTGGGAGTGTGGGGCTGCCCCGCGCACGGAGGGAGCGAGAGCGCCCCAGAGCGGGGTGCCCCGGGGGACGGGGACGGAGACAGCGCGGGGTGAGCATGGGGATCCCCCGATCATCCCCCAGAACGAGAGGGACAGAGACCGCCCCGCAGTGGGGCTCCTCCCGTGCCAGGAGGACCGAGGCACCCCCAGGCACCCCCCAGGGTGAGGGAGATCGAGACCTCACTGATCATCTTCCAGAGTGAGAGACAGAGAGCCCCCGGGCACTGGGGTGAGAGGGACAGAAACCCCCTGAGGGAGAAGGAAGGAGACCAACCCTTCTTCTTGATTATTCCTTGGCATAGGGGGGACAGAGACCCCAGAGTATTCTCTGGTTTGACAAGGACAGAGACTACCCTGAGTACTCCCTGGGCCCTGCGGTGACAGGGACAGAGACCCCTGAGCATCCCACCCTGCTTCAGGCTGTTCTGAGCTCACTCTTTGCCCCTGAGAGCCTCTGGTGCTTCTCCCTTTCACTAGGAGCAGGGCAGCCCAGTCTCAGGAGAAGATCCTGGTGAGTTTTGGAGCAGTCCCCAGGGAATGGGAACAGCCCCGAGGCTGCCAGAGCTTAGGGAATGTTTGGACAACGCTCCCAGGGAGGCACAGGACGAGAGTTTGGAGTGTAGTCCCAGGATAAATGATTCTAGTGAGTCCCTTCCAGCTCGAGATATTCTGATTCTGCCTTACTTGTTTCTGGCTTTGATGTAACTGAGCTGATGTAAATGTACTGCTGGATGTGGCAGAGCACAAAGATGCCAAAGGCCCCCACAAAGCACAAGGGACAGAGCCTTTTCCCCCTGGTTTTCCTGCTCCATCCTGCCCGGGGCTGGCAGCTGATGGCCCCGAGGCTGTGGTGACACTTTCCTCGCTGCAGGGGGGACGCCGTGGTGATCTCAGGGAGGAAGCTGGCCCGGCAGATCCGGCAGGAAGCGCGGCACGAGGTGGAGCAGTGGGTGGCTGCAGGGAACAGGAGGCCACACCTGAGCGTGGTGCTGGTGGGGGAGAACCCAGCCAGCCACTCCTACGTCCTCAACAAAACCAAAGCAGCGGCTGATGTGGGTAAGTGTGAGGTTTCCTTCCCAAAAAGTGCTGTTTTGTTGGAAATCCTCGATGCTGGAAGGTTTTTGGGATTCACCCACCTGTTGGCTTTTCACCTTCACCCAGAATTTGGGTTCTCGTGGCTGCCCAGTTGTACTGGGGTGTGATTAAATGTGATCCATTGTTGGATCCTTCAGGGCAACTCAAGCTCTGTGGTTGGGGTTTTTCAGCTTTTCCAGAGCCATAAAATGCACAGGAGAGGATTTTTGGCCTCCTTTTCCCATCTGTCTGGGACACATCCCCTGCTCAGCAGTCTTGCTTCCCTCTGACTCCTTCTCATCCTGCAATCCAAGGTCCTGCCTGGGATCAGGAGCTGTAAATGATGTTGTTTAACCTGGGTCCTAAACAGCTGAAGCTGCTTTTGGAGCTGGGATTTTTAGGGAAACATCCCTTTTTTACCTTGTCCAGAGGCCTCTCAGGTTTTATTTTCATGGTAGCAGCCTTTGCTTGGGATCCTCCCTGCTCTGGAAGGGTCCCAAACACACTTTCCCAGGCCACCAGCCTCATGTAATCATCCTCAACAGCAAATCCCAAGACTTGTGAAGGTCTCTCCAGCCTGGAACTGCACAAACCCTTCCATCCTCAGTGTACACCTCCCAGATTTAGCCAGGCAGCAAAACGAGACAGTTTAAATCCACAAAATCTGGGAAAAACACTGTTTTGTGCCTCACTGACACCGTGGGTTTGGCAATTCCAGGGATCAGCAGTGAGACCATCCTCAGGCCGGCCTCCATCACCGAGGAGGAGCTGCTGGAGTTGATCAGCAAACTCAACAACGACGCAAACGTGGACGGGCTGCTGGTGCAACTTCCCTTGCCTGGTGAGCAGCTCTGTTCCCCCCCTGCATTCCTAGGAAGCTCCCAAAGGTTGCAGGATGGGGTAGCACAGGGAGGGATCCTGCCCTGATCCTCCCCCTCAGCACCAGCTGCCTGCAGGGGTTCAGTCTCTGGTCACAGAATCTATTTCTGTCGGGGAATATCAGCTTCCCAAGCTGGGAGTTTGAGCTGGGTATGGCCTTGGGGCTGCCTGAAAATACCCTCAGTGTCAGCAGGGCTGGGATTGCTGAGTGCTTCCAGTGCCCTGTGCTGGCAGCCTGTAACTGGGAGTGCTGGGGACCTTCAGGCCCCAAACTCTGAAGGGGATCAGGGTCAGAATTGCAGCTTGGGGTCAGAGCTCCATTTTGGGGTTACAATTCCAACTTGGGTCTTAGGTTCAAATTCTAGGTCAGGGTTCAAGGTCAGAGCTCCAGCCTGGGACTTGGTGTTCCAGCCCAGGACTCAGGGTCAGAACTTGGGCTCAAGGACAAAATTCCACTTTAAGGCTTGGAGTCAGAGCTCCAGTTTGGGGTCCTAATTCCAGCTCAAGGCCCAGAGTCAGAGCTCCAGCCTGGGACTTGGTGTCACAGTTCCAGCTCAGGACTCAGGGTCACAATTCCAGCTCAAGGCTCAGGGTCAGAGCTCCAGTTTGGGATCAGAGCTGCAGCCTGGGACTTGGGGTCACAGTTGAGCTGAGGATCAGAGCTGCAGAGCACAGCTGGCAGCACAGCCCAGGTGTGGGCTGGTCCCTGAGAGCTGCCTGCCCTCTGCAGAGCACATCGACGAGCGCAGGGTCTGCAACGCCGTGAGCCCACACAAGGACGTGGACGGGTTCCACGTGCTCAATGTGGGCAGGATGTGCCTGGACCAGGACTCCATGCTGCCTGCCACGCCCTGGGGTGTCTGGGAGATCATCCAGAGAACAGGTGAGAGCTGCTGCTGCAGCCTTTGGCTGATTCCTGTTGATTCCTGCTCGGGTTGAAGGATTCCCAGCTGGACAACTCATGGGTCAGGCACAAAAGGGTGACAGGGGTGACACCAGGCTGGAGACAGAGCATTGCTGGGTTCTGCAGGGCTCCATCCACGGCCCTGGGCTTCTCAGCATCCTCTGGGCTCATGGCTGGAAGCAGCACTGGCTATGCTGGTGACACTGAACTGGCAGCAGCTGTCACTATCTGCAGGGGGACCTGGACAAAGCAGGGAGGGACAATCCCCAAACTGGTGGACTTTAACCAGGAAAGGGCTGGATTCTTCCCTGGGATGGGCACCCTGGGTGGGTGGGTGGGCTGGAAAGGGGAGGCTGGAGAGCAGCTGGGAAGGGCCGGGGATGCTTGTCCAGGGTCACTTGAAACCCAGTCAGCTGTGCCCTGGGACCAGCAGGGACATCCCTGTCCTGGGGACAGCAAGGACAGCGTGGCCAGGGAGGGACTGTCCTGTCCTGGCAACACCAGGGACAGCGTGGTCAAGGAGGGATTGTGCTGTCCTGGGACACCAGGGACAGCATGGCCAGGGAGGGACTGTCCTGCTCTGCTCTGGGCTGAGGTGGCCTCAGCTCAAAACTCACCCAGTTTTGGGTGGCACTGTGTAAAAAGGACAGTAAATTATTGGAGAGTCCAAAGGAAGGACACAAGGGTGGGGAAAGGTCTGGGGGGGGCCACACGAGGAGTGGCTGAGGGCACTTGGGGTGTTCAGCTGGAGAGGCTGAGGGAGACTGATCCCAGTTCCAGCTTCCTTGGGAGGGGGAGAGGAGGGACAGACCTTGAGCTCTGTGTGACAGGAACAGGAGGCAGAGAACAGCTGGAACTGTGCCAGGGCAGGGTCAGGCTGGATTTTGGGAAATCCAGAGGGTGCTGGGCACTGCCCAGGGAATGGGCATGGCCCCAAGGCTGCCGGAGCTCCAGGAGTGTTTGGATTTTTGTGTGTCTGTGCAGGGCCCAGGGTTGGCTCAGCGATCCCTGCAGGTTCCTCCCAGCTCAGGACAGTCAGTGACTGTGTGATTTGTCCCCTGCAGGAATCCCCACGCTGGGCAGGAACGTGGTGGTGGCGGGCAGGTCCAAGAACGTGGGGATGCCAATCGCGATGCTGCTCCACACTGACGGCAGCCACGAGCGCCCCGGAGGTAGGAGCAGGGTGGCTTCGGGGAAGGACCCTCACAATTCTCCTCTTCAGCCTCCTAAAGCACTCCCTGCAGTTCCCTGGTCAGGGGTCTGGCCCAGAGTGAAAAAATCCTTGACATGATCTTAGAAGCACAGAATTGTTCAGGTTGGAAAAGGTCTCTGAGGTCATTAAATCCAGGCATCACTCAGCCATGGACACCACCAACCCATGGCCTCAAGTGCCACATCCACACGTGGTTTGAACACTTTCAGGCCTGGGGATCTCCCCCCTTTCCCTGGGTGGCCTCTTCTAATATTTTACAACCTTTCCATGACAATTTTTTTCCCTGATACCCAACTAAACCTGCCCTGGCACAGCTTGAGGCTGTTTTGTCTCATCCTGTCCCTGTTCCCTGAGAGCAGAGCCTGACCCTGCCCTGGCTTCCCCCTCCTGTCATCACGGAGTTGTGCAGAGCCAGAAGGTTCCCCCTGAGCCTCCTTCAGCAGCTCCTTGTCTTGTTCCACCCCAAATTCCTGCTTCTTCCTCCACGGGCTGATTCTGGGGTTCACCATCAGGCCTGATGCTCCTGAGGAACACAGGGATGGCCTTGAAGGTGAGGACGCAGAAGAATGGCTGGGTTTGGGTGCTGTGTGTGAATCGCTGTCCCTTGTCACCACAGGTGATGCCACGGTGACAATCTCGCACCGCTACACGCCCAAGGAGCAGCTGAAGCAGCACACGATCCGCGCTGACATCGTGGTGGCAGCTGCGGGTGAGAGGCCCTCAGCAGGGCTGATAAAGGGATTTTTATCTTCTTTTCTTGTGTGAGAGCTGGGATTAAATGCTCAGGAGATGCAGTTTGTGTTTAGACTCAGGTGTTTATTAATTCTTATCTATGTTACAGTCTCACAAGCTGTGAGTTCTGGCTAACAAGGTGAAAAATGGCTCTGTCTCTATCTCTTTACAAGGTCTTTTGAGCACAAACTGTCCAATTGTGAAATGACACCTAAATTATTTTTACTTTTAACCCAATAACCAACCACCCATGGCCCGCAATGTGTATTTTTCTATCCAATTACAAAACACCACCTAGACCCATGAGGAATAAAATTAAAAATAAGAACTTAGCCTACACCCTAAATCCTCCATCTTGCTTTATATATATTACTGTATTTTAAAGCCTTAAACTCTTTTAAATTTTCCACCCTGTGATATTACACACTTCTAGTCAAACTACACACCCATAATCCCAGTGCTGTCACTCAGTTTTGGAAGCCTTCTCCAAAGCCTCAGGTCAAATGCAGTGTTTGCTTGGGGGTCAGTGCCTGTCAGCACAGAAAGCCTAAAATTCTCAGTGCCCAAGATTCCAAGAGGCTGGGGGGTGTTCCTGCTGGGAATCCTGGGCATGGAATGTTCTGGGGCCTCTCTGGGAGACTCTCAGGGCTGAGGGTGTGGTGCTCTTGGAGCTGGGATCTCCTATGGTTGAGCCAAAAAGCTGCAGGTTTGGTGTTCCTAGTTTGGGGTTCTGCCTTTGGAATGGGAAACAGCACCTGGCAGGGGGCACCTGATCACACCCTGGACAGCCATGGAGAGTCATGGAATAGTTTGGGTGGGAGGGAACCCACCAGGATCATGGATCCAGCCCCTGGATCTGCATAGACAGCCCAAATTCCCACCCTGGGCAGCCCTGGCAGTGCTGTCCAAAGGCTCCTGGAGCTCTGGCAGCCTCGGGGTCATGCCCATTCCCTGGACAGTACCCAGCACCCTCTGGGGGAAGAACCTTTCTCAAAATCCAGCCTGACCCTGCTCTGGCACAGCTGGAAAAGGAGCATGGAGGGAAAGTGCTGGAAAGCTGAGGAGTGGTGGAGGAGGCTCAGGACAGGCGTGGGGTGGGAGTGACCATGGGAAGTGTGAGCGGAGCAGAGGGAGACCAGTGACAGAGATAAAGCCGGGCTGGGAGTGGATCCCCCCCGATATCTGGCAGAACCAGACACTCACTCCACCCTAACAAACTGGGTTAGCCCCGGGAAGTTTCTCCCAGCCCTCCCTCCCTCCCTGGCACAGCCAGAGCCGTGCCTAGCTGGGGTGGGGTGGGTTTGGGCACTGCCCCAGCTCCTCCTGCCTCAGTGCAGGTGGAAAATGTGTAGCACAGAGCTGAAATGTTTGAAGGTTCCCCCTTGCAGAGGGGGTGTGGTCCTGGCTGCTCTGCCAGAACTCCCTGAGGACGATTCCTGTTCTGTGCTTAGTGATTATCAGGGAACGTGGACTCACAGAATTCAGGCTGTAAGGGCCTTAAAGATCATCCTGTTCCAACCCCCTGGACACTTTCTATCAGATCAGATTGTCCCATTTCCCATTCAGCCTGGCCTTGGACACTTCCAGGGATGGGGCAGCCACAGCTCCTCTGCCCAGGGCTTCCCACCCTCCCAGGGAGAGATTCCTTCCATAAATCCAACCGAAATTTCCCCTCTTCCAGATGAAATATCTGAGCTGAACACCAGAAGCTGGTTGTGCCACCGTGGGGAGATTTGCATTTCTTATGATGGTTTAGGTTGGGAAAAACCCTTAAAGATTCTTGAATCCAATTATTTTGGGAGGCAGGAAAGCCCAGGTGGATTGGAACATCCTGGGAATGTGGGATTAGGGGAGTCAGAGGGATGTGGAGCATCTCTGAGGGTGTGGTTGTGTGTTCCAGGCATCCCCAACCTGATCACGGCTGACATGATCAAGGAGGGTGCGGCAGTGATCGACGTGGGCATCACCAGGGTGCAGGATCCCGTCACGGCCAAGCCCAGGCTGGTCGGGGATGTGGATTTTGAAGGTGAGGAAAGGCTCTGGATCAGCGTTTTTGGGCACTGAGGGGTGGGGACAAAGCCTGGTTTGTGTCACTGAACTCAAGGTGTATCCCAGGATTCTATGGGGACGCTCCAGAGGAGCCTCCTGAGCCTCAGCACTTGAATCTCTACCTCTGCTCCAACCCTGGTCTTGGATCTGACATTTCTGTGCTAGAAATCAGCTTTTAGGCCTGGCTTTTAGTGCTTTTAAGCCTTGGTGCCTTCTGACACAGCTTTATGCTGCCTTTGGGCCTGGTTTTTTTGGCACTTGCATATCTTTGTACTTCTAGACCTGGCTTAGCACTTTTGGGCCCAGCTTTTTGGGGCTCCCATGTCTGTTTTTTTGTGCTTTTAGACCTCACTACCTGTGCTTTTAGGCCCAGCTTTTTGGTACTTTATGGCCCAGATTTTTGCTGCTTTGGACCCTTGTCTTCCAGGCCTTGCTTGGTGCTTTAAGACCTAGCTTGGTGCTTTTGGACCCGGCTTTTTGGTGCTTTCAAACCTTTGTGCTTTTGGGCCTGGCTTTTTGGTGCACTTAGGCCTGGCTTTTTGCTGTTTTGGACCCTTGTGCTTTCAGGCCTGGCTTGGCCTTGGCCTTTGCAGTTAAGCTCCTTTCACACTCAGGCTGGACGCACTGGGCTGTGCCCCCCTGGCCAACAGGGAAAAGCCACCTGGACCCTGCTCCTACAGTGTTAATCCTGACAGAGCCTTCGTGGCTTTAGGCTGGGAAGCCTCACCTGGCCCTTAACCTGAACTTTTCCTCTCAGAGGTGAAGAAGAAGGCGAGTTACATCACCCCAGTGCCTGGCGGCGTGGGGCCCATGACCGTGGCCATGCTGATGAAGAACACCATCATCGCTGCCAAGAAACTGCTGAAACCCAAAAAGCTCGAGGCTCTGCCTGCCTAACCAGGGCCCCCTGGGAGCCGGGCCTAACCAGGGTCCCCTGGGAGCCGGGCCTAACCAGGGCCTCTCCATCCCATGACATTCCAGACTGACTCCCAAACAGGCCGATAGAAAATGCAATATTTTTTATTTATTGACTCGCACATGGGGCTTTTCCCCACTCACAGATATTTATTGGAAGCGTGGCTGAGCTGGGAATATCCACGCTCCTGGTTTGTGTTTGAGCTGGGATTATCCACACTCCTGATCCAGCCCTGCTCCTGCAGGAGCTGTTTGGCAATTCCAGCAATCCCATGAGATGTGCACCTCGATGGCTCTGTTCTCCAAGTGCTGGCATTCCAGATTTACTTCTCAGTGCTGGATGCTTAGTTTAAGCTCTTCTGTAGAGGAATTACTTGAAAAAAAAAATTAAATTAAAGCCATATTTGTGTCCTGGGCCTGTGCAGGCCCTGGGCTGGTGTAGCATGTTCTAGAGTGCAGCTAGCTGAGCTTTTTTGCTCTTTGAATGGTGAATTTTTTTAAAGCCTTTTTTTTGTAACCAAAGAACACCTTTGGACTGGGGGGAGGTTTCCTGCACTGTGCTGTAAAGTATGAGTGCTCAGTGAGTAGTGCAGGCTGGATAAATAAAGTGTGAGAAGACAAAAAAAATTTAAATCCTCTGTGCCCTGGAATTATTACAGAGCAATTATTTCACTTCTGGAAAGGAGCAAGGTGGTTTTTAAAGTTTTTGTGAGCTGTCTCTCAGCAGGGCAAAACTGTTCCACCTGGGCTGAAAAGTGGGAAAATCTCATCCTTTCCTACCTGGACAAATCCTGTCCAGCTTCCTGAGTGTTTCCTGACTAAATCCACAGTGGAGGATGAATGAATTTGTTTGCAGGCTCTGATTTTCTCTGTTGAACCTCAGGAGAAGCTTCTTTGCAGAATTATCCAGGTGAATCTTGGGCTCTCCTCTTCCTGAAGTGGCTGGAGCATTCTCAGAGCAGGAGAGGTTTGTTGTGATGCCAGACTCGATGATCTTGGAGGTTTTATTCTGATTTTTAGGGTTCCAACAGGCTGGAGGTGCTGCTGGTGCTGCAGCCCCAGTGCTGACCCCCTCCTGCCAAAACCCCGCAGGGAGGGAAATTTGGGATTCCTGGATGTGCCCCAGAAACACACTGAGAGCTGGGACTCATGGAAACGAGGTTTTTATTAGGTTGTATCACCGAGAAATACAAAATGGTTCAAGTGGTGCCGTGCTGGAGGCGGCTGAGCTGAGACTGCTGTGCTTTGTACAAAAAAACCAAAAACCTCGTGGGGAACCTCACCAAAAACGGGACAAACTGAGCCCAGAGCAGCCTGGAGTGGCTTCAGCTCTGCCCTATGGCCCAGCTCCCAGAGCCCACAAGCCTGGGAAGCAGAGAAAGCAAATGAAACCTGCTTGATTAAAACCTTAAAGCCTACCTGGAGCACGCTGCAGCTACTGCTGGGTGGGGACAAAAAGCTACAAAAGGAGCCGCGGTGCCCTCGAGTTCTGGGTGTTCCTGGCAAGGTTTAAATGCTGCCAGGGTAGGGCTGGGGCACTGACACGTGTCCCCAGGAGCTGCACCTGAACCAGAACGAAAAACTGCTATAAATAGGAAATGGCCTTCAAGTCTTTGTTGGATTTGAGTATTTACAGGGATCATGCCAAGGTTCAGACCAGTGTCCAGTGTTTGACTGGTCCCAGCTGCAGTGTGTCACTGGTGTCCCAGTTTTGCAGTGTTTAACTGGTGTCCCAGCTGCAGTGTGTCACTGGTGTCCCAGTTTTGCAGTGTTTAACTGGTGTCCAAGAAGAACCCCAGTGCTGCTGGTGTGAATGTCAGGTCAGTTCTGCTCGCAGGAGGGGTTTGGGAGCTCTGGGAGGGAAAAGAACAAAAGGATTCATCTAGGAAAAACAAGGGAAAAAATTGGTTCCAGTGGTGCTTTGGACCAGTGTTCCTAAACCATGGCTGGGCCTGGGCCTGGGCCTGGGCCGTGGGTGGAAAAAAATCCTTTAAAGCCTTGGCACTGCTGGAAGAAAGGTGGAGGGAGCCTGGCAGAGCCAGCATCAGCTCAGAGCCTGCCTGGATCCCAACCTGCTCCTTTCCTGGGTGGGAAGAGCCTCTTGGGGACCCCAAAATGCTGCTAGGCACCAGGAGGAGCTGCTGGGTGGAACTGGGAGCACTGGGGGGCAGGGGCTGCTCTCCCCTCCTGCTCCCAGTGCTGGGAACGGCCGGAGGCAAGGAGCTTGAGTGGGAGTGGAGCCCCTGGGCAGCAGAGCCAGAGGGAATCCTCGGATTCTCCCAGCTAGGGGATGCCTCCAGCCAGGGGATTTCCCCATCCAGGGGATTCCTCCAGGGAGAGAAGGGCTGGAGGAGGGGTGGGGGCTGTTCCTGGGGCTGGGAGAGGCGATGGGTGAGGATGTGGGGTGGGCGACTGAATGGCTTCCCTGAAGCCATTGTTCCCATTTCCCTCTGGAAACCACCCTGGATTCCATCAGAAATGCTTCCCAACTCCTTGCATGAACCATTCCTGACTCCCTGTGGATACCATCCTAAATTCTCTAAGAAGCCCATCTGTCTCCTTCAGGAGCCATTCCTGACTCCCTGCACGAACCATTCCCAACTCCCACAGGAACAATTTCTGACTCCCTGTGGAAAGCATCCTAAATTCTGTCAGAAATCCATCCTTTCCTCAGGAGCCGTTCCTGATTCCCCCAGGAACTGTTCCTGACTCCCTGCAGGAGCCAAGGCCCCCTTCCTGGCCCCGTTGTCACCCTGTGTTGCCCTCAAGCAGCAAAACCCTTCATGCTGAGATGCTCCTCCTCCTCCCCTCCCCAGCACTGGCTCCTCTCCATCCTGCCATGCCTCCTCCTCCTCATCCCAGGAGTCTTCTCTTCATCCCCATCCTGCCATGCTTCTCCTTATCCCCATCCCAGGAGCTTCCTCTTCTTCATCCCCATCCTGCTGTTCCTCCTCCTCCTTCTCCTCCTCCTCCTCTTCCCCATCCCAGCAGAGCCGGGTTCTTCCAGCTCCGCTGCCACTCCTGGGATGCCCAGCAGGGTTTGGAGCAGCCCCTTTCAGCTCACACCACCCCTGGCACCCCATTCCCTCCCCAGAACAGGGCTCCTCCAGGAGCCATGTGGTGATTCTAGGGATTTGGGAGCAGGGATGTGTCCTCTCCTTCCCTCTTGGCCCCACAAACCTCCTCCCACCCCAAAAGTACCCCCCTGACACACATTGCACTTTTCCATCGGCACATCCCAGCTGCTTCCACAGCCCCAACCACCTACAGCTCCTCCAGCCCAGCACCACAGCGGGGCCAAAATCACCAATTCCACCTTTCCAGGGCCAGAATCAGCAATCCCACCTTTCTGAGGTTGAAATCACCAATCCCACTATTCTGTGGTGCCAAAATCCCTAATCCCACCTTTCTGGGGCCAAAATCACAGATTCCTCTTTCTGGCCCCATTTTGCCGCCCGCGGCGATGCCTTCACCCATTGGGAAGAGAGGGAATTATTCCATGACCCTAAAAATCTACCGGAGCTTGGGACCGCCGGGGCCTCCTGCGTCCAGCAGAGAGAAATCAACCCAATTTCCTTTATATATATATATATGAAAGCGGCGATCTGGATATATCTATATAAATTAAATGGTGGATAAGGCGGGGAGCGCCGCGGGGCTATAGCGTGGTCTCACTGCCCATGTCCCGGGCAGCCTTTTCCGTGTCGGTGTCCTCGTAGTCCGACTCCATCTCGATCTTCACCTGGGGCACGGCACAGATGGGGTTTCGGGAGTAGTTAAAGGCGGGAGACGATGGGCACGAGATCTTCAGGTGAAGGGTGATACTGGGGGGCAGGAGGGGAGAGGGGGGTGAGCAGCCAGGGCTGCTGCCCCCACCCCAAACCCGCCCCGGGGAAATGCTCCGGGGGATGCTGAGTTTTATGTATAGTTTTTATGTTTTTCTTATGTTTTCCGGGTTTTTTTCATATTTTTTATCTATATTTTCCATGTATTTTTCATTTTTAAATCTATATTTTCCCTATTTTTGTATTTTTCATCTATATTTTCCATATATTTTTCATCTATTTTTTCATATATTCACATATTATTCCTATATATTATTTTCCATATATTTTCCATATATTTTTTGATATTTTCTATATATTATTTATATATTTTCTAAATATTTTCATATATTTTCCATAATTTTTTTCATATATATATTTTAATGTATATTTTCATATATATTTTTTAATGTATATTTTCCATATATACTTTTCATATATTTTCATATATTTTTCAAATATTCATATATTTGGTAGATTGTTCATACATGGTTATATTTTTGGCATTTTTCCTACCCTTTCTCCTAGATTTTGGAATTAAATTCTGTTTAGTCTTAAGGAGAAGAAGAAGCTGGACAAGGATATTTTGTTTTCCACCAGAACTCAAAAGGCAAAGAAGCCGCAGTGGGGCAGAACCTGGGGGAAACTGCTTCACCAGCTGCTCTTCTAATTGGACAATATTTGTTAGATTTATTATTTATAGATTTAAGATTATTAATCAACCTCGTAAAAACTGTAGGAATTCTCTGCCCCTGAAAGCTTTCCTTTAAAGACTTTCTTTTATATCATCATTTTAATGCTGTTTGGAAAAGTTTTGTGTTTTATTCCAGGCTACTGCTGAGAAATTAGTGAAAATCTGACATTCTCCCATCAACCCACAGAATTTGCAGAGCATATTCCCAAAATTTCAGGATTCAGAGTCTGAGAAATCCCCATGGCTGTCACTGAGCAGAATTTTTACAGCTCCAAACTCTCCCTCTGGTACAGCTCCAACCCCACAGCAGGGACAACAAAACCACCCCAAATCCCGAGGCACGCTGTGAAAATCAGCCTGGATATTTTGTAATTGCTCAGGGATGGTGGAGCCAGGAGGATGCCCAATTTGTCCCCCCAGGGATGGGGATCCCGGTTACCTGCGATCCATGTCCGAACCGTTTGGGGAGGAGTCAGAACGCAAAGCTCCAGGTGGAGGCCCTCTTTCCTGGGGGGACATGGAGCTTAAACACCCCCAGGTGACCCCAAAAACCCCCTGGTCACCCACTCCCCGCTGCATCCTGGGGCAAAATCACCCAATCCCACCTTTCCTGGGCTGAAATTACCAATTCCACTTTTCTGGGGCTGAAATCCATCCCACCATAAATCCTATTACCAATTCTAATTTTTTACACACACTCCTTTAGTTGTTGTATGCTCTTATGGATGGATTCTGAGTGATTAGATAAATGCGTACAATACATCCCTTTCCTGGGCAAAAATCAGCAATCCCATGTTTCCAGGGCCAAAATCACCAGTCCCACCTTTCTCAGGCTAAAATCACCAATCCCTCCTTCCTGGGCCGTGGGAGGAGGAGGAGGAAAGCTCCTGGGAATCGCAGATTTTGGGGGTGATCAGCGAGAGGAAAGGCCCTGCCAACTGTGCCAGCAGCAGTTCAGGAGTTAAAAACTGAGCTCAAACCCGCTGGGGTTGTGGTGCAGCCTGGAATGAAACCCCCCCAAAATTTATTCCAAGGATTTTTGGTGAAGGTGGAGCACAATCTGCTCTTTCACAATTGGAAATCTCCAACACGAGAGGCTTTTGGGGGCTCCAAACACAGGTATTTTTCATGAACCCCCATCAGCACCAGCTGGAGGGGCAACAAAACCCAGGAGATGGCCAGATGGGGTTTTTTTTTGAGATTTACGGAAATCTTGGCAATGCCCAGGCCTTGAGATGAGTGGTGCTCTGGCAGCTCCTGTGCCTCTCCCATCCTGCATTTCCCCTGATCCCGGTGATCCAGGGGGGATCCCGGTGTGTGTCCAGCGGGGTTAGTGCCGAGCGGAGCCCATGGGAGGGGTTAGGAAGGGGCTCCTGGGCTCGGTACTTACGGCTGAGGCAATGGGGGCCCCCATTTCGGGGCTGCGCGGGCAGGGGCTCCATGGGGATCTTAATGACTGAGGGAGGTGGGAACTGGGGAAGAAATGGGGAAATTCCTGGTGAAGGCAGTGCCTGGAGGGCTCTGGGACCGCCTGGAGCTCCCAAAGGGACCCGAAACCTCCAGAGGAGGAAGAAGAGGAGGCTTTGCCTTCCTCTTCCCAAATCCCCGGGCTGGAGTTGCACAGAGGCTTTGAGCGATGGGTGCTGTGCCCTAAACAGGAGGATTTGGGCTCTTCTCCCTGAGGATTTCCTTTTCTTTGCTGTGATTTTCCAGCTTTTGGGACATTCCCTGGAGCCTCTTGTGAGCCCTTGAGCCCCTCACTCAGCCGGAATCCCAGACTTTCATCCCAGACCTTCACCCCAAACCCGGAGGTTCCAGTGGGAATTTTCCCTCCCCAGCTCTGGGATGTCCCCACTGTCCTCAGGATCCCCCCAATGACCTCGTGCCCACCTCCTCGTCACTGCTGCTGTCGCCTTTGTTGCCTTTTTTCTTCTTCTTCTTGTCATCCTCCTTCTTCTTCTCCTTCTCGGGGATGATGTTGTCGATCCAGGCCAGGTCGTGTTGGGAGAAGACGAAATCCAGGAGCCGCCTCACCAGGATCAGGGCCAAGATCTGACAGGGGAGAGGTCCAAGAGCGTCTCAACCCAAGATTTGGTTACCACCATGCCAAAAATCCCTTAAATCTCAAAAAGCCCTCTGGAGTGAAGATGGGATTACCCATGTTGCAGAAGATGATGGCAGCCATGGTGGAACCATGATAAAAATTCCATTAAATCCCAAAAAAATCCTTTGGGTCAAGGATGGGATTACCATGACAGGGAAGATGATGGCGGCCATGGTGGAACCACACCAAAAATTCCATTAAATCCCAAAAAACCCCCTTTGGATCAAGGATAGGATTACCGTGATGGGGAAGATGATGGTGACTGTGGTGGAACCATGCCATAATCTCCTTAAATCCCACAAAACCTCCTTTGAGGCAAGGTTGGAATTTCCATGGCAGGGAAGATGATGGTGGCCATGATGGGACCACAACACAAATTTCCTTTAATCCCCAAAAACCCCTTTGGAGAGAGGATGGGATCACCATGACAGGGAGGATGATAGTAGCCATGGTGGACCACACCAAAAATCCCAAAAAACCCCTTCCAAGGTAGCATGGGATCACCATGACGGGGAGGATGATAGTAGCCATGGTGGACCACACCAAAAGTCAAAAAAAACCCCTTCCAAGTTGGATGGGATCACCATGATGGGGAAGACGATGGTGCTTGTGGTGGGACCACACCAAAAATTTCATTAAATCCCAAAAATCCCCTTTGGATCAAGGATGGAATTACCATGACGGGGAAGATGATGGCGGCCACGGTGGATTTGAGGATCCAGAGCACAGCCAGGCAGACGATCTGCACCAGGGTGAAGAGGTGGATGCGGCGCAGCGGGACGTGCCGCAGGAACACGTAGTCAGGCTGGTGCTTGGCTGGCATCAGGAAGAGCTTGCAGCGATCCCAAAACTGCCCAGGGAGGAAGGCCCAAGTTAATCCTCTGCCCCAACCCACAAAAAAACCCCTCTTAGTCTCCAACATGGAGGAAGAGTTTCAGTGATCCCAAAACGACCAGGGGAGGAAAGCCCAGGGTTAATCCTTAGCCCCACCCCCACAGGCTGCCCAGGAAAAGTCTCTCTTGTTCCCCCCAAATGGGGAATTCGCAGGTTTTTGCTGTTTCTCTGAGGGTTTTGGGTATCTGCTGTTCCATGCATGGAAATTTTGGAGTAAAAATCCTCCTTTTGGAGCCAGTGTGGGACAGTCTGTGGCCAGGGAGGAGGACGACAAGGAGGATGAGGAGGACAAGGAAGAGGAGAAGGAGGATGAGAACAAGCATGAGGAGGAGAAGGACAAGGATGAAGACGGAGGACAAGGATGATGAGGAGGAAGGACACTCACCTGGATGCCATTCAGCGATGCCACACCCATGTAGAGGAAGACCCCGTAGAGCACCGGCATGGGAATGTACTGGGAACAGGGAAAAACCACAGCCCTGACCCCAGGGAAGGCAGCAGCTCCTCCCCAGGGACATGAGGACGGGGCAGGATGCATCTTTTTCATCCCCATGTCCCAGATCTCTGCAGGGAGGGGGGAACGGGAATGTTTTACCTTCAGGATAGGAGCCAGGAAAACTGAAATCCCCGTCAGCACGAAGACGATGATGCCGGTCACCCTCTGCTCCCTGGAGTGGGGACAGGAGCAGGATCAGCCTGTGCTGGGCTCCCCTCCCCGAGGAACCACAAAATCACGAATGGGAATGGGACTGATCCACTGGGATCATGGATCCAACCCCAGACACCTCAAAAATATCTCTGGGAACAGTGTCCAAACCTGGAGCTCCAGCAGCCTCGTGGCTGTGCCCATTCCCTGGGCAGTGCCCAGCACCCTCTGGGGGAAGAACTTTTCCCAAAATCCAGCCTGACCCTGCCCTGGCACAGTTCCAGCTGTTCTCTGCCTCCTGTTCCTGTCACACAGAGCTCAAGGTCTGTCCCTCCTCTCCCCCTCCCAAGGAAGCTGGAACTGGGATCAGTCACCCCCCTCAGCCTCTCCAGCTGAACACCCCAAGTGCCCTCAGCCACTCCTCGTGTGGACCCCCCAGACCTTTCCCCACCCTTGTGTCCTTCCTTTGGACTCTCCAATAATTTACTGTCTTTTTTACACAGTGCCACCCAAAACTGGGTGAGTTTTGAGCTGAGGCCACCTCAGCCCAGAGCAGAGCAGGACAGTCCCTCCCTGGCCATGCTGTCCCTGGTGTCCCAGGACAGGGACGTCCCCCCAGTTCCAGGACACAGCTCAGACCCACCTGAGCCCCCCAGGACCCACCTGACCCCCAGGAACTGGGGCTGCTCCCCCGGGGCGCTGGTCTCGGTCTCCATCTTGAGGCTGTCGATGTGGGCGATGGAGATGACGGTGGCGGCCACGTACCAGGGCAGCCCCATGAAGGAGCACACGGCCATCAGGATGCCCACCCAGAACAGGTCCAGGTGGTACCCGGCTGCCTTCTGCAACACAGCATGGGGGGCTCTGCATTGTGGGGTTCCCCCAGCCCAGCACCACGGGGTGCCCCCCAGTCACCCCCCCGAGGCCTCCAGCAGGGCCTCAGTGTGCCCCAAATGGCCTTGGGGCACCCTGCATCACCCTGCTGCACCCCAGATGGGAATGGGGCACCCTGTGTCATCCTAAAACACCCTGTGTCACTGTGATATCCCCACACAGACATGGGGCACCCTGTGTCACCCCGTATCTCCCCACATCACCCCACATCCCCCTGTATCCCCCCATCTCATGCCATATCACCCCCCTGCATCCTATTGCCCACAGAACTTCACCCTCCAGGCCCTCCAGCACCCCAAACCCGCAGCTGGCCAAGGCCAGGGGCAGCCCCAGCCAGAGCCAGGGCAAACTCCCAACCCCACCCCAAACCTGGGTGCTGTGAGGGATCCCAGGGTGCTCTGGGTGTTATGGGGGGTCCATAGGGTGCCCTGGGGGATCCATGGGATGCCCTGGGTGTTGTGGGGGATCTCCCGAGTGTCTCACCCGTAGCTTGTGCTCCTTCCTGTTAACGATGACGGCCGTGATCTGCTGGTCCATGAAGATGAGGATGGTGACGAGCAGGGCGGGCAGGGCACTGGCCAGGTACACCCACCACGGGTTCTTACCGAAGGGGAAGACGAACCAGCCCCGGTCCACACGGGTGGGCTGGGAAGGACAACGGGGTTGGAACCTCGGGAATGGGGCACAGATTGGGAAAACCCAAGGGCTGCTGGTTGGGGACAACCCCATTGCCCCATACTGGATTCATCCTAAATCCTGTGCCCCAAACTGACCCCAAATCCTCACTGGGACCCTCATTGGGATTCTCATTGGGATCCTCATCAGGATCTCCATTGTGATCCTCATTGGATCCTCATTGGGTTCCCCTTTGGGATTCTCATTGGGATCCTCACTGAGGTCCCCATTAGGTTCTCCACTGGGGCATTGGGGTCCTCATTGGGATCTTCATTGGGATCCTTATTGGGTTCTTCATTAGGATTCTTATTGGGATCCCCATTGGGATCCCCATGTCACCCCCTGGATGGGGGAGGAGAAATCCTTCCAGAACAGAGTTTTATGGAGTTTTGTGGTTTTTACCTTGAAATCGGTAGGCACTTGGAGCTTTGGGGTGTTGAGTCCAAAAAGCACATCCAGCCCCACAAACATTAATATGGACATAAAGATAGAGAAATCACTAATGAGCTTACGGAGCTGCCAGGAGAGAGTGGGAGAGAGAGAACAAAGGGAAGGAAAACAGCAAAATAGAGAGGAAAATGGCAAAAAGGAGAAGAAAGCAATAAAAAAGGAGGAAAAATAACAAAACAAAACAAAACAAAACAAAAAAAAAAAAAAAAAAAAAGGGGGGGGGAGGAAAAAAAGGAAAAGCAACAGAAAAAGAGAGGGGATAAAGGAGGAAAAACAGTAGATAAAGGAGGTAAAACAATAAAAAGGGGAGGAAAACCAACAAAATGAAGGGATGAAAACCAAGAAAAAAGCAAGGGGAAACAATAAAAAGGGAGGAAAATTACAAAAAAGGGAGAACAAACAACAAAAAAGGGAGGAAAAACAACAAAAAAAAGAGGAAAGAAAGTTAGAATATTAGAATATTGTTAGAAAAGACAAAGTAGCTTTTCAGAAGGTGCCTGGAGCTGTGATATTCCCTAAAAAACCTGGAGAGGAGCTGGAAAAAGAGTGGGGGAGAGGAGAGGAGGCCGAACCTTGATGATACTGGGGATGTGGAGTTTGGGGGTGTCCAGTCCGAAACAGGCGTCCACTCCACAGAAGATCAGGATGGAGAAGACATTGGAAAAATCAGCAATGAAAGCCCTGACCTAGAGGCAAGACAGGGAAACGGGGTTGGAAAGGGCAATTAGCAGGGTGGGAAGGAAATTAATGGGATGGGAAGGGAATTAATGAGGTGGGAAGGGAATTAACAGGGTGGGAATGGAATTAATGGTGTGGGAAGCAGAACTGGGATGGAGATGTTTGCACCTGCTTTGGGATCTTTCCAGCTCCACTCAGCCACAGATAACCTGGGAATAACCCCTAAAATCCACATTTTCTCACCTTTCTTCCATGAGGTGAGGTGTTATTGGGATTGTGAGAGGCAAGAGAGAATCCTGGAATAGTTTGGGTTGGATAGGATCTCAAACCCCATCCAGAACCACCCCTGCCATGGGCAGGGACACCTCCCACTGTCCCAGGTGGCTCCAGCCTGGCCTTGGACATTTCAGGGATCCAGGGGCAGCCACAGCTCCTCTGGGAATTCCATCCCAAATCCCATTTAAATCTCCCCTTTCCCAGTGGGAAGTCATTCCCTGTGTTCTCTCTCTCTGTCCCTGGTCCCCAGTCCCTCTCCAGCTCTCCTGGAGCCCCTTTAGGCCCTGCAAGGGGCTCTGAGCTCTTCCTGGATCCTTCCCTTCTCCAGGTGAACATTCCCAGCTCTCCCAGCCTGGCTCTAGAGGGGCTCCAGTTCCTCTGGGCTGCCCCAGCAGCTCCCCACCCTGCAGGTGGGGTCCAGCTCCGCAGGTGGGAGTCTCACCTGAGCGGGGCCCGGGCGCACAATCCCCCCGGAGCTGCTGCCCACGCTGGGGCTCAGCCCAGAGCCCCTTTGGGCCCCCTCGTGTCCAGCCTTCACCCACCCCAAAACCCCTCCCCCAATGCTCCTCTCCATCCCTTCATCCCCAGCCTGGATCCACCCCAGGCATTGCCAGGGGCACCTCCAGCACTTGGAATGGTCAAACTCCATGAGATCCCCTGGAGCTTGTCCAGGTCTCTCTGCATGTCCCCATCCTTCAGGATTGTCCCTTAGTGTCACCTGCAAACTTCCCGAGGGTGCCCTTGACCCCTTGGTTTCCATCGTTACTGAACACATTAATTAACTCTGGCCCTGACAGGGACCCCTGGACACCACTGGTCACTGATGTACCTCAGACTCTGGGGTGGTGACCACTTCCCTGTGGATGGGATCATCCCACCCATTCCTCATCCATCATCCCACAAATTCGTATCCATTAATTGTTCACTCTTTAATTGTCCACCCATTAACCCAACTCCAGTCCCAAGAGGAGGATGTCATCAAAAGTCTCACAGAATTCCAAAAATTGCCTAAAACCTCAGGAAGGATCCCAGTTGTGGTCAAAACCTCCTAAAAACAGGGATTTATTTTCCTGGAGTTCTTTGCCTCTACCCAAAACTCCCGGCAGCTCCCATTTTCCCTCATTTTTGGGAATGGGGTTGGCAGAACTTACCTTGGTGGGGAAATAGCGACTGAATTTGAATTTTTTCAGGGTCAGGGTCATGGAGTAGGTGCCAAAGAAGAGGATGAAGGACATGAGGGCCAGGTCGGGCACGAATTTGCAGGATTTTCCCACTAAACTGCCACCGTATTTGAGACATTCCTTCTTACTCAGCTGCGTCCAGTCCAGAGCTGTGAGGTTGATAGCATTGGACTGGTGAGAGACCCCAAAAAAAGCAAAATTAGCAAAATTTGAAATTATTGCAGGGGAAGGGGGAGTTTCAGCCCAAATCGAGCAGAATTGGCATTTGTAAGGTGCAGCATGGGAAGAAAGGGAAATTTCATCCAAGCCCCCAAATCTTGAACTTTAAGGGATTCCATTGTACAAGAAAAGGGAAATTTCCTGTCCAAGCCCCCAAATTTTGTACTTTAAGGGAGTGCATTGTGCAAGAAAAGGGGGATTTCACAACTGAATTGGGCAAAATCAGCATTTTTAACAACTGCAGCTTGCAATAAAAGGAAATTTCCTGGTCAAACCCCCAAAAACAGAAGGTTGAGCCTTTTCAGCATGCAAGGGAAGGCAAATTTACAGAGCTGCTGCCACTGGGGTACCCAAACCCACAGGAAAACCACAGAGCTGATATAAATTTGGGGGGGAAGTGTGGAACTGGTGCTTCTGAGCCCCACTGGAAACCCAAACCAGCCGAAATTTGAGTTTCCCTCACTCCGAGCTGCTCATCCTGGCCCCTGGGTGTGAAATCCCTCAGATTCGCCCTCCCTGACCCAAATTTCCCACCAGGACGAGCAGATCTCGTTTCTTACCAGAGAAACATTAGTGGTGTTTGCTGCCACTGGAGCTGAAGCATCGAACAAGGTCACGTTGGCTGCGGGAAAGGAGTCAGTTATTGAGGTTTTGGGGCTAAAACTGAGCTTTTGGGCGCTCACACCGGCCGGGCTTCACCTGCTGAGCCCAGCAGGGATCGGCAGCCCCAGATTTTGGGGGAAAATTCCCCCTTTTCTATCCCCGCAGCCACTTCTCCCTGATCAATCCCACACGCCGGGGAGGATGCAGCGGCTCCCGCAGCGGCTTCTCCCTCCGGGGCTGGCGAGGTCCGGAGCCAGAGGGGATTTTTTGGGAGCTTCCCCGTTCCTAAAATTTCCAGGAGTTTCCCAGTGAAGCCACCAGGAGTGGGGTGGGCCTAAAACCCTGGGGGTGGAAGGCTGGGGAAAGCAGACTGGGCATTTTTGGTGGGTTTTTTTTTGGAGAGGCGGCACCCAAATCACACCCAATTTGCCTTTTTAAAATCATTATTCATTTTTTAAAAAATCGTTTTGGTGTCATCAGTGCAAAATTCCATCTTTTCAGGCCCCTGGCACCTTCTCCTCCTTGGCTCTTCAGGCGATGCAGCTCCGCAGCTCCGGGAGCGCCCCCAGGTTCTCTCGGGGTGCCCCTAAAAGAGGGAATTCAGGAATTCTGGGGCCGCTTTGCCGCCCCCCTCTTCCATCTTCTTCGCCAAGCGGGAATTTTGGCCGCCGCCTCCATCCCCGGCGCCGGGGATTAATGAAGGAGAAGCTGGGTTAGGACAGAGACCCCGGGACTGCCGGGACTGAACTCTGGGGAACAAACCCGGCCCTAAAAACATCAGCTTTGTTCTCATTTTTCTCCTCCACAACCTTTTCTTTTTCCACAAACCCCATTTTGGGATTTCTACGCCTTTAAAGGGCGGCACGGCACCAGTGGGATTAAAGAGAGGAACCCTAAGGGCTCTACACAAACCTTTTTAGAGAGAGAGAAAAGTCAATTACATGGGAAAAAAAACCCAACTGAACCCCCCCGTGGGGGGAGAGTATCAAATATTAAAATAATTTTAATATTTAGAAGGTGATACTCACTTGAGATTGAAATCAGCCCCAATTGATGTGTGCAGCAGAGACAAATATGGGACAAATCAGTTATAATAATCAAAAATCAGCACGGATGAAAAAAAAGGGAATTAAAAAAAAAAAAAAGGATGGAGGGGGGAATAAACATAATTTCTAGAGGAATTTTAAATCCAGCATGGACACCGCTGCCTTGGGCAGCCAGGGTGAGGAGTGGGATCGGGAACTGGGGTGCAGATTTCTCTCGGCTGCTCAGGGTTTGCTCGGGATAGGGGCTTGGAGAAGGGGAGACCTCCCTAGAGGCTGAAGGCTCCTCCTGCGGGAGCTGCTGGGCGGATCCTGGGGGCGTGCTCATGGTTCCATTCAGGAATTCCAGCTCTGGAGGTCCCGCAGTTCGGGTTTGGGGGGCTCGGCTTGGGTTGGTTCTGGGTGCTGCTCTGGGCTCTGGGATTCCAGTGGGATCGCAGCGCTCGCGGAGGGGTGGATGAGCAGGAATTGAGGAAAAAAGCAAAATTAAACCTGATCGCTGCGATCGAGCTCTCCTTGGAATGGCAGATGCGTTGGGAATGCGTTGACAATGCGCTGGGTGGAGAGTCTTGGATGCTTTTCTTGAAGGAAGGAGATGGGAGAATTTCACCATGACCTTCATCCACCATGACCTTCATCCACCATCAACATCCATCATCACCTTCTTCCATCATCGTCTTCACTCACCATGACCTTCATCCACTGTCGCCTTCATCCACCATGACCATCCATCATCATCTTCATCCACCACCACCTTCATCCACTGTCAGTCTCCTCTGGCTGCCACTGGTGCTCCCCAAAATTCAGATTTTTGACATAAATTCAGCTCATGGGAGAGCAGGTGGTTGCTGCCATGAGCCCAAAACCGTCTCCACTCCCTTCCAGGAGTATCCGGGCTTTAATTTGGATCTGGGATAATCCAGGACGTCTATCCAAGAGCAAAACCATGGAAGGACCATCTCCTCTGAGCCTGATGGCCTCTCCTTTTGGGAAAGGAGTGAAAAAAGAGGAGTAGAAGCAGTCCATGGAGGTTTCCACACCCAGCTGGGACATCCCAGGGTGTCCCAGACACCACAAAATAACCACTCTGGGTACTTTCTGGAGATTCAGTTTCCATCGGCAGCAGGCTGGAGTGACCTGAAATGTCCTTTTATTTCTTCCATATTTCCTTCTAATCTATCCAGGTCTGGCTGCTCCAGGCTGAGATCCGATCCTGACTCTCCGTCCGCTGTGTCCCAGGAAGCACCGAGTCATTCATCCAAGGGGGTAAAGCTCTTCCTCCATCTTCCAAACCCCCTCGGAGGAGGACAGTGAGGACGAGGTCTCTCCACCCCAGGCAGCTGCCTCCTCCCACATCCTGGGCCAGCAATCCCATGGGATTAATCCACGCCAGGACCCCCCCACCCCCGGCTCCTGCCCGGGCAGCCCCGGGATGAACTCACCTGGGTCGGGGGCCACGCACTCGCACTTGTACATGGTCACGTAGTCGGGCTTGAAGTCGGAGTTGATGGGGTAGTACTTGAAGGCCCCGATCATCTTCTTGATGGCGTCGTAGATGAAGATGAAGCTGATGAGGGTGGAGAAGCCCTCCTCGGTGAAGCGTGTGATGTACTTTATAATGAAGCTGGCGTCAGTGGCCACCAGGATAAGGCACTGCAGGGCCGAGTGCAGCCCGATCCACAGGCGGAATTCCATGTAGTCGATCCCATTGCCTCTGGAAGAGGGGACACATAGCCCTGTGAGAGCGGCTGGGGGCTGGGGGACACATCCTACTGGCACAGAGACGGGCCCTGGTGTCCCCAGGGGTGGCCCAACACTTACTTGCTGAAGTCGAAGAGCAGCTTCTCGAAGATTAGGATGGGCCCAGTGCTGCTGAGGATGATGAGGGGCTGCCCGGCAAAGAGGCAGAACATGGAGCCAGCCATGGCCGTGCCCAGGAAGCTCTCCATGACCCCCTGGGGATGGAGCAGAGGCAGCGTTACGGGGGTGCTGGGCCACTCCCTGTCCCCAAGGATCCCCCAATGGAAATGGGGCTGAGGGACCTCAGGTTGCACCCGCTTGAGACAGTTGGGATCATGTCCCATTGCTCCTGGCATTGCCATGGAGGAGATTCTGGATTGCCAGTCCTACCTGGCAGGGAATGCCCAACCCCAGAAGCTTGGCATGGCACAAGTAGGCTAAAATCCATTCCTTCCCACCCCATGCCATGCCATCCCATGCCATGCCATGGATCCCATCCCACCCCTGCCTGTCCCCAAGCCGGTGACATCCCGGGCCACACCTGGTAGTTGTCAGTGGCGTCCCCCAGCAGCCCCCCGAAGGTGATGGCGTTGGTGATGCAGCCCAGGTAGATGAAGAGGATGGCGGAGATGGACTGGATATGGAAACCTTCGTAGAAGTCGCTCGGGAACCAGGGCAGCTTCCTCTTGATGTCCAGGTAGAGGCCACCACAAAACCTGTGGAGACACCACCGAGGGCCTGGTGACTCCCACCAAAACAGAACTGTGGGATCCTGGAGTAGTTTCGGTTGGGAGGGACCTTAAATCCCATCCCACCCCTGCCATGGGCTGGGACATCTCCTGCTGTCCCAGGGTGCTCCAGCCTAGCCTTAGGCACTTCCAGGGATCCAGGGGCAGCCACAGCAAATCTGAGAATTCCATCCCAGCTGCCCCCCACCCTCCCAGCCCAGAATTCCTTCCCAATATCCCATCAAATCTCCAATTTCCCAGTGGGAAGCCATTCCCTGTGTCCTGTCCCTCCATCCCTTGTCCCCAGTCCCTCTCCAGCTCTCCTGGAGCCCCTTTAGGCCCTGGAAGGGGCTCTGGGGATTCCCTGTATCCTTCCCTTCTCCAGATGAACATTCCCAGCTCTCCCAGCCCAGCTCCAGAGCAGAAGGACTCAAGCATCCAAGAATCCTGGAATGGTTTGGGTTGGAAGGAGTCCTGAAGACCCCTCAGTCCCACCCAGGGACATCTCCCCCTATCCCAGGCTGCTCCAAGCCCCATCCAACCTGAGCTTGGACACTTCCAGGGATCCAGGAGGGGCAGCCACAGCTCCTCTGGCCAGTTGGGAGATGTATAAATATGGGATATATAAATAGATTTGGTGCTGACAAAAACCTGTTCCCACCAGGATTTCACCCGTCCATGCCCCAGGACACTCCAGAATCAGCCTGAAGGAGACTCTGGCGGATCTCGGCACCCTCTGGAGGTGTTTGGGGGGTGGCTCCTTGCTCACCTGCCAGTCCAGGCCAGCTCCTCCCCGATCTCGTGGACTTCGGGCATCTCCCCATCGTCGCTGCCGCCGCCGCCGCCCCCGGCGCCCGCCCCGCCGGCCGCGCCGTTCATCTGCCCCACCTCGTTCAGCGAGAACACCGACTTCCTGCGGGACACGGCACCGGATCGGATCCGCTCTGGCACTGCCGGATCAGCACTGCTGGATCGGCACTGCTGGATCGGCACTGCCAAATCACAGAATTCACAGAATTCACAGAATCACCAGGTTGGAAGAGACTTTCAAGATCATCGAGTCCAGCCCAGCCCCAACACCTCAACTAAACCACAGCACTGAGTGCCACATCCAGTCTGTCCTTAAACACATCCAGAGATGGTGACTCCACCACCTCCCCGGGCAGACCATTCCAGAATTTTATCACTCTTTCAGTAAAAAACTTTTCCCAATATCCAACCTAAATTTCCCTTGGCCCAGCTCTCATTCTGTCAGTGCTGCCTGGATAAAGAGACCAACCCCACCTGAGCACAGCCTCCTTTCAGGGAGTTGTAGAGCGTGATAAGGTCATCTTTGAGAGTGATGATGTCACCTCTGGGAGTGATAAAGTCACCCTTGAGTCTCCTTTTCAGCACTGCCGAACCCTGCATGGTGTGAGGACCATGGCCAAGGCCGTGGTGCAGCTCTGAGCCTGCACCGAGCATGGGTTTTAGGGTGAATTTGGACAAATCCAGAGCTGGATTTGCTCACTTTGTGAAGTCATGGGTTGGGTTGGCTTGGGAGGGACCTCAAGGATCATCCAGTTCAACTCCTGCGCTTCCACTAAAAGTTGTTCCAGGAGAGTGGAAATGTCTCTGAGCCAAGCTGGGAATAAAACCTGCTGCAAATCCAGCATTTCTGGAGCATCTAGAGGGGTTATTTCCAGGGACAAAGCCAAACAAGGCTCTTGTCCCCCAGAACTGGGCACACAGAATGGCCACAGGGCTGCTCCAGCCCCGTGGCCCCCACCCACCTCTTCTCAGCTGAGGGCACTTTCTTGGGAGGCTCAATGCGAATGTTGGGGTCCCACTCGCCAGGCGGGAGGACAATGACCTCATCCAGGAACTCGTCGATGCCGGCGATCAGGTCCTCCCTGTCCCGGGCTTTGTAGGCAACATCACTGAAGAGCTGGGAGTGGACGACACAGGACAGGGGTCAGCCTGGCCACGGCCTCCAGTCCCATGTCCTCCTGGGGGGCTTAAATCTCAATTTTTGGGGTGAGAAGGTGGAAATTGGGGGGTTTTTTTGCTTGGTTCTGAGCCAGGGGGTCCCCAACAAGGGCTGGGGTTGGCCTCAACTCACATCGTCCACCATGAGAGTGGCGATGGCCCTGCCAATCTCGTTGTAGGACTTGGCTTTTCCTGCCGGGCCGAGGAGGATGAAGAGGAATCTGGGGAGAGAACAGCACCCATGTTGGCCACTTGGTGCTCTGGTGCCACCAGACCACTCAGTCCCCAGGGGACAGCACCCACCTGGTGGGGACGGGCACCTCGGTCACCCCCCCCAGCATGGTGGCCTGGAGCAGCCTCACGAAGGCCACAAAGGGCTTCTCCAGGAACTCCACCTCCCCCACCAGCACGTTGGAGGCCTCAGCGTCCTTGGGGATCTTCTTGATGAACTTGTTCTTCAGCTGTTGGGAAAGACAAGACCAAGGAAGGGAGTGGTGGCCAAAATTTGGCTTGTCCCCCTTTTTTTTCCCTTTTTTACCCAAGTTGAAGCCTCAGGCTCCAAGATTTCACCTCTGGTTGTCCCAGGGGCCCCAGAGGTGGGGACTGAGGAGCCACAGCTGGGAATCAGCCAGCAAAAATTCACAAAGCCAAATTGCTTCAAAAACATGGCTGAGAAAACTGAGGCTGGCTCTAAAATGCCTCCCTAGGGCTCTGCAACCCAACCAGCGACGTTTGGTTTTGCTCTCCTGGGTTCTCCGCAAGGAAAACTCCCTGAAATCCCCCTGTGGAAAAGCCCCACGGATGCTGGAGTGAGCCAGAAACGTTTCTGGAATTTATTTGCGGCCGCAAACTCCTGCATGGCACAGGACCCCCCCAAAGCCCTGCATGGGGGAGGTTTTGGTCCCTTTTTCCTCCCCAGCCCCATTCCTGGAGCTGGAACAAATAATGGGAGCAGGAAACCTCATTCATGGATTTGTTCCCCAGGTCTCTTCTCCCCTGCAGCTCTTTTCATTACGAGCCTAGAAGGGTTCAATACCAAGCCAGGCAGGGAGTTATGATAATCTATATGGCAGCATGAGGGGAGGCATGTGAGCTGGGCAGCCGCCCCTCCCTGTCCTAATCTTTTAAATCCAAATGGAAAAAAAAAAAAAAGAAAATCATAATAATAAAGCAACTCCTCCAGTGCAGCTCACAATAAGACCAGGAGTTACCAGTGGCCACTAAGCTTCATGTAACACTTAAAAAGTCCCTTTGTAGTGGGCCTATTAGAGCGATTAAACCTAAATGCTTTGCATATTTTGGGATTAACCCTCCGAACCCCATTGCTGGAGGGGATATTTGGGGTTCCTGCGTGGGCACCAGGATGGACTCATTCTGGGAGGTGGCCGGGAGAGCTTTGTGGTGTCCCTATCCCTTGGCTCCCAGCAGTACATGGATTTCCATCCATGAAATCCACGGAAATAAAACATTATTTATTGTATTTGGACTTGCCCTGAAGTGCATCACCCCAGGTAAGCCCAGTGAGGACATCCCAGGGGAAAAGCAAGTTGTTATCCCATTCCCTAAAAATCCAGGGCAAGTTGTTATCCCATTCCCTAAAAACCCACAGGGTTGGTGGTTCTGCCTTCAGTTTGCAGTGAAATCACGAACAGAGACAAAGCAAAGGTCCTACAATGATCCAACCATTCCCAGACAAAGAGTCCAGGATGGGAACAGGACAAAATCCTGCTGATCCATCCCATCTCCAAACCGGGATCTACCAGAGCTGGACCTGCTTCCCAGCTCCCTCCTAAAAGCAATCCCAGAAGGAAAAGCCCCCTATGGCCTCTCAGTTGAGCTTTGCATTGAGAAACCCCAGGAAAAACAGATCCCATCCCAAATTCCAGCCCCTCATCTCCAGAGCTGAATTCCTGTGTGCAAACCTCAGAGCTCGGATGGGATTTACTGCCCTCTCCCAGCCAATCCTTTAGGATCTCTACACTTCCAAGCACCTTTCCTGTCCTCCCTGAAGAACTGGAAGGAATTTTTGCCCCACCCTGATGGATCTGAGCAGCCCCAGCCTCCTGGCTCATCCCTAATTCTGTGCTGAGAGCGCAGGTGTCACTTCTGGGGCAGCTTCCCTGCGGATCCACTGCAATCAATACAGCCATTAACTCCCCTAATTAGGAATTTGTGCAGATGTCAGCCAAGCCAAGGCTCACATGGACCCGACCAACCCCAGAGCCCAGCAAGGATCATGTCGGGATGCTCCTCCCAGTAGGATTTTGGGATTTTGGGATGGATACCTGGTCAGTGCTTGGCGTGTCCGAGATGTCGTTCATGCTCCGGCTCTGGGCGTGACCTGGTGGAGGGAAGGGAGGGAATGTGAGGAAAAGCCACCCCTGGTGCCAGGAGAAAACCCAGTGGGGAGAATTTATGCAAAGAAATAAAATGTTGTTTATGGCATTTGGGCTTGCAAAGCAGCAGCAGGGCCGTGAAACCTCAGGAATTAGGGAAAATTCCTTCTCTGAGAAGGTGGAAAGGCTGGCACAGGGCAGTGATGGAGTCTGCATCCCTGGAAGGGTCCAGAAACCATCTGGATGTGGCACTTGGGGACACTGTGGTGGTGCTGGTGTTCAGTGATCTCAGAGGGCTTTTCCAACCCTGATGGTCCCAAAGCCCCATTAAATGGGAGCACTTCCAGTCTCAGCTGCACAAACCAAGCTCCCAGGTTCGGGTTGGGATTTCCCACCTGCCCTCTCCCAGCCAAGCAATCTTTTAGATTCCCTCCCTCTTCCAAGCCCTGTTCCTTCCCTCCATAAAGATTTCAAGCAATTCTTTCCCCCACCCTAAGGATCCTGAGCTACACCAGCACCCTCACTCATCCCAAATTCTGTGCCACACTTCTGGGGATGAGGGCTGTGGTGGGCCCTCATTCCAACCTCCCACTCTGCCCTGGGGACTGGGAACGTGGCTTTGCAGGGAATTTGGTTGTCCCGGGGGTGTTCTGTGGTGTCTGTGCCCCACTCACGCAGGCGGCCGTAGCTGGCGCTCTGCCGCACCCGCAGGTCCTCGGTGGAGCGGTGGAAGGTGGCGCCGGCGGCCGGGCCCCGCGCGGGGCTGCGGGCTGGGGAGGAGAGAGGGGCCGTGAGAGCAGGATCCCGTTGGGAATGGGGGGCAGGATCCCGGTGGGAATGGGGAGCAGGATCCCCGTGGGAATGGGGGGCAGGATCCCAGTGGGAATGTCAGGGCAGGATCCTATTGGGAATGTTAGGGCAGGATCCCATTGGGAATATCAAGGAAAGATCCCAGTGGGAATGTTAGGGCAGGATCCCATTGAGAATGTCAGGGCAAGATCCCATTGGGAATGTGGGGAGCAGGATCCCATGGGGAACATCCTGTCGGGAACATTGGGAGCAGGATCCCATTGGGAATGTTGGGAGAAGGATCCCATGGGGAACATCAGGGGCAGGTAGAGAAAATTCATCTGCCCAGCACAGGAGACACCAGCAATTTGTTTTTCCCTCCTGTGCTCTAATGTCACCCATGGGAATATTCCTGTTGGCAATGAGGGGATGCTGATGAAAATGTCCCACCCCAAATCCTCCCGCCCCACACAGGAGCCGCCACCCCCCACCCTACCCCAGCGCTCCCTTTGGGGCCACCAATGGCCCCTTTCTGCCCCTTGGGAAGACCCAACACTTGGTTTGGGTTTTTAATCCCAGAATTTTCCCAAGAACCCCACTCTTGGGATCTGCCATGGACTCCACACTCCAAAATATTCCCATTTTCCTCCATTAAGCTCCGCATTTCTCCTCCCTAAACAGGCAACAAATCCCGTTTTTCATCTCGGATATTGATGCTGAATTCTTCACTCTAAACATTTTCTTTTCCCTCCCATATTTTCTGTCCCAACATTTTCTCAAGAAACCTCCTAAATTCCCAAAATTCCTTTTGGAAAACCCTCTGGACCACTTTTGCCAGGCTGGTCTGCATCTCTGCAAGGCCCCAGCTGTCACCACTGGGAGTCTCTCCCAGTTTTTCATCATTAAACCAAATCAAACGAGAGACAAAATTCCCGCTGGATTCCTGTGCTGGCAGGATTTATCCCAATATCCATCACCAATGTCACAACAAACAGAATGGACTCCCCTTTCTCCTCCATTCCCTCTTTGGAATGCCCCTCTTCAGGAACTCGGAGCGATCCAATGCCCTCCATTCCATTTTTAGGAATTAAACCCAACATTCCCAGAGCTGGGTTCGGTTTTGGTGGAATCTGGGCAAATCCTGGCTCAGGAATCCGGAGAATATGGGAATGGGAATGTTGGTCACTGATGGTCACTCCCAGGAGCTGCTGACCCCGGGAGCAGCCGCAGCCCGGCAAATCCCGGGCTCCACTGAGTGACCTCCCGCTAAACCCAAGTGGATAATCGGGAAGACGACCAAATCCCCTTTTGTAAGGGCTGGGAAAGGCGGGATCAGCCGGGAGCAGACCGGATTTGTCTGTGGCGGCCGCACCAGGAAACCCCCGCGCCAAGCCACAGTCTCCACACTGCGCCATTGTTCTCGCGTGATGTCATCACATGGTGACATTGTCCCCACAGTGATGTCATCACATGGTGACATTGAGCCTACAGTGATGTCATCACAGTAACATTGACCCCATACAGTGACACTGACCTCACCAGTGACATTGACCCCACACTGTGCCATTGTCTTTGTGTGATGTCATCACATGGTGATACTGTCATCACACAGCACCATTGTCCCTATAGTGACGTCATCACACAGTGACGTTCTCACACTGTGGCATTGTCCCCACAGTGACATCATCACGCAGTGACTTTATCATGACACACTGATGTGTGATTGTCCCCACTATGATGTCATCACACAGTGACATTGACCCCCACCATGATATCGTTGGGCAGTGACGTCCTCACATGGTGCCATTGTCCCCATGATGACATCATCACACAGTGATGCTGTCATCACATGGTGCCAATGACCCATGGTGATGTCATTGCACAGTGACATTGGCCCCACACAGAGACATTGTCCCCATGGTGACATCATCAGACAGTGACATTGACCTCACACAATGACACTGTCCTCATGATGACATCATGACACAGTGCCATTGTCCCCACAGTGATGTCATCACATGGTGCCGTTGTCCCCACTGTGACATCATTGCACAGTGCAATTGTCATCACCCAGAGCCATTATCCTCATGGTGATGTCATCACACTGTCATTGTCCTCACACAGTGACATTGTCCCCATGGTGACATCATCACACGAAGACCATGTCCTCACAGAGCACTACTGTCGCCACTGTGATGTCATCACAACACCATTGTCCTCACATGGTGATGTCACAATAGAATGGCATTGTCACCACACAATGTTGTTGTCATCACACAGTGATGTCACTGCACAATGATGTCATCACACAGTGCCATTGTCCTCACACAATTATGTCATCATACAATGATGTCATCACATGACATTCCCTTCACACCATGATGTCATCACATGATGATGTCAACAGACACTGATCTTGTCCCTCACACAACAATGTCACCACACAATGGTGTCACCACACAGTGACATTGTCATCACACTGGGGTCTTGTCCCTCACACAACGATGTCATCACACAACAGCATCAAGATGGTGACCTTGTCCTACCCATATCCCCACCCCCTCACACAGCACCGTCCCTGTCCCAAACACCTCCCTGCCCCCAGCTCCTCATGACCCTGAAACCCACCAGGGCAGAATTCTGGGTCCTTCCCAACAATGAACACACAGGTGTCTCAAACCCCTGGGTTCCTTCTTCCCTTCTCCTGAGCTGTCCCTGCCCAGCACCTCTGGGTGTCACCAGGCCGGGCCCCGGGGCCTCACCAGTGTTGGAGGACACGGATTTGCCAATGTCAGCCAGGGAACGGTGGATCGGCTTCTTGGTCTGGTGCCGGTGCTTGCGGAGGAGGACGTAGCTGAGCTTCTCCCGCAGCTCCGGCTTCAGCAGCCCGTCCTCGATCTGCTTCTCAATGACATCGTCTGCAAAAAGTGGCCATGGGGACCCAGGGGTGAACCCCAGAACCCACAAAATCTGTTCCTTGAGCACTGAACCCCAGAAGCCCCCAAAATATCCCATCCTCAATCTGCTTCTTGATGACATGGTATGCAACACGTGGCTGTGGTGACCCGGGGTGACCCCCAAAACCTCCCCAAAACGTCACAGCCTCAGTCTGCTTCTCGATGACATTGTCTGCCACACCCACCCACGGTGAACCCCAGAGTCCCTCAAAATCTGCTCCCTCTTGCATTGAACCCCAGATCCCCCCAAAATCGGCTGCTTCAGCACTGACCCCTAAAACACCCCCAAAATCTGTTCCTCGAGCAGCCCATCCTTGATCTGCTCCTCAATGACATCATCTGTAAGCACCCAGCCACAGTGACCCAGGGGTGATCCCGAAAACCTCCCTAAAATCCGCTCTTTGGGGGCAGTGACCCTCCCCAGATCCCCTCTGAAATCTCAACAAAACAATTTTTGGAAGCAGACAGTGGCTCCCAGCTCCTTCCTTTGCTCATTCCCGGAAAAACTCAGAATATGGAGCAAACAAATGAGTTTAAATCCATAACCAGCATTTTAGGACACGGGGCTCATACTGGAACCCTGGGCACCGAGAATTTCAGACTTTCTGTGCTGACAGGCATTGACCCCCAAGCAAACACTGCATTTGAAACTTGCAGAAATTGCAGAAAACTGCATTTGACCTGAGGCCTTGGAAAAGGCTTCCAAAATTGAGTGATAGCATTGGGATTATGGGTGTGTAGTTTGAATAGAAGTGTGTAATATCACATAGTGGAAAACTTAGAGTTTAAGGGTTTACAATATAGTAATATATACATAAAGCAAGATGGAGGTTTTAGATGGAGTTCTTCTTCACCTTCTTCTTCATGGGTCTGGGTGATATTTTGTAATTGAACAGAAAAATCTGCATTGTGGGCCACAGGTGGGTTTATTAGGTTAAAAATAAAAATAACTTTGGTGTCATTCCTTAATTGGACAGTTTATCCTTAAAAGGCCTTAGAGAGAAAGAGAGAGAGATGGGAGTTCCATTTTTAGTTTGTTAGCGTGAAGTGCTGTAGGACTCACGGCTTGTGAGACTGTAATAGAGATAAGGATTAATAAACATCTGAATGGAACAAATGTTGGGTGAGGGGCAATTAACAAACATCTGAGTCTGAACAAGAAACTCTGTCTCGAGCATTTAATCCCGAGCCTGGCAAAAAGAAGATGAAACAGAGCAGAGTCCTCCCTACCGATGATCTGTGGCAAGGAGTATCCGTCCAGGTCCAGGAGCACCGTTCCCGTCTGGAGACACGTCCGCAGCTCAAAGAGGCTGTGCAGGGACAGCGTGGACACGTGGGGTTTGCTCCACCTCTCACCACCTTCCTCCACCTTCTCCTCAAACTTGATCCACCTGGAATGAGAGCGGGATGAACTCGGAATGGGGCTGTGAGGATACGGGAACAGCTTTTCCTGGGGAGTTTCCCTGCTTGGAAATGCTGGGTAAATTCATCTCACTAAATTCTCACTCGTTATCCAGCCTGGGAAGGGAGAATCTGGTGAAGTCATTCCCAAAAGTGCTGCTTCCAGGATTGTAGAGGCGAGGAAAAACTCCCAGTCCCACCAGGAAACCCAAACCTACAGATTTTTTTCCTACTCAAATTGCTCCTGTGAGGTTTGGGAATTGTGGAGTGGAGGAAAAAGTCCCAATCCTACCAGGAAACTCAAATCCATGGATTTCACCCTCCTCAAGTCACTCCTGGGAGCTCTGGGAGCTTTTCTCATGGAGGTGACCTGGTGTGAGCCTGGATCTGTTCCTGCCTGGAGCAGCCTGTGGGAGAGCAGATCCCAGAGCATTCCCAGTGTCCCAGTTCCTTAGGAATGCTCAGACCCCACTCTGGGCAATCCATCCTGACCCTGGGAGATCGGAGGATTCCCAAACCCTGGGAAATCAGCCCTTCCCTTCCTTGATTTTACAACAAAAACTCCAGAGAAACTTCTGGAATGGGGTAGATGATTCCTCCCAAATTCCTGAGAGCAGGGTTTGGGCTCCTGGAAGGGCAGCTCTTGGTTTTTTTGGGAAAAAGCGGCTTTTCTCCCATGGATTTTCCTTCCTGGAGTTTAACCTGACCCATCTGAGCAGGCACCACCAGGACCTGGCCTCCTGCTGCTCTAGGTGGGAAGGATAGAGGAGGAGAAGGGATTTTGGGAACAGCTGATGACCCCAGAATGCTGAGGGGGAAGGATGGGGAAAGGCCAGGGTGGGATCAGCTGCTGCAAAAATGGTGCCCCCACTAAAAAACTCCCAAAATATTACCCAGGAGCACTGGAATGCTCTGACAGAACCCCAACACCCCCCAAAACCCATCCCACAGCTCCCTTCCCCTGATTCCTCTGGAGAATTCCTTTCCCCAACTCTTCAGCTTTTTCTGGGATGGAATTCAAGCTTCCCGCCAAGCGCCAGCACTGCTCTCCCAAAGCCGATTACGCCGCTTCTCCTCTCCTTTCTGCCCCATTTTCCAAGGAATTTGGGTTATTAGGGAGCTCGGGCCACAGTGTGGGATTCGGGCCACGGCTCCAGCAGCGCCTTTGCCCCAGTGTCGTCATCCCGGGATCCTTTGGCCGAGGTTACAGCCAGTTCCCACCTGCCTGCTGCTCCCAGCATCCCAAATTCCCATTTTTTCCCCATTTATTGTTGATTTAGGTGCTCCCCTGAGGATAAAGAGTCCCAACGTGGCTGGAGAGGGGGAGCTGGGACTTGGGAAACCTCTGTGATCCTAGAAAAAATTCCCATTGTTCCCCACTTATTGTGGATTTTTAGGGGCAGGTGGAGGTGCTCCCCTGAGGATAAAGGGGCTCAACCTGACCGGAGAGTGGGAGCTGGGACTTGGAAAATCGGGAGAAATTTGGAAATCTTCACCTCCAGCCCTCCCTGATAAAAATCCCGATGCAAATGTGGATTTTTTGCCTGCCAAGATTTTCAGGGAGTGGGAAGGCAGAAATAAACCTCGATTTATGGAAAATTAAAGATTTTACCAACAGAATCCAGACACTGCAGGGTTTGGAACCAGAGAGATCCTGAGGAACTTCCCAAATTTCAGCTGATGCAAAAAAACAGCCCAGAATTTGGGATGAGCATCCACAGGGCCCGATCCCAATCTATCCCAATCCCTGGGATCAGAATTCCACACCCAAACTGGGAAATCCTACAGGAAAGGCTTTGAGATAACACCTGGACCCCCTTCCCCAAAAACACCCCAACCCCACTGGTCCTTAGACAGCTGTGGTCAGGAAAGGAAAATCCTGCTTGGATTTGGGATCTTCCCACGGAAAAGATTCCACTTCAATGGAGAAAATTCCACTTGCAGCTCCTTTGATAATTTTATTAAGGATGGAGCAGGTGGGGTTGGTTTTTTTTTATGGATCAGGAGTGGGAAAAGTTTCACTCTTGGCCTGGCTGGAGAAAGTGTAGAGGGGAAAAAAACCTGGGGAAATGTTCTTTATTCCCATTTCCTGGCTGGAATTCTCCAGTTTCCCAGCAGCTTATCCCATTTTTTTCACCCTCCCAGCCCTTCCTGCAGGGCTTTGGTGACTGGGAGGGGGAAAAGCTCCAGCTCTGTGATTGATCCAATCTGAGGAAATTTGGGATAAGCTGGGAAATGTTCTGGCTCCTCCCCAGGATGAAGCTGAGGTGCACATCCCCCTAAAATCCCATTTTCCCTGCATTTCCCTGATTTGGGAATGTCCCTTTTAAACACCATTATAAACAACTCTAATTCCCTGATAGTCCATTTTCAAACCCTCCCCAAATCCCATTTTTCCAGCATTTCCCTGATTCAGGAACATCATTTTTTCCCAATGCTGATTCCCTGATATTCCATTTCCCTCCCAAAATCCCATTTTCCCAGCATTTCCCTGATCCAGGAACGTTGTTTTTTCCCCGATGCTCAATCCCTGATATCCCATTTTCAAACCTTCCTAAAATCCCATTTTTTCCAGCATTTCCCTGATTCAAGAACCTCCTTTTTCCTCAATGCTCATCCTCTGATATTCCATTTCCATTTCCCCTCCCCAAATCCCATTTTTCCCACACTTCCCTGACTCGAGAATGTCCTTTATTAACACCATTATAAACAATGCTCATTCCTTGATATTCTATTTTCAAACCCTCCCAAAATCCCATTTCTCTGATTGAGGAATGCCCTTTTTTTAACACCCCTAAAACCGACGCCTGTTCCCTGATCCCATTTCAGGATATTTCTGGATGGGATTTTTTTCCCTGACACATTCCCGGATCCTGGCTCACCTGGCAGATTCCTTCCACTCCATCTCATCGCCGTCGTGCTGCAGCGTGTCCATCTCCGTGAAAAGTGTGGGATTGGGGGGCTCGTCGTCCTCCCCCAGGATGTAACGGAGCCGCTCGGCAGCTGGGGACACTGCCGAGGGGAAAAGGGCTTTAATGCCGTGGAAAACAGGAAAAATTCCATGGAAAACAGGAAAACTCCAAGATCCTGCTCCATTCCCACCGGGAAAGGCCCCTGGGGATGTTTGGGATCACAGAAAAGGGATAAAAATGGATGAAAATTGGAGCAAAATGTTTGAGGGAATTCCAAATTATCTCGTCCCAAATTCCCTGTGGGAAGAGACGTGGGATGCTGGGGAAAGGAGGAGTGGGATAAAGTCCAGGAACCAATTCCTATCAATTTTCCCCTTCCAGGAGTTCCCTGTGCTTTTTCCAGGGCTATCCCACATTTTCCCCTCCCACAGATCCTGTTTTTCCAGGCTCCATCACAACCAAACCCTTCCAGCACAGCACATTGGGATTTCCCACTTTTCCCACTGCATTCCCAGGGGGAATGACAGAAATCCATCATTCCTGCCGGAAAAAAATTCCATCTTTTTCCTGCCAACAGCTGGGAAGGGGCATTTATGGCCTCCTGCTCCCTGTGGAGCAATCCAGGAATGGGATTGGGATCACAGCCCCCTCCAGGTGGGAAAAGGCTTTTCCATCCCAGCACATTCCCCGTGCCCACAGGACAGTCACCAACTCCCAGGAAAGAAAAAAAAAGGTTGGATTTGCTCTTAACCCTCTTCATCCTCGGGGGGTTTTCCAGCAAAACTTCCCAGTTGAGCGATGAGCCCCGGAATGCTCCAAGGGAGAGGTGAAAATCCACCTGAAATCCATGGAAATGGGGTGTTTGGAATTAAATTCTGTATTTCCTAATTCAGCAGGAATGATCCAGGCTTGGAAAATGTGATTTTTTTTTTTTTTTTTTTTTTTTTTTTTTTTTTTTTTTTTTGGAAATCCTTCTTTTCTTCATGCTGGGAATAACAAAGTTGGGTAATGCAGCTCCACAAAAATCAGGGAATTAAATTGCCACAGATAAATGGAGGGAAAAATGAAAATTTTGCCCATTTTCCTGCACAAAGCAGACGAACCCAGGCCCCAAAAGAAGAGGATGTCCCTTTAGGCTGAACCTGCTTAAACCACTTAAGCTTCTCTAAGCTGAGCCCAAAGCCCTGCGGCCCAGCCCTGCCGCCATTCCCATAAATCTGTTTTGTGATTATTAATATTCCCGGGAATTTTGGAGCCTGGCTCTGTGCCTGGAGGGTTTCAGGCTCCCTAAGCCTGGCGGTTGTTCTCGGAAAAGGGATGAAATGGGTGAAATTTTGGTCAAGCCCTGCCACCAAGCCTGAAATCCCCAAAAACCCCAAATTTGATGTGCTAAAAAACCAAACCCCTCCCCCCACAAAAAAAGCCCCAAACACCCCCAAACAAAACCCCTCATAACAACAAAAAGAATTGGGATTTTGCTGGAAATCCCTGTCGTGGGTGAAATCTCTGGTGGAAAAAAAGGGGATTTGGAATTCTCGCCCTCGTTTTTGGGGTTGCTGCTTCTGGCTCTGCCCAAATTCCCTCTTTAGGAGTTTAAAAATGAATCCTTTCTTCCTCACCCTCCCCCAGGGCCTCATTTTGGGGTCTCAGGGCTGTGTCATCCCTGAAACCCCGAAACCCAAAAGCTTCTGTTCCTTGCCCTCCCAGATTTTAGGGAGCAAATCCAATTTCCAGCTCCTGACTTGTGCTCCCTTCCCTCCCCGAGGTGTTCAACCAACCCCACCGGGGCTCGGCCAGGCTGCCAAAATTCCTGGGATTTGTTCACCTGGAGAACCTTTCACGCCCGGGAGAGCTCCCAGCTCTCCTTCATTTGGGATTTTTTCAGTCCTGGGAATTCGATCCAGCACGGAAAATCCTGGGAAGCAGCAGGAGTTTGTTGGGGAGGGGGAAAGTGGTGGGGATGGGGCCAAACCCCAAAAACCACCCCAAAATCAGCCCCTGCTCCTTGAGGGGGACTCAGATCTCCCTGAACCAGATTTTAGGATGGGAAAGCTCCAGGATTTCAGCCACTGCGGATTCCCAGGGAATATTTGGGATCATTTCCACAGGAAACAGGACAGCAACAATTTAAATCTCCTTAACCTGAGGTGCAGCCGCCCCTTAACATCCCAGCCCGACCCAGCAACAAAACCTCGCCCCGGGATCCTTTTCCAAACCGAAATTCCTGCTGTGGCTTTGGATAGAGCGAATAAAACGGGATAAAAATATGGGATAAAACTGGGGGATGAGGGAATGCGGCGCTGCCGGGGCTCCGTGGTCCAGCCGGGACTAAGCCTGGTTTAAGGTCCAGCATTATCCCGGGGCTGCTGTGGATTCTGCTCGGCTTTTCCCTGGATTTTCCTGCCTCAGACCAGTCCCCACCTCCCCGAAATCCAGGAGACTGGGATGCACATCCCACGGGATCCAACGCTCCTTCCCTATTCAAGAAACCCCCGGGTGTGGGGTATTTCTGACCCTTTCAAAAATCAACTTTTCCGCCCTCATTTTGGGGATGAGCTTCGCATCTCCGTGCCCGGAGTTCATCTGGGAGCTCCCAAGGTGCTTTTCCGAGGGAAAAACAGGGGAAAAAAAGACCCCATGGAGCTTTTCCCCCTCCCACCGCGGCCGCCACGGAGCGCTGGGAAAAAAAAAAAACAAAAACAAAAAAAACAAACCCAAACCGTACCTGGAGTTGTTTCCATTTCTTCCCCCATTTCTCCCCGGTTTAACCCCAAACCTTTGCTGCGCGATCCCAAAAAACTCCAAAGCCCCGGAGTTCCTTTATCCTTTATCCACTGCGGCTCGCTAAACTCCCGCGGCTTAGGGAGCAGATTACCGGGAATAAAAACCTTCCCTCTCCTTTGGCTCCCATGACGGGAAGTTACCAAATCGCCAGGATGCACTTGGAAAAGCAGCGGGAAGAGGGAGAGAAGCGCAAAATTCCAAGATCTGGGGTGGTTCCCTGCGGAGTTTTTCTTTCCCGCCGGCAGAGGGGTGGGAAAAGCCCCTCCAAAATCAAGAGTTTATTTTTCAGGGGAAAAAAAAGCACTTGAATGAGGGAGATTTCCTGGGATTTTGTGGGGCTGAGGGGGTTTGGTGTGGGGTTTTTTCCTCCATTAAATGAATTTTTCTGTCCAAACTCCCAAAGCAGCCCAGAGTTATCTCCGAGTGGCATTTGGTGCCTGTGGGAAGGAGGGAAAAGGAGGAGAAAAGAGACAAAAGGAGGGGGAAAAAAAGACAAAAAAAGGGGAAAATAAAAGGAGAAAAGGGGATAGGAGGGAGAAGAAGGGAAAGGGAGGGAAAAGAGGGCAAAAGAGGAGAAAAGAGGGGGAAAGAATAGAAAAGAGGGAAAAGAAGAGGAAAAGAAGGGGAAGAGAGGGAAGAGAAGAGGGGAAGAGGGAAAAGAGAGGGGAAAGATAGGAGAAAGAGGGGAAAATAACAGGAAAAGAGGGGAAAGAAGGAGACGTGCTCCTGCTCCCGCCTCCGCCGAGGGCACAAAGGAGCCGCCAGCGAATAAAAAACCTCTTCCCGTGAAAAAAAAAAAAAAAAAAAAAACAACTGGAAAACTTCGGCTCCCGAAGGGAAAAGCGGAGCCGAGCCCCCGCCCGCCCCGCTGGGCCTGAACCCGAATGCAAATTTCCAGCGAGGGGGGGCTGGAAAAATCACAGCCCATGGAAGGGCTCGGCAGCCGCTTTGCCGTGCAAAATGTTAATCTGCCCTAAGGAGATTTCCCTGGAGCCGCAAAACCCGTCGGGAACAAGGTGTGATTCCCGAAAGTTGTCTGGATCCTGAATTCCAGCTGGAAAACCCCTTCAAACCCACCCCAATCCCATTTCAACAAGAAAAACCTGTCAGGAACAAGGTGTGATTCCCAGAGCTTGTCTGGAACACCAATTCCAGCAGGAAAACCCATCCAAACCCATTTAAATAGGAAAATCCTGTCAGGAACAAAGTGTGATTCACAGAGCTTATCTGGAACTCCATTCCAGCCAGGAAAACCCCATCCAATCCCATTTAAATAGGAAAAAAAAAAAAAAAAAAAAACCATCAGGAACAAGGTATGATTCCTGGAGCTTGTCTGGAACCCCAGTTCCAACCAGGAAAACCCATCCAAATCCCATTTCAATGGGAAAACCCTGTTGGGAACAAGGTGTGATTCCCAGAGCTTGTCTGGAATGCCAATTCCAGCAGGAAAGCCAATTCCAGCAGGAAAGCACATCCAAACCCGTTTAAATAGGAAAAACCCATTAGGAACAAGGTATGATTCCTGGAACTTGTCGGGAACCTCAATTTCAGCCAGGAAGCCCCCATCCAAATCCCATTTAAATAGGAAAATCCTGTCAGGAACATGGTGTGATTCCCAGAAGCTTTCTGGAACACCAATTCAATTTCAGCAGGAAAACCCATCCAATCCCACCCAAATCCCATTTCAATGGGAAAAACCCATCGGGAATAAGGTGTGATTCCTGGAAGTTTTCTGGAACCCTAATTCCTGGAGGAAAACCCCATCCAACCCCATTCCAACGGGAAAACCAAACCCGGGAACAGGTGGGACAAGCGGTGGCGGAACCGTGGATCCAAGGTGGTTCAATCCCACCCGGAGCTGATCCAACCATGCACCCCAGGGTGCTCCAAAGCCCTTCCCGGTGTGTTTTTTGGGAACTCACTGGTCCTGCTGGCGTTGTCGTTGCCACTCTCAGGCCAGCCCTGGCCCTCGTCGGTGTCCGAGGGCTCGCGGTGCCCGAAGTGCCGCTCGCTCTCGCTGCGGTCCCGGCTGGAGCTCGGTGACCTCCGGCGGCGCCGCTTCCGTCGGAACCCGCGTGGCACCGGCACCCCGATGTAGATGGAGTGGTAATCTGGGAATGGGGATGGAGAGTCAGGGGGGTTCTGGCTTGTGGTTTAAAAAAAAATAAATTCAGTTTTCAGGGAGAAACTGATGTGGGTGGCATGATAATCACAGCGAAAAAATCATGGAGAAAAATTCCTGGTGGAAATTATGTGGATGGACCAACAATTGAAATAAAAAATTCACTTTTTCAGGAGGAGAATTTCCAGGTAAAAAAGGCAGGGGGAGTTTTCCCTCTTCTCACCAGGCCTAACACACTCCCAGGAGCCCTTCCCAGGGATTTGCTGGGAGCTCAGATGGATCCACAAGCATGGAGACCCCGCTGCCACCTGGGAATTCCCAGGACATCACTCACCTTCCTCATCCTCCAATCTCCATTTTGGGACATTCCCAGAATTTCACTCACCTTCCTCATCCTCGAATCTCCTCCGGGAGCCGCCGAGGCCGCGCTCACTCATTCCATCCTCATCCTCCAGCATGGTCCTGCTGCTCTGGAGGAGCTGGGGAAGGATTGGGAATGGGATTTGAGCAGGATTTGGAATTTGAGTGGGATTTGGGATTTTTATGGGGCTTGGGAGGGGAGGAAGCTCTCTGCATCCCTGACAGGAGCTCCCTGCCATGGAATCCTTCACCCAGGAATATCCCAGTGGGATTCCCAGGGGGAGAGGCGGGAGCTTCCCTGGGATCAGCAGGGCACTCCGGCACCTCCTGGTTGAGCCCTGCCTGTCTGTGCCACTTGTCCTGTCCTGTGCCACCCCTTCTCTCCTCCCCCCATATTCCTGAAATTCCAGCTGGATTTCCCCAGAATTCCATCCCCAGCCCACAATTCCTGGTGCTCAGAGGGTCCATGAGGTCCAGGAGAACATTCCAGAGATTTCCAGACACAAATTGCCAGGAATTCCAGAGTCCGGCACAATTCCCAGACATGGATCTCCCACAACGTGAGCCTGGAATTCCCGATCCCACATTTCCCTGGAATTTCACAGAATTTCAGAGCCCCCTGTAATTTTGGGGTGACCCCGCACATCCCAAAGGATTTTCCAGCACAAATTTTCCTTTCCCCATCCCCAATCCCACATTTCCTTTCCACTTCCAGCTGTTTCCTTGTTTGATTCCGGTGAGATTTTTCTGGCATTTTGCCAGGAGTGTTGATTATTAATTAATTAACGACCCCCTAATTAGCTGACCTCCAGTGATTGCCTTTCACACTCGACTGCCCGGGTGCGGCTGTTTCTATTCCCGGCCGCCCGGTCGATGCCTCCCAAAGTCACTTGGAGGGCGATCCCGAGCGGCATTCCCGCATTTTCCATCTATTTCGGGGAGAAAAATCCCAGCTCCAGCCAAAAGCCTGGGAAAACACGAACGGCCGGAGCTGCTGGACCTGGCAGGGGGGGCTCTGCTGGCTGGGAATTCCTGACCCTTTTTCCCTTGGGAAAATCCACTTTATCCCAGTCCAAATCAAATCCACTTTATCCCAGTCCAGCTCAAGTCCAGTTTATCCCAGTTCAAATCCCCATCCTGGCTGAGATTTAAATTCGATTTCCAAGATTTGGGATTTTTTTCCGTCAATCTGACGCTTTTGGCAGAAATTGATTTCATTTGGGGCAAACAAATTTAGGGGTTTCCCTCCAGACAGAAAATCCAGACAGGGGAGTTTTATGGAAAACATCATCCACAAGCCTTGGCTTCCCAAAAAGATTCCAGGGTGAATCCTGAGGATTTTAGGAAGCTGGAAAAGCAGAAAAAGCAGGAAAACACCCCCCAGCTTCAGGAAGGAATATTTTTACTCTAAAAATGACCTTTTAAAAGATGAAGGATCACAACCCTCAGGAAATTCCAGCAGGTCGGGGCTCCTGGGTGATGGATTAGGATACAAACCAACTAGGATAACATGGGGGAAAAATGGGAATTTTTTTGGAATCTGGATGAGCTAGGAAGCACAAAGACCCCCTGGGATAAAGCCAGGCTTTGTCAGGCACAGATAAAAATGAAAGCTCCCGATCAATTCTGGGGTCAGAGAATCTGGGATTTTCCCCTTGGGTATTTCCCACTTGGAGCTTTTCCTCCCTAAATCCCTGCAAACCAACCCAGGGCAGAACCACTGGAAAACCCAACTCCAACTCCACAGAAATCCATGCAGGGAAAGGAAAGTGCTGCCAGAATTCCCATTAAACCCCTCAAAAAATTAAGTTTTCCCCTTCCAAACTCACCTGGAGCTCCCCAAAAAAATTCAGGAAGGGGTTCAGGGAAAGCTGGGATTGCCTGGAGTCAGAGCTGCTCTTCCCAACATCCCGTGGAGCCCAGTGCCGGCAGCTCCGGCTCCCGATGGATTTTGGGCAGTGCCAATCGACGCCGGGAGCGCGGAGGATCACGGGGCGCTCCGGAGGGAGGGAAAGGAGCTGGCCCTAAACAGGGATGGGTTTTCCATGTGGGAGCACCAGGATGTGGGAAATCCACCCTGACTGGCAGGACTTGGGGTTTCTGGGGTGGTGGGGGATTTTTTTTTCATGGATTTTGGCACATTTTTGAAGGATTTGGGAAAGGAACTGCTCTGATTTCTGTGCTCCAGATCTTAGGGAATGGTGGGAATTTTCAGCAGCGAGATGATCTCAAATCCCCCTCAGTGGGATGATCCCAAATCCTCTGTAAAGCTGGGATTGGCCCCTGACAGCTCCCCCAACCTGGGCAGGTTTAGGGTCAGGGTTTCCCCTGGATTAATTCCCAATTCCGCATTTTCCTTTCCACATCCATGAATTCAGGGTTGGGAATCTCGGCCATGGCTCCTCTGCCATTTCCGCCTGGATTCCTCCACTCTGTGCAGCCTTTTATCGGGAACATCAATAAATCCCCATCCAACGGCACCCGGCCTCTCGTTCCAGAGAAAACCGGGATTGGGAAATGGGATTTGGAGCTTTGGACTGATCCCAGACTGGGGCTTTTCCCTTGGGACTGATCCCAAATCCCCTCAATGGGATGATCCCAAATCTCCTCAATGGGATGATCCCAAATCCTGCTCCAGGGGATGATCCCAAATCCCTTCACTGGGATGATCCCATGTCTGGGCCTGGGTGGGATCCGAGCTTTTCCCTACTCCCATATCCCTGCCAGCTCCCTCTGGATGGGATTTTCCCGTCCTTATGGAGCAAGGACAGCTCCGTTCAGTGGGAATTTGGGAATGTCCTTGGTGCGCCTGTTAATGTGGAATTTTGAGGAAAGATTTTGGGATTTCCTGCTCCTTCTTCCCTTCACTTTTCCCATTTTCCAGGCGTTTTGTTCTCTGTGGGAATTGCGGAGCTGGGAGCCCGAGCTGAAGGAAAATCCATTTTTCCCAAAAATGCCGGGATGAATCCCGAGATGAGGACCCATTCCCATCCCCACCAGCAAATTGAAATCCAGGTTTTGTCCCAGAAATCCAGAGAAAAGAGTGGGATTTCTCTATTTCCCTCAAAATCCACAGGAATTTACTGGACTTTATCACCTCACATCCCTCGAGGTTTTATTAAATTTCCCGGGGGGCGGGGGTGAAGGAAGCAAAGGAAAATCCCTGGAGCCCACAAGGAAAGAATTCCCAAAAGATCCCAGTTCATCCCAGGAAAAAGCCCAATTCCCTGCTCTTCCCAGTTTTTGCCTTTTTCACCTCCCTCCCGCCCCCTCGGATTTTGGCCAAAATGTTCACAAATATTCCCGAGGTGCCCCAGCTCCGCTTCCAAGGGGAAAATCCCGGATCCAGAGGGGTTTTCCTGCCCTCGCTGGGAACTGGGGCCGGGTTGGATAAAAGGAAAACTGGGAACGGTCGGGAGAGGGAGACAGAGCCCGGGACTCGCATCCCGAGTTTGGGAATCCACGGGATGCAGGCCGAGCTCTCGCAATTCACGGGAATTGCTATGGAATTTCCTCTGGGAAAAGGGAGATTTCCCCCATTTTCTTGGGAAAAAATGGAATTTGGAAAGTTTTCCCAATTTTCTTCTGAAAAACTGACTTTTTTTCTCTTTCTTTCACTCACCCACTTTCCCCCCCTCACTTTTTTCCCTTTTCACATTTTCTCTACTTTTTCCCTCTTTTTTATTTCACATTCCCCCCCATTCCCTCTTGCTTTCCCGTTTTTAACTTTTCCTTTCCCTTCACATTTCACTTTTTTACTTTTCCTTTCCTTTTTACTTTGATTTTTTCCTTTTCCTTTCACTTTCCCCTTTTTTTTATTTCATGTTTTTCCCTCTCTTTCCTTCTTTTTCCTTTTTGTTTCCCTTTCTCCATTTCTTTCATTTTTTCATTTTAATTTTTTTTTCTTTTTTCTTTTTTTTTTTTTTTTTTTTTTTTCTTTTCCTTTTTCCCTCTCCCCTTCCCTTTTCTCCCTTTTCTTTTCCCTTTTTGTATCCATTTCCATTTTTTGATTTCTGGCTCCCGGGAGAGATTTTCCTTCCCCAGGCCCAGGGACCGTGGCAGAGGGATCCACTGGGGTTTTCTGGGGACAAACCCCCACATTTTCTGGAATAAAACCCCACATTTTTGAAGGTAAACCCCCCCATTCTTGGGAGAAATTTCCTATTCTTGCAATTCCTCTGCCCCAGGGTTTCATCAGCAACCCCTCCCCAGTTTTTAATTCCCAGATCCCAAAAGATCCGGGAGGGAATTCCCACCTGGATCAACAAATTGGGCTGAAAAAATAAAACACCGGGAAAGGCAATTCCTCACCTGCTCCTTCCAGGGAATTTCCTCCATCCTGGGACTATCTCAGACAAACCTGTCCTGGTCTTAAAAATTCCTGGGATCTCCTTCAGGATTTCCCAGGAAATCAGCGGGAATAAAACGCCCCAACCCCGACCGGGCAGAAGTGACCTTGGAAAACGTGTCAGAAATTCCATTTATTGGGAAAAAAAAACAATTTCCCCCTCACAATCTAGGGAGGGTTCAGACATTCCCAGAGTTTTTTACAGTTTTCCCAAAGAAACTTTGGGGGCTGAGAGGAAAAAATCCCATTTTTTCCAGTTTTCAAAAAAATATTTCAGGACCTGAGAGGAAAAACGCCTTTTTTTTTTGTTTTCCCAATGAGAGCTGAGAAGAAAAATCTTTTTTTTTTTTTTTTCCGTTTTCTCAAAGAAAGGAAAAATCCCAGTTTTCCCAAAGAGATGCTGGGGGCTGAGAGGAAAAATTTTTTCACCGTTAAAAAAAAAAAAAAAAAAAAAAAAATTCAGGACCTGGCAGGAAAAATCATGTTTTTTCCACAGTTTTCTCAAAGAAAGGAAAAAAACCCTTTTTTTTTTTTTTCTTCTTTTTAGTTCTCCCAAAGAAACTTTGGGACCTGAAAGGAAAAATCCCGTTTTTTTTTTTTTTGTTTAAAAAAAAAATACTTCAGGACTGAGAGGACCTGCAATTTTTAGTTTTCCCACTGGGACCTGAAAGGAAAAATCCCATTTTCTCCCCAGTTTTCCGGAAGAAATGTTGGGAGCTGAGAGGAAAAATCCCTTTTTTTTTAAGTTAAAAAAAAATACTTCAGGACCTGAGAGTACCTGCAATTTTTACAGTTTTCCCAATGGGAGCTGAGAAGAAAATCCCATTTTTTTCAGTTTTCCCAAAGAAACTTCAGCACTTGAGAGGAAAATTCCCATTTTTTTACAGTTTTCCCAATGGGAGCTGAGAAGAAAAATCCCATGCTTTACGGTTTTCTCAAAGAAACTTTGGGAGCTGAGAGGAAAAGCCCCATTTTTTCACAGTTTTAAAAAAAACCCCACCAAACCTTCAGGACCTAAGAGGAAAAATCCCATTTTTTTCCCAGTTTTCCCAAAGAAACTTAGGGAGCTGAGAGGAAAAACCCCAATTTTTTTAGTTTTCCCAATGGGAGCTGAGAAGAAAAACATTTTTTTTTACAGTTTTCTCAAAGAAAGGAAAAATCCCAGTTTTCCCAAAGAAACACTGGGGCCTGAGAGGAAAAATCCTTCAGGACCTGACAGGAAAAATCCCATTTTCTCCCAGTTTTCCCAAAGAATCTTCAGGAGCTGAGAGGAAAAACTCCATTTTTCCCACGTTCCACTCCAAGTCCGAGTCCTCCTCACACTCTGCTGTTGCAGGCGGCTCCTTCCTCCTCCTCGTCCTCGTCCGGGGCATTCCCGGGGTGTACCGGGACGTACCCCCCCTCCCGGGGCAGGCACCAGCACCAGCCGGCCCCGCGCAGATCCAGCGAGGCCAAGCTGAGATCCCGCGGGTCCCGGAGCGGGAAATCCACGGAATCCAGGCGGGAATGGATCTCGTTGAGCTGCTGCCAGTGCAGCCAGGCCATGGCCAGGCCCAGCACCTGCGGGACAGGGACACAGGGCTCAGGGACAATTCCCAGCCCAGCCTGGGCTTGGACATCCCAGGAATCCAAAATTCCTTCCCAAAATCCCATCCAAACCTGCACATGGAGCCATGGGATAGTTTGGGTTGGAAAGGACCTTAAAGCTCATCTGGTGCCACCATGGGCAGGGACATTTTCCACTGTCCCAGGGTGCTCCAACCTGGCCTTAGGCACTTCCAGGGATCCAGGGGCAGCCACAGCAAATCTGGGAATTCCATCCCAGCCCCACCCCATATCCCAAATTCCCACCCCAATCTCCATTTCCCAGTGGGAAGCCATTCCCTGTGTCCTGTCCCTCCATCCCTTGACCCTAGTCCCTCTCCAGCTCTCCTGGAGCCCCTTTCAGGCCCTGGAATGTGCTGGAAGCTCTCCCTGAATCCTTCCCTTGTCCCAGTGAACATTCCCAGCTCTCCCAGCCCAGCTCCAGAGCAGAGGGGCTCCTGGAATTCTGGCTCAGTGTTGATTTTTCCTTCCCAAATCCACCCTGGAGTGGATCCCAAGGGGATTTTCCTGGATCAACAGCTTCCCAGAGCCAGATAAAGCAGAAAATCCCACCCCATCCCTGGAATTCTCTCCCAGCACTGAGCCCATCCTGGAGCTCTCCGTTGGCTCCTGCCCCATTCCCACTTTCCCAGTCCCTCCCATGGATCTTCAGGGATTCCCAGATTTTTGATATCCCAGCTGATCCCTGGGAATGGGATCAATTCCAGTCTGGCCCACAGTTCCAGGCCTTTCACAGCTCTGGAAATTTGGGATTCCTGCCCTTGGGGTTGGAAAAAGCCCTGCAGGTGCTGGAGCGAAAAGTCTGGAAATCTCTGGGACTCTGGAATGAGGCTGTCTCACCCCATTTGGGATGTTTGGGAACAGCTCCAGCACTCCAGGAACTCCAGGGACAGCCTGGAGTCACCTCTGGGATAATGGGATTGTGCTGATCCCCATCCAATGGCAAATCCTTTGGAATTAAAGTTTTCCAATCCCATTTCCATGGATGTCAAGCTGCTCATTCCCATTATTGAACTGTCATCGTTCCCAATTCAAATCCCGCTCCCCATCCCGTGAAGCCGGAAAAACCCTTTGAAATGAGGGAGTTGGGGGCAAATCTGTCATTTTTCCCTCCCGAAAAGATTTGTGTTTGCATTCCATGGAAACAGAGCCAGGTCTGGAGCAATGATCCCTCCTGCTGAGGAACCCCAGAGAAAATGGGGAACTCAGGAATTCTGGAAGGGAATGAAACCATCCCAAGCCTCAGTCAGGATCCCTAATCCCAGAGAAAATGGGGAATTCAGGAATTCTGGAAGGGAATAAAACCATCCCAAGCCTCAGTCAGGATCCCCAGTCCCAGAGCCGTCACTGCCAGCTGAGTTACGATCCCATTCCCATCCCAGCCCAGCCCTAAATTCCCTCTCCCCCTTAATGAGCAGGGTGGAAGCTGTCAGGAATTATGGATGTATCCAATATCCGAGGGCTCCACGTGTTCCTGCAGCGCCGGCAGATCCGTGGATTTTACGGCACCGCGGAGCTCGGGAGGAGCCACTGTGGGGGAAAACGGGAACAAAACGCAGCAAAGCTGAAGCTGGAAAAATGAAAAAGCAGATTTTTTTCTGGGATGGGGATCTGGAAGAACGATTTGGGAATTGTTGCTGTTGGAAGTCAGGGAACTGCCTGTTCTTCTGGCTGGAATTTGACTCTTCCTAGGCTTTTTGCTGTGGGATTTGAGTGTCCAGGGGGTGGAAATCCATGGAAAAGCTGCTCCTCCAGGGGGCGAATAAATCCTGGAAGCGTCACACAACAAGGGAATTCATAAAACTTCCACTGGGAATCATGAGAATTCCTGCCATGGATGAGATGGTCCCAAAGGTCCCTCCCAACCCGAAGTATTCCATAATTCCTCTAAACCTAATTCCTGTCTCCCATGTAAAGTTCCAAGGCTCAGCTCCATCCCAAAGCCCAGCTTTGCTCATGGTTTCTCCACTGGTTCCTTTGGAACAGTTTTCCACTGGGAATTGGGGCTGGAATCATCCCAAATCCTCCCTGGAAGTGATGGACAGATCCTCTCTTCCTCCTCTGGAAAAAGGGCCTGGAAGTCCATGGATGTTTTCCCTTAGGGATGGGCTGTGCCTGACCCCAGCAAGGAAAATTCCCTGATATTTCCCTTTTCCATGGAAATATGGGAACATTGCCTAGTTCTGGCTGGATCCTGCTCACCCTGAATGCTGAACCATTCCAGGCTTTCCCAGAGTTAACAAAGCCCAAAGTGAGGGGTTTTTCCTCCATTTTTGAATTTTTATCCCTAAATTGGGATTTATGGAGATGTCAAATGGAAAAATCCCATTTATTCCCTTTTCTCACTCCCAACCCCAGAGCCATGGGGAGATTGGAGAGCAAACCAATCTCAAATTAATCTTCCAAGGAAATGTTCCCTTGGCACAGGGAACGTTTTCCATCCCTGTCATTGGGAGATGAAGATGCTGCACTGGAAAAAATGCCCGGCTCGAGGAAAATTCTACTTTTTTTTACGTAATGGAGTCGTTCATCTCCAGGATTGACACTCCGGGGAGGGAAGGGCCGCCCACAGAGAGGATCTGGGATGCAGAGTCTGGAGATGGATGGGACAGGGGGAAAAATGATTCACCGGGATGGATGGATGGGCAGGGATCTGCTGGGGATGGCTGTGCCTTGGTTTGGGTTGGATGCGGCACTTTCTGCTTCCTTGGGATGGGAAAAAATCTCGGTTTTTAAGGGAAAAAAACAGGATGCAAAGGTTTTCCTGCTCCTGTTTCTGTTTTATTAAAGTGGCTGAGAGGAGCAGGGAATGGTCCCGGAGCTGGAGCCCCTCTGGAGCCAGGCTGGGAGAGCTGGGAATGTTCACTGGGACAAGGGAAGGGTCCAGGGAGAGCTTCCAGCACATTCCAGGGCCTGAAAGGGGCTCCAGGAGAGCTGGAGAGGGACTGGGGCCAAGGGGTGGAGGGACAGGACACAGGGAATGGCTTCCCACTGGGAAATGGAGATTGGGGTGGGAATTTGGGATATGGGGTGGGGCTGGGATGGAATTCCCAGATTTGCTGTGGCTGCCCCTGGATCTCTGGGAATGCCCAAGACCAGGCTGGAGCCACCTGGGACAGTGGGAAATGTTCCTGCCATGGCAGGGGTGGGATGGGATCTTGAAGGCCCTTCCCAACCCAAACCATTCCAGGATTCTCTGGAATAACATCAGGAAAAAAAAAAATCCCTGGACAGGCCTGGGAAGGAAAACGCTGGAGCTGCAATTCCCTAAAAGCCTCTGGAAGAACAACATTGGAGTTTTTGTGCTTCATTTGCAGCCCCAGCACGTCCCCAGCCCCGTGGAGGATCCTGCTGGAGGCAGGGAAAGGATGGATGAGCTGGAAAATCCGGGGCTGCTCCGTGATTAAACACAGGCAGCCCGAGGCCGTGGCGGGGGTTTGGGATGAAAAGGTCCTTAGGAATGACAGGGAATGTGTGGGATGAAGGGCACGGAGCTGGGGTGGGAACAAGGGCATTTGAGTTGCTGGGGAACGGGGAAAAAGAATTCCAGGGATGGATGGAGGTGGAGTTTGTGCCTGGCTCTGAATGGAGGGGGAGAATGAACAGAGCCTCTCCCATGGGATTGGGGTTTCCCTTTAAAAAAGGCTGGGATGTTCCCGGGTGTGGGGGGATCCTGGATTCCCTGACTCCTTCAGCCTCGGGAGCAGCTCCAGGAGGAATTTTCTCATCCCAACTCTCCCATCTCAGTGACTCGCACAAGGACCAGCTTTTCCTGAGCCCCATTCTGGAGGCAAAGGCTGGCTGTCCCTCCTGTGCCTCAGGCTCCCACTTGGACATGGGAAAAGCAGAGAAAACCTGGAATTCCGGCACTTCCTGCGGGATGGGAATGTCAGGTGGGATTGTTCCCCACCCCTGAGCCAGGTGGGAAGAGAACACAACAATTCTCACTCTCCAGGGGTGCTCCAAGCCAGCCAGAACTTTCCTTGGATTGTTTTTCCAGGATCCAAGAGACGGTGCTCCTCTCAGATCCAAAGAAAACCTGGGATGCCAGGATGAGGGACAGGAACCAAGCTCCAATCCTCAACCTCGGAGCCCAGGGGCTCAGCCAAGGCCCAGGTTTGACTTCAAGGAAGAGGAATAATGAAGAAAAGTGGGAAAAAGCCCAAAGCTGGGCTCAGGACATGGATCAGAATCCAGGACATGGATCAGAGTCCCAAATTTCCCTGCACCATCCGGGAAGTTTCCCACCGAGGAGGTTGGATCCCTACCCAGGGACATTTTCCCTGTGGGACAAAGGGCAGGGCTGGCACAGCTCAGTCCCTGAGCTCTTCCCAAAATTCCTGGCTCTGTCCTCTCCTCACATCAACCTCTTCCCTCCTGGATCTGCAATTCCAGGCCAATCTAAACCTCTCCCTACGGATCTCTGGAAATGGAGCTGTCTGAGGGATGACAGCTCCTGGCAGCACCATTTTCCACTGAATTCCCTCCAAATCCTGGCAGGATCCAGCCCAATCCATCTTCCAAGTGCTGAAATTTGGGAGCAGATGGGGAGGACAAGCTGCTCCGGCTCTGTGGGAAGAGCTCACGCTGAGATCCATCAGCATTCCCGTGGATTTCCCAATTAATGGCACCACTTCAGATCCATCAGTGTTCCCAGGGATTTCACAATTAACAGCACCACTCTGGATCCATCAGGGCTCGACATTCCCATGGATTTCTCCCCAGCATTCCCAATTAATGGCACCACTCTGGATCCATCAGGGCTCAGCATTCCCGTGGATTTCTCCCCAGCATTCCCAATTAGCCACTGGCTGTTAATGGCTGAGGCTGCGGGAGGCGGCGCCGGTGGATTGGGATGAGATAAATCGACATTGTCTCTCCAAGCCCCATTCCGGCCCTTTTTCCCCCATTCCTGCCTTTCCCACAGATGCCTGATGCTCATTTGGAAAGAAACACTCCAGAAAAATTTTGGAATGGCAGCCAGGAAGGGTCTCCTGCCTCAGGATCGCGTCTGAACCATCTGCGAGCCCAAAGTCCAGCTCTGACAAATTATCCCAAATTTCCCACCAGCTGCTGCTTTACCCAAGCCCTTCCTGCCTTTTGGTGAAAGCAGAAAACTGAGAAGAATTGCAAAGATAAAGCCGGGAATCACTTCATTCCCACTGGGATCAAACCCCACCCCTGGGAAGCACCACCCCCAGCAATCCCAATGTGGCCACAAAAGGGAAGTTTTCTGCTCAAAATAAATCCAAAAAAAGGTCAAATCCACAGCAAATCCTCATGGTTTGGTCAGGAACAATTCAGGGGAGATCCAAGGCCTGGCAAACCCAGCAGAATTTGGAACCGGGACTTACCTGGAGAGGAATTCGGGATTGGGAATTATCCAGAGCAGAGGACAAGATTGGGATTTATCCAGAGTGGAATTTGGGATTGGGATTTATCCAGAGGGGAATTCAGAATTGGGATTTATCCAGAGTGGAATTCGGGATTTATCCAGAGCAGAATTCAGGATTCTGATTTATCTGGAGTGGAAAATGGGATTGGGATTTATCTGGAGCAGAATTCAGGATTGGGATTTTTCCAGAGCAGAATTTGGGACTGGGATTTATTCACAGAAGAATGCAGGATTGGGATTTATCCAGAGCAGGATTCAGGACTGGGATTTATCCAGGGTTCCTCCATTTGCCAAGGGCTGGGAGAACAAACGGGTCAGGATTTGCTGGGCCAGGATTTGCTTCCAGGGGCTGTTATTGGATCCCAAACCGGATTCCATGAGGGACCCCAGCCCCTTCTGCCAGGGATGACTTTTCCTGCCCAGCCACAAATCCCAGCTGGAACTGGGATTCCAAATGATTCATTTCCCACCCTCCAGCACAGGGAAAGGAGCTGAGCCCTCAGATCCCGCCAGTCGGGATGGAGCTGAAAACCCCAAAACTGGGGGCTCATCCCTGATCCTTGGGGGGTCTTCCCAACTCAGAATTCCAGGAATCGGGGAGAGGATTCCCGGGGATCCTGCCCGTACCTGAGGCAGCAGCAGGGAGCAGACGATGGCCAGGGTGGCCTGGAAGTTGTCCTTGAGCCAGAGCCCCACGGCGTGGATGCAGCCCCGGACGTGGATGGTGCCGAGCAGCTCCAGGCGCTGGAGAGCGGAGAGAGGAGCCCAAATTCCTGCCGGATTCCCAGAAACTGCGGCTTTCCCGGGACTTTGGTCAGGAACAACCTCGGGCTGGGGGTTTCTGGCCCAAATCACCACCCCAGGGGGAGAGGGTTTTGTTCTCAAACTCCCAAAGGAAGTTTCAGAGCCGAGGTCTGAATGTTGTTGGGATTAAATTGCAAATTTTGGGGCCCTGAGTGGGACCTGGGAGAGACCCTGGAGCATCAAATTCCCCCAGCTGGGGCCTCTCTGAGCTGGGAATTCCCACATTTCTGCACTTGGGGTATGCCTGAATGGATCCTGGGCCGATCCCTCCACCCTCGAGCTCCACCCTTCTCCTGCTGGGAATGTTTAAGAGAATTCCCAGGTGACAATCCCTGTTCTGGGGAGCTGCTGGGATCCCTGGGCTCCAAACGGGCCCCAAAATTCCAGGGAAAAGCCCCAAAAGTAAGTTCAGAGCAGCTGCATCCCAGCCTTGCTTGGGAACAGGAATTCCTTCAGGGAGAGTTCAATTTTTTGGAATTTGGGGAAGAAGGAGCAGCAAAGCAAATTCCCAAAAATCCCAATGTCACCTCCTTGTCCAGGGCGCGGTACCCACACAGGGTGTTCACCACTCCTCCGGGAACCTGCAGGGAATGGGAATGAATTTATCCCGGGAAAAACAAACAGATTTATCCCAGGAAAACAGCAGAATTCCAAAAGAAATCAGGAATTCTGGAGGTGCCCAGCACCAGGTCTCCCCCTGGGCCGCTCCCTCAGATTTTGGGGTGTCCCTGGAACTGAGGGGTCGTCAGGGCAAATCCCAACCCAAACCATTCCAAGATTCCAGGATTCTGGAGCCCCTCTGGAGCTGGGTTTGGAGAGCTGGGAATGTTCACTGGGACAAGGGAAGGATTCAGGGAGAGCTTCCAGCACATTCCAGGGCCTGAAGGGGCTGCAGGAGAGCTGGAGAGGGACTAGGGTCAAGGGATGGAGGGACAGGACACAGGGAATGGCTTCCCATTGGTAAATGGAGATTGGGGTGGGAATTTGGGAAGGAATTTGGGATGTGGGGAGGGGCTGGGATGGAATTCCCAGATTTGCTGTGGCTGCCTCTGGATCCCTGGAAGTGCCTAAGGCCAGGTTGGAGCACCCTGGGACAGTGGGGATTATCCCTATGGGTGGCCCTGGGCGGGATTTAAGGTCAGGAAATTCCCAAGGGATTCAGCTCTCCCAGTTCTTTTCCCAGAATTCTGGGGCTGTGCTGTGCTGATTCCTTCATGAATGAGGCCAAATCCATCCCAAGGTTTTGGTGCTTCCCAGGTTCTCTTTCTCCCAGAGATTCCGGAGCTTTTGGTGAGGTCTCACTTCCCAAAAAACCTCTCCAGGTGTCAGGGCCACAGCCGGGGGCTTTCCCTCTTGGAAAAACCACAGAGATTCCATGAATTCAATGAATTTTCCTCCTGGAGCATCCTCCAGACCCAGCTTGGGAAATCCTGGAATGGTTTGGGTGGGAAGGGGCCTTAAATCCCATCCCACACCAGGGACACTTCCCAAAATCCCAGGCTGCTCCAACCTGGCCCTGAGCACTCCCAAAAAGTTTCCCAAATTCTCCCCCTCTGGATTAAGGGGACTTTTCCCTCTCCGTGCTCAGATTTTGGGATTTTTTCTGCCAAATTGTCAAAAAAAACCCCACAGGAGTGTAAAAATACCCAAAAAGCTCCCTCGGCTCCCTGCAGCCCATCCTCACCACAGGAATTCCTAATTCCATCTCCAGAAGCCTTGGGGTTCATTAATCAAGGCCCTGATTGGAGAGGATCTCAAATCTGCATCTCATTTGCATACCAGGCTCGCTCTGCTGATTAAACCCCTTCACGTTTCCCTCTTTTTTCCATTAAAACCCCCGGAACAACGCGGGACTGATGAGGAACTTTCCTCGTGCCGGGCGAGGGCCGGGGCTCGGATCTGGGGCCGACGTTCCCAGAGCTCTGGAGCTTTTGGTGCTGGGATTGGGCTGGGCAGAGCCGTTCCTTTTCCAGCCTTGCCGGGATATTGGGAGTTTTTCCCAATCCTGAGGTTTTATTCTCAGATGGATTCTGTGGAGGAGGAGGGTTGGATTAAACAATCCAGGCCAAAAATCCCAGCTTGGTTTGGATTCCCAAATGTGGGAATTATCCTCAGGAGAATCTCCTGGCTCTGGAATTCTGCTCCCTCCAGAGCCCAGCTCCATGTGGGGTGTTGGAATTCCAGCTTTTCCTGATCCCAAGGGTCCAGAGGGAACCTTGGACAAAGCCCTCCTGGCCCTGTTGGCAGCAAATTCCTCAAAAATCCCCTCGGTGGGAGCCTGGACCAGGAATGGGATCCCAAAAACTTCCAAATCCTGCAGTGTCCGGATGGGAATGGGACTGGGGGAGGATCCAGGCTGGGATGGAGCTGAGTCAGATCCCAAAATCCTGGATGGGTTTGGGTTGGGAAGGACCTTAAATCCCATCCAGGGCCACCCACAGGGACAATTCCCACTGTCCCAGGTGGCTCCAGCCTGGCCTTGGACACTCACAGGGATCCAGAGGCAGCCACAGCAAATCTGGGAATTCCATCCCAGCCCCTCCCCACCCTCATTGCATCCCAAATCCCATTTGAATCTCCTTTTTCTTGGTTTGAAGCCATTCCCTGTGTCCTGTCCCTCCAACCCTTATCCCAATCCCTCTCCAGCTCTCCTGGTGCCCCTTTAGGCCCCAAAATTTCCCCGAATTTCCTTTCTCCAGGGGAACATTCCCAAGTTCGAAGCTACTGCCATTTTTTCCCCCCCAAATTATCCCTCTCCAAACCTTTTATACCCCCCAGCTGGAAACCTCGGCATTTCCAACAATTCCTCCCCGATCCCAGAAAATTCCAGACGAATCCATAAATAAACATTCCCATTCCAGCTCCTTCATCCTCTCACACCAAAATTCCCTCAAACCTTTTTCCAGGTGGGAATGACATTAAGCAGAAACTGTTTGGAGCAGCAAATCCAGCAGGAAGAGGGAATATCCCTGGAATTTTGGGGCTCACCCCGCGGATGCAGCAGGAATGGGGCACCCCGCAGGCCAGGGCCCCGCTGCCGTTGCACCAGTGGTACCGGTTCACTTCCCAATCCCGGAATTCATCCCCTCCACAGCAGGAAAACTGCAGGAAAAAACACAGGGAGAGGGTGAGGGGGGACCTGGAAAAGCCCGGAATTCCAGGAGAAATGGGAAAGGAAAATCCCACTCCCAAGGGATTTGGGGTTGGCAGATTGGGGAGAAATCATTCACTGGGGAAAGGCAGGGATGGAATTCCCAGAGAATTTCCCAGCCCTAGAGCAGCTGGAAACTCCTTCAAAATTCTGGAAAAGGGGTTTGGAATCAGCCCCTGGGATAACAGGGAATGGATTCCCATGGACACAGGCATGATGGGAGATAATTAATTGGGATAATGGGAAGGAATTCCTCCCTGTGAGGGTTGGGAAGTGCTGGGATGGAATTCCCAGAGAAGCTGGATCCTTTGGAAGTGTCCGAGCCCAGGCTGGAAGAACCTGGGATAGGGGAAGGGGGCCCAGCCCATGGAAAAAGAGGAATTTCAAGATCGTATCCAACATAAACCATTCCATAATTCCAATCCAATTCCCTGCATCTCCACTTCCCAATTTTTCCCTGCTCCCAGGGAAGTCAAAGGATAAAAAAGTGGGATTTTTTCCCCCATTTTTCCCCATTTTGGAGGGATTCGGGCGTGGCTTTCCCAGGGCCTTGGATCCATCCATGGGCTCAGCCTCATCCACACTTCCATGGTTTAATTCCAGGTGACAAATCCAGCTTTTCCCAAGGCAGGGATGGCTCTGGCAGCACCCTCAGGGCTGGATTTGGAGGCTCTCAGTCATCCCAAAATCCCCATCGGCCCCGCTGGGATTTCTCTTCCCGTCAGGATAAATTGGGATCAAATCCTGCAGCTACAAAGGGAAAGGATAAAAAACAATCTCCTTTTCTTCCTCCTTTTCCCGCAGCGAAGATAAAAAAAAAAATTCCAATCAAAGTCACTCTGTGTCCTCCACGGAATAAAAATGAGCCTGTTCTGAACCACTCATCCCTCCTCACTGAAAACAATCAGAATTTGATATTTCCCCCAAAAGGAAAAGTCTGGAATGGCCAGGAAAGGTTGGAGTGCTTGGAAAAGCAGGAGAAAAAAAGGATTTTTCCAATTTTTTTAAGCACCAAACTCATCCAGGAGCAGATTTTGGGAGAGGTTTTTCCCTCTGCTCCCCTTTTTCATGGGAAAGCAGGAAAAATTCTTGGGATCCTCCTGCTCTGCTCCATCCCAGGCACAGGTTCACAATTCCTGGATTCCCACCTGGAATTCCCAGATTTCTCTTGGTGCCGGGGAGGGCGACCAGCTCCCAAAAATTGAATGGAAAAAGGGGAGGAAAATCCCAGAGGGAAGTAGTGGATGGGGAAAAAGGCTGGGAAAAGCCATGAAATGGTGGGAAAAGCCATGGAATGATGGAAAACCACCATGGAATGGTTTAGAAGGAGCTTGATCCAAGATTGTTTGGAGATGCAGGAACTCCCAGAAATAAATCAGCTTTTCCTGAAGATTCACAGGAAAACCCCCACTGGGAATTCCTGGCTGCTCCCAGCAGCTCCCATTCCCACACAGAATTCCAGCCTCATCCTGGGGAGGTTGGAGCAAAACTTGGGGAAAATTCCCATCTTTCCCCAAATCTGAGGCCTCCAGAGGGTTCCCGGCCTGGTTTGAGCTCGGCTCAGCAAGGCTGGGCCCAAAGTCCCAAAGCCAAGGAGGAGCCCTGGAATTAAACCTTAAATTCCAAAGGGAAGGGGCCTCTCAGACTCCTTTGCTCCAAACTCAGGGATAAAATCTGTGGATTTGGGATGCTTCAAGATAAACTGAGGGATTTGGGGCCAAAGTGGGAACATCCCAAATTCTCTGGGAGCAGCTTGGGCTCAAAGCTGAGCCCTGCTCCCGAATCCCACCTGGGACATTCCCAGAGTTCCATCCTCAAGTTTTGGGATTTTCCATGGGTTTTTTTTTCCCATTTAGGAATGCTCAGAGCCAAGAAATTCCCACCAGAAATATCCACACTGAGAACAGGAGCAATCCCAGAATTCCCAGTCCTGGGGAATGGTTGGGTTTGATCTTGGGGGGCTTTTCCAACCTCAACTATTCCATGGAAACATTGGAATTCTCTCTCTTCTGCCAGCCCCCACAAATCTGGAATTTTCCCGTGGGAATCAGGGCTGGGGGGTCCAGGGAAAAGAGATTTTTCCCAGGGTTCTCTTGTATAAATCAATTTATTTCCCTCCTTTCCTCTCTGGGCAGATTGGGAAGAGTTTAAAAATTTCCAGGCAGAGATTTCCCACCAAAACTTGGGAATGGAATTATCCTGGCAGGATCCAGGCCCAGGAGCAGCCCAGGCCACACAAATTCCAGGATAATTCCCAAATAATCCCCTTGGGCTGAGCCTGGGGAGGCAAAACCAGGCAAAAAATCCCACAGAAAACCCAACCAGGTGAAGATATCCAAGAAAAACACCCCAGGGATGGAAATTACTCCAAAAATCCAGGGAAAATGGGGCATGGGATTAACCATTCCTTGGAAAACTTCCCCCTCTTCCCATCCAAACCTTTTCCTGCACAAAATCCAGGATATTTTTGAAGTCCAGGTCATCGTAGTAGTGCCGGATTCCCTCTTGGATGTTGGAATGGAAAACTTCATTCATCTGGGATGGAGAGACCCAAAATGTGGGAAAAGTCAAGGAAAACAACACGAAATTCCATGTTTTTCACAGCTGGCACTGCAGGAGGAATTTTACCCTATCCCAAGGTGCTTTCCTGGGATAAAATCCATCATTTTGGATCCATTCCTGGCACATCCAAGCTGACCATGGAATCTTCTTCCACCTGATTTTTCCTGTTCTGTTTAATTTGATCCCAAAGCTCCTCCAAACTCCTCAATCCCACGGAAAATTGGGATTTTAACCTCTGGCCAAGGGTTGTGCTGCCTCAGGAGGGGGAAATAGGCTCAGAGAGGGGAATTATCCATGGAAAAATATTCCCGAGCTGGGAGCAGAGCCCTCACAGAGCCCTGAATCCTTCCTGATCCAGAGAAATCCCTTGGGACTCCAGCAGGGAATGGTGTGCATGGGCTGGGGATGGCACGTCAGGGAATTAATTAAGCACTAATTGGATGGAAAAGGCATTTTAGGGATACCTGAGAATGTTCCTGGGGAGGCTCCAAGTGTCCAGGGCAGAGGCAGAGCGGATTCTCTGCTCAAATCCCAAAAAACCCACCAGGCAGCAATGTTAATTCCCAAAAAAACCCCACCAGGCAGGAATGTTAATGGAGGGAAAAAGGGAAATTTTCCCTGAGGTTGTAGCAGGTGGAAAAAGGGAGGGAAGAGGAAAATTAAAATTTCAAACATGTCGTGACAGGAAAATTAAAGGTTGGGAAGAGCGGGAGCAGGGAGAGAACTCGGGAAGGGGAAAATGTGCCGGGGATGATTCCTGGGAATCTCAAACAGCTCAGGAAAGGTTCAGGAATATTTTCATTCCTGGTTTTCACCAAACCAACACATTGCTGGCTTTCACCATTTCCTGCTGGTTTGTCCCCAGAAAGGCTCATCCCACTTCCATTTTCAGGAATGACAGTTCTGGGTTTGGGTATAACCATTGAATTTTCAGGAATCCCTCTGGAATTAAATCCCGATTTCCCAGGTGGGAGTTGAACCTCACAGGGTTCTGCTCCCTTTCCACCCCTCCCTCCCCAGGATCCCAACCCCATTAATCCCCCCGGCCTCATTTGCATATCAACGAAGCTGATTTGCATATCGAGCAGCTCGAGGTTGATTTCATCTGAAATCCAATTAATTCTGGGATTTGGGAGTTTGATGAACATCCATTGTTCCAGGGGCGGATTTGTGCTTCCCACATTTCCAGGTCGGATTTGTTCCTCCCCCCTCCCTCCCTCATTGTTTGAGGTTTAATTAACTTTTGATATCACCTCATTAAATTAAAATTAATTTTACATCAATTGAAATGTAAAACTCCTGCCACATCCTGGAGTTCTACCCCGAGGAATTACAATTCTAGGTTTGGGAATGACAATTCCATGATCAGGAGTAACCATTCAATTTTGGGGAATGGCCATACCTTTTTTGGGAATAAAAATTAAATTTTCAGGAATAACCATTCAATTTTCAGGAATGGGCATTCCATTTTCAGGAATAACAATTCAAATTTTGGCAATGACCATTCCGTTTTTGGCAATAACAGTTCCACTTTTGACAATAACAATTCAGTTTTTGGGAACAACCATTCCACTTTTGGGAACAACCATTCTGTTTTTTGAGAATGACGACTGAATTTCCAGGAATTCCGTCTGTCCCCGTTCTCACCTTGTTCTCGAAGATGATCTCCATGAGGATCAGCAGCAGCTCTGTCAGGAAGATCAGCAGGAGCACCCAGAAGAACTGGAATGAGGAAAGGACGGATTATCCCAGATCTGTGTCCGACTCCAATGCGGCCACACGGCCACTGGGGAAGTGAGGAATTTGTCATCGGAATTCCATTTTTTTCTGGAATTTTGGATGAAATGTGGCTTGGTGGCCGTGTCCCCACCTGTCACCATCCATCCTGGAGAGGGGGATCGGGAAAGCAGCTGGAAGGGACCAGTAAGGGACTGGGAACGAGCCCGAGGGTCTCCCCAGCACAAAGCTCTGCACAAGTTCCGGATTTCATGGAGAAACTTCCTAAGGAAATCTTTCTCTGGCTCTGGATGCTGAGTCAGGAAGAGCTGCTCAATTCCAATTCAATTAATACTGCCGTTAACAAGCTCATCAATCCCAATTCCCAATAAGTGACTCTAATTCCCACAGAAACCTTGGAAATTGATAAATCCCTCCCCATCCCGGGAGCTGCTCCTTCCCTCCCTAATGCTCTCCAAGGTTTTTCTCCTCGTTAATTATTCCCAAATCGGGATATTCCAACCCCAAGACACAGAATTTGTGCAGTTTAATTCCTCTGCCTGTGGAGCACAAATCCTGCGGGGTTGGAGTTTTGGAGTTTCCAGGACATCGATCCTGAGGATTTGGGGATGTCGGGAACTGCCTGTTCCCGGTGGATAAATGGGAACGGAGCCGCTGCGGGGGCGGGAGATGGATGGAGCTTTCAGCCGCCCTGAGCGGGCACAAATCATCCACAATTCCAGAGGGAATTCCACGGCCCCGGGAGAAACGAGCCCGGATCCTTTGAAACACAAATCCCGGCTTAAACACGAATCCCAGATCCTTTTAAACAGGATTCCCAATCCTTTAAAACACAAATCCAGGTTTAAACACGATCCTGGATCCTTTTAGACTCAAATTCGGATCCTTTTAAACATGATCCCAAGTCCCTTTAAACATTAATCCAGATCCTTCCAAACACAGACCCGGATCCTCTTAAACACAAATCCTGGATCTTTTCAGGCACGGATTTGGATGGTTTAGAACAAAATCATGGATCCTTTTGATCCAGAAATCCTGAATCCTTTTAAACACGAATCCAGATCTTTTTAAACAGGATTCTCAATCCTTTATAACACAATCCTGGATCCTTTAAAACATGGATCCCAGTCCTTTAAAACTCGATTCCAAATCCTTGAAAACATGATACTGGATCCTTTTAGACACAAATCCCAGATCTTTTTAAACACAATCCCAAATCCTTTTAGAAGGAAATCCTGGATCCTCTTAAACACAAAGCCTGGATCCTTTCAGACACAGATTTGGATGCTTTGGAACAAGATCACAGATCCTTTTGAACAGAAATCCTGGATCCTTTAAAACACAATTTCAGATCCTACTAAATACAAATCCTGAATCCTTTAAACACAAATCCAGGTTTAAACACGAATCCAAATCTTTTTAGACACAAATTCAGATCCTTTTAAACACAGACCTGGATCCTTCTAAATCCAAATCCACATCCTTTCAAACACAATCCCAGATCCTTTAAAACACAAACCCAAATCCTTTTACACAGAAATCCTGGATCTTCTTAAACACAAATCCTGGATCCTTTTAAACATGATCCTGGATCCTTTTGAACAGAAATTCTGGATATTTTTAAAACACAAACCCTGGATTGTTTTAAACACAATTTCCCTGTTTTTCCATGAAAACCCCGAAGAGCTGCAGCTGCCGGGCCCCGCTCAGCTCCAAGAGCTCCTCCAAGGCCTCTTCCCCTGATTGCTTTTGTTCCCGGGATTTATCCTGGAAAGGACAATTCCCGATCCCAACAAAGGCTCTGATTGCGGCCGCCCCCTGCTCCTTCCTGTCCTCAATAATTCCCGGCTTTTCACCTCCCCATTCCCACAAAACACGGGCTGGGCACAGAGGGGGAGCTGCTTTTCCTTAGGAATTCGCTTTTCCTTGGGAATTCGCACCCCGGGATGGACCTCGGGAAGGAAAATACAGTGGGGACTCCAAATCCGTGAAATTCCCTCCCTGAAATCCCCAAACCATGGAAGTGACTCCGAATCCATGGAATTCCCTGATTAGGACCCTTCAGACATGGGGATTCTCAATCCATGGATTTCCCTCCCTGAGATCCCAAAACCACAGAAGTGACTCCAAATCCACAGAATTTCCACCTGGAGACCTCCCAGCCACGGTTTTGAGTGGGAATCCATGGAATTCCCTGCTTCAGACCTTCCAGACTTGGAGGTGACTCTGAATCCATGGAATTTCTCTGGGAGATCCCCTCAAGATGTAGTTTTGACTTCGGATCCATGGAATTCCCTCCTGGAGACCCCCGAACCACAGAGGTGACTCTGAATCCATGGAATTCCTTCCCTGGGATCCCCAAACCATGGAAGTGACTCTGAATCCATGGAATTTGGAATTTCCTGTTTAAGACCCTCAAGATGCGGTAGAGACTCTGTAATTCTCCATAGAATTCCCTTCCTGGGATCCCCAAACCATGGAGGTGACTCTGGATCCATGGATTTTCTCCTGGAGACCTTCCAGGGATGGTTTTGACTCAGAATCCAGGGAATTCCCTCCCTGGGATCTCTCACACATGGAGGTGAGACTGAATCCATGGAATTCCCTCTCTGAAATCCCCAAACCATGGAAGTGACTCTGAATCCATGGAATTCCCTCCCTGAGATCCCCAAACCATGGAGGTCACTCCAGATCCATGGAATTCCCTCCTGGAGACCTCCCAGGCACAGTTTTGACTGGAAATCCATGGAATTCCCACCCCGGTGCTCCTCACCATCCTGAGCAGGGTGCGGTTGTCGCGGAGGCTCCCGAGCATTCCCACGAAGGACACCAGGAACACGGAGATTCCCAGCAGAAGCAGCAGCACGGCCGGAGCCAGGAAAATCCCTTCCAGGGTTCTGTGCCGCTGCCGCTCCACCTCGGCATAAATCCCAACGCTCAGGATCAGCAGCCCCAGGATCTGCACAGGGATTGGAGGTATTTTTGAGGGGTTTGGGGTTTTTTTTTGAGGGTTTTGGGATTTTGGGGAGTTTTCAGGATTTTTAAGGGGGTTTGGAATTTTCAGTGGTTTTGGGGGGGGATTTTTGAGGTTTTGGAGATTTTCAGGATTTTCAGGGGTTTGGGGATTTTCAGAGTTTCTGGGATTTTTGACAGTTTGGAGATTTTCAGGCCTTTTGGCATATTTGGGGTTTTCAGGGTTTTGGGGATTTTTCAGGGTTTTGGAGATTTTCAGGATTTCCAGGATTTTCAGGGTTTCAGGATTTTTGAGTTTTTTTGCAATTTGGGGTGGGAAAAAACTCTCCAAGGGAGAGGAGGAGGTGGGAGATGTCCAAGGAAAACCCCCACAGCTCTGGAATGTTCCACAGCCCTGGAGCTGAGGGCTGCCCCTGCTCTGTCTGGGATAACGGGAAATCAGGATATTTCCCACATGGGGAATGTCCCACAGTGATGGATCCACCTGGATCCATCCAAGGATCCCAGACAGGATTTCCCAGGGATGAGAGGAATCCTTGGACCGTGGAAAGGGCGTGGAATTCCCAAGGCTGCCTCAGGGCACTGCAGGTCCTTCAGCCCACGGTTTTCCTTTTCCCAGTTTTCATGGAATGGGTTCACCCCTCTCATTTCTCATGGAGATTCTGAGCAGATCCAGCTGAATTCCTGAGCCTTTGGAGAATCCCAGAATGGTTTGGGATGGAAAAGGGCTCAAATCTATCCTGGGATGCTCCAGCCAGGCCTTGGTCAGTTCCAGGGATCCAGAACATTCCTGGTTGAATTCAAACTCAGGTCAGGCCTCATCCCTGTGTAATTCCCTGTCCTGGAGTCGTGGGACTGGGAGAGGAGCAATTAAGGAATAGGGAATAATTGACACCCAGCTCTGGGGCAGGAGGAGCTCCTGTCTCATCCCGAGGTCAGATAGGAACTGGGAAATGGGAATTTGGAACTGGGAACTGGGGAAAGTTCTCACAGAGCCATGAGCTTCTCCAGAGGGAATGCTGGGAATGGCCTTTTCCAGAGGAAAAAACAGGAATTGCCTTTTTTTTTCCCAGAGGGAATGTCAAAATCCCAATTTTTAGCTGGGTCGGTTGAAACACCTGCTCTCAGTTCTGTGGGGAAAGAATTTTCTGTATTTTTTACATTTTTTGGTTTTTCCAAGGAAAGGGAAGAAGAGTTTTTTTTGGGAACAGAAAATCCCAAATCTTTCCTCCACTGGATTAAAACCACCCCCCAATTCCCTGGCTTAAAGCTGCTCTCCAGCTCATCCCAGGCTCCTTCCCGGATTTTTCCAGCTGTAATGAAATCCCTGGAAAGGATCCACCATCTCAAAATCCAATTTTACACAGGCTGGGACAAACTCTCAGCTGGAAAACCAGGAATCCTCAACCCCAGACCTCAATGGCGATCAGCCCACCCCTCATCCCTCAGGATTTTATTCCAAGGAGTCAAAATTTCTAAAGGAAATTCCTACAAAATCCTGGTTTTATTGAGAAGAAAACATCCCAGGAACAGCCCCGGCCCGTCCATCCATGGGGTTAACGAGGCTCGGAGGGTTCTCAGAATTAATTGGGCTGCGATTATGCAAATGAGGCCGGAATTAGGTCAGGCTGAAAGGCTCCCGGGAGCTGCACAATTCCCGTGGATTCCCTGAGCAGAATTCCCGCCTGGGCACATCCCAGGGATGGAGGCGGGAGGGGTTGGAGCCATCCAGAGTGGGGTTTTTTTGGGTTGTTTTCCCGTTTTTTTGGACAAATCCGAGCCTCTCACTGCTGGATTCTCCATGGAGCTCTCCCAAAATTCCCCCAAAAATCTGGGTATTGTCCCAGGGTTCATCTATGATTCCCAAAGTGGAATTGGGAGGAAAATCTCATAGTTCCTTCAACACCCCAAAAACCTTTGGGAAACCCCAAACTGAGTGGGGTCAGCTCCTTGGGAACCCAAACCTCGGGATTTCCCCTGGATTTGTTTGGAATATTGCACAAGTCACACCCAAAACTCCAGCCTGAGCCAGAAACGTGGGAGAAATCTGGAGGTTTTGGGATTTCTGGGAGTGTCACACAGGGCTGGCCCTTTACAGCTTTCCCACCTGACAGAGCCTGGGAAATCCGGGAGATATTACCAAAAAACACCAATTTTTGGCCATTTTTGGAGCTGGCCCAAACCCTCGGGCATGAGGGCTGGGCCGAGCTCCTTTATGGGTCAAAAACCAAAATCGAAATTAAAATCATTTCCGGGCACCTGCACCGGAATCTCTGTGCTCACACCTGCAGAGTCAGCCCCACCCCGGGGTTATTTAACCCTGGGCAGGAAAGATTTGGAAATAAAGCCAGAATCACGCAAAATCAACCCCAAAAAGAGACCCCGAAAATGGGCGGAATTCCCGGGTTTCCCCTCCCCTCTCCCGCAGGTGTTTGACCCTCCCAGGTGCGGGGAAATCCCGCCCCGAGCAGAGTTCAGGGATTCAAAACCGCCTAAAAATCACTTTATTTTGAACTTTTCAAAAAACTCCGCGGCTCAAAACCCCTCGATGTCTGCAGGGGGAACCTGGCGGGTAAAAAAATTGGAATTTCCTAAATTTTCTGCTCCGAACGGGACTCGCACAAAGGAACCATGCAGGGGGGGACGCGCTTGGAAAATCCCCAAAACCCGCGGGTTCACCCCAAAATCGCCCAGTTTGGAGCCCAAAATTGCCCAATTTGGTGCCAAACAGCCCCAAAATCGCCCAGTTTGGAGCCCAAAATTGCCCAATTTGGTGCCAAACAGCCCCAAAATCGCCCAGTTTGGAGCCGGCCCGGGCGCTCTGAGGCACCGCGGGTTTTGCTCGGGGATTTGGGGCTTTTGGGAAAGGGGAAATTGGGGACCCAGCAGAGCGAAAGGAGATGGAAAAGCCAAATCCAGCCCGCGGGGGTGAGGAAACAGCGGGGGAAAGGTGGGAAAACATGGAAAAACGCGGGGAAAGTTGGGAAAACGCGGGGGGAAACGGGAGAAAATGGGGGAAATGGGCAAAGAACGTACCGAGAAGAGCGTGGAGTAGGCGGAGAGCGCGAATTTGATGCCGTAGTAATAAAAGTGGGAATCGCGGCAGGTCCGGGCCATGCCGGCGGCTCGTCCCGGCTCATTCCCGGCTGGAATTGATGCGGGGAATTTGAACTTGGCCGATTTCCGCCCGGCAGGAGCCGCCTTAACCCTTTCCGGGCCCCGAGCCGGGGATTCTCGCCCGCGGCGGGGAAAGCGCAGCTGGAAAGGAGATTTTCCATCAGGGAATGGGAAAATTGCCGGGATTTCACGGGTCTGGCTGTTCCCGGTTCGGGAGGAACTGAGGAATCCCGAGACTCCCTCCGACCCACGCAGCGCTCAGGGATTTCTCTGGATTCCCTCGGATTTTGATCTTTTGATTCCCCTGGAGTTTTGATTTTTCTGGATCCCGCTTGGATTTTGATCTTTTAGATCCCCTCGGATTTTCATTTTCTTGATTCCCACTCTGGTTTTGATTTTTGGATCCCCTCAGATATATATAGATATAGATACAGATATAGATTTATTTTATTGGGGATCTCCCTCGAATTTGTTTTATTATTTTGTCACTGTCGCTTTGAACAACCCAGAGCCGAAAATTCTTTCCTAAAGTGCCGAACTTGGCTGAACCGAGGAGTTTTCTGGGAATTTGGGAGACCATAAAAAAGGGTAGATCCCAAAAAAGGGAGATCCCAATTGAGGGGAGACCCCAGGTAAAGGGGGACCCTGGTGAAGGGAAGATCCTGGTCAAGGGGAGGCCTAAAAACGGGGAGTCCCTGATCAAAGGGAGACTCCAAAAAAGGGGGGACCCCAACCAAGGAGACATCCCAAAAAAAGGGAGACCCCAAGTAAAGTGGGACCCTTTTGGTGAAGGGAAGATCCTGGTCAAGAGGAGACACGAACAATGGAGAATCCCCAGCTAAAGGGGGGCCCTGATCAAAGACAGACCCCAGGGAAAGGGAGACTCTGGCCATGGGGAGACTCCAAACCAGAGAAACCCCAAACCAGGGAAAATCCCAATCATGGGGGGACCTCAGTCAAAGGGGGACCCTGGGTCAAGGGGGGACCCCAACCCAGGAGAAACCCCAACCAAAGGAAATCCTAACCAAAAGAGACCCCAAACCAAGGAAGCCCCAAACAAGGGGAGACCCCAGTCAAAGGGAACCTCTGGTCAAGGGGGGACCCCAACCCGGGAGAAACCCCAAAGAGAAACGCCAACCAAAGAGAGACCCCCAACCAAGGGGAGACTCCAAACAAACTAAGCCCCAAAGAGAGACCTCAACAAAAGAAAAACCCCAAACCAAAGGGAAATCCCAACCCAAAGAAGACCCCAGGCCAGGGGTGTCCCCCTCATTTGCAGCCTGACTGCTGAACAAGGGGCCTTGTCTGGGATGTGAATCCCGACCTGCAATCCCAGAGTTTTCCAGGAATTTCGGGCTCTCTCCCCTTCTGCCCTGACTCCCAGCAAATCCCAAACCTCCTTTGGGATAACTGGGAACACCCTGAGCATATCCTGGGAATGAACACCCAACATCCCACACGGGGTTCATTCCCAAAAAACCCGGATCTGGGGCTGCAGGGATGGAAAGTTTCTCCTTTTTGGGCTGTGTTAATAAAAGACAACAAACCCCTTTCATCAATGCTCCCCAAAAAGGAAGAATTTTCTTCCCATGGGGCTGAATTTCGCCATCCCTCAGCCCTGGGGCCGGGAGAATTCCTGCACGGAAATCAGGAATGGCCACAACGATTTTATTCCCCTTAAGAACTCCTTAATTTGAATTTGTTTTGAATTTTTTGTTTCAATAATTGCCCATCAGGGCGTTGACCCGGGTGATGTTTAACCTCCCTCCCAACCCAGTGGTAAAATTCCCTTCACCAGGAGCCGAGAGTTCCTTAAAATCCTTTTTTTTTTTTTTTTTTTTTTTTTTTTTTTTTTTTTTTTTTTTTTTTTTTTCCCCCCAAGGAATTAAAATCGAATTCCCTTTGCTTTCCCTCCCGGAGAGGAAGACGCCGTTCCGGCGGCGGAAATTTTCCCTTTCCACCCCAAGGGACGAAGAAGCAGAAACCGAACTGGAATGATCCATTTATTTAATTTATTCCACTTAATGGGCAGGGCCTGCTGGACAGGCTTGGGAAAATGCGATGGAATTGATCCCAAAATCAAGACTTGAGGATTCGGAGCTTTACCATCAGGGCAGGGAGGAGGGAGCAGCCCGGGGTTTATTCCTGGTTTGTTTGGTTTGTTTGGTTTTTTTCCCCCGGCTGGAAGTGCTGCTGGAGCTGAAGGATTTATGGGATTTAACCATTAGCGGGGCATCGATCCTGGGAATGAATCATTGACCGTGGGTGGGGGAAAGGGAAAAGGAAAAGGAGGGGAGGGAAAAAGGGGGAAAAGGAAAGGAGGAAAAGAGGAAATGGGGAAAAAAGGGGAGAGGAAAAAAAAAAAGAGGGGGAAGGGGGGAAAAAAGGAAAAGGAGGGGAAAGGGAAAATCCGGGATTCCAACAGCTGCCAAGTGAGGATGGGGGTTAAATTCAAGACAGGGTTTTAAAATCCCATCCTAATTTAAGGATTAAATCCTTTAAGTCCTTAAACTTCCCCGGGATATTTTCTGCCCTCCAGGAATTCCCAGGGAGAGAAATCCCAACCTGGGATGCTCCAAACCAGGGAATTTCACCCTCTGAGTGCCAAAAAATAAAAAATAATTTTAAAATAAATTAAAACCAACCTGGATTAAGGAAAAACTCCCCAGTTTGGAGCTGCAAAACCTCCACGTGCCCGGCTGGGGGCGGCTCCAAATCCCAAATCCAGGCTTGGAGGGGGCTCCAAATCCCAAAGGAACCCTGGGAAGAGGAAGAGGAAGAGGAGGAAAACAATAAGATGAAGAACGCCCCAGCTGGGAAACCCCACCCAGCTGCCAAACGCGGGTTTAAATCCCAGCCCGAGCCACCTGCGCTGGTTTTATCCTGGCCGAAATTGCCGGGAAATCCCAATTCCAAGGGGGTTTAGTGGTTTGGGAGCCGCAGGTTCCATGTGGAGAGGAGGCAGAGCCTGAACCTGCTCCCGGTGTTCCTCATCCCCGAATTTTGGGATCCAGCCCCTGGGGCGGGGTGGCTGGAGGAGCCGGAACCCTCGAGGATGGAGAATTTCTTCCCGGGAGGAGGAGGAGGGATTTTCCTCCGGGAGCAGCGGGGTTTGGGGAGTTCGGTGTCCCCCGGCCCGGGCGGTTCCCGTCCTTATGGAAAACTCCTGGGAAAAGCTCGGGAAGGGCTGGCGAGGCCCGGGGAGGAGCCACTGCCTTGTCTGGGATGTGAATCCCGACCTGCAATCCCAGAGTTTTCCAGGAATTTCGGGCTCTCTCCCCTTCTGCCCTGACTCCCAGCAAATCCCAAACCTCCTTTGGGATAACTGGGAACACCCTGAGCATATCCTGGGAATGAACACCCAACATCCCACACGGGGTTCATTCCCAAAAAACCCGGATCTGGGGCTGCAGGGATGGAAAGTTTCTCCTTTTTGGGCTGTGTTAATAAAAGACAACAAACCCCTTTCATCAATGCTCCCCAAAAAGGAAGAATTTTCTTCCCATGGGGCTGAATTTCGCCATCCCTCAGCCCTGGGGCCGGGAGAATTCCTGCACGGAAATCAGGAATGGCCACAACGATTTTATTCCCCTTAAGAACTCCTTAATTTGAATTTGTTTTGATTTTTTTTTCCCAGTAATTCCACATCGTTGGAGCATTCCTGGGAATGGGAAGGAGCTGGAATGCCGGGTATCCATGCCTGGAGCAGCCTTGGGATGAGCACAGGGATCCCGGGGGGGAATCTGAGCTGGCCGAGCCGGATCTGGTTTGGCTGAGCCAGAAAATCCCTCGGGTGTCCGCCCCCACATCAACGGATGGATGGACTGACTGACTGATTGATCAATTGAATGATTGAGTTCTCTTCAATTCAATCCTTTCCAAAGGAAAGAAAACCTGAAATTCCCTCCGAATTCCCAAATTCCCACATCAACACCTCTCTGCCCCTTCCAGGCCCTGCTCCCATGGGAACGTCACCCAGAATTCCAATTCCTTGCTCAGGGATCTTCTCTCCGGGAGCTGCCAGGACTTTTCCCAGTGGGAAACTGAGCAGGAGGGAGGGATGAGCTCCCCAGAGCAGCCAGGGATGGAGGGAAGTGGAAGGATTTCCTAGGAATGGCTCCGAACCTTCGGGATTCCTGTCCCTGGATTGGGGTTTGGCCTTTCCCAGATTTGTGGCCATGCCCCAAAATCCCAGGGCGGGGCCTCGGGGGGATTGGGAATCGCATTCCCAGCCCCCATTCCCAGCTCCTATTCCCACATTCCCAACCCTCATTCCCGGATTCCCAGTCCTCATTCTCCCATTCCCAGCCTGCACTTCCAGCTCCCATTCCCACATTTCCAGCTCCCATTCCCAGCCCTCATTCCCGCATTCCCGGCTCCCGTTCTCGCATTCCCAGCTCCCATTCCCATCTGTCCCTCCCAGGTTTTTAGGGAATGCTGCCATGGAGCGGCCCGGGAGCCTCGGGATGGAGCGCTTGGCCCCGGCCCCGGCCCCCTCTGGATCCCCCTGGGAACGCCGAGATCCCGCCTGGAAAAAACCCCGGGATCGATCTGGCTTCCACAGCCGGGCCGGGAGCGAAGAATTCCAGAGGCTCCCTCCCCGCGCGCGGCTTCCATCCCGAATTCCTCCGGGATTTACCTGGCAGCGGCTGCTCTGCCCCCGGGTCCGGGATTTGGGATCATCCCCGGCCGAGCGGAGCGCGGCTTCCCCGGGCGATTCCCGCAGGAAGGGCGGCGCATCCCGAGGGAGAAGCGGCAGAATTCCCGAGGGGAAAGCGGCGCTCCTGGCACAATTCCTGGCAGCATTCCTGGCAGAATTGCCGGCTGGAGCAGCAGGGCCGGGATGGTTCTGGCAGCAGCGGAGTTAAAAATCCCTGGATCCGAACCCGGGCTGCGGGAAGGGACAATTCTCTATTCCCAGTTTAATTAAATTCCAGCCGCCGGGAAAAGAGGGAATTTCATGGAAAAGGAATTTCATGGAGAGGGACTTTAATAGAGAGGGATTCTCATGGAGAGGGATTCTCATGGAGAGGGATTTTCCAGCTTTTTTTTTTTTTTTTTTTTGCGGGAAGGGCCCTGAGCTGGATGAAGGAAGGAAGCCGGGGGGGGGGGGTCGGGATGGGAAGAGTTTTTCCATGGGGATATCATTCCAAGGTTTGCTTTGTTCTCTGGGGATGCGAAGAAAGCCAGGAGAGATCCCACGGCTGCCGGGCTGGAAAGGTTTGGGGTAAATAAAGATAAAATAATCGATAAAATAATTGATGAATCATCGATAAAATAATTGATAAAATAATTGATTAAATCCCGGAGCTTTGCCGTTAGCGGGATGTTTAAATTCCTGCTGATTTTGGCCCCCAAAAGCGCTCGGGGAGATTTGGGAGGAAAAGAGGAGGGAGAGGGGATGGGGGAGAGAGAAAATTTGGATCAGGGGCGCCTGGAAAGGTGCAGGAGCCGCTTCCAGCGGGAGCTCGGGACCTGCGGAGCCCCCCGGGACAGGGGCGGGGACAGAGGAGACAGAGGGAAGGGACTGGGGGGACCGGGGGACAGGGGATGGACAAGGGGAGGCGACTGAGGGACCCAAGGGGAACCAGGAGAGGGGACAGAGGGGACAGGGGGTACAAGGGGAGGGGACAGAGGGGAACCGGGGGAAGGACTGGGGGGACTGGGGGAAGGGACTGAGGGGACCGGCTGAAGGACTGGGAGGATCGGGGTATCGGGAGACCGGGGACTGAGGCACCGGAGTTGGGGACAGCGGGGACAGGGGAGAGGGATCGGGGTGGGGACAAGGGGAGGGGACAGAGGGGCCCAAGGGGGGCCGGGGCAGGGCTATCCCCGGGCTGGCTCTGCCCACCCCGCTCTGGCGCCGCCCGCGCCGCCCATAAAAGCCCCGCTGGTGCCTCGCCCGCCGCAGTCGGGTCCGCGGCACCGGCTGCGCCCCGAGCCCGCTGCCGGAACCGGCGGCGTCCGGAACCGAGCGCGGCTCCGCATCCTGAACCCGGGAATCTGCATCCGGAACCGCCCGCATCCCGAACCGGGGAATCTGCATCCGGAACCGAGCAGGGATCCGCATCCCGAACCGGCTGCGGCAGGAACCTGCATCCCGAACCGCCTGCATCCCGAACCGGAGAACCCGCAACCCGCACCGGGGAACCCGCATCGCGAACCAGCTGCATCAGGTACCGAGAGGAGCCGCATCCCGAACCGGCTGAATCCTGAACCGGGAGGGATCCGCACCTGCTCCGCTGCAGCTGCATCCCAGTCTGGTGCCGAACCGGAAGGAACCCGAACCGGGGAATCCGCAGCCGAGCCCGGCGGGACCCGGACCCCGAACCAGCCGTGCCATGGCCGCGCTCCCGGCTCCAGCTGCACCCGGACACCGGAGGGACCAGAACCCCAAACCTGCTGCACCCTGACCCAGACAGGTCCTGCACCCCAAACCTGCTGCCCCCGAACTGGGAGGTGCCCATGCCCTGAAGCAGCCACGCATCTCAAACTGGCTGACCCAGCAGGGCCCTGCACCCCAAAACTGGCCGAGCCAGGAGAGCCCTGCACACCAAATTGGCTGAGCCAGGAAGTCCCTGTGCCCCAAATCAGCTGATCCAGGAGGGATCTGCACCCAAAAACTGCAAATCCAGGAGGTCCTTGCACCCCAAATTAGCTGAGGCAGGAGAACCCCTCACTCCAAATCACCTGAGGCAGGAGAGCCCTGCACACCAAAACTGCTGAACCAGAAGGAATCTGAACCCCAAAACTGCTGATCCAGAAGGGCCCTGCACCCCAAATCAGCTGATCCAAGAGGGATCTGCACCCCAAATTAGTTGACCCAGGAGCGCTGCTCTCCCCGACCCGCGGTGCCGGGGCCATGGATGACTCCCCGGCGCTGGCAGCGGAGCTGGAGCACTTCAACTCCTCCCTGAACGAGTCCTGGGCCAACCCCTTCGTGCAGCCGCCGTGGCAGGTGGCCCTGTGGGCCGTGGCCTACGCGCTGATCGTGGTGGTGGCCGTGGTGGGCAATGTGGTGGTAATGTGGATCATCCTGGCGCACAAGCGGATGCGCACGGTCACCAACTACTTCCTGGTGAACCTGGCCTTCGCCGAGGCCTCCATGGCCGCGCTTAACACCGTGGTGAACTTCAGCTACGCCGTGCACAACGAGTGGTACTACGGCACGGCCTACTGCCGCTTCCACAACTTCTTCCCCATCGCCGCCGTCTTCGCCAGCATCTACTCCATGACGGCCATCGCGCTGGACAGGTCAGTGACCGGCCATCGGGTCATTCCTGGCCGGAGATCAGAGCCTGGGGACAGTGACTGGGGTCACTCCTGCCCCAAGCCCAGAGCCCGGGGTCAGGCCAGTGGCCATGTCACTCCTGCCTGGGGACAGGCCACTGACCAGGGTCATGGGGGTCACTCCTGCCCAAAGCCCACATCCCAGGCCTGGGGCTCGGCTCAGATCTGTCTGTTCCACCACAATTAACACAAAGCTCATTCAGGTGCTAAAAATAACCAAGCCCTGGCTGCAGGTGGCTTTGGGAATCCTTTGGAAGTGCTGGGAGCTTGGGAAAGGCTTTGGGGTTGGCGCAGGGTGCTGAAGGATCCTTTGGAGCAGGCTTTGCCTTCCCTTCCCTTCCCTTCCCTTCCCTCTCCACATTCAGGAATTCAGGCACAAAATGGCCTCACCTCACAAACCCCATGCCCACCCGGCCCTGCCGTGCCTGGAGCCATTCCATGGATTTGGGCTGGGTTGGGAATGTCTGAGGAACAGCTTCAGGCTGGGAAAAGCTTCCTGGTTTGGGGGGTGTCCCCAGGCAAACCCACCTGGATTCCAGGGGTGGATCCAGCGGGAGAGGCTAGAGCCTGGGATTCCGGGATTCCTCCATTCGGCTGCCAGGGTTGGGTTTTCCCTGCCCAGTTCCTGCTGGATCCCAGATCCCACTGGAGCCATGATCCAAAGCTCAGCCCGATCCTAGTAGGGCTATGATCCAAAGCTCAGGATCCCAATGGGACTGGGGGATACTGACCCCCTGGAACCCCCAGGATGTCCCTTCCCTGCTGTCCCTCCCTGTCCCGGGAATTTGGGTATGGGGACAAATCCAAGCTCTGGAGCAGCCTCGCTGATCTCTCTGTGCATTTCAGATTTTTCCAAGGCCACGTTCCTGGAGCCAGCTGGGGTCTGTCGCCTCTCCCAGGGAATAAAGAGAATTCTGGCAGGGATCCGAGGGGGGACGACACTTTTCCTGCCGTTTTTCAGCACCTTTGGCACCACTGGCTCCAAGATTCCATTTGGGAAGCAGAGCCGGAGGTGGATGAAGCTCTCCAGGCATTAAAAAACAGCCCCGGGTTTGGTTTTGTTACAAAACCCTCGCCCTAAAATCCGTGGGAATTGAGGCAATAATCAGTAAAACCCAGGATATTTCCAGTTTCTCTCCCATGGTGCTGTTCCAGGAGGATCTTTGGGATCAGCTAGAAAAGCCCCTTTGGGGCTGGGATGAATTCCAGGGATTATTTTTTGGGGTGAATAATTTAATTTACAGCCTTTGATCCACTCCGGAAAAAACAGGAAAGCAAATCCAGGGAAGCTGCAGCAAAACAGGAAGGTCTGGAAGGCTGGGGCTGGAATTTTTTGAGGATTAGCATTCCCAAAACATCTTCCTGCACCTGCAAACCCTAAAGAGAGGCTCAGTTTTCCCAAAAAATCCAGGCTCCCACTTGGAAGCTACAGCCTCCATGTACTTCAGCTACATCCCAAATTCCAGCCAGGAATCAGGAAGGGAACAAATCCCATCCTCAGCCCCTCCAGGCATCTCCAAACCTTGGAAAATTCATCTTTTCCTGTGTCTGGGACCTGACAATGGAGCTGAAAGGCAGGAAAAGCAGGGATTTATTCCAGGAGCCTGGAAGGGAGGAATCACTCCTGGCCAGCAGCAGAAGAATCTGTGGGAATGGGGAGCTGGGGTTGGGAACGGGGAGAGATGGGATCAAGATTGGGAATAGGGAGAGCTGGAACTGGGGTTGGGATTGGGAAGAGCTGGAACTGGGGTTGGGAATGGGGGGAGTCGGGATTGGGAACAGGGAGAGACAGGATCGGGAATGGGGAGAGATGGGATTGGGATTGGGAATGGATGGAGCCAGAACCGGCATTGGGAACAGCAGGGTCAGGACTGGGAATGGGCAGAGCCCAGACTGGGATTGGGAATGGGCAGAGCCAGAGCCTGGACTGGGAACGGGCAGAGCCAGGATTGGGAATGGGCAGAGCCGGGATCAGGAGCAGCAGGGCTGGGTTGGGATCCCAGTCACAGCTGGGATGGGGCTGGAATTCCCAATTTCCGCCAAAAGTCAGAGAAGCAGCGTGGAATGAGCCTCATGTTCCCAAAGTCTGGCAGGCGATGGGATCCGGAGCAAGGACTGGGAGGAGCAGAATTCTCCCCAATCCCTCTCCCTCCCTGCAGGCAATTCCCAGGGTACTGAATGGCCTTGGAAAAACTTGGAAAAGCCACCATGGAGCAAATGGGGATTGTGATTTGACCTATGGAATCCAGGAATCCTGGAATGGGGATTGGGAAGGACCTCAAATCCCATCCAGTGCCACCTTCCCCTATCCCAGGCTGCTCCAAATCCTGTCCAGCCTGGTCCTGGACACTTCTCAGGATCCAGGGGAATCCACAGCTCCTCCAGGAATCCCCCAATGGAATTTTTTGTGGGATCCATTGTGGATTTGTGGGGGATTTGTGCTGGAAGTTCCTCCATCCCCTCCTTTCCCTGGAGCTGCTCCAGCCCTGGGCACGAAAGAAAAACAGACGGAAGTTGTTCCGAACACTCTGGACAATGGCAGGAAATTCAGGATCGGGGCTGGCACCAAGGCGCCTCAGGAAAATCCCAAAGAACTCAGGGCCCAGCAGTTCCCTTGGCTCCCAAATTCTGCCCCCCCATCCTTTGTTTTCCCAAAGGGAACACTGGGATTTTCCAGCCCTGAATCTTACTTTTCACAAAGGGCACACTGGGACCTTCTAGCCCTGATTCCCACTTTTCCCAAAGCTGGATCATTGAGATTTTCCAGCTCCCATTCCCACTTTTCCCACAGCTGTAACTCCGGGATTTTCCCACCCCAATTCCTGCTGTTCCCAGACCCGGAACTCCGGGATTTTCCGGCCCAAATTCCCATTTTTCCCTCACAGGTACATGGCCATCATCCACCCGCTCCGGCCGCGCCTCTCGGCCACAGCCACCAAGGCGCTGATGGGGCTGATCTGGCTCCTGGCGCTCCTGCTGGCCTTTCCACAGGGATATTTCTCCATCACTGCCGAGCTCCCAGGACGCGTCGTCTGCCTCGTGGAGTGGCCGGAGCCTGGAGGAGCCGTGTCTGGAAAAACGTGAGTGGGAACGGGCTGGGAGCAGGGAAATCCACAGGGAAATGTGGGAAATGGAAGGGAAATGGAGGGAGGAAAAGGAGAAGGAAAAAGGAGAAAGGAAAAGAAGGAAAGAAAGGGAAAGGAAAGAGGAAAAGAGAAAAAGGGGGAAAGAAAAAGTAGGAGGGAAAAGGGAAAGGAGGAGGGAAAGAGAAAGGGAAAAGGGAAGGGAAAGGGAAAAAGGAGAAAAGGAGAACAGAAAAGGAAAGGCAGAGGAGGAAAACAAAAAGAAGGAGGACAAAGGAATGGAGGAGGGAAAGGGAAGGAAAGGGGAAAAGGAGAAAAAGGAAAAAGGAGAGAAAAGGGAAGAAAAAGGGGAAAAGGAAAAGGAAGAGGGAAAGGGATAGGAAGAAAAGAAAATGGAGGAGGACAAAAGAAAGGAGGAGGGAAAGGGAAAAGGGAAAGGGAAAAGGGGAAATGAAGGGGAAAAGAAAGAGGGGGAAAGGAAAAGAGGGGAAGAGGAAGGAGCTCCCAGAATTTCCGAAGGGTCTGGGTATGGTTTGCCGAGGGGAGTTAAATGTCAGGTGTTGAGGAAAAAAGCAGGGGGAAGGAATAAAATAGGGAATAGAAAAGGGAATGGAAAAGGAATATAAAAAGGGAATAAAAAAAGGGAATAAAGATGGGAATAAAGACAGGAATAAAATAGGGAATAAAGAAGGCAATAAAATAGGGAATAAAAAAAGGGAATAAAGTAGGGAATAAAGAAGTGAATAAAATAGGGAAATAAAAAGGGAATAAAAAAAGGTAATTAAAAAAGGGAATAAAGAAGGGAACAAAAAAGGACTTTGTGATCTCTAGCCCTGAGGAGGGAGAAATTTGGGCTGTGGAATTCTGCTGGAGCCAGGGCAGGTGTCCAGATCCAAGAGTGGCCAGTGCCAACCCGCCCCCCCAGGTGTCCTTTGTCACCTCATTCCCAGAGTGGCAGAGAAGGACCCGGGGCCAGAGGGCTCTGGGGAGGTTTTCCAACCTCATTCCATCCTTGGGGGTCCCTCCCAGCCCAGAATATTCCAAGATTCCCAGCCCGGAATGAGGCAGCCACTGACTGGGACAGATCATTCCAGTGACATTTCCAAAGGCTGATCCCAAAGGAGAACATTAAATCCAAGAGGGATCCACGGTCCGAAGCTGGGAAAGCTGGGAAAACTGGGAAAGGAGATCCCTGGTAGCTTCAGGATGGGTAAATCCCCAAAAAGAATTCAGGGATTAGGAAGAACTTGCAGCTTGGCAGCATCTCAAATCCTCGGGAATTCCCTGAGTGGATCCCGGGCTGGGATTTGCCTGTCCTAAATAATTCAGGACAGGTGTTTGGGTCATTCCAGAGGTGCCATTCTAGCCCTTTCCCCGCTCCATGGCCTCAGAGTGGTTATTCCGGGAACGCTGGTGGCAGCTGCTCCATTTGCGGCGCCAGGAGGAAAAAATTCCATCCTTTTTCCAGTTCCCAGGGCAAACAGGAGGAAAAAAACAGGGAAACAGGAAAATTCCAATACTTTTGGGAGGAAATTCCTTTGGAGCACTTCTGGGGAGCACAACCCTGGTGCAGAGGTTACCAGAGCTCTTTTTTCCTTGTAATACATCCCTGTTTTCAGCTGGAGTCGATAATTCTGCAGAATTCGATCCAACCATCGATCCCTGTTTCCCAAAGGGATCAGGAATTCCATAGCAGCCATTTGGGGTTTTCAGGGAAGGGAGAAGCCACCCCTGGATCCTCTGGGAATTCAGATTCCCCAGGGACATCCCTTCCATGCCAACATTCCCAGGAATTGCCAGGGAAAAGGAGGCAGCAGCTCCATCCTCCGTCCTCCCGCAATTCCCTCTACCCCACACCAGATCCTAAAACCCTTCCAGCTGCAAACCCCGATTTTCCCTGAGTGCTCCAATCCCAGGAATTCTGCAGGCAGAACAATCCCACTGCTTTTTCATGCCTGACATCCCAAAAGAATTCCCAGAGCTGTCTGGAACAGCTCCCGTAGCCCAGACACCTCTGGCATTGAGGCTCTGCACTGCTGACGTTATCCCGCAGCTCCTCCAGACATTCCTGCAGCGCTCCGAGGATCTGGAATTCCATGGGAACCACAACAAAATCCTCCTCTGGAGCCACTGAGACGCCTCTGGAATGAGCCAAACGAAATTCAGCCCCGCAAAGCCCATCCCAAATGGAATTAGGGCCGGGAAAATCAGATTCCAGTACCGAGCAGCAGCGGGGCCAGGCCCAGCCCCGTTCCCTGTGGGGGAATTCCCAGAGCTGTTCCTCACTTTCCAGAGCTGGGATTCAATCCAAGCTCCCAGGAAGAGGAGCAGGAGCAGGGATGGGAGCAGTTGCAGGGCCTAGATTGGAGATTGGAGTCCAAGTCCTTGGAAAGATGCAGGAGCTGGGATTGGAGCCCAAAAACCCACCCAGAGGCCACAAAGCCTTGGGAATAAAATTCCTACTAACCAGTCAGGATTTGGGAAGTTTTCCAAGCTGCCACCAGCTACGTTTGTGGATTTAGTTTTTAGGGAAGAGAGGATTTTCCGGGATTTTCCACAAGGTCGGAGCCTCCGTCCCCTCCTGTGGTTAAACATGGAATTATTGGATTTCGATTTCCTCTTAAACCAGCTTCTCTTTTAACAGAAGTCCTCACTGATCCACAGCATTCCCAGTGCTCCCACGGCATTTCCAATGCTTTCATGGCATTCCCAGAGTTCCCACAGATTTCCCAATGCTCCCACAGCATTCCAAACTCTCCCACATCATTCCCAGTGCTTCCATGGCACTCCCAGTGCTCCCATTCCTGGTGTTTGCTCCACAGGAAAATCCTTTTTTCCTCTCAATGTTCCCATCAGTTCCTATTCCCAAATCCCACTTTTCCAGCAGGAATTCCAGCTGAAGGGTGGGAGCAGAGTGCATCCATCCCCAGGATAATGTGGGAAGTGAGGAGATGAGGAGTGAGAGAGAAAACTCAGCTCCAAACATCCTTCCCAGAGGAAATTCCCAGGAATTTCCCAGCTACGTCCCATCCCAGGAGGTGCCAAGGGGAAAATCCCCCCTGTAGGGGCTCAATCCAGGTGGAAAACACCCCCAGGGGGTAAAGTGATCCAAGAGGGGGAAAACTCACTTTTCCCAAGAGCAGGACAAGTCTCCCGAGGTTTTATTCCATACGGGGAGGGGAGGGATCCAAAATAGAAAAAGGGGGAAGACTGGGGGGGAAAGCAGGGAATTCTTCCCAGCCCAACCCTGCAGAAATTCCAGAATTGTGCAGGATTAGGAATTGTGCCAAATCATCTTTCCGAGTGCAGCTGTTTTCCTCCAAGCTCTACTTGGGACAGGCACCGGATCCTCAGATTATCCCCATTTTTTTTCCACGTACCACTTTTCTGTGACCATTCTGCTGGATCCTCAGGGATTATCCTGGTTTTTTTCCAGGTACCACTTTTCCATGACCGTCCTGCTGTACCTGCTGCCGCTGCTGGTGATCGGCTGTGCCTACGGCGCTGTCGGCCGCACGCTCTGGGCCAGCGCCATCCCCGGAGACTCCTCCGACCGCTACCACGAGCAGGTGTCGGCCAAGAGGAAGGTGAGGAATTCTGGGTGGGGCTGGATACAGAATTCCTGGCCAATCCCAACCACGAGCAGTCTTGACAAGAGAAAGTGAGGAATTCTGGGAGTGGCTGGATCCAGAATTCCTGGCCATTCTCCCCAAGGTAAGGAATTCTGAGCATGGGTGGATCCAGAATTCCTGGCCAATCCCAACCATGAGCAGGTCTCAAAGAAGCAAAAAGTAAGGAATTCTGGGAGGGGCTGGATCCAGAAGTCCTGGCCAATCCCAACCACAAGCAGTCTTGGACAAGAGGAAGGTGATGATGCTGGATCCAGAATTCCTGGCCAATCTCCCCAAGGTAAGGAATTCCAGGCATGTCTGGATCCAGAATTCTTGGCCAATTCCAACCATGAGCAGGTGTCGGCCAAGAGGAAGGTGAGGAATTCTGAGAGGGTCTGGATCCAGAATTCCTTGCCAATCTCCACAAAGTAAGGAATTCCAGTCACATCTGGATCCAGAATTCCTAGCCATTCTACCCAAGGTAAAGAGTTCTGAGTGTGGATGGGTCCAGAATTCCTGGCCAATCTCAACCATGAGCAGTCTTGGACAAGAGGAAGGTGAGGAATTTTGAGTGTGGATGGATCCAGAATTCCTGGCCAATCTCCACAAGGTAAGGAATTCTAGGCACGTCTGGATCCAGATTTCCTGGCTAATCCCAACCATGAGCAGGTCATGGCCAAGCACAAGGTAAGGAATTCTGGTCATGGCTGGATCCATAATCCACAGCCAATCCCAGCCAGTCCCAGCCCCAAACCCTTCACTGGGGAGGGTCCTCACCGGGAGCAGGGGAGGACTTGGTGGCTGAGGATGGAGCAGGGTCCTCTGGACACTTCCTCCAGAGGTGTGGGTCAACCAAGATGTTGACCATGGGTTCCCAATTGGAAAGGCCATTCCAAAGGGTGGGATGACCATTGAATGGGCTTAGGACACCTTCTCCACAGGTGTGGTTTAACTGAGACATTGACCACACATTCTCAGTCGGAAAGGCCATTCCAGAGGGTAGAATGACTGTTGGAGGGGTTTAGGACACCTCCTCCACAGGTGTGGTTTAACCAAGATGTTGTTCCCAGTTGGAAAGGTCTCCAAGGCCCAAAAGGTTGGAATGACTGATGGATGAGTTGAAGATGGAGCAGAGTCCTGTGGGCATCTCCACAAATGTGGTTTAACCAAGACATTGACCACAGATTCCCAGTTGGAAAGGCCATTCCAGAGGGTGGAATGACCAATGGATTGGGTTTAAGACACCTCTACGAAAGTGGTTTAACCAAGATGCTGACTGCACATTCCCACTTGGAAAGGCCATTCCCAGTCAGAAGGGCCATTCCTGAGGCTGGAATGGCTGCTGCATGGCTCTCCTCCGTGGCAGGTGGTGAAGATGATGATCATCGTGGTGTGCACCTTCGCGGTGTGCTGGCTGCCCTACCACGTGTACTTCACACTGCAGTACCTGCGGCCGGAGTGGTACCTGCGGAGATCCATCCAGCAGCTCTACCTGGCCGTCATGTGGCTGGCCATGAGCTCCACCATGTACAACCCCATCATCTACTGCTGCCTCAACGACAGGTGGGAGCACTGCGTGAGTGGGAACACACTGGGGGAGACGTGGAGCGGGGTCCCAGAGGAGAGGATGGATGGGGTTTATTGGGATGGTTCTGTCCTGCCCTTTGCCACTTCCAGAAGAGGTGGGGGAGACACAGTTCTCACCTGGAGTCTTTCCTAATCCCCATGGATTCTGAGAGCAAATATCAACTAAAACAATTCCAACTCCTAATTGAGGTTTAGAGTGGGTTTTCCATTTCTTAGGGGGCTTTTCCATTTCTCAGCAAGTTTTCCATTTTTCAGGGTTTTTTTTGTTTCTCAGGGAGTTTTTCCATTTTTCAGGGGGTTTTTCATTTCTCAGGGTGTTTTTCCATTTCTCAGCAGGTTTGTCATTTCTCGGTGGGTTTCTCATTTCTCCAAGGGTTTTTCCTCCGCTTAGTGAAAGATGGCAATTCTGTCATGTTTAGAAAAGCTTAGCTTTATCTTCCCCTTCCTTTGGCCATGTCTATCCCAATTCCTTTGGCCACATCCATGTCTTTCTCAATTCCTTTGGCCACAACCATATCTTTCCCACCTCCTCTGTCCATCTCCATCCCATTCCTTTGCCCATCCCCATCCTATTCCTTTGGCAATCTCCATCTCATTCCTTTGAGCATCTCCGTCCCATTCCTTTGGCCACATCCATGTCTTTCCCACCTCCTCTGGCCACATCCATCCCACTCCTTTGTCCATCTCCATCCCATTCCTTTGGCCATCTCCATCACATTACTTTGTGCATCTTCATCCCATTCCTTGGCCATCTCCATCCCATTCCTCTGGCCATCTCCACGCCTCTTCTCACCCATGTCCGTGTCTCTCTCAACTCCCTTGTCCCATTCCACATCTCTGCCGTCCCTGTGGCCAGGTTCCGGGTGGGATTCAAGCACGCGTTCCGGTGGTGCCCATGTGTCAGTGTTGGCGAGTACGAGGGGCTGGAGCTGCGCTCGGCGCGGTTCCTGCACACGCACAGCTCCGTGTCCAAGCTCAGCCGCATGGACACCACCACCGTGGCCTCGGCGCTCGGCACGGCCGACGAGGAGCTGGACGAGCCCGGCCGGGCCGAGCGGCTCTCCCTGGACATGACCTCCAACGGCTCCTCCCGCAGCGACTCCAAGACGGTCTCCGAGAGTCTCAGCTTCTACTCCAACACGCTCACCTAGGGCTGTCCCCTCTGTGCCACCAAGGTGGCACCGCCCTTGTGCTGTGCTGGCGTCTCCTGCGCTGGTTTCCCGTCTCTTTTCCCTGGGATGAGTTCCGTGTGTTCTGTTGGAATGTTTTCACTGCCTGGTTGGAGATGGAGGGCATGCAGGAATGGGACAGAGCCGGGTTTTTCTCTGGAATTCCAGCACGGGACGGCACTTCCATGCTCTCTGCGAGGCAGGAGGGATCTCTCAGTGCATCCCACCCCATGGAAAACAACCCCATCCTGCACTTCCCTCCTCCCATCCTTAATGTCATTCTCCCTGATAGATATCCAGGGGGATCTTGAACCCCAAAATCTCAAAAAGGCTTTTTCCACCTCTGTGGGGAATCGTTGGCCACAGCACAGATCCAAGACTTCCTTCATGGCCTTGGATCATCTCCAGCATCCACATCCCACTGCTCCGTGGTCTCCTGCTGCTGCTCCAGATGTGCTCATCAGAACAGAGATTCCGAAAGGATCTCCTGAAGGATCTCCCAAAGGATGTCTGAGCTGAGCTGGGCTTTAGCTGCTGTTCCTCAGCCACCACAAGGAATTCCTGTGATTCCCTAGAAATCCAAGGTGATGCCTCTTGGATGGACTCTGGAATGCCATGGAGCTCTGGAAAAGGAGAGACCACCCTGAAAGTGATTCCCGCCCCCTGGAAATGGATTCCATCCCAAAAACAAGGATTGGAGGGAGATCAGGAATTCTCCAGAACTGGTTTCACCCCCAGGGTTCGGAGGATTCCTTTCCACCTCCTGGATTTTGTTTTAATCAGGGCATTTTTTTTTTCCTTTGCAAAAACCATGAGGTTTGTGATGTGTGTATGGATTTATTGAATATTTCCCTTCTGATGGATAATTTTCCCTGGACTCCTCCAGTGGATGAACTCACACCCAGAGTGAGGAGAAAAGGAAATGAAATCCCAAGTGGATAAACTGGGCTTGTTGGGAACAAAGCCACAAATCTGGGGACAGTTTGTGGGGAATTCACTCACAGTTGCTGCTCCAAGTTCTCCTTTGAGGTGTGGAAATCAGGCTCCTGAATAGATTCACTGGAAGGCTGGAGAAATGAGGGATGAACTCTGGAGAAATGTGCCAGTCCCTGCTCCATTCCCATTTCCTGGAATGGCTGAATCCAGAGGCTTTTCCAGGTGTTTTAGGCAGATCTCAAATCAGAGATTCAGTTCCAAAGATGGGGAATTCCTTTGCCTCTTCCCTGGGACCTGAAAAGAAAATCAGCAGATTTTTTGGGGGGTTGGGAATCCCCCAGAGCTTTGCTCCTACCCTTTGGAAGCACCCGGAGAACTCCCCCATCCCAAACCTCAAATCCCAGCCTGGAGCCACCTTCTGATCCTGAAACCTTTGGTTTCAAACTCAGCTTTGTATCCTGAAATGCAGAAATTCCCATTCCCACTGAACAGGAGCAGCAAATCCCAGATCTCTGCCCATCCACCCTTGGGATCTGCTCCAAAATCCACCTTTAAATTCCCCCTTTACCCTCCATTCCATGTGGGACCATCCCTCCCCCAGCACCAACCCCTGGATTTGGGGATTTTGTTGCATTTCGGAAATTTTGCTGGATTTGAGTATTCAAAACAGGTCTGTTCCTGGTTTGGTTCTGTTTGGCAGTAAAACCCCGGCGCCTTTGGAAGTCACAGCCAAGGATCCGGCGGTGCCTTTGGAAGCTGAAGCCAAGGACCCATCCGGGAGCAATTCCCATTGTTCAGAGCATTTTTCTGGGATTGCCGTGGATACAAGGCCCGCCCCGCCCATCCTTGTCTTTATTGTTGTTTTTATTTTCTGTCCCTCGAGGGCTCCTCATGGCCGAGCATTCCAGGATGGAAGTGCAGGATCTGCTGTTTATGGAGCGTTCCTGCACGGAAAGATGGGATTTGGGTTTTTTGGAATTTCCACGTCCTTGCTGGAGCCCTGGTGTGAGGTCACAGAGCCTGGCTCAGGAGCTCCCTGGGTTTATTTTCCATTAAAATCATCATAATCAAAAAAAAAAAAAAAAAAAATAAAAAAAAATAAAAAAAAAAAAAAATCCAATTTTCAGCCTTCAGGACCCACCGTGGACCCTTCCAGCCTTCCCCATTCTGGGATTCTGGGATTTTGGAATTTGTTCTTCTCCCAAACACCTCACCCTGCCCCAAAATCCCACATCCAGCTGAAAAATGGACACAATCATAATGCAAAATTTAGCATGGGAATCCCTCTTTTCCTTGGAATGTCTACCCCAAATTCCTGTAGAATATCCACCCCAAATCCCATTCCTGTGAGATATCCACCCCAAATCCTGTTCCTGCAGAATATCTACCCCAAATCCTGTTCCTCTGGAATATTCACCCCAAATCCATTCCTGTGACTCTGACATCCCTGGGGAATTTGGGATTTGGGGTGGCGGCAGCTGGAAGGAGCTTTCTGGGAAGTTCTTCCCATGGGAGCAACCCAAAAGAGGGGGAACCCAACCGTCCTTCCCAAAGTATCTCAGGATTGTCCCAGCGTGGATTTTCATGTATAAATATTCCTTTGATGTGGAGAATGGTTTGTTATCCCTTAACAAGGGGAGGACAGGTGGGAGCAGGAAGAGGTGGAAAAGGTGGAAAAGTTAAAATTCCATTAAAAAGATGGATGATGGGTTTGAGGCACCCTCGGTGGGAGGGGTTTGCCCTGAAATGTCACCAAAACAGGAAAAGGGACAATTCCCAAAATTCCTCCTCAAATTCAGGGCTGGGAGCACAGCACTGATTCCAGAATTGTGGAAAAGGCTCCAATCCCTCCTGGAAGTGCGGGTAGGGCTCAGGGCTGCTCTCTTCTCCAGGTGATTCCTGGTGTTTTCCAGTGTCCCTGATGGATCCTGGCTCCCTTTCCCAGGCTGGGCTTCCCAAATCCCACTGCTCCACTGGGGATGTGCAAGCCATGCTGCTCCAAGCCCTCTGTGTGCTGATGGTGGAACATTCCAGGTGGGAATTGCAAGAGCATCCAGCCCCTGCTGGCAGTTCCAGCCGGCTGGAATTCTGGATTTTAATTAAAGCAGCGCTCCCAGGCTCAGCTCCATCCCACAGGCCCAGTAAACTCTGGCTGTTGGTTTTCCATCAGTGATTTTATCCAGAAAAAGGAGGGAAGAGATGAACCTCCACACACTCCCAGCAGAGCTTCCCGTGAATGCCGGGCTGGATCCTCTTTCTCAGTGGGATTCAGATCCCAATGGTGCTGTTTCCTTCATTGGGATCATCCCATCCCAGCAGGATTCACATCCCAACAGAGCCATTTGCTCCATGAGGATCATCCCATCACCGTTCCCAGTGGGATTCAGACCCCAACAGATCCATCAGGATCATCCCATCCCAGTGAGATTCAGATCCCAAGAGATCCATCAGGATCATCCCTTCATCATCTTCCCCAATGGGATTCAAATCCCCACAGAGTCATTTGGGATCATCCCTTCCCACTGAGATTCAGATCCCAGCGGATCCATCAGGATCATCCCATCCCCTTTCCAGGGCTGTCCCTAATGGGGAATTTCTCACTCACCCCATAAAATGAGGTTGACCCTTTATTGGATACAAAATTCCCCCTCAGCCACACAAGGAAAGGGAATTCCACATTCCTTCCATCTCCAAGTCCATGGGAAACTCCAAAAATCAGGGGGTGACTCCAAAAAAACCCAAATTTTGTCATTTTTGGTGCTCTCCAAGTGGGATCTGCAGCTTTGAGTGAGCCCATCCCGCTGAATTCCCGCTCTGGTTCAGCCTCATTACCATGGATGCATTCCAGCATTTTGCATAAATGTTTGCTTAATGCCGAGTCCAAAATATCCCAGAAAATTAAAAAAAAAAAAAAAATTAAAAAAAAAAGAAAAAAAGGCCAGGAATTCAAGGCAGCTCCTGGCTCACAGGGCGGATCCCGTGGTTTCCATGGCACCCGGGGGGCTCTGGGATGCTTCCCAAAAAATCAGAGCTCAGGGAGGAACAATTTGGATTTGAGACATCGGGATGGAAGGGAATTCATGTTGTTCAGGAATCGCAAGTCTCATTTTGGGGCAGATTTGGGGTTCCTGGAGGGTGGAGAATTCCAGCTTGTTCCCAGCAGTAATTAGCGTTAATTACCCTGGTAATTACAGAGCTCCGAGCAGGAGCTGCTGGGAGATTTCAGAGACTGGGAACCAACCCGCGCTGGGTGGGAATTTGGGGTGGGAAACGAGGAATTCAATCAGATTTGGTTTCTCAAAGGCTGAGGAGCCTCCTGGGCATCGGAAATTCCAAAGGGAAGGAAGGGAAAAGGGGAGAGAGGGAATTGCTTCCACAGGATGGTTTAATTAGAAATAAATTATTCATTGGAGCAGCCGGATGGGCAGGAAAGGTTTGCTGGAGGATTTAAGGAATCCTGGGGGGATTCGCACTCTAAGCCAAGATTTTTTAGAAAGAAATTTCTCCGTGAGGGGCTGGGATGGAATTCCCAGAGAAGCTGTGGCTGCCCCTGGATCCCTGGGAGTGCCAAAGGCCAGGTTGTACAGGGCACCAAAAATCTGGGAAACCCTGGGATTTGTGGTACAGGCAGTGGGGATAAAACAAAGGGGGATGAGAGAGCCAAAAATCTTGGAAATCCTGGGATTTGTGGCACAAAAACTGGGGATAAAATACAAGGAATGAGAGTGCCAAAGGTCAGATCCTTACTGCTCGTTGGGAATGAGGGACCATTCCCAGGGAATGAGGAGCAGGGAGAAGAGATTGGGGCCATCCCGAGGTCTGTCACTCCCAGAGCATTCCCACTAAAGGGAAAAGAATCCATCTCAGCTGCATGTGAGTGCTGTGTGCAGCTGCCAGGCAGAACAACGCTTCCCAAGAAAATCTTGGAAAGATCCAACCCATTTCCCTCTCCCAAGCTTTTCATGAGCCTCCAGCTGAGAATGCAGCACTGGAACCGCAGCCAGAGGGGATGGACACGGCCCTGGGAGGGGAAAGAAGGGGGAGAATGCGCTGAAATCCCAAATCCAAGGCCTTTTCCAGGCTTCCATTCAGGGAATGGGCAGGGAATGGGCAAGGAATGATCTATGGATGGTCAGGGAATGGGCAGTGGATGGTCAGGGAATGGGCAGTGGATGGTCAGGGAATAGTCAGGAAAAGGTCAGTGAATAGACAGGGAAGGGGCAGGGAATGATCAGTTAGTCCCAGGGGTGGGAATCCCTGCCCATTCCCTGCCCATTCCAGGCAAGGTTTCCAACCCTCATTTCCTTCCCTCTTCCCAAGTTTCCCATCCCCTGCCACAGCTCAGGGACATCTTGGTGTCCCAAATCCTTCCTGAGCCCAGCTGAAAAAGGCCCAGCATTTCCCACCCCCGATTCCTTCTTCCCAGCTCCAAGGAATCCTCTCCCTGCATCCAGGAGCATCCCCGCACCCCTCCCAGGGATTTCGGGGATGCAGACCCCTCTGGAATGTGGAGAGCTGGAAATGGAAGCTTTCCCGAGTCCTGGCAGAGATTTATGGAGCCGGGAAAGGATCGAAGCCATTTGTACTATTGCTGTCACAGTGATCTATTCCCTCAATTCCCACTTCCATCCGGGAACGTTCCTGCCCTCTCCAGCACTGCTGATGCTGGGGAAAAATCCAACGCCGCCGTTGCCAGGGCAGGAATGATTAATTTGGGCATAAAACCCGTCAGAGTTCCTTGGAGTCTCCTCCGAGGGATGGGTTCGGCTGCAGAGATTGATTTGTTTACTGCAGCCACAGAAAGCGGGGGCTGCTCCCGGGAAAATACATCCCAGACTGAGCTGGGGATTTTCCAGCCTCTCCCGGTTATCCTGGAGCAGCCGAGGGAAGGGACCGACCCCATGGCTCAGCCCCCAGATTGTCAGGGGGACCAAAAAACCCCCAGAGTGCTTCAGATCCTCGAAGTTTGGGAATTGTCCAGGGCCTCCCCGGTGCTTGGAATTTTCCAAGATGATTCCAGGCTGCTCTTCCAAGGAGATTCCAGGCTCCAAGCATTGATTCCTTTGCCATTTTTGGGGTTGGATGAAGGCAGAGCTAAGATCCCTCTGGCTCTGTCCCAGTGCGGGAATTGAGCCCGGCTTCAGAGGGTTGGATCGAACCAAAATAAAAGTGGGATTTGGGGCTTAACAACCACCTCTAAATCCACATGTTCCTTAGGAAAAACGGGATTTTTCTCTTTTGATTGATGGATGGTTGTGTGTGGAATGGGTTCTATAAAAATCCAAGAGTGAATCAAGCTCGGCTCCAGATGGAGTCAAAATAAAAGTGGGATTCAGGGGTTAATGACCACCTCTAAATCGACATATTCCTTAGGAAAAATGGGATTTTTCTCTTTTGGTCGATGGAAGGTTGTGTTTGGAAGGGGTTCTGTAAAAACCCAACAGTCACTCCCAGCCTGGGGACACAGCCAGGGCTGGGCACTGCCAGGGATTGGTTTTCCCTTGGATCGGCCCTTCCCGGGAGCCTGGAATATCCTGGATGGGGGAACCCCCCCTTCCCTAAATCCAGAATTTCCCCCCCGGCAGATCCCGCGGCCCCATCCCGCACTGGAGCTCGGATTTGATGATGCTAACGGTGTTTTCCAACCTCAACAATTCCAGTTCTGTGATCCCTTGGCGGCCCCATGCGGGGAGGGGAAATCCTGGGGATCATTCCCGAGCTCCTACGGAAATCAATCCACGGCTTTTCCTCCTGCTCCCTCCAGTGGCTCAGCCGGGAAAAACCACCGGGAAAAACGGCGGCATCCAAACGCAGCATCCCCAAATCCAAAGATTCGGCCGAGGATGCTGGAAAAGCTCCTGCTCCGAGTCGATTCAAGTCCCTCTTCTCAAACTTTGGAGTGCAGCCGAATTCCCAAGCTTTGAGGGATGAATCTGACACATCCAGGCCATCCCAAACTTTTTCCTAAAGCTCCCAGAGCACAATGAATGATCTAGAAGGAAAAGTCGTGGATTTGTTTCCCCTCTTGGTGGAGCTGTGCCTCAGGCACAGAGCTCGGGGCTCCCCCAGGAATGTCCCCTCTGCCCGGGATCCGGGACCTGGAGCCAGGTGAGGGTCACAGGGAATGTGGGAATTACACCTGGAGAGTCACAGGGAACACACCTGGAGAGTCACAGGGAATATGGGAACACACCTGGAGGGTCCCAGGGAAGGCCTGAAGATTGCCCCCAGTGACAAGGTGGGGATCGGGCCCAGCCTGGGCTCTTTGATCCCAAAGATTCCAGCCTCGGTGATACCGGGACTCTGGGATTCTGGGATTCCGGGATAAGCGGTGCTGCTCCGGCAGCTCCTTCTCCTTCCGAGGGGTTCCGGGGCAGCACCGGTGGCTGTTGACCCGCTGCGGCCGCAGCCCGGCCCCGGAATTGGGGCAATCGGGCAATGTCGGGGCCGGTCCCTCCCGGGCTCCCTCAGGGCGCGGCCCCGCCCCCTCAGCCTCACGAGCGTTACTGAGCGCGCGCCGCGGTTCAAACCCACCATGCGGGGCGGGAGCGCCGCGCGCTGATTGGCTGCCAGGCCGGCCTCCGGGCGCTAATTGGTCGGAAGGCGCGGAGGGGGCGTGGCCGCGACGAAGGCGGGCTCCCCCTCAGGAGCCATGGCCGCCCGCACTCCCCGCGCCGCCGCCGCCGCCTCCATCCTCTCCCCGACCCCGCGGGCCCTCGGCAACACCGGCACCCCCGTGCTCGCCGAGTGCCCCGGCAATGACGATGAGCGCGAAAGGCGCCAGCGCCGCCGCTCCAGGGCTGTGGACGCGTCGCTGCAGGGCCTCGGCTCCCCCTCGCTCAGGTAGGGCCGGTACGTAGGACCCGGGCTGAGGGGAGAGCGCGGGCACCGACCCCGCCGGGCCCGGGCTGAGGGGGCAGAGCGGGCACCGACACTGCTCATCCCGGGCTGAGGGGGATCCCGGGCACCGACGCCGCTATGTCCCGCAGGCCCGAGAGCTGGCAGCCGCCGCTGCCTCAGTGGACCAACGCGCAGATCTCGGAGCACTACAGCACCTGCATTAAGCTCTCCACCGAGAATGTGAGTCGGGGCAGCCGCGTTTGGGCGCTGCGGGGTTTAAAATCGCTCAGCAGCGGGGTTTGAGATACCTCGGGCTTTGGCAGCGGGGTGGGACAGGCGAAGGGACCATAAAGAGCTGTCTGGTCCCAGCTGGGCCATTTCACAGCACGTGGGTTCTGTCCACACGGTTTTGGAATATCTCTGGGCAATCCCAGGTAAAAGTTCCTGTGGGACTTCCCAGGCATCAGTTCCTGCCCATTCCTCTTGTCCCATGGCTGGGCCCTGTGGAGCAGAGTCTGCATCCATCCTCCCACGTTCCCCCTTGGATATTTAAGGCTGAGATCCCCTCTCACCCCCAGCTCCCTCAGCCTTTGATCATCAGGGAGATGCTCCAGATCTCTCATCTTTGTCACCCTCCACTGGAGCTCCTTGTCCCTCCTGTCCTGGTGATCCCAGAACTGGACACAGCACCCCAGGGTGCCTCCTAGGGCTGGATCACTCCCTGACCTGCTGGGAATGCTCCTCCTGGTGCATCCCATTGGTGTCCTTGTCCCCAGGACACTCTGTTGTCCCTCAGGTCCTTCTCCACAGGGATCACCTCCAGCCTGTGCCAGTGTCCAGGGCTGTCCCTCCCCAGCTGCAGGACCTGCCTGAATTTGAATTTCAAACAATTCTCTGATGAATTTGACACAGTTCTCTGCCCATCTCTCCAGTCTCTTCCCAGAGGAAGCTGTGGCCACATCTGGGCTGGTGTTGCCCTCCCCTGGTGCCACCCAGGCTGTCCCCTCAGTCCCCAGGGTGTCCCTGGCCAGGGAAAGGGTTCCCAGCTGTGCTTTTATTGCAGAAAATCACGACCAAAAATGCCTTTGTGCTGCACCTGATCGATTACATGACCGACATCCTGAAGGAGAAGAACTCGGAGCTCACCAACTTCCAGGTCAGAGGGGTCCCTGCTGCTGCTGTATTCCCACATCCAATTAACCCCGGGCTTAATTAATGTGAAACTCCCAACACTGCTCAGGGGGCTGCCACCAAACCCCAGAAATTGGAGACACTGAGTCCTTTAAAGGCTGAATCCTCCCAGCTGTGGTGTTCAAGAGAGGGTTCAAAGTTGGGAGGCCTCTGAGCTAAAAACAAGGCTGGGTGAGGAAGGGAGGTGGTGCTGGGCTGGTTCTGATCCCAGAACTTGCCAGGGAAAAGCATCCTAGGAATTGTTGGGAGGGAGAGGTGGATTCCTGGATGGATGAACAGGGACAGGGGTTTGGGATGTGGCCCCCAGGATCTCCTGAGGGAAGGATGGGAATAGGGGCTCTGGGTTTCCCTGTGAGGTTCTTGGCCTTCCTGGTGAGATCTGGGCTTGGAAAAGTGCTTGGAATTTCACACCCTTCACCTCCTCATGCTTTGGGAAAACGGGATGATCCCAAGGGGGTGACCCTGGGGAAGGAGAGGAGACCAAACCCACCCCTTTCTGCTTCTCCCCGTTGCTGAACTTAATTCCAAAAGGATTTTTAGCTGTGATCCCCAAAAGAAAGCAAACTATGGGGAAAAAAAAAACCCTTTAGCTTTCACAATAAACCCTTTCCCTGTTATCCACTATTTTCCTGGGGATGCAGAGCACTTGGGCAATCCGCTCTGGGTTCCTCCAGGGTGGGATTTTCCTTATCCAGCTGGGAATTCCCTGCTCCTGGTGCAGGTGGCAGCCGGGACTCTGGATGCCAGCGCCAAGATCTACGCCGTGCGTGTGGATTCTGTCCACGCCGACGCCTTCAGGGTCCTGGGCCACCTGGGCAAGGAGCCAGCCCCTGCCAAGGACATGGACAGCCCCGAGGAAGGTGGGAATTCCCTCTTTTCCCCTCCAAAAACCCAGGAAATACCCTCATTTCCCACCTGGGATCAGGAGGAGCCTCAGAGCTCTTTTGGAATTGGGAGTTTTGAAGAGATTTGGGATTGATTGAATTCTCTGAGGGCTGGGAGATTCCAGATTAGTTCTCCTGGGATGCTGGAGCAGGGAGGGATGGAAGGAGGAGCTGAATCTGTCACTCAGTCATTTCAGATTTCAGTTCAGTGCGCAGTTCGGGGCCAAACAGAATCCACAAAAAGCCAACATTGCTCATCCTGAGTGAGGAATTTCAATGCCCGCTGCAGTTTATTGTACAGATTCCAGGTTTTATCTATTCTTTGGGCTATTCCAGCCATTCTGAGGTGAGATTTGTCCCTTTTCTCATGCCAGGCTCCAGCCCAGCCCCCGAGGCTGCCAGGAAAGCTCAGCCCAGGAAGAAGCAAAGCTTCAAAACCATTGAGCAGAACCTGAGCAACATCAATGTGTCCGAGGCCGGGCGCAGGGCTGAGGTGGGCTGGGACCCCTCCTCATCCTCCCCATCCTCCTCATCCTCCCCACCCCTGCTTTCCTGCTTTTCCATTCCCCTGGGAGCCGCACATGTGGGAATTCAGGCTCGGAAAAGGATCCTGGAATGGTTTGGGGTGGAAGGGCCTTAAATCCCATCCAGGGTCACCTCCCACCCTGCCAGCCCACTCCAGCCTGGCCTGGGACATTCCCAGGGATGAGCTCCAGGAATTCCATCCCAGCCTTTTCCATGCCCTACAGAAGAGGGAATTCCATCCTTCCCATCTCCTACGGGATTTGATTCCTCTTGGAGCTTCCCTTCATACCAGGCCCTTCCAGAGATGGCTGGGATTGGGATTGGGATCCTCCTGTGGCAGGAGAACCCTCCTGTCCTGGCTTGTCCCTGGATCCCAGAATCCCAATCTTCCCATGGGCAGGGACAATTCCCACTATCCCCGGCTGGGACACTCCCAGGGATGATCCAAGGGCAGAGAGGGAAAAAATTCTTCCTAAAATCCAGCACTTGGAACCTGGAGTTCCTTGAGTTGGAAGGAACACCTCAGCTCATCCCATTCCAGCACTTCCCACTATCCCAGGCTGCTCCAGCCTGGCCTGGGACACTCCCAGCGCTGGGAAGGAGAAGTGAGGATTGTTTTCCCTTGGGATCTGCTCTCCAAAAGCTCTCCCTGAGCCCTCCCTGCCCCTCTCCATCCCCTCCATTCCTGGATTTCCATCCTCATTCCTGGATTCCCATTCCCGTTTTTCCAGGTGGATCCCATGTTCCAGCGAGCCGCCGCCTCCTTTGACGAGTGTAACACAGCCGGGATTTTCCTGTCGGGGCTGCACTCCCAGAGCTTCCAGAGCCGCCTCCTCTTCCCCTCTGGGATTGTCCCTCTGCCCTCCTCGGAGAGTCCAGCCCTGCCCAGCACCGACCCCGTCACCGTGGCCAGCCTCAAAGGTGAATCCCAGACTCTTCCATGCTTTCCTAGCCTTTCCCAGACTTTTCCCTGCTTTTCCAGCCGTTCACAGTCTTTCCCAGACTTTCCCTGCCCTCATCCAGTTCCTTTTCCCATGCCTTTGTTTGGTGCTCGGATCCCTGCTGGAAAACTGGGAATTTTTGAGGTTTGAGGTCCTGAGCCAGGTTAGGAATTCCTGAGCCACATTAGGAACTCCTGAGCCAGGTGGGAATTCCTGATCCAGGTTGGAGATTCCTGAGCCAGATTAGGGATTCCAGAGCGAGGTGGGAATTCCTGAATTTTGGAACCTGTGCAGGAATTTTGGAGGTTTGAGGTCCTGGGCCTGATTAGGGATTCCTGAGCCAGGTTGGAGATTCCAGAGCCAGGTGGGTGTTCCTGCTCAGATCCCAGGAATTCCCCTATATCCCACCTCTCCACAGCCCTGCTGGCCCCATGCCTGGAGAAACGCCGGATCTGCTCCTCCCTGGCCGGATTCCAGTTCACCAAGTGGGATGAGGAGTCCCACAATGAGGTGGGTGGGGAATTCCTGAGCCAGGTTGGGAATTCCCAATCCAGGTGGGAATCCCTGAGCCACATTCCTGAGACAGGTTGGGAATTCCCGATCCAGGTGGGAATTCCTGCTCTAGTGGGGTTCCTGTGTTGCAGTCAGTGTCGGCGCTCCTGGAGAAGTTCCGGAAGAGCGAGCAGGTGTTTGATCCCAACGTGGATCCTGACAGTGAGGACGGGGAGGGCTGGGCCCCCTCCCAGCTGGAATTCCAGCCAGAATCTCCCACTGGAGAGAGGATCCAGGAATTCCAGGAGAACGGTGGCGACTCCCTCGGGACACTCGGCCACAGCAAGAGGTGGGAACGGGGATCCAGGGCCGGGACTGGGGGCTGGAGAGGAATTCCCAGTCCCTGTGAGGAGCTCACTTCCTGCTCCAGTCCTGGGTGCATCCGGGACTGTATTCTAGGAGTATATTCCGGGACTGTATTCCAGGATCTCTCTGCCTTCCAAGGAGAACTTTGCCAAATCCAGTTGTTTGTCCAGCAGAACCGAGGCTCTGGAACCCTCAGTGCCTCACTCATAGAGCTAGAGCAGGGATAATAAATCCCAGGAATTTCACAGGAATTCTGAGCAGGGATAACAAATCCCAGGAATTCCACAGGAATTCAAAGCGGGGATAACAAATCCCAGGAATTCCCAGCAGCTCCTGTGCCTTTCCAGGACTGCTCAGGGGTAATGAATTCCCTTGGGAATGCTGTCACTGAGCAGCTCCTGTGGCTTTTCCAGGACTGCTCAGGGATAACAAGTCCCGGGAATTCTGCAGGAATTCTGAGCAGTTCCCATTCCTTTTCCAGGAGCAATGGAGCTCCCTTTGGAGAGGGGGACATCGGCACGCTGAGCCTGCATGTGTCCCTGAATCCCGGGGAATATTCCTACTTCAGCCCCCGCACGCTCTCCATGTGGGCTGGCCCCGAGCACTGGCGCTTCCGGCCCCGCCACCCCCGTGAGTGTCCAGAGGGATCCTGGAATTCTGGGCTGGGAAGGGCATGGATCCTGGAATTATGGGCTGGGAAGGGCTCAGATCCTGGAATTTTGGGCTGGGAAGGGCTCGGAGCCCATCTGTGGGCAGGGACACCTCCCATTACCCCAGATTTCTCCAGCCTGGCCTTGGACACTCCCAGGGATGCAGCTGTGGATCTTCTGGGAATTCCATCCCAGCCTCTCACTTCCCTCCCAGCCAGGAATTCCTTCCCAAAACCCCTCCTTCCTCTCCAGACCTTCATCAGTTTCTGCTCTCACAAAAAGCCACGGACTCCTTTAAACCTTGGAGCTGAGGCTGAGCCCTGCTGCTCTCCCATGAAAAGGGGGGGAAATCCCTGTGGGTGACTTTTGCCTGGAAGGGATGTTCCAGTTGGGAATGAGCTGGGTGTGCTTGTCCTGGCCCCAGGCAGTGACAGACCTTTCCTTTCCCTCCTCCTTTTCCCCTATTTTTTCCCTTTTTTTCTCTCTTCCCTCCTCTCCCTCAGCAGCCCCAGGCCCAGAGAAGGATTCCCGACGGAAGCTTCCCAGGAAGGTTTTTGAGTTGGATTTCCAGGAGGACATCGACTTCCCGGCCCATTTCCGTAAGACCAAGGTGCCTGCAGAGCCCCTTTTCCCACAACAGCCCAGAATTCCCAGGATTTGGGCAGCTCTAGCTGGGGGTCGTGCCTGGATCTGGGAGGCACCTCAGCCCTGCCCCTTTCCAGACAAAACAGTCCCAATTTCTCCATGGAAGGCTGGTGGAGGTTCCCATTTTTCCATGGAGCTGTTTGATCCCGTTCCCAGGCATCCATAACTTTGGCTAAATCCATCCTGGAAAGCCAAAACATCCGGAGCACCACTCTCCCTGCAGACTTCAACTACGACCCCCAGAACATGGTGCAGCTTTTCCTCAAACCCTTGGTCAAGGTGAGAGCCTTCCCTGGGGAATTCCTGGGGATCAAGCTGGGGAGCCATCCCAGCTGATCATTCCCAAGGGATAATTCCAGGGAATTGTCCTGGGGAATCATCCTGAAGAATCACTCCTAGCACAAAACCTCTCCTCACTAAACCCTGGGAATGTTCTGGGATGTTCCTCAGGGCTGGCATCACCCAAACCCTCCTGGAAGGGCCAGAAGGGGATGATGAAGGGACAATGCCCCGGCTTTTCCCAGGAATACTTTGGGATGTTTTCCCACAGCTCAGCAGGAGCCGGGATCCAGTGGGAACCTTGGATAACGAGGCTGGGATTGAGGATTACAACTACGACAACCCCAACGACACCTCCAACTTCTGCCCTGCCCCACAGGTACAGCCCAGGGAACTCCCTGCTGGGAGCAGCGCAGGGAAAATCCATGGCCAGAGAATTCATGAGGGAAGGAATTGGAGCTCCAGGGCCCTCCAGGCTGGCCTGGGACATTCCCAGGATCGAGCTCCAGGAATTCCATCCCAGCCTTTTCCATGCCCTACAGAAGAGGGAATTCCATCCTTCCCAGCTCCTGTGAGATATGATTCCTCCTGGAGCTTCCCTTCATACCAGGCCCCTCCAGGGATACCTGGGATTGGGATTGGATCCCCCTGTGGCAGCAGAGCCCTCCTGTCCCTGTTTGTCCCTGGATCCCAGAATCCCAGTTTGGGATGGAAGGGACCTTCAATCCCATCTTGTCCCAATCTTCCCATGGGCAGGGACAGCTCCCACTAACCCAGGCTGGGACACTCCCAGGGATGGAAAAACGGGGATTTCTGCTCCCTGAACCTGCCTTGGGTTCAGCCTTCGCCCAATCCCATGGGGATAACCCCAGTCCCATGGGGAAGCTGGGCAGGAATTCCCACCCTCTGGAGTGGCTCCTGCTGTCTCTGGCTCCTCACAGGTGACTGGTGCCTCTCCTGTCCCACCTCGTGTCCCCTTGCAGGTCCCTGACAGCGATGACGATCCCGATCCCATGGAGTTCCCAGACCAGGCTGGGGACTTCCAGCTCCCGGCTCTTCCCAAGGCTCCGGAGCTTTCCAGGATCAACGGGAACATCCCGGCCAGTGGGGAGCTGGAGCTCATTGCTGAGCCACAGAAGGTCACTGGGATGGACTGGGAGCACTGGGAATGACCGTGAGGGACTGAGAATGATGGGGAGGGACTGGGAACACTGGGAATCACTGAGAGCACTGGGGTTGGAAGTGCTGGGAGGGACTGGAACCACTGGGAACTGGGAGCACTAGGAGGGATTGGGACTGACTGGGAGCACTGGGAGGACTAGGATGGATTGGGAGTGCTGGGAATGACTGGGACTAACTGGGAGTGCTGGGCTGGCAATTCCTCCCTGGCACTGGGAGCTGCTCCCTGGAACTGGGAATTCCTCACTGGGCTGGAGCAAAAACCTTTCAGCACCTCCAGGGTTAAAAATCCCAGTGCACCCTCCCCTGTGTGCAGGATTCCTGGGATTGCCAGGATTCCTGGAATTTGGCCTGGTTTGTCATTCCCAGAGGAACAATTCCCAAATTAAGTACTGGGATTGTTATTCCCACAGGAACAATTCCTGAATTAAACACCAGAATTGTCATTCCCAGAGGAACAATTCCCAAATTAAACACTGGGGGTTTGGCAGCAAGGCTGCACTCACTGTTATTCCCACAGAAAATCGGGAATGATGATAACTGTGGCTGTGGTCCCAGTGATCCTGATGATGATCTCGGACAATCCTGGATTCCCTCCCTCAGATCCATAAAATCCCCATCCACTACGCCAAGACTGCCAAGAAGATGGACATGAGGAGGCTGAAGAGGAACATGTGGGAGCTGCTGACAGAGCAGGGAACGGCGGGAGAGGTCAGGAAGGGGAAATTCCTGCTGGGAATTCTGCAGCAAATCCACCCCAATTCCATGGGGATGAACCCCAGTTCCATGGGGATAAACCCCAATTCTGTGGGGAAAAGATCCAATTCCATGGGGATAAACCCCAATCCAATGGGGATAAACCCCAATCCAATGGGGATAAACCCCAATTCTGTGGGGAAAACCCACAAATTCCAAATTTAGATAAACCTAAATTCCATGAGGAAAACCCCCAATTCCATGGGGATAAACCCCAATTCCATTAATAAACCCCAATCCAACAAGGGTAAACTCCAGTTCCATGGATAGGCCCCAATTCTGTGGGGAAAAGCCCAAATCCAACGGAGATAAACCCCAATTCCGTGGGGAAGAGCCCCAAGTTCCCCGTTGGCAATGATTGGCTGAGGCTTCCAGGGGTTTTCTTGGGAATTTCGGGGCTCTGCAGCTCCTGGATTTTCCTGAGCAGGGGGAGGACGCCGGGGAAGGGACGGACACGGAGGTGGCCGGAGAGAAGATTCTGAGTGACGTCACCAAGGATCTGCTCCACAGGTCGGGATGGGAATGGGAATGGGAAAATCCCTCTGGGTGCTGGGACAGGAATGGAACAGGGAAAATCCCTCATGGTAATGGGACAGGGAAGATCCCAAATGGGTGTTGGGATGAGGATGGAAATGGGACAGGGAAAATCCCCCTGGGTGTTCCCAGGGCAAACCCTTCCCTGGCAGGAGGAAAGCAGATCCCAGTGAGGAGCTGCGCTTTTCCCAATCTCTGCTCCTTTGCATTCCTGGCTGCTCTGGGATTCCTAGGGCTCTGATCCCGTTTTTCCACAGGCTCCCTCCTGCCATGGCCACCAACCTGTCCGTGCCCTTGGCCTTCGTGTGCCTCCTGCACTTGGCCAACGAGAAGGTGAGAGCAGAGAGACATTCCCAAAAATCCTGGGAATTCCATGGAATGCCACTCAATCCTGGTATTCCATGGAATGCAGCTCATTCCCAATAATCCTGGGAATTCCATGGAATGCAGCTCCAGGGAATGTTCCCATTCCCAGCTCATGCAGGGTTTGTCCCTCAGAGCTGTCCCCAGCATTCCAGACTCTGGATAAGGGAACAGAATCCCAGAATTCCTGAGGCTGGAAAAGCTCTCCAAGGTCACAGATTCCAAGCTGTGCTTGATCCTCACCTGGATTCCTTCCAAATCCAGGAATTCCTTGGAATTCCTCCAGGAATAAAGACTCCAACCCCCCCTGGGCAGCCCTTTCCCACCCTTTCCCGGAGGAAATTCCTTCTCCGTCCCTCACCCCCCAGCCAGTGGCAGGAGGGGTTGGGATATTCCCAAGCCTCATCTCGGGGGATTTTATTCCTTCAGATTCCAAAGGGAACAAAGCCTGGCTCTGCCAGACTCAGCTTTCCCTTCCCATTCCCAGAACCTGAGGCTGGAGAGCACCGAGGACCTGTCGGATATCCTGGTGAAACAGGGACACTGATCCAGCTCTGGGGAATCTTGGATTCCAGCAGAGCAATCCCAAAATCCCCAAATCCTGCTGCTCTCCGCACCTCCAGCAGGAAGGTTGGAATTCTGGGATGGGGAAATTTGGAATTCTGGGATGTCCTGGCTGGGCACAGGGACAGCTCAGCCGTGCCCATGCTTCCAGACGGGACCCAGCAGCTTTTCCCTGGGATTGGGAATTCTGCACCTCACTGTGAATCCCCAGTGCCTGCAGCAGAGCCTGCTCTGTGTCTCAGACTTTCCTGTCTGTATCCCAAACTTTCCTCTCTGTGTCCCAAAATTTTCTCTGTGTCCCAAAATTCCTGTGTGTATCCCAAAATTTCTTGTCTATAACCCAGATTTCCTGTCTGTGTACCAAACTTTTCTGTCCAAAATTTCCTCTGTCCCAGAATTTCCTGTCTGTGTCTCCAGATTTCCTCTGTCTGTGTCCCAAAAGTTTCTGTCTGTATCCCAAAATTTCCTCTCTGTTTATCCCAAAACTCCCTCTGTCTGTCCCAAAAATTCCTCCCTGTGTCATTCCCAGTCTTTAATTCCCAGTTTTTGGACTGACTGTTACTCCTGGCCCCTGTTCCTTCCATTCCATGGAATTATTCCCCTTTTTTTACTGTTTAAGGACAATAAACTCTGCACACTTTAGAGTGGAGCCTGGAAGGAATGAATCCCTGGAATAACCCCGGAGCAGGGTGGGGCAGCAAATGGGGACAAATCCCTGAAAAAAGGGAATTCAGGGATCAGAGGCTGGAGCAGCACCCAGGAATGGGCTCCAGGAGCTGAATTCTGGGATCAGGACCAGGGAGATCCCAGCGTCTTTGGGGCCAGGGGCTCCTCCCTGGGATTTTGGGACATACCAAGACCTGGATTCTCCTCCTGGGGCCATCCCACTCCAGGGGTACCTGGGGGTCCCCAGAGGAAGAGTCTCTTTTTCCTGAACCCCTTGGAATTCTGCTCCTGCCTTTCCTGGGAATGGTGTCCTCATGGAAGGGGTCTCGTCCTCCTGAGCCCCCTGGAATTCTCCTCCTGCCTTTCCCAGGATAAGGATCGCCAGAGGAGGGATCTCCCTGTCCTCACACCCCTGGAATTTTTCTCCAGCCTTTCCCGGGATAAGAATCCCCAGGTGAGGGTTCTCCTTTTCCTGACACCCCTGGAATTCTCCTCCAGCCTTTACTGGGATGGGGATCCCCAGAGGAGGAGTCTTCTCCTGCCACCCCTGGAATTCTCCTCTGCCCCTGGGGCTGGAGCTCCCTCAGGAACATCCAGAGCTGCAATTCCTGGCCCGCCGGGCTCTGCCCGCGCTGCTCCCTCGCTGTTCCCAGGACTTCTCCCCTCCAAAGAGCCTCGGGGGATTGTGGCGGCCTCGGCCCGAGGACCTCCCGCTCCTCTGCTCCGGGAATCGGGAGCCGCTCCTGGGGCTCCGCGAGGATCTCGGGACGGATGTGCGAGTCCTCCCGGGCTGCCAGGGGGCTGCTGCTCCGGGGATTTGAAATTCCAGAGCTGGAAATCCCAGAGGCTGCTGCTCCAGGGATTGGTGCTCTAGCGGCTGCTGTTCCGGGGGCTGATACTCCAGGGATTGAGGCTCCGGGGGATGATTTTCCAGGGATTGTTGTTCCAGGGGTTGATGTTCCAGGGGCCGGAGGGTTCCCGGTGCTCCCGCCCGGGCTGGGGGGGAGATGTGGGAGCAGAGCTGAGACTCCAGGAGTTCCGCGAAGGGCTGGAGCGATGCCGCACTCCGCGGATGCCGCTCACGCACCAAAGGCACCAGACCTTCCTCTTCACCTTCCTCTTCCCCTTCTTCCTCCTCGGAGCGGCGCCGTATCCCGGACCCGGCCAGGAACGGGTGCGGGGGCCGAGGGGTGAGGGGGCATCACCGGGAGGGGTCCCAGAACAAGGGGAGGGGTCCCAGCAGCACCGGGAACTGGTCCCAGCTCTGGGGAGGAGTGCCAAAATCAGGGAGGGGTCCCAGCACCACAAAGGGATCCCAACGCAGGGGAGGGGACCCAAAATCGGGGAGGGGTCTCAGAACAAGGGAGAGATCCCGGCAGCGGGAAAGAGTCCCAGCTCTGGGGAGGGCTCCAGGTACTGGGGAGGGGTCCCGGCACCGGGAGGGGGCTCTCGGGGCTCCCTGGGCGACCCCCGCCCCTCGGAGCTCCTCTCCAGGCGCCTCTTCAGGAACTCCCGGCGCTCTGGGGTCGGGACGGTTCCCACGAGCGCTCCACCCAGGGGTGCTCAGCTGCCCCCAGGACCTGACACGCGATCTGTGCCTAAAATCCCATTTATTCCTGAAATCCCTTCCGTTCCCGCGCCGATGGAACTGCGTGAGAGGAAACTGAGGCAGGGCCTCAAGATCTCTTCCATCAGCTCCGGACATCCCAGCCCGGAGAAAAACTAGAAATAAAAACCCGAGCGGGGCTTTTCGCTGTTTATTTCACCCGTTCTCGTTAAATCCCGGATTTATCGCGGGGAGGGCGGAAGCCTTCCTGGAAAGGGGGGTTCGGTAGAACCCGCCGCTCCTTCGCCCCCTTCCGACCCCGGGAGGGGGGACAGGAGCTCCCCCCCCAACTTCCCTCCGCTTCTGCTTTCTCGGGTTTTTGGCCCAAAATGAGTCACTGGGGGATTTTTTTTTTTCTCTCATTTTTCGGGACTCTTTCACGAGTCGAAGCGGGGGGGATTCTCGGGGGGCTGAGCCCCGACTGTTCCCCGCGAGAGAGCGGCTCCGACCCCACGGGACTGCGACTCCCAGTCCAGGGACACGGCACAGCATCCCTGGGGCGCTGCGGACCCCCGGGAAGGGGAGCGGGACACGGGCCCGGAGCATCCCGCCGTGTCCCCACCCTCGGGGTGGCTCCGCCGCGGGGAGCGGGGCTTTGGGGGCCGGAAAGTCCGGCCCAGTCATTCGGGAGGCGGGGGGAGAACCCCGAAAAGCGCGTCCGTTCCGGTAAGGAAAGAGTCAATGGCAGCGGCTCGCCCCGCTCCGGCTCGCACACGCCACTTCCCCGAGCGGGGCTGACTCATCCCGGGCTCGGTCCCGCTCCGCGACACCCGCGCGCCGCTCCGGCCGCCCCGGAGCCCGGCCCGAGCCTCCGCCGGTGAGTCCCGGGGGTCCTGGGGGGTCCCTCCGCCCGTCCCGAGCCGCGCGTCCCCCGCGCCCGCTCCGTCCCCAGCGGGGCCGGCCGGGAATCCCAAAATCCCGACGCCGCCGGGAAGCGGAGCGCGCCCCGACCCCGCGCGGGTCCCGGAGCTGCGGCCGCCCCCGCGGGCCCCCGGCCGCTCTCGCAGCCCCCTCGGGGATGCCGGGGGGGGGGGGGGGGGGGGGGGGGTGTTTGGCCGAGCCGGCGGCGCGGGATGGGGAAGGGATGACTTCAGCCCATTACTCAGCCGCCGTCACGCCTTGGCAGCGCTCCCGCGCTATTCCGGGCCGTGACGCTCCAGCCCCGCGAATTTGGGCCTAAAACAGGCGGAATTCGGCTGAGCGCGGGGATTTGGGCAAGGAGAAGGAGCCCCGGACACGCTGCGGAGTCCGCGGGGTTGGGATTTGGGATGAGTTTGAGCCCGCGCCGGGAAAGCGCCGCCGCCGAAGCGCCCGTAATTGTTGTTATTATAATGATTGTTATTATCTCATTAATTGTGTGATTAGAGCCCGGGTGCCGTCCTCAGCCCCCCACACTCCCGGCACCAGGGGTGGAGGGCGGGGGTTGTTCAGCCCCAAATCGGCCGCGTTTCGCCCCAAAACCCCGCGCCATCCTCCCCCCCGCCCCCCCCGCAAGCCCCGGCGGTTGGTTTCCTGCGCTCGGGCAGCGCTGCCAGAAAGGGAGGAAATCGCGTTAGCGGTGCCGGGAACCGAACCCGGGCCAGGGAGGCACCGCGGGGGGCGGGACACGGGGGTGACACCCGGACCTGCTCACACAGGTGGGGTTGTGACACCTGGACATGATAAACACCTGTGTGGGGCCTGGACCTGCCCACACAGGTGTGTGTGACACCTGTGTGTGTGGCACCGGGACACAATAAACACCTGTCTGTGTGACACTTGGACCTGAGTGTGACACCTAGACCTGCACACACAGGTGTGTGTGTGACACCTGGACCTGTGTGTGACACCTGGACCTGTGTGTGACACCTGTGTGTGTGTGGCACCTGCTGCACACCTGTACCTGCACACCCACACGCGCACCCACCTGCACACAGGGAGAGGCCCCTGGACGTGCTCACCTGCACTCAGGAGCGTGCTGGCGCCTCTGTGCCCGTATGAACACACCTGGCACACGTGTGTGCCCCTGCACATGCCTCACACCCACACACCTGTGCTCAGGTGTGCTCACCCACGGCCGCCGCTCCCTGCGGCTCCAGGACTACAACTCCCAGCGTGCCCCTCGCGAGGGGCGGGGACAGGCGGCGCAGCTGTCCAATGGGAGAAGGGGCGTGTTTGCTTTAGCCAATGGACATCGAGGGGGCGTGGCACCCCGCCCCTCGGGCGCGCCCCGCCGTCACGTGGCGCGGGCGTGGCCGGGAGCGCGAGCGCGGCCGGGGCGGGGCCGGGGGCAGCGGCGGGGCTCGGGGGGAACCGGGGGGCGTGGGCAGCACCTGGGGACCCCCTCTGCCCGCCCCGCTCCTTCCCCAGGTTGGCATTGCCGCTTTTGGCCGTCGTCCCGCGGTTTTTCCTCGAAAACTTTGGGGGTGCGGGGGACGTTCGGGGGGCAGCGAGCCCTGACCTGGGGGGCGGGCAGGAGGCGCGGGCGGAGCAGCTTCGGCCGCGGCCGAGTTCGGTGCCTGGCGGGCAGCGCCAAATCCTCCCGATTTACCCGCGATTTCGGGAGACCAGCAGCGATTTGGGGTCCTACCTTCCCCACTTTGTTTTTCCTTCCAGGACCCCTCCTAAAGCCAAGGCCGGCGCCTCTCCCCCATGGAGAACAATCAAGAGCCGCAAGAAGAGCCCCAAGAATCCTCCAGCACCGCCCAGCCCGCCGTGAGTGCACCCCGGCCTTTTGGGGGGGCTGCTGAACGCCCCAAAATTCGGGGAGGGAGGAGGGCGCGCAGAGCTTTGGCCGGCGGTGGAAGCGAGGATGAGGCAGAGAAATGTGAAATTCCCAGCTTTGGGTGAGGGGGGAATGGACCAAAAAAGGCATTTTTGGGGGGAGAAGTGAGCAGTCCCATGTAAACAGGATCATTTTTGTAATTATTTTTTATCCTCGTAAGGAAAAGGGGTTTGGATTTTGTGGCGCTGGAGCTTTCCCCTCCCTCCAGCAGCTTTTTAATTCGCCAAAAAAACCCAAAAAAACAAAAAAACACAACACCCAAGAACACAACACCCAAAAAAAAAAAAAAAAAAAAAAAAAAAAAAAAAAAAAAAAGAGAAAGCTTTGAACTCTTTCAGCCGTTAAAATCCGGTGTCTGTCACGAGCCGTTAAATGAATAGAAAAAACCACCACCAAAAAAAAAAAAAAAGGAAAAATAGAAAGACTAAAAAAAAAAAAATAGAAAAGGACGGACTTGGGAGCCGAGCAGCTTCTTTGCCCAAAAATAGCAACAAGTTTTATAACTCCGGAAAATGTAGAACAAACAAACGAGGAACATTTTTAGCTGAGAAAGGCGGCGGCGGCGGCGCGGGGGGGGAGCTGAATTTCTGAATTTCTGCCCGTCTGTTTTCCTGGAAGCCGCTCCTCGTGTTCTCGCCCGCATCCAGCGCTTTGACCAAGTTGGCCGCGGGCCCGGGGCTCCCCGAACGCTGCCGGGGAACGGGCCCGGAGCTCTCCGGGCTGCGGGAGGTGCGGGTGGAGCCGCAGCGGCTCCCCCAAATCTCAGCCCCGTGTCCCGCAGGACGCGCCGGGGGCCGCGGATGGCGCCCAGAGGGACAAGGCGGTGGGAGAAGGTGGGGACATGGACACGGACACAGACAAGGAGGACAAGGAGAAGGAGGACAAGGAGAAGGAGGAGGAGGAGGCTTTCCTCGTCAGCCTCTACAAGTTCATGAGGGAGCGTCACACGCCCATTGAGAGGATCCCGCACCTCGGCTTCAAGCAGAGTATGTCCCCGCCGTATGGGGACAGGGGGAGGTGGCCCTGTGTCCTCCTGACCCTCAGCATCTCCCCTTTATTCCCAGTTAACCTCTGGAAGATCTACAAGGCCGTGGAAAAGCTGGGAGCCTACGAGCTGGTGAGTGGCGCCTGTGGGAGCCGGGGTGTCCCCGGGGTGCCGGGATGTCCCTTTGGGGGGGCCAGGGTGCCCCCTGGGTATCCGGGTGTCCCCGGGGCGCCGAGGCTCACCCCTCCTTCCCTCCCTCCCTCTCGCCGCAGGTGACGGGCCGCCGGCTCTGGAAGAACGTCTACGACGAGCTCGGGGGCAGCCCCGGCAGCACCAGCGCTGCCACCTGCACCCGTCGCCACTACGAGAGGTGAGGCCGGGCCGGGGCCGGGCTCTGTCCCGCCGCGTGCCTCAGTTTCCCCCGGCGCTCACCGCGCTCCCCGCTCGCTCCGCAGGCTCGTCCTTCCCTACGTGCGGCACCTCAAGGGCGAGGAGGACAAACCGCTGCCCCCCAGCAAACCCCGCCGGCAGTACAAGGTCTCCAAGGACGACAAGAGCAAGAGGGCCAGGAAGGAGAAGGGCCGCGAGCAGGTGCGCGGCCCCCCCGAGGGGCTGGAGCGGCCCCCGACCCCCGGGCCGTGTCCGACCGTGCTGCGGAACCGGGGAAGGGCGGGGAAGGGCAGGAGGGATGGGCCCGGCCGGGAAATGAGAGCGGGACTGAGAGCGCAGCCGGAGGTGGGCGGGGAGCCGGGTCCCCCACCCACAGCCCGACCCCTGTGCCCGCAGGTGGCTCCGGACAAGGGGCAGCCGGAGGCGGCCGCGGAGGACGCGCCGGAGCGGGGCCGGGGGACAGACGGACGCTGCAGCCCGGTCAGCCCGGCCCCCAGCCCCTCGGGGGGGTGTCCCAGCCCCTGCAGGACCCACAGCGAGACGTACAAGCGCCTCTTCTCCAGCTTCTACTCCAAAGGGAACCATCCCATCATGTCCCCGCTGGCCAAGAAGAAGCTGCTGGCGCAGGTGAGCAAGGCCGAGTCCTTGCAGTGCCACAAACGCCACTGCCCCGAGGCCCGGCGGGCACCGAGCGACCCCGGCCCCGAGCCGCCCCGGCCGGGCTGCGGCCCTCGCCTGGCCGAGCAGAGGAGTCCGGAGCCGCCGGGAGCCCCGGACAGAGCTCCGAGCGCGGGGAACGAGGCGGGCCCGGCCTGCAGCGCATCCCCGGGAGGCAGAGACAGCCAGGGCTGCCCGCGGGCCGAGGACGGGGGCCCGGCCCCCGCCGTCTTCACCGGCTACTTCCACGCGTACCGCAGCGAGGGGCTGCAGGCCGGCGGCTGCCCCTCGCTCTGGGGGTACTTCCCCAACCTGAAGGATTTTTTGGAGCCGCCCTCCGCCTTCCCGGCGCGGCCCGAGGAGCCCGAGCAGCCGCAGGAGCTGCGGAGCAAAGCGGGGCGGCCGTGGGAGGGCCGGGCCGCCGCTGTCCAGGCCTGCTGGGTGCCCCCCGGGGCCGCCTTCGGCCCCGCCGCGCCCCGGGCCGGCCGCGGCCGCCACGAGGAGGAGGAGGAGGATGAGGATGAGGAAGATGATGAGGAGGACGAAGAGCCCTTCGGCCCCACTGCCACGTCACGCGCCGTGTCCCCCTTGGCCAGGGAGGGCAGGGACAGGGGGACCCGCTCGCCGGGCGGCCACCCAGGGCTGGCCAAACCCAGAGCCGTGGTGGCCGCTCCGGCCTTCGCCGCGCCGCTGCCGCCGGACGCTTTCCAGGGAGCCGCGCTGCACTTCCCGGGCGGCTTCGGGCTGAAAACGCAGGGCGTGCCGGTGGCCCCGGCGCTCTCCGTGAACCCGCTGGTGATCCCGGCCTTCCCCAGCCCTTTGGTGGTGGGCTCGGAGCTGTGCCGGCCGCTGGCCACCGGCGCCGGCCGCTTCCCCGCGTCCTACGGGAATTCGCTGCAGCCGCGGCTGTACCCGGAGGCCCCGTGGCACGGGCAGCGCTCCCGCAGCTCCCCGCACGTCCCGGCCTTCCCGCACCGGCCGTAGCGCTGCCATCCCTCCCCACGGGACAGGCCGGGTGACAAGCCGGTGACAGGGAGGGGACAATCCGGGCCGGGCCGTTTTTATTCCTGATCTCGGAGCTGTTTGTACCCGACGCCGTTGTGGCAGTGGCTCCGCTGCCGGCACCCCACGGTTCTCTATATTTTCTATATATCTGCACACAAATCTATAAAAATGGGAGCAAAAGCAGTGCTGCAGGTTTCTGTTCGTGCCGGGAGCAGTCGGGGGATGGCTGTTCTCATCCTGCCGTGCCCTAGGTCCCCACACCCAAATTTGGGGTTGGCATCGCCTCCATCCCAGGCTCTGGTGGTTTTCAGGAGCCTGGAAAGGGGAATAAACAGGGGAACAAATCTGCCTGGCTGGTCCCCACCTGGCAGAGTTTGGGGTGTCCATGATTTCTGGGATCAGGGCAGGGTTTGGGGAGATCCCTTCCCTAAACACGGAGCTGCAGGGCTGAGAACTCATCCCGTGGGGAAGGAAGGAGGAGCTTTTCCATGTCAGTGTTGGGGGAATTGCAACAATTCCACGGAACAGCAGCAGTGTGTCCAAGTGGGAACCAGCCCAGCAACAGCTCCAGGTGATTTCTGCCTCCAGGTGTGCTTTGATTCCAACAGCTCCACTGGAGCTGCTCAGGTGATCCCAAGGCTCTGTGGGAGCTCCAGGCCTTGCTGTCCCCATGGCAGCTGCTCCCACCCGCAGGGACAGCAGGAAGGGCAGAGGGACAGTGGCTCTTCCTTGTCCCCAGGATTGTGACAGCTCTGGGGGCAGCAGGAGCTGTCAATCAGCACAGAAGGACCACCTGTAAAGGCCAAGTTTGAGGACAGAAGTTGGGAACAACCGGCCCCAGGCAGTGCTGGTCACTCCGGGGTGTTGGAGACTCAAAGCACTCCTGGATCCTCCACAGGATCAGTGGCACCCCAAGGGCTCCCCTGCCCATAGGAGGCAGCCACAGGACTCCAGCTGCCCCACCAGCAGCTTCCATCACACCCTGGGAGCGAGGCCACCGGAGATGCCACAGCCCAAGGAGGTCCCAGCCTCTCTGCAGCAGCAAAACTCCAAGTTCAGGCTGGAAAAGGAGAATTGGGGTGCTGGGAAGCACAGCCGAGCCTCACTGGGAGCAGACACGGCCCTGTGGGATGCTGGAGCAGATCCCGAGCTCATCCTGGCTGTTGTCACTTCCAGCTCCAAGAGGAGGTTCTGTGGTTGGTGGGACCCCAGCAGGAGCTCCTCGGGTTTGAGGTGACCCCACACCACAGCCCTCCCTGCAGGGAACTGTGCTGGGCTGAGCCCAGAGTGCCGGTAAAGCAAAATGTCCTGTTTTCAGCCCAGAACTGCAGGGAAAAGGGGAAAGGTTCTGCAGGGCTGGGGATGCTGGCCAAGCTCAGCATCCTCCAAAGTCCTCCTGGTCACCAGCTGGTGTGGGACATGTGACAGAGGCAGAGGGACAGTCCCAGAAAGGAGTCCCAGAAACCTTGGCCAGAGGAGGGAACCCACATGGAGAAGAAATTGAGGGGGGAATCCTCGGGGTCTGCAGATTCCCCGAGGGACAGCTCCAATCTCTGCTCTGTGTGACAGGGACAGGACCCAGGGAATGGCTGGAGCTGTGCCAGGGCAGAGGCAGGCTGGATTTTGGGAAAGGCTCTTCCCCAGAGGGAGCTGGGCACTGCCCAGGGAATGGGCACGGCCCTGAGGCTGCCGGAGCTCCAGGAGTGTTTGGATTTTGGGGTGTCTGTGCAGGGCCTGCGGCTGGATTGATGATCCCTGTGGGTCCCTTCCCACTCAGGAGATTCCAGGATTCTCTGATTATTTCAGGGAGGTGCCCAGTCTGGATCCTTCCCTGGATCCTTCCCTGCATCCCTCCAATGCTCCCAAAATCCACCCTCAACAAAAGCCACCCCTGGAGTGGCCACGGCCACAAACTCAGTCCAAAAGCACAACAAATAAATAAATTAAAAAAAAAAATTAAAAAAGGAAGTTTTTATTAAACATCAACAAACCCAGAAAAACACCCCCCCTTTCCCACCTTCCTGTACCCACCCCCAGGAATGTGGGGGTCCCCAAAACCCCCAGGACAGTGTGGCTGCTACTGGCCAGCCCCACCTCGTCCCTGCAGTGTCCCCACAGCATCCCAGGGCCCCTCTCTGGGGTCAGGATGAGCATCCTGGAGGAGCCTTGCAGGACAGGCGCCACCTTGGGGTGCCCAGGCTGGCACAGGAGGCTCCAGGGGCAGGCACAGCCTCACCAATCCCACACCACAGGGGCTCCAGGGTGGTCACTGTGGAGAAGGGGACAGGGTCGGTGCTCTGGAGATGTGGCGGTGCCATCCGGCTGCAAAACTTCCACCCTGAGCCCAGTTCGTTTCCCAGAGAGAGACCCCAACACCAACCCGGGTGCTGGCACAGCCCAGGTTGGGAAACCACAGCTCCAAAACCAGCACAGCTCCAAAACCAGCCCACCCAGATCCCCTGGGAAGCATCTCCCTGCTCAGATCCCCCAGGAAGTTCCTCTCTCCCTGCACTGCCCGGGTTTCTGCCCCTACAGGTGCCTCCTTGGGGCAGAATGCTGTGGGGTTCCTGCCCAACCAGGCCTCTCAGGGTAGCCCTGAGGCTCCTGAAGTGTCCCAGGCCAGGCTGGACAGGGCTTGGAGCACCCTGGGACAGGGGAAGGTGTTCCTGCCCCTGGTGGGACTGGATGGGCTTCCCCGTACCTTCCACCCAAGGCCTTCCAGGCTCCCGTGACCTTCACCAGTGAGGACAGGGCCCCCACAGCTCAGAACTGCCCTGAATGGACAGGCTGTGACTAAAACCTGTGTCCCTCAGAGTGCAGAGGTGGAGACTTCAGGAAGGGAAAGGAATTCCTGCCTCCAAGAGCTGGACTCTGAGCTCTTCTCACACCATCCTCACCCAAAACTCAGCCCCAGCCCCAGGCCTTGCTGTGAGAACCTCCACAGGACACAGAGGTGTGGCTGTCCCACACTGGAAGGGACACCCCACAAGGTTCAACCCCCCCTGGAGCAGTTTTGGGAAAAGACAAACCCATTTTCCTGATTCTCACCTCCCAGCCACACAAACTCTCAGGTTTCCCCTCACCCTGGCATCAAACCCCGGGGAGATTCCTCGTGTGATGCCCACAGGGGAAGGAAAGGGAAGTGCCCACCCCAACGCACAGCTCAGCCCCAAATTTAAATCCCAGCTCCCTGCACAGGCCCAGCAGAGCCCTCAGCTGGAATTCGAGAGGGAATCTCAGCTCTGGATGCTGCTGAGCACAGCAGGGCCGAAGCCCTTGGGGAATGAGTGTTTTGGTTCCAGGAAGCCCAGGGGTTACGTAACCCTGCTGATGTCAGGGCTATAATTAGCAACAAAAGCAGCAGCTCCCCCATTTCCTGTCAGCACAGCTTTCAGTTTGCTTTTGGAGCAGCACTGGCACGATCAAAGCCCTGCCTTGAACACACAAGCTCAGTGTTGGAACGGAAAGTCAGGATCCATATCCAGCTCCACCTGGAAAAATTAACCCATTCCTGGAGCACTATGCCCAGTTCCATCCTTTCCCCCTGGGTGTTCAGAGGGTTTAAAGGTGACAGGGACACAAAGGGCAGCACAGCAGCTCTGAGGGGGATTGAAAAACACCAAAGCCACCTCTGACACAGAATTTCAGACCTACACAAGTGACTGTTCCCAGCAATGTGACGGTCACCAGCTCAGGGTTCCAAGCTCTGCCTTAGCTCTGAGCTCAGTGACTGCAAGAAACTCAGGAGAGTCACGGGAAGAAGGATGTGGATGCTCCCAAATCCCAAGATTTAGCCTGGAAACCCCTGGCAACAATGGATGCAGTGTCAGGTCTGAGGCAGCATCAGACGAATCAGCCTGGGACAGTGGGATGTGTCCCTGCCATGGGTGGGATTTAAGGTCCCTTTCAGCCCAAACCATTCCATGATTCCACAGGACCAGGGACAATCAGACCATGACAACACCCTGGCTCCTGTCACCCCTCGTCAGCACCCAGCACAGCCCTCAGAGCCCAGAGATGATGGAACAAGAACCACCTCAGACCCCAGAGATGGAATAGGACCCCAGCACAGGCACACCTGGGAGCAGCCCAGGTGAGCAGCCACAGCCCCATTCCCCAAGGACAGGAATTCTCCCTTACCTGAGGGCCCTGAGGCTGCTCCTCCAGCTGGGGCTGTGCTGTCCCCAGCCCTGCCTGGCTCAGGCTGCCCATGCGGCCAGGCTGTCCCCGCAGTGTCACAGTGATGGTGGTCGGGGCCTTCAGGCCTGCAGAGCACACAGAAAACATCCCTGAGACATGCTATAAATACATATTATATGATTGGTTTTTCACAAATATTAAAATAAATACTATATGTGTTATGTTAGAAAGTTATGCTGTATTAATATAGATTTTTTTAATAATAGTGTGATAAATATTTTTAGGCTACAGCATAATATTAAAATAGAAACTTTGTGATGTTAAATGTTTTTTAGTAACATCTGAACCAGCTCAAGAAATGGGAAAGACAATTAAGAAATTCCTCACATCATCCTGTCTGGGTAAAGATAATAGCAAGGACACCAAAGACTCCAAGAGGAAGAATTTATTGCCTTTGTTATCAAATAATTTGGGACTTTGTGGAGCCACAAGAAGATTTATTTTCAAGAAAGAATGGTGGGGGAGAAAAGCTGCAATTAGGCAGAAACACCTAAAGTCAAAAGGAATGTTTAAATCATGTATGAAATTTTTGAATACAGTTTTTAAAGGAAAGATCCTTTGTTAGCAAGCTATGCCTTGGAGTGGAAACACCAAGCACCCATAACTTTTGCTTTATGTCTCTCATTGTCTTATTTTTATTATTAAACTTGTAAAATTTTAACAAAAGTGAACCTTTTTTTTTTTTTTTACAGACACCGGGGATGGTGGAGGCTGCCTCCAGAGCCCCTGGGAGAGGCTGCTGGGGAAGCAGCAGTCCAGAGCAGGAGGAGCTTTAGGAAGGCTCCAGGCCGTTCCCGAGCTCACCTGCAGCCTGGTTGGAGATGTGTGCCAGCCCCGGGAGGCTGCTGGCCAGCTTGGCCAGGCCCCCGTTGGTCAGCAGCTGGTGGATGGCCGTGGGTTTGCCGGCGGCAGAGGCGCCCAGGGCCAGCGAGGTGGGCACGGGGATGGTGCGGACGATGGCGCCCATGTCCGTGCTGAGCGTGGCCAGGCTCTGCAGCGCCGCCGGCGCCTTCACGGCCGAGCCCTGCGGGGACAGACACACAGACACAGCCTGAGCTCCTGCGGGGACGGGGGAGGCTGGCACGGCCTCTCCCCTCTCCAGCAGAGCCTTGTGAGATTCCACATTTCTCCCTGGCCACGGGCAGGGCTGAATCTCCTTGGTGGGTTTGTCCCCTGCACATCTCACTTCAGCCCGAAACTCTGTGGGACTGTTATAAATGGATATTATAAAGTTGGCTTTTGCCAAATATTAAGATGAATACTATATGTATAATAACTTTGGTGTAAAAATAACAACCATGACAATGTCCTGGCTCCTGTCAGCCCCCCCTCAGCACCCAGAGATGGAACAGGAACCACCTTCCAGTCCAGAGATGGAATCTCCTCGGTGGATTTGTCCCCTGCACACCTCACTTCAGCCTGAAACTCTGAGTGGGACTCTTATAAATGTATATTATAAAGTTGGCTTTGGCAAATATTAAGATGAATGCTATATGTATAATAACCCTGCTGTAAAAATACAGGTTTTATTTCTACTATTAGCATAACTTAAACAGCAGTAAGATAGTTGATATGTAATTATGCTTGCAATTGAATGGCCTGTTTAGTTAGAATAACATCCAGGGAGCACATGATAAAAACCCTGCTGCTGACAGGCCAACTATCAACACCTCTCTGTAAAAAATAAAGACCAAAGCCCAAACTAAAAGTAACAATAAAAACACAGCCAAGAAACACCCACGCTCTAAAAAAGCAAACCCAGAGGCCATGCTAAACAGTTCCTAAAATATAAAAACTAGCTTGTGAAAAAGTTTGAATATACATGATAATTTATGAATATGCAACATACTGATGCAATAAAAGAAGTATTTAAAGAATGCCTCTGAAATAGCAGGCTCTGCTCTTGGCTGAATGCCAACTCACCCAGCCATCAATCCTTTGCTTAATTTTCTGTCTCCTAGTTAACTTATTTTTTTTATTAAACCTATTTTTTAAACTTACCAAAAAAATAAACCTTGTTTTTCACAGGGACAAAGTGACATCCCTGTGGGCACCTCACACTGAAGGGCTGCCTGGGAGGTCCCAGGCATGGCTTTTCCCAGGATGTCACAGTGAACCATCCCTGATCCCTCTCAATCTGTTCTCCAGCTCAACAGTTTGGGGGTGGCTGTGACGCCTTAGGTTTTATCTTTCATGTATTTCAGATTCTGTGCTGCCCAGAATGGTGGTGCCCAGCTGTGGTGCAGTTCTGGGGCCTCACATTCAGTGTCACTCAGCTCTTCACAGAGCAGGGAGACAAAACAAATCCTTTTCCTGCTGCACACCAAGGACAACTTTCAGGCCCAAAAGCACGAACAAGGGTGGGCTGGAGGGAGGAACAAGAAGGATGGGACCTCACAACCTGGAGCTGTAATTGGACAATTAAACCCCAATATGCAAATGGACCAAAACTTACAAAAGTGTGAGACCTCATGACCGTTTGTCCATTTTGTGACCATTTTGGGTCCATTTTGGGTCCACCTTGGGTGTAGCCCTGGCCAGCCTCTTGTCCTGCCCAAGGTGTGTCCATAAAGACCTTTCAATATATCTGTACTCTATTCTCCAGCTCTGTCTGGTCTTTTCCCAAAGCATCAGCTGCACAGAAACAGCTTCTCCCAGACTCTTTCCCAGGCCTCAGGAACACTGAGAGCCCATCCCTCATCTCCTCTGCTCTAGAGAGCCTATCCAGGCTCCCTGTGCCTCCCCAAACTCCCTCTCCCACCCAGCTGCCCCGTGGGGTCCCCAGAGGCTGTTCACCTGCCCAGGTGAGGCGGCAGCAGCGGCGCTGGCAGGGAGGCTGGAGGCCTTGGTGCCCATGTCCTGCAGGCTGAAGCTCAGCCCCTGGAGCAGGCTGCTGGCAGAGGCTGCCCCTGACAACACAGACAAGAACAAAGTCAGGCTGGGAGGATCTACCTGCACCAAATTCTGGGGCTGTCCCAGGGCTGTGGAGCTGCTCTTCAATGAGCAGCACCCTGAGGTCACTGGGGATCTTCCCACAGTTTTATGGGATCATGAAATATCCTGAGTGGAAAGGGACCCACTGGGATCATCCAATCCAGCCCCTGGCCCTGCACAGACACCCCAAATTCCCACCCTGGGAGTCCTGCACAGACACCCCAAATTCCCACCCTGGGCAGTCCTGCACAGACACCCCAAATTCCACCCTGGGAGCCCTGCACAGACACCCCAAATTCCCACCCTGGGCAGTCCTGCAGAGACACCCCAAATTCCCCCGTCAGCCCTGGCAGTGCTGTCCAAAGGCTCCTGGAGCTCCGGCAGCCTTGGGCTGTGCCCATTCCCTGGGCAGTGCCCAGCACCCTCTGGGGGAAGAACCTTTCCCTAAACCCACCCCGAATCTCCCTGGCACAGCTCCATTTCCCTGCTGCAGCCACAGAGGATGACTGTGGGAACACAGGAGCTTTTGGTGTTTTGACACCTCCCTACACATGAAAGCCACAATTCCCAGGTCCCCCCACAGCAAATCCCCCCAAACCCAGCTTAGCCAGGCTGGGGAAGGTGAGCAGAGGCTCCCCCAGACACTGTGACCCTGGCTGACCTTTCCCCTCGAGGGCAGGGCAGGTACCTGGCAGGGCAGGGGCCGGCTGGGTGGGCAGGCCGTGGCTGCTGCTGGCCACCAGCCGGCTCTGCAGGGCGTGGAAGGCGCTGGGGGCAGAGCTGCTGGGGATGCCGGGCTGAGCCGGGCTCAGCGAGGCCTCAGCGCCTGAGCTCAGCCTAAAGAGAAGGGAGAGAGGACAGTGAGGGCTGGAACTGCTCAGGGCAGGCAGGGACAGCTCTGGCAGGGAGCTGGCACTGCCCTGAGCAGCCTGGGCTGCAGGAGGAGGGAGCTGAGCTGCACAACCACAGCGAGGGAATCGCAGGATTGGGAAGGCTGGAAAAACCCTTGAAGATCATCAGTTCCAAAAGAAGTTTCCCTGTGTCCAGACCACTAAGAAATCCATGGATTTCCAGACTGGGAGAGAGCTTGGTGCCTGTGTACACCTCCCAGGGTCACCCTGCATAACAAAAACCCACTTTTAAATAAAAACCAGCTCTTCTCCCTCTATCCCAGATCCCAAAGTCCTGGGATGGTTTGGGTTGGAATGGGCCCAGAAGCCCATCCAGTGCCATCAGCAGGGACATCTCCCACTGTCCAGGTCACTTCACCACTCTGAGGGATCCAGGGGCAGCCATGGCTGCTCTGGGAATGGAAACAGTCAGAGCCCAGTTCCCCAAAGCTTGGATTAGGAAGGAAACAAGGTGTCAACATGAGATTTACTCCCCGACAGGAATCCCTGTGCACAGTTCAGGCCCTTCACAACCTGCTTTGAGGCTCCTTTCCCCTGTCCTTGCAATAAAAACGTTATTTTTACTGCAAAGGGGCCAGAGGGAAATGAAGGGAAGGCTCAACCATGGAATTTCTGCCAAGGCCAACACAAAGAGATGAACAAACCTGAGTTTGGGAAAACACACCAGACACAAGCACAGCCACACCACCTCCACTCCTGTCCCTCCCAGACTCCATTCCCAGCTGGCATGGAGTTTTCAGGAGCCCCAGAGTTTCTCCCACACCAGAAAATTCCAGTGGGGAGCAAAACACCAGAAAGCTCCACATGCATGGATCACCCTGCCAGAAAGAGGCCCCCAAAATTCCCAAATTCCCACTCACTTGGGGGTAGAGAGCAGCCCTGAGAACTCCTTGGTGCTGGACTGGCTGAGAGGCAGCGGCTTCCCGGAGACAACTGCAAAACAGAAAGGAGAATTCTCAGTTCCTGTTCCCCACAAATCCTCTGGGATTCCTCAGGGATCCCCCTCTCTGCAGGTACCCACAGGGGCTCCTCCAGCTCCCAGAGCATCTTCTCTAGGAATCCTAGCCCGAGGCACCACGCTGGAGACCGGGAGGAGCAAAATCCAGTTAAAACACTCGTGGAATTACGGCAGCCAGGACGGAAGGAAAATCCCAAAATCTTTCTGTAAGGAATCTCAGACTCTTGCCACCAAATGCAATCTCTCTCCTAAAGGTTCTCTCCACTAATCCCCCGTTCCATCCCTGCCTCGATGAATTGCTGGGATATGGGTGATTTTGTAAGGATTCTTAGTTAAAGACACTTTACAAAATACACAGGGATGCAACAAGTCACGGAATTTGTTTATTGCAGCACTGAGGGATACAACTGCATTCCTTCCTCGTGCATTCCTCCTGCTCACACCCGGCAAAGAACAAGGCAATTCTCGTTTGGGTTCATGTTTACTTCTGCAATTCATTTCCTTTCTGTGAAAAGAAGTAAAGTTCGGAAAATTAAAAAAAAAAGAAAAGAAAAACAAAAAGAGAAAAGATTCCGGAAACCAGAGGTTTTCAAAGCTGCCAGAAGATCAAGTGAAATCTTCCAGAAGGATGTGGATTTGTGTTTTGTCACAGCTCAGAGCTGCTGAACTGTCAGAGGTGCTTGGAAAGGAGCAGAGTTATTTCCAAGCTTTGAAAACCTTGGATTTCCGAGCAGAACGGTGCCGCTGACCTTGGATTCCATAAATCCCACAAGCAGGGAAGCTCTGTAGAACTGGGGCTCTGAAAGGTGCTGAGTCCTGAGGGACACAGGGGCCAGCAGCCACAGCTTCTGGCCTCTCTTGTGAAGGCTCAAGGTAAGAAGATGGAGCCCATCACCTCCTCTTGGGCATTTTCTGGGATGTAGAGGCAGGATGGGAGCTGGGATTTGCTCGAGTGTCAATCCCAGCTGTGCCATGCCAGGTTCCAGGGGGATCAGCAGAGTGGGCAGCTCTGCTGGGTGGGGGATTTGGAGCCCACAAAAACTCTTCCAGAGGGAGAAACTTTGCCAAGACCCCCTCGAGCAGCAGTGGGTTGCAGGGGGGAAGAACGCGGAGCACGGGGTCCAGCAGGACCAGCAGCACAAGCACCCTGTTTCCAGCAGCACCAGCATCCTACTCCCAGCATCAGCATCCTGCTCCCAGCATTAGCATCCTGCTCCCACCAGCACCCTATTCCCAGGACCTTGTCCCCAGCAGCACCAGCATCCTACTCTCAGCATCAGCATCCTGCTCCCAGCATTAGCATCTTGCTCCCACCAGCATCCTATTCCCAGGACCTTGTCCCTAGCAGCACCAGCATCCTACTCCCAGCAGGACCAACACCCTGCTCCCAGCAGCACTGGCATCCTGCACCCAGTAGGACCAACATCCATCCTGCTCCCAGGAGCACCACCATCCTGCTCTCAGCACTCTGCCCCAGCAGCAGCAGCACCCTGTTCCCAGCAGCACCAACATCCACCCTGCTCCCAGCAGCACCAGCACCCTGTTTCCAGCAGCAGCTCCAGGCCTCGAGGGAGGTGCACGACCAGAGGGAGGTGCAGGATCCTCCTCCCAAGCCGCAGCTGTTTTGCAGGATTATGAAATTCCAAGCACAATGGAAAACAGGCTCTTGCCAAGCCTGCCCCCCAGCCACTCACACCTGGAGTCTCCACCGCTTCCCTGCAGCTGAATCCTCCACAAATGAGGGAATCAGTGATCACAAACCACCACAGGTCCCTCCCCGCCCAGGCACAGTCGGGCCCCAGGCATCTGCAGCCACAACTCACTTTCTGCCTGCGTGCTGTGGGCTGCTCCGGGGCCTGCGCTCTCTCCGTGGGAGACAATGGTCACCTTGATTTTGGCTCGTTTGGAGGCTTTGGTGCACGGGATTGGGCTGGGGCTCTGCTGCCTCTTCAGCTGCACTCGCACATCATCTCTGTCAGCCCCTTCCGAGTGCTCTGAGGACACTGGAACTGGGGGACACAGAAGGAGCTGTTTGAGCACCCAGGAAGGGAACATGCCCATGCACACACAGCTGCCTCCGTGCCAGCCTGCCCAGCTGCCATGCACAGAACCCTGCTGAGCCCTGCCTGTCCTACACTGACACCTCACAGCTGCCTCAGCTGCTCCCAGGACACAGCATGAGACTCGAGGCCGTTTCTCTTGTGGTCTGGGAGAAAAGAGTGACTCCTTCTCACTGCAGCCTTCCTTCAGGGAGTTGTAGAGAGTGAAAAAGTTCCCCCTCAGCCTCCTGTCCTCTGGGCTAAACACCCCCAGCCCCCTCAGCTGCGCCTCCTCACACCTGTGCTCCAGACCCTTCCCCAGCTCCATTTCCCTTCTCTGAACACACTCCAGCCCCTCAATGTCTTTCTGACAGTGGCAGGGCTGCCCAGGCTCTGCAGCAGCTACAGGCAGTGATGCCACAACTCCACAGGGACATTTTCATCCCAAAATCCTGGCATCAGGCCCCTGCAGCAGCCCTGAGTGCCAGGTGAGGGGACAAGGCTTGCAGGCACAGAGGATCAGAGCTGAGCCCAGCTGCTGCTCCAGCACGGCCAGAGGATCCCCCAGCAGCCCCTCCAGAAGCTGAGCAGGGGCTGAGAGGCACCAAGTGAAGTAGAGGAGGTACTGCAGCAAAGCCAAGCCCCAAACACCCCACACTGCAAGGGACTGAGGCAGAAACCCCACAGGCTGAGAGCTCTCCTTCACAGCAGTGTTTTCTTGACCTGTCACACCCTGCCCGAAGCACAGGCTCCCCAAGGCCAGGGCCATCCCAAAACGCACAGAGGATCCACCAGCACAGCCCAGGGACACGAGCTGCCACATCCTGCCCATCCACACATCTGCCACCACTGGAGTACAGTGCCCTTGCCCCAGCCTGGAATGCTGAGAATTTAATTCCCTCCTTCCAGAAGGCCTTGGGCATCCCAGCCATGGATTCAACAGCCCGGAGGCCAAGATGTCCCTCCCTTCTTATTGCTGAACATGTGGATACAGATCAATGATATAAAATCAGTGCATCTGTACATATTTATATGCTATCACCTACACACCTTCAGCTGGGGGGCAGGACCTGACTGCAGCCAAACCCCCAAATCTCAGGCGACTCTGAGCATTTTGGGGCTACTCTGCTTCCCAGGGCAGTGCCAAGCTCGCTGTGCTGTCCCCTCCAGCCTGTTCCCTCATGCAGCATTCCCAACATGCATCCAAAGCATCCAGGAGCACCCTGCAGCCCCCACAGCACCAGCAGCCAAGCAGGACAGCAAGTGGCACATGCACAGGCACCGGGTGTCCCTCAAAGCACTGGCAGGCAGTGACCCAGCTGTGTCCCTCTGTGTCCCCTCCTGTGCTGCCTGTGCCAGGAAGGGCTGGCTGCCTGTTCCCATCCCATTCCCAAACCAAAGGCTTTACCCAGATCCTGTTTCACACCTGAGGCAGCCAAGGCAGCACTAATGAACCCAGAGTTCTTAATTATCCCTTGGTGCCTCGTGGCAGGCCAGACTGGGGCCAGGCTCTCCACACCCCAGTGTGTCCCTGCCCTGGTGGCATGGGGGGGCTCACAGGAGGCTCCAGGGAGCAAGGAAGGTTTAAACTAGGCTGGAGAGGAAAAGAAACCCTTGAAGCAGCAGCTTGGGCAGGGTCTGGCTCAGGAGTTGGTTCCAGAACATTCAGGGGGCTCAGGGGCAGCTCAGCCCTGGGGCCATCCCAAAGGAGAAGTGACACTGACAGCTCAAGTGACAACTGCAGCCTCCCAAAGCCTTGGGCTTCCACTTTCCTCCCTGTGCTGACCCCAGACCCACACAGGCACTGCCACTCAGGGTGGCAAATCACATCCTGGAACAGCCTGGACATCTCCGTGCATTCCTCAGGGCACAGCACACTCTGTCACCCCTGGGTGATCAGACTGTCACCGCTGTGTCCCCTGGGGCAGACAGTGTCCCTGTCCCAGTCCCATCGGTGCCCTCTGTCCCTGATCCATCAGTGCCTTCCCAAAGCCATCCCTGATCCATCAGAACCTTCCCAAGGCCATCCCTGATCCATCAGAACCATCCCTGATCCATCACCACTTTTCCAAGGCCATCCCTGATCCATCTCCACTTTCCCAAGGCCATCCTTGATCCATCAGAAACATCCCTGATCCATCTCCACTCTCCCAAGTCCATCCCTCTGTTCCTGACCTCTCTGTTTCCCAACCCCTCAGGCCAAGCCATGCTGCTGTGTGTCCACCCCTGGCTGTACCCCGTTGCTGTCCCAACGTGTCCCCAGGTTGGTCACAGTGGTGTCCACACTGCCAGCCCAGGAAAGGGTTAAACCCAGGCCCACCAAGCCCCAGTCCATGGGAGCAATCCCAACTCCAGTGTTTGTCCACTGGGAGCAGCTCAGCAGAGCCTGAGATCTCCCCTGGCAAGGAGGGCCCTGGGCCTGAGCTCCAGACAAAGCACAGGCAGCACAAAGCTGGGGACAAGGGGACACGCCAGGCCACAGCCCCAGAGCAGGGCAGGGAAGAGGATGATGGAGGAAGGCAGCAGAGGCAGAAAGGAGGAGACAGGGAGAGACAGAGGAGTGAGGAGATACTCACCAAAGAGACATGAGGAGGTGCCAGGAGGAAGAGCTTTCCTCACCAGCATGTTTTGTTTCAGAAAAGCAGCAAACTGAGCTGAAATGAATCAGAGAGAATTACAGAATCACAGCCCGGCTCTGCACGGGGACAGGGGCTCTGGGGACACCACTGTGACCCCTGGGGGGACCTTGGAGCAGGCAGAGCTCTGGACACCACTAATCCATCCACAGGAAACACGGCAAGGGGACATCCCGTCCTTGGCACAACTCCTGCCCAACAGAGAGCCCTCCCCAGGCACCAGGACAGCCCTGGGGGAGGAGAGCAGGGCTGGGCTGCACCAGGAGGCTGAGAGAGCTGGGAGATGGAAGCCAGCACTTCCCTGACAGCTCCAGCAGGATCACCACAGGATTCCCAGGAGAACCAGGCACCAGGAATCACCACAGTATTCCCAACCAGGGACCTGGAATCACCACAGCATTCCTGACAGAACCAGGGACCAGGAATCACCACAGTATTCCTGACAGAACCAGGAATCATCAGGACTCAGCTCCACTACAGAACCTCCTCCTGCATCCTCGGTGTCACCTGGGAACTGCCTCTCTCATCTACAGCAGCACAGGAATAATCCCTGAGCCAGGATGGCTGTACAGGGTCACTGCTGCAGGTGACACCCACCAGCCTGTCCAGGTCTGTCCTGAGCAGGGCAAGCAGAGAAGGGAGCATAGAGAACCATCCCCAGGTGCTGCTGGAATTTGCCAGGAGGGATCCTCAGCCACAAAAGCACTCCCTGAACCCCCAAAGTTCACCACCAGACTGAAGATTTTTAACCAGTGTCTATCAGAACACGAAACTCCACAGCTCCAGCTGCTTCCTTATCCACAGCGGGTTTTCCATAGGCCACTTGCTGCAGGATGGTTCTGTAATTCCCCAAATCCCACAATTTCCACTTCAGTTCAACAGCTCAACCATCTCCTCAGCACCTTCAGTGTCTCCCCGAGCAGCCATGAAGGAGACACCAGACCAGGGTGTCCCAAAAGGATCAGAGCATGGCCACAGGGGACTTGGATCAGCCAGAGAGAAAATCCTTCCCACTTCCAACAGCAGGAAGGTTCCACAAGCTGCAGAAACACCATTTCCGACCTAATTACAGTCCTCCAAGGGCTGAGCTGCGGAGAAAGCTGCCACGGGGAGCTCGGAATTCAAGACAGGGCTTGGAAGATAAAAACCTACACAGGTCCAGACAGAGAAAAACCCAAATTCCGGCTGCTGGAAGGGTGGGGAAGCTGCAGGGAATTACCTTGTGTCTGCTTGTGGGTCAAGACAGTGTCTGGCCTCGGCACCTGCCTCCTCTGCAGCTGCGTGGGGCCCACCTGGCTGGGCTTGGGCAGGGCCAGGGCGGCCACCTTGGTCTTGGGGCTGGACGTGGGGCTGCTGGACACACTGGACAGGTCCTGCAGGGACAGAGGAACACTCAGCCCATGTCTGCCTGAGGCAGCCCTGGCCCTGAGGGTTCATCTCCCTCACCATGAGAATCCTGGGGTTTTTAAAGCTGGAAAAGACCTTCAAGATCATCAAGCGCCATTGTCAGCAGCACGGTCACCGCTAAGCCCTGGCCCCCAGTGCCACATCCACCTGTATTTGAACACTCCCAGGGGTGGGGACTCCACCAGCCTGCTCCAAACCCTTACAACCCTTCTCACAAGATAATTTTTCCAAATCTCTCATCTTAACCTCCTCTGAGGCCCTATCACCCTGGGTATCCCTCTCACCTCCCTCCCACCACGGATTTTGGAGATTTTGGTGGCACAAAACCCTCTCTTTACACACCCCCAAGCTGGAATTACGCCGGGAAGAGATCCCACCTCAGAACCTGAGGGTGAGGCTGGCACTTTGGCTGCAGGGGAGGTGGGTCTGCTGCTCCTCTCAGGCAGCTCAAAGGACAGATCCCTCCTGCTGCAGTCACGGGGCTTCTTCTTCTTCTCAGCGTCCAAGTCGCGGGGCTCGGAGCCTGAGTGGTTTTCAGCCCGGGTCAGCACCCCCGTCAGGAAGTCTGCAATCTCATCCTGGGAATTTGGGGATAAACAGTGGGATTCAGGGCTGGGCACGTCTCTGAGCAGTGCATCTCCACAGCTTGAGGCAAGGAAATGGAGCATTCCCAAGGGGATACATGGGTGAGGCTCTGTGGGTTTGATATTTTGCAGAAAATCTCCAAAACCTCACAGAGAGGATGTGGATTTCCCAGTGAAGCTCACAAATCACTGATTTAGGACATGTGGGAAAAACACCACAATGGTTTCTCCCAAAATGCTGCTGTGTTCCCAGGCAGAAGTGTTGGGACACTCAGGAAAATGCTCCCTGGTTAAGGTGGACACCCAGGGATCTCACACCTCTCCTCCAAATCAAAAATCAGGAGATGATTCCCTCCAATCCAACCCATCCCAGCTGCACCCCAGAACATGTCAGCACAGATTCTTTCCTTTTTGAGATGCAAAGGGAAGATCTCTGTGGTTACCTGGATGCACCTGTCCACCATGCTCTGGGTCAGGCCTTCTGACTTCTTTTTGGCTTTGCTTATCCTAGGGGAAAAAAGAACCGAAACAGGTGGAAATCCACACTTTTCCATGAGTACACTCCCATCATTCTTCACCTGATGAGGAAAAAGAGCCTTTTTGGGACTCCCTAAAGCATTTTGCAAAGCCAATCTGACATTTCAGAGCTCTGTCTTCACACCCAGTGTCAGGTTTAGGTTTCTTTCTTTCCTCTCCTTTACTGGTTTTCACTACTAGAGATTTCTGTGATGCTCCAAAATCTCCTCTGTGCTGCTGGCTCCAGCCCTAGCTCAGGCCCATTCCCATACGGGTTTTTCCTACAGTTATTCCCAACACAAACCAGTCTGGAGCATTTTCATGCAACTCCCACCTCATTCCAGCCCCAAATTTGGGGGCTGATGTCCCCAGCATGCTCAGACACTGCCCAGAATTCCCAGGAAGAGAGAACCCACCTGGCAGAGCCTCACCTGAGGTTGTCATCCGCCCCTCCCACCACCACCATGCTGTTATCCGCCCGGATCTTCTCCCGGAAATCCTCCATGGCCTCGACATTGCACTGCAGGGAGTTCTGCCCAATGACGAAGAGCACCGGGGTCTTCATCTCCAGGAGGGGATCATCCACATCCTGTGGGAGTAACGGGGGGCTGGGAAGGAGCTGCAATCCTGGGATGAGGCTGAGGGAGTTCCCAGGAGTGAGTCCCAATGGGATTTACTGAAGCCAGAGGGAAACCGCTTGAGGTGCTCCAGAAAACGAAGCAGAAAATGCCTTTCCAATGGAATTCCACTGCCCTTGGAATCAGCCAATTCCTAGAGTGACTGTGTCCATAGTCATTCCCTATCCAGTTACACACGGCTCAACAGGGAGAAATCTGGGCTCTGTGTAAATGACACAGGAAATGAGGAACGCAGGACTTGGATAACGAGGGATCCAGGGCATGGGTAATGAGGGACACAGGACATGGTTAACAAGGGACTTGGGCCCCCAGCAAGGAGTTCCAAAACCACCCCGTAGCAGAGATAAGCCAAGAGCACTCCTCACACCAGCTATGGCATCAGGAATCCCACCAGGGTTGCTACAGCCCCTCCTCTGAGAGCAACAGCTCCTCCAAACAACAACCCCACATATTCCCCCAAAAAATCAGCCAATTATCGCTGGACTTTCAAGAATGATTCCACAAAACAACCCAGGGAGGTTTAAAGACAAGCAGAGTTCTTTAAGTAGCTCCATCTGGTCCTTACCCCTCTGGGGCCATCCACAGTGAGCAATGGGAAGCCAAGGCACACGACAGCAGTGACATATTCCATCACAGAAACCTGGGCAGGGAGAGAGCAGTCAGCATTCCCAGAGCCCAGCAGTGACAAATTCCCTCATGGAACCCTGGGCAGGGAGAGAGCAGTCAGCACTCCCAGAGCCCAGCACATCCTGGGAATGGAGGCTGCTTTGCCAGGCTCCTGCCAGGCACAGAAGCGCACTAATAGCAACACCTTAATAGCAGCACCTTGGTGATTAACACAGTGATTAAAAAACATTAAATTACTCAAATTGCAAAAGGCTCCCGACCACAGAGGTCAAAGCCAGGCCCTGGAAGGGGCACAGGGACAAAGAGAACCCCAACAGTCACTGAAATCCAGCTCTGAGCTGAGGCGGCCAGGGTGGCTCCAGGAGAATCACAGAACCCTGGAACGGTTTGGGAAGGACCTTGGAGCCCATCCCACTCCTGCCATGGCAGAGACACCTTCCACTATCCCAGGGTGCTCCAAGCCCCATCCAGCCTGGCCTTGGACACTTCCCAGGGTGGAGCAGCCACAGCTCCTCTGGGAATTCCAGCCCAGCCAGGAACTCCTTCCCAATATCCCATCTATCCCTGCCCTGTGGCAGTGGAAAGCCATTCCCTGTGTCCTGTCCCTCCATCCCTTGTCCCCAGTCCCTCTCCAGCTCTCCTGGAGCCCCTTTAGGGCTCTGAGGTCTCCCTGAAGCCTTCCCTTCTCCAGGTGAACATTCCCAGCTCTCCCAGCCCAGCTCCAGAGGGCTCCAGCCCTGGAGCAGCTCTGTGGCCTCCTCTGGACCTGCTCTAACAGATCCACACCCTCCCTGTGCCTCCCCTGAGGACACAGAGGACTGGGGCACTCACATGACAGGCCACCAAGGCACCCGTGTTCCACCCAATCAGGATGATCTGCTTGTGTGAGAAGTGGTTGTGGATCTGTGGGACACAAAACAAAGCCATGGCTGGAGAGCTGGGACAGACACTGGGACAATGCCCAGGGTGGCACAGCAGCCCCAGGCACGGGGCAGGGAGCACAAGGGGACTGTCCTTGTCCCTCACCTCAGCCACCTTGCCCCTGACGGCGCCAATCATGTGCTCCAGGCACTGCAGCACCCCCACCCCGCTGCCGTTGTTCAGCAGGGACGTGGCGATGGGGATCACCTGTGGGGGAAAGGGGACATCAGGGACAGCCAGCAGGGCTGGGGACAGCACCAGGAACAACCAACACAGGGCTGAGGGCATCAGGGGCAGCCAGCAGGGCTGGGGACAACATTAGAAACAACCAGAAGGGCTAGGGACAGCTACAGAAGGGCTAGTGTCAGCAACAGCCAGAAGAGCTGGGGACAGCATCAGGAACAGCCAGCAGGGATGGGGACAACATCAGAAACAATGAGTAGGGATGAGGACAACGTCAGAAACAATCAACACACTGCAAAGGACATCAGGAATAACCAACACACTGCTGAGGATAATCAGCACAGGCTGAAGTCCAGGCCATGCATGAACTTGTGCTTTCTCTCCTTCTCTCCATAGAATTCTCTTCTAACTACAAAAACCAGAGGAGATGGAGAATTCCCCAGACTTTCAGTAGAACTAGCTTTGCTTCTGCCCTGCAGCAACCCCAGTCACTGGGAGGTGTGTGAGCAGCTCCACAGCCAGGCAGGAGCCTGAAGTGATCTTCAGTACCCCTCTTTCTACCAGAACCCTCATCAAACCTTAACCACAGCATCAGGAGACCCCAGACATATCAGATTTGGGCAACTCCATCCCCTGTGAAGTGCCTCCAGGTGGCAAGTGCCAGCCTCTGTTTTTGGCAGAGCCTGAGATTTTGGAGCAGGAAAGGTTTCAGAAAACAAAGGTGAACAGCCTAGCCCTGCCCTGCCCTGCTGTGAGGTCCTTCCCCCAGAGCAACCCCACAGCCCCAGCCCCACAGACCTTTCCCAGGCAGGAGAGCTGGGACTGCCAGAAGCGGTGCCGTCGGGACGTGGGGAACATGGAGTTAGCAGGGCCGGAGGAAGCGATGAGGATCAGGGGGGATCCAGGCAGTTTGCTCTGAAAAGGTCAACAGGAGTCATGTCAGGGACAACAGTTTTCCCAGGAAAGGACTCTCTGTCCCACAAGGAAGAGGGAAGGATCTTGAACAGCTCTTTAACTGATTGTTTTCCCAAGCCTAAGCTCCCTCAGGACACCTAGGAGAATTTCTCCAACAGAAGGGATTCTTCTTTCTAAGGGACAGCTCCAATCTCTGCTCCCTATGACAGGGACGGGACCCAGGGAATGGCCAGAGCTGTGCCAGAGCAGGGTCAGGCTGGATTTTGGGAAAGGTTCTTCACCCCAGAGGGCGCTGGGTACTGCCCAGGGAATGGGCACGACCCCGAGGCTGCTGGAGCTCCAGGAGCCTTTGGACAGCACTGCCAGGGCTGCCCAGGGTGGGAATCTGGGGTGTCTGTGCAGGGCCAGGGGTTGGATTGATGATCCTGGTGGGTCCCTTCCATTCATGGAGCAGGTCTAAAGCAGGGACAGAAGAGCCCAGGGAGAGGACAGAGAGGATGGGAAGACCAAAGCTGACACAGGACCCCCAGAACCCCCAAGGGCACTCACTGGTTTATTATGGGACAGGACACCCACTGCTGGGTCCCAGGGTCTCTTGAGCAGCAGGGACAGCGCCTCAGCCCCTGCTGCCCCTGTCTTGGCCGTGGAGGAGAGCAGCATCCTGTCGATCAGCGCAGGGATCTGCAAGCAGAGGCCAGGGGGCACTGAGAAAATGCCCCCAAAACACGGGATCACACTCCCAGCCTCTTCCCTCTGCCAGCTGTGCAAAGGGAGAATGTCCCCTGTGACAGCCAAGCCTCCCACTGCTTTTATCACCTTTCCTTTCAGGGTCTGCAGGGCGTCCAGGTAGGCAGCCAGCACGGGCAGGCTCAGGGTCTCCACCAGTGTGGTGTGCAGCCACTGGATGAGTTTGGTGTCCCAGTTGACGCTGGCCAGAGCCTGGCGCACCCTGCGGGCACATTTATCCACCGCAATCCTCCTCAGCACGGGCTCGTTACACGCCTGGAAACCAGGAAATTCCAAAGGAACAGCTCAGAGGAAGATTGAGCATGGCAGCGCAGCCCCATCCTCATGGACATGTCAGCGTGGGCTGTCCAAACACCTCTGAGGACAACACCTGTCCGAGCACTCCCAGCCTGGATTCCCATTCCCTGCCATTCCCAACCCATATTTCTCATTCCCTGCCATTCCCAGCCCACATTCCCTCTCCCCAGCATTTCCAGAAGGAGGCTGAGGGGAGTCCTCACAGCAATCCAAAATTTCCAAGCGGAAGCTCTGATCCCTGGTCTCTGTGACAGGGACAGGACCCACGGAATAGCTGAAGCTATGCCAGAGCAGGGTCAGGATGGGTTTGGGGAAAGGTTCTTCCCCCAGAGGGTGCTGGGCATGACCCCGAGGCTGCCAGAGCTCCAGGAGCCTTTGGACAGCACTGCCAGGGCTGCCCAGGGTGGGAATTTGGGGTGTCTGTGCAGGGCCAGGGGTTGCACTGACTATCCATGTGGGTGCTTCCAACTCAGGACATTCTATGATCCCACAAATATCATGGCTCAGAGCGCCCAGAGCTGCCTGCTCCTCAAGGCTACATGACCCAAGGGCCACAATTTCCATCCTGCCTGCCCCAGGGTGTGTGGGAAGGATGGATCCCAGCCCCTCTCACCCCCTCGTTGGCCAGGCGGGCCAGCCTGTCCGACTGCAGCGCTTTGTGGATCTTGTTGAACAGCTTGTTCTGGGCCATGGTCCAGCCCGTCCTGCAGGGACACACACAATGGTCACCCACAGAGTACCCAAACCATTCCTAGTTCCTTTGCTCTGGAATTGCCACCCCACCCGTTGACAAGCTCCTCCCAGCCCATATTCCCCGGCATTCCCATTCCCTGCCATTCCCAGTCCAGATTCCCACTCCCTGCTATTCCCAGCCTGGATTCCCATTCCCTGCCATTCCCACCTGTTGACATGCTCCTCCCAGCCCATATTCCCACTTCCTGGCAATCCCAGCCCTCCTGTTCCCACCTGTTGATGTGCTCCTCCCAGCCCATATTTCCATTCCCAGTCCATATTTCCAGCCCTGCATTCCCACCTGTTGACGTGTTGACGTGCTCCTCCCAGCCCACGTTCCCTCTTCCTGGCATTCCCAGCCCATATTTCCACCTGTTGACATGCTGCTCCCAGCCCATATACCCATGTCCCAGTGCACGTTCCCTCTCCCTGGCATTCCCAGCCTATATTCCCAGCCCTGCATTCCCACCTGTTGACGTGCTCCTCCCAGTCGTCGGGCGGCGGGGGCGCGTCGGCGTCGGTGCGGGCGAACATGACGTGCCGCTCGCACTCGTTCATCACGCTCCGCGCCTTCTGGTTGTCGTACAGCGGCACCGGCGTGGGCATCACCGTCTCCACGTCGATGGGGACATCGGCCTCCCTGCCACCCACACAGGTGTCACAGCCAGGACAGGGCACCCCAGGCTCTGCCCTGCTCGGAGATGGGAGGTTTGGGGGATCCAGGGGGTTTGGACTGCACTCCCAGGGGTGCGCAGGGTGGGACTGACCCAGGGACCTCGGTACTCCTGGGACATCAAACCAAGCACCTTGGACACCCCAAACTGAGACCTCCAGACCCTCAAACCAAGATCTCTGGACCCCTAAACTGATCTCCCTGAAGCCCCAAACCAAGCATCCTGGACCACTAAACCTAGAGCGCCAAAAATGAGACCCCTGGAGCCCCAAACCGAGGCTTCTGGAGCCCACAAATTATGGCCCCTGGACCTCCCTGGACCCCCTCAACCACGGCCCCTGGACACCCCAAACCAAACCCCCTGCACACCCCAAACCACGGCCCCTGGACACCCCAAACCATGGCCCCTGGACACCCCAAACCAAACCCCCTGCACACCCCAAACCCGGCCCCCGGACACCCCAAACCATGGCCCCTGAATCTCCTCCTGCCCCCCTCACCCATCAGGACTGCCCCAGGCCCTCAATGCCTCCAGTTTCCCCCTCACAACTCCCCCATTCAGCCTTATGACCACCCCCAGTCCCACAGGACCCCCCAACTCTTTCTATAGAGCTCCTCCGCACCCCTCAGGACCCCTGTAGTCCCCAGACGGCTCCCCCCAGCCCCACAGGACCCCTCATTTTCCTTCACAGCCCCTCAGCCTGACAGGATGCCCCCCAATTCCCCCCTCACAGCCCCTCAGCCCCACAAGATGCCCCTCAATTCCCCCCTCAGCCCCACAGGACCTCCTCCTTTCCCCTCAAAGCCCCATAGCCGCACAGGACCCCCCCCAGTTTCCCCCTCTGCCGCCCGGGCTCTCACGGGGCGCTGCCGAGGTGTCTCCGCGGGGTGAGGAAGAGGAGCCGGGCGGGCCGAGCGGCGCTGGCGTCGGGGTGTGCGCTCCAGGGCTTGGCGTAGCTGTGGTCGAGACACACCAGGTCCAGCTCTCGTTCGTGCGCCGACAGCTGCAGCAGCAGCGACGTGCCCATCCTGCGGGCCGACCACTGCAGCTCGCGCTCCCTGTCGCGATCGCGGTCGCGGTCCCCGGCGCGCTGCGACATGGCGGGAGCCCCGCCCCCTCTGCCCTGCCCTCAGAGCGCCTCCTGCCCCTCACCGCGCGTGCGCGGGGCGTGCTCCGGCCCCTCCCACCGCCCCTCACCGCGCGTGCGCGGGGCGCGCTCCGGCAGCGCCCGCCGACCCCCAGCGCGCGTGCGCGGGGCGCGCTCCCGCGGGGATGGGGAATGTGGCCGTGAGGATGGGGAGTGTCCCTGTGGAAGAGACCGGCGCGGGTCGGGGAATGTCCCCGTGGGAAGGGACACTCCAGGCTCATCCAGCCCCGCACAGGACACTGCGCGCTCCCGCGGGCCCGTGGGGTCACGGAGCGTCTCGCGTGGGGACACGGGGCCGCAGTTACCGGGTGCCGCCACCCGCCGTTGGCGCTCTGTAACACGGGAACTTAACTGCCCTGCTGTCGCCAGAGGGGTGGTGGCACCTGGGGCTGGCACGGTGGTGGCAGTCCCTCGGTGACAAACCTGCAGCCGGTGCCCCAACCTCGGGGTGGCACATGGGTGGCACCCCCTGGTGACAAACCTGCGGCCATCCGCGGTGACAGCACCTCGGGGGTGGCCCGTTGGTGGCAGCCCCCTGGCGACAGCTCCGTCCCCGGTGCCAGCGCTCCGTGGCCATGCTGCGGTGCCATGTGGTCGCCGTCCACATTCCCGGGGCCACCGGCTTCGGCCCCGGTGTCCTGCTGTCCGTCTGCTTCCGAGGTACCCTGGAACTGGGGACACCGCGGGGGCTATCCCTGTGCCACCGGGTGCATATGGCCGGTGCCAGGCTTCCCCTGGCACCCCAACGTCCCCAGCCTGAGGTGCCACCACCCCTCCTGTCCCCACACAGGCGTCCCCAGGAGAACCCGGGTGGTGCCCGAGGAGCGCAGCCTCACCTGGAATGAGGTGAGGTGGCCCCGGGGTGACCCGTGGTGGCACAGGGACATCGGGTCACCCCCCTGACCGGTGTCACCGCCCTCAGGAGCTGGTGTGGCCGCTGGACACGTGTCCCCTGAGTGCCACAGACACGCTGGGCCTGCGCCTGCGGCGCTGGGAGTGCCCGCTGCCCCAGGGGTGAGTGACAGCCCCGGCTAGGGGCCACCCCCTCACTGCGGCCACCCTCACCGTGTCCCCCGCTCCCACAGGGACCTGGGTGCCACCACGGTGTCACTGGGTGAGTTGGTGGCCAACCCCAGCCTGCCGATGGCCGTCAGGACCATCCCACTGCTGGACCACCGGGAACGGCCCACAGGGGTGAGCCCGCACCCCACAGCACCCCACAGCACTCAAGGGTGCCAGCGGGCACTGTCCCCGTGTCACTGTCCCTTCGCAGTGCACCGTCACCTTTCGCTGCTACTACGACCCGCACGGCACGGCCGCGGATGGCCCTGTCCCCACCGCGCAGGGACAGGTGGCACTGGAGGCACCCGCGGTGGCCCCCGCAGAGAGGAAAGAGGATTTCCAGGTACGGCACCCGCGGGCGCGGTGACACCCGGGGGCGACGTCCCCTCGCGGCCACCACGTCACGGCCACCCCGCAGGTGCGGGTCAGGGTCATCAAGGGCCGGCAGCTGCGGGGCAAGGACATCAGACCCGTGGTGAAGGTGCAGATCGGGAAGCGGAGCTTCCGCACCCGCAGCCGGACCGGGAACAACCCCTACTTCAATGAGGTGACACCGCCGAGGGGACGTGGGGACGGCCACTGTCCCTCAGCTTGCCCTCACTGTCCTTCTCCTGGTTTTTAGGTGTTTTGCCAGAATTTCCGCCAGACGCCCGAGCAGCTGGTGGCACAGCCCATTCACATCCAGGTGGGAGGGGTCGGTGGCACCGAGGGGACAGATACAGGGGGGGCACAGGGACAGGGACACAGGGCCAGGGGCACGGGACAGGGGCAGGGACGGGGACACAGGGACACAGACACAGGGCCAGCGACAGGGCCAGTGACACAAGGGCATAGATATAGACAGGGACACAGGGAGAGAGACAGGGGCAGGCAGGGACCAGGACACAGGACACCCACACAGGGCCAGGGGCAGGGCCAGGGACACAGGGACACAGAGACAAGGACACAGACACAGGGGCAGGGATGGCGCAGGGACACAGACAGACAGACAGACACGCAGACACAGGAACAGAGGGACAGGGACACAGGGGCAGCCATGTCCCTTTTCCCGTCACAGGTGCTCCGTTCACCAAATATCTGCACCAAATCCGTCATTGGTGTCTTCGAGGTGAGGAGTGCAGGGGTGGGAATGGGGGATTGGGAATGGGGGACCAGGAATGAGGGACCAGGAATGGGGTTCGGGAATGGGGCATTGGAATTGGGATTTGGGAATGGGGGATTTGAGTTGGGGTATGGGAATGGGGGACTGGAAATGGGACGTTGGGAATGTGGTGTCAGGAACTGGGGTTTGGGAATGGGGTAGCAGGAATGGGGTGTCAAGACTGGAAGATCTGGACTGGGGTATCAGGAATTGGGTTTTGGGAATGGGGTGTCAGAAATGAGGTGTTGGGAATGGGGTGTCAGAGCACTCTCACCCCCTTTGCTGTACCCACAGCTCGACGTTGGCACCATCTACTCTGCCCCAGGTAAGGAGAGGGTTGATATGGCACTGAGTGACACTGTGTGACACATTTTGGGGTGACACATTTTGGGGGGAGTGCTTTAGGCAGGCCCTGGCTGAGGCTGAAACCGGTGGTTTTGGGGAACCCTTTTGAGATTTCAGGGATGTTTCAGGGGTCTTTTTGGGGAACCCTGTGAGCTTTTGGGGGGTGTTTTAGGCAGGCCCTGGGCTGGCATGGGGGTGACACATTTTGTACGATGTCTCAGGCCGGCGCTGCCCAGGGGTGAAACTTCATTTTGGGGGAACACCGTGCATTTTAGGCCAGCCTTGGGGTGACACTGGGGTGGCTCTGGTGACACCAGGGTGACACATTTTGGGGAGTGTTTTAGGCAGGGCCTGGCCGGGGCTGAAACCAGTGATTCTGGGGAACCCTGTGAGATTTCAGGGATGTTTCAAGGCAAGCACTGGTCAGGGATCTTTTGGGGGAAGGAATCCTGTGAGATTTTGGGGGGGTGTTTAGGCAGGCACTGGTCAGAGTTTTTTTTGGGGAACTCTTTTGAGATCTCAGGGATGTTTCAGGGGTCTTTTTGGGGAACCCTGTGAGATTTTAGAGGGGTTTTAGGCAGGCCCTGGGCTGACACATTTTGGGCGACATTTTAGGCCAGGATGAAACTTCATTTTGGGGGAAGACCGTACGTTTTGGGAGGGTTTTAGGCGGGCCTCGGGGTGTCTCTGGTGCCAGCCAGGTGACCGCGGTGTCCCCGCCGTGCCAGGGCGCAGCCTGAGCTGCAAGTGGCTGAGCCTGCAGCACCCGCGGCACCGCGACGGCCGCTCGCAGGGCTTGCTGCAGGTCAGCCTGGCCGTGCGCCGCGCCGGGGAGCGCGCCCAGGTGAGCGCCCCGCCCTGCCCTGGCCCCCAAAACCCCTCCCGGGGGTCCCCGCGCTGCCACACCCCCCCCCCTCCCCCCAAGAAACAGGAGATGCCGGCGGGGGACGAGGATGTGGAGGGCAACCTGCTGCGGCCACCGCCCTGCGCCACCACCCTGCAGATCCGCGTGTTCCGCGCCGAGGACCTGCCACGGGGTGGGGACACCGGGGACCGGGGTGGGGACACCGGGGACTGGGATAGGGACAGGAATTTGAGGTGGGGACACCAGGATTTGGGGTGGGGGCAGATTTGGGGATCTCCCCCTGCTCACCACAGGTTGGGCACACCGGGGGTTTGGGTTGGTGACATCGGGGAACTGGGATGGGGACACCGGGAAATTGGGGTGAAGGGCTGATTTGGGGACCCCCTGCTCATCACACGGTGGGACACCGGGAATTTGGGGTGGGGGCAGATTTAGGGATCCCCCTGCTCACCACGGGGTGGGATACGGGGAGTTTGGGGTGAAGGGTGTATTTGGGGACCATCCTGCTTCCCACAGGGCGGGGACACCGGGCATTCGGGGAGGGGGTGGATTTGGGGACCCCCTGCTCGCTGTAAGGTGGGAACCAGGGGGGGATTTGGGGTGGGAATGGATTTGGGGACCCCTCAAAATCCCCGCGCAGCGGATCCGGCGCGGCCGGGCCTGGGCGGCACCACGGGCTCGGCGAAGGTGTCGGTGCGGGTCGGCTTTGCGGGCAGGACGGTGAGCGCCGGGCCGGGAATGGGGGAAATTGGGGTGCCAGGCAGGGAACGGGGGGTGCCGGATCCTTCCCGGGGCTCACGGCTGTCCCCGCCGCAGCTCTGCACCCGCGGGATGCCCCCCGATGGCGGCCCCGAGTGGAACGAGGTTTTGTTCTTCCCTCTGCGGGTGAGGAGCGGCCCCAACCCCACACACGTCCCGCATCCCCCGCCCCAAACAGGCGCGCCCCAAAAAGGGGGACGGCCCCGTTTGCACAGCCACGCTCGGCGATGTTCTCTCCTCGCAGCTGCCTCCGATCTGTGACGAGATCCTGCTGGAAATCCTGCAGGGGTGAGTGGGGGACACTGCGGGTTTGGGGGACACCCCGCGGGTTTGGGAACGGCCCCGGGTTTGGGGGGACACACTGTCGGGTTTGGCTGATAGTACCGGATTTTGGGGGATACCCCAGGGGTTTGGGTGACATCCCCAGGTTTGGGGAACACCTCTGTGGGTTTGGGGGACACTCCTCGTGTTTGGGAGGTATCCCTGGGATTGGGGAACAACCCCAGGGGTTTGGGTGATCCCCCTCGGGTTTGGGTGACATCCCCGAGTTTGAGGGACACCCCTCAGGTTTGGGGGACACGCCCTCCGGGTTTAGGTGGCAGTTCCGGATTTGGGGGACACCTCTTTGGGTTTGGGGGACAGTGCTGGACTTGGGAAACACTCCTCGGGTTCGGGGTACCCCATGTGTTCCCGTGCACCCCTGACTGTGCCCCCACCAGGTCGTGCCCGAGCAAAGTCCTGGGCAGGGCCACCCTGAGGCTGTCCCAGATCTCCCGGGAGCCGGACGAGCTCGAGGGTGAGCAGGGTTTGTCCCTTTTTCGGGTCCCTGTTAGCCAGACCCCTTCCCCACCCCACACCCCCACCCTGAACCCCCTTTTCTCTGCCCCCAGAGGGGACCCCCGGGTTCTTCCCCTGCTTCGGGCCCAGCTTCCTGCCCTTCTACGGCCCCCGGCCGGACTCTGCCCGGGTATGGAGGGGATTTTGAGGGGGGAATGGGGTGTTTGGGGACAGAATGGGGCGTTTGTGGGGAAAACAAGGAATTGTTGGGGCAAAGGAAGAATTTTTGAGGGCGGTGGGATGTCCGGGGTGAAGACGGGGCAATGGGGGAGAAAAGAGTGTTGGGAAGGGGAAACGGGATTCTGGGACTTGGCAGTAAAGGTTTGGGGAATGGGAAAGGGAATTTGGGACGTTTTCCAGGCCAGTGGGACATTCGGAGTGAAATGGAGTGGAGAGAACAGAGAATGGGGCATTTGAGGGAAAATGGAATTGCTAGGGCAGGACTTTTGGAGACAATGGGACATTTGAGGTGAAAATGGGATGTGGGAAATGGAGAATAGGGTGAAATGGGATGGGGTGGATGTGGGAAATGGAGAATAGGGTGAAATGGAATGGGGTAATGGAGAATGGGGCACTTGAGGGAGAACAATTGTTGGGACAGGACTTTAGGCAACAATGGGATATTTGGGGTGGCTATGGCACCCCCACACCCCGGCGTGGTTTCCCAGGACTTGGGGCTGGTCTATCGGGGCCGGGTGCTGCTGGAGCTCTGCACCCACGTGGGGACCCCGCCCGGGCGCCAGCGCGACGCCGTCGCTGCCGTGGACGCTGAGCAGGCACAGGTGGGGACACAGGGACAACAGGGCGATGCCACCTCCTCCCTGAGGGGACAGCCGGGCATTTTTGGGGTTTCTCCTCGTTGCAGAGCCACCTGCCCTACTGCCAGCTGGGGCTCTGCGGGGTTTTCTACTCGGCCACCATGGTGCCCGGTGGCCCCGAGCCCCTGCGGCTGGAGCTGGGCATTGGCAGCGCCGCGGCCGCCACTGCGCAGGGACTGCCCGTGTTCGACGGTGAGCTGGGGACACCATGGGGCCACCGCGGGCACGGGGACACTGCCACCACCCCCAGGCCAGGCCTTTAAATGGGCTCGGTGAGGCAGTGGGGGAAATGTTGGGAGTTGTTAATTAGGGTAATTATTAAAGAGTTTGATGCCCGTGTCCGTGATGAGGGGCTGGGAGGTGCCTTGGGGTTGGGGACATGGACTGGGGTGGCACCTGGATGATGTCACCTGTGGATCAGGGGACACTGGGAATCTTGGATGATCCCATGACACCTCCCCAGAAGCCATAGCTACCCCTCACCAACGTGGCTGAGTCCTTTCTGACCCCAATTCTCCCAATTTTTCTGATTTTCCTGGATTTAGGGAACCTCTACCACCACCTGCCGTGGTTTGGGGACAAACCGGTGGCCGCTGTCACCTTGCAGTGGGAGGACGCTGGGCACCGCTGGGACAGCCTGAACTGCCTGCGAGTTCTGTGCCAGCGCCTGGTGAGACCCCAAACCAGGAGGGGATTGATCCCAAACCTGGGAGGGTCTGACCCTAAATCCCGGCAGGGACTGATCCCAAATCCGGCTGGGGACTGATTCCAAATCCAGGTGAAAATGGCTTGGTGTGGGATTGATCCCAAACCTGACTGGGATGGGGTGAGGCTGATCCCAAATCCAGCTGGGGACTGTTTGAGGTGGCATCGATCCCAAATCCATTTGGGAACGTTTGGGGTGGGATTGACCCCAAATCCATTTGGGAATGGTTTGGGGACATTCCCAGGAGAAGAACCTGGCTGAACTCTGGGGACACCACGGGGACACCACAGGGGACATTGGGGCCAGGCTGCTGCGGGAGCTGGCCCAGGACTGCATGTGAGTGATCTCAAATCTCAAAATCAAGGTTTGAGTGATCTCAAATCCCCAAATCATGGTTTGAGTGATCCCAAAACCAGGGTTTAGGGCTGGCGGATGGGGAATCTGGGGCTGGCAGTCGGGGTTTGGGGAATTTGGGACACTTTAGGACACTTTGAGGGCCGTTCTGGAGGACAGTTTGGGGTGGAAAAGGGATGAGGGGGGCGTGGGGTATTTGGGGCGAAAATAGGGTTTTTGGTGGGAGAATGGAAGGTTTGAGGGAAAAACGAGGAATTGTTGGGGAAAAGGAAGAATTTTTGGGGTGAAAGTGGGGATTTTGGGGCAACCCTGTGGGGTTTTGGGGTGATTTTGGGATTACTCTGTAGGGTTTGAGGGGTATTTTAGGCAGGCCCTGGCTGAGGGTGAAACTGGTTCATTTTGGGGGAATTCTGTGGGGTTTTGGGGTGTTCCAGGGAAACCTTGGCCTGGGATGATTTTGGGGTGATCCTGTGGGGTTTTGGGGTGATTTTGGGGTGACTCTGTGGAGTTTTGTGGTGACCCTGTGAGGTTTTGGGGTGCTGCAGGGAGGCCCTGGCCTGGGGTGATTTTGGGGTGCCCAGGTCCATTTTTGTGGTGATTTTTGGAGTAACCCTGTGGGTTTTGGGGTTATTCCTGGGGTGGGGTGGTTTTGGGGTGTCCCCATGTGTTTTTGGGGGTGTTTTGGGATGCTGCAGGGACACCCTGAGCTGGGGTGATTTTGGGGTGTTTTGTGGTGTTTGGGGATTTTTTGGTGTGATTTTGGGGCACTGCAAGGACGCCCTGGGCTGGGGTGGTTTTGAGGTGACCCTGTGTGATTTTGGGGTGTTTGGGGCTGTTTTGGGGTGCTGCAGGGATGCCCTGGGCTGGGGTGTTTTTGGTGTGATTTTGGGGCATTTTGGGGCACTGCAGGGACAGGCTTGGCTGGGGTGATTTTGGGATGAGTTTGGTGTGATTTTGGTGTGATTTTGGGGCGTTGCAGGGACGCCCTGGCCTGGCTGGAGGAGCAGCCCACGCCGACAGCCCTGGACCAGCAGCTGCGCAGCTCCCGGCGGCTCCTCCTGCGGCGGCTCCGGCGTGCGGCCGAGGCCGAGGCCCAAAAACCGCCGGAGCTGCGCCGGGACGTGCTGGGGATGATGGCACAGCGGTGGCTGCGGCGGGTGGCCGCCCTGGCCATCGAGGTGGGGACAAAACCCCCCGAAAATGGGACCCAAAATGGGGCTAATCAATCCCCCCAGCCAAAATGGGACAAATCAAACCCCCTGAAAAAGGGACAAATCAAAACCTCCCCAAAATGGGACAAATCAAAACCTCCCAAATGGGACAAATTAAAATGCCCCCAAATGGGATAAACCATAAACCACTGAAAAATCAAACCCCCTCCCAAGACAGGACAATTCAAACCCCCTACAATGGGAGAAATCAAAACCCCCCAAATGAGACAATTCAGTTCCTCCCCCCGCCCAAAATGGGACAAATCAAACCCCTCAAAAATGGGACCCAAAATGGGACAAATCAAACCCTCCCACCCCCAAAATGGGACAATTCAAAACCCCCAGTGCTGATTTCTTGTGTTGTTGAGTTGGGAATTTATTCCTGGGTGGGGATCACAAAATTCTGGCCCCCAAGGGCCCTGAGGTGGAACTTTTTCACTTATGGACCTCCTTTTAACAAAGAAATTAATGTTTGAAATGAGTAATTTAGAGCTGATATGATATGGTATGATATGATATGATGTAATGCAATATAATATAATGTAATGTAATATAATATAATACAAATCTTATCTATAATATAGTGCAATCTATAATAGGCTGCAACATTATCTAATTCTATATCATATCATGACACTGTTGGAATAATCACATAATAGTTATTATAACAGACGATAACATGAGAAAAATTAGTATATAATACTTTCAGTAATACTCTTGTGTAGTTGACATAACATTAATAGTAATAATAATGGTAATAATAATAATAATATTAACAGTAGCGATATAAGCATCAATAACAATAATATTAATAATGATAATAATAAAGTAGAATGATTCCTTGAAACGCCTCCATTTCTTGCCCATCCCCTGCTGGATTTGGTACTAGACAGAAATAAAATCATGTAGTGTATATTAAATTAATAACAACAGTAATAACATTAATAGTAGCAATAATAACAATAATAGTGACAGTAACAATAATTTTTAAATTACAATCCTGGGATGATTCCTGGCAGTGCCCGAGTTCTCTGCCGATCCGCTGCTGGATTTGGTATTAGATGGAGATAAAATTATATGGATATTAAATTAATACTATTAATAGCAGTAATAATAACAACAACAGTAACAGTAATGATAACAATAACAATAATCCTGGGATGATTCCTGGCAATGCCTGAGCTCCCTGCCCATCCCCAGCTGGATTTGGAACTAGATAATATAAAATTATAAAGTGTATATTAAATTAATAATAAAAATAATAACATTAATAACAACAAAAACAATAACAATAGCAGTAACAATAATTTACAAATTATAATCCTGGAATGGTTCCTGGCAATGTCCCGGTTCCCTGCCCATCCCCTGCTGCGTTTGGGTCTCTTTGGGGCCGTTCCTGTCCCATCCCGGTGCCGCTCTCACCGTGTCCGCTGTGTGTCCCCTGTGTGTCCCCGCAGCCCCAGGCCGGCGTCCCTGACGTGCAGCTGTGGCTGTTGCGGGGCCAGCTCCGGGTGGCCTCGGCTCGTGTCGCCGCCACCGATGTCCTGCACTGCCCCCGCGCCTGCGGCCCCCTCTGCGGGCGGATCCTCACCCTGTTCCTGGTGCGAGCTCCTGGTGTCCCCTTGTGTCCCTACATGTCCCCTTGTGTCCCTACATGTCTCCTCTGTCCCTGTTCCATGTCCCCTCTCTATTCCCACCTCATCTCCTCCAAGTCCACTCCATCCCTGCTCTGTGTCGCCCCACGTCCCCTCCCCGTCCCCTGCACACCCCCCCCATGTCCCCTCTCTGTCCCCTCCACATCCTCCCTCTGTCGCCTCCATGCCCTCCCATGTCCCCTCCATGTTCCCTCCATCCCTGCTCTGTGTCCCCTCCTGTCCCCTCCCTGTCCTCCGGCATGTCCCGACCCCTCGGTGACACTTTGTCCCGCAGGGCCGCGGGGACATCCAGGCGCAGGTGCGGGTCCGGCTGTGGCTGGGACGAGTGACCGAGAGCGGGGACCTGACGCGGCTGCTCAAGGGGACCCTGCGCTTCTATACCGAGACGGTGGGGACAGCGAGGGGACAGCACCGGGAGGGGACAGCACCCGGGAGGAGACAGTGAGATAGGACAGAATTGGGAAGGGACAGCGGGGAGAGGACAGCGCCTGGGACGGAACAGCACCGGGGAGGGGACACCTGGGAGGGAGCAGCACCGGAACGGGACAGCACGGGAAGGGGACAGCACCGGGAGGGCACAACATCCCCCAGTGTCCCGTGACGCCAGGTCCCGTGTCCCCCCAGTACGAGAACCAGACGCGGCTGTGGGGGAAATGGGGGCCCCGAAAGCTTTTGGGGCGCCCCGCGTTCTCCGACAGCTCCGGCCGGGCCGGGCCCCCCCCGGAGCAGATCCAGCCCCCCAAGGGCTGGCGCTGGGACGGCCCCTGGAGCGTGGAGCGGCCGTGGCGGTGAGCGGGAGGGGACAGCCACCCACCCTGCCCCTGCGGGCACTTCGGCAACCCCAGAGCTATTGTCCCCTGGTGTCCCCAGGGCGCTGCCACGGCCGGAGCCCGCGGTGAGTGCAGTGCTGGAGGAGGTGTATGAGAACCAGAGCCGGGATCCCGGCGGGAGCTGGAGCCCCTCTGGCACCGCCAGCACGGACGCCGTGAGTGGGGGACAGCGCGGGGACACCGCGGATGACACCAGAGTGTCGGGGCTCAGCTCTCGTCTGGGTTTGCAGGAGGGGGTGGCGGTGCCAGCGAAGGAGGAGATGGCGTGTCCCCAGGGCTGGCATGTCACCAGTGACTGGCGCGTGGACATGGAGGGGGACGTGGATGAGGACGGTGAGGGGGGGGCACAGCACAGCAGGGATGTGGGTGACAGGGGGGACAGGGATGGGCTGACAGGAATAGGGGTGACGGGATGGGGATGATGGGGTGTTGCTGATTTTCTTAGGACAGGAGGTCATGATTTATATCAGGACATTGAACTACTCTGAGGCCTGACCTGAAGCCTTGGTGAGGCCTTGAAGCCTGTGGCGCACTCGAAATTCCTTCAGGCTTGTGGCGCAGTCAGAAATAGATATTAAGGTGTTTGGGAAGATAATGGGGTTTTGAAGGTCACCGAGTTGAATAGTTAATAGGCACATGTTTAGCCACCTTAACTGTAAGTTAAATAGTGTATGTTTTCATTCTTTCCCTTGCTGTGTGCCAATGGCTGAGCTATCCAAAATGTAAACTATATAGAAATGTATAAAAGACGCCATTTCTCTCAAAATAAAGCAGTTGCGCAGTGTTAATCATATTGATCGGATCTGCGTTTCTCTGGCCAGTCTCTTATTATCTAGGTAGCCCTCGTTAGGATGGGGATAGAAGTGACAAGGATGGAGATGATGGGAATAGTGTTGGCAGTGGTGAGGGTGACAGGGATGGGGTGACAGGGATGGAGGTGACAGGGATGAGGGTGACAGGGATGAGGGTGGCAGGGATGGGGGTGAAAGGGACAGAGGGGATGGGGATGGGGGTGGCAGGGATGGGGTAGCAAGGATGGGGTGACAAGGGTGGAGGTGACAGGGACAGGGTGGCAGGGAAGGAGCTGGCCCCTGTGTGCAGGCTGGCAGTACGGGGTGGGCATGGAGGATGGCAGCCCCCCGGCAGCGTGGCACAGTGAGGGACAGCACTGCCACACCCTGCGGCGCCGGCGCTGGCTCCGGGTCCGCCACAGGGATGGTGACAGCAGGACACAGGAGCAGGACACCGACACCCTGAGGAGCCTGGTGACACATGGGGACAGCAATGGGGCAGAGGGGATGGGGGGACAGGGATGGAGGTGACAGGGTTGGGGTGGCAGGGATGAGGGTGGCAGAATGGGGGTGACAGGGATGGAGGTGACAGCGATGGGGCAGTGGGGATGGGGTGACAGACATGGGGTGACAGGGATGGAGATGACAGGGTTGGAGGTGACAGGGATGAAGTGACAGACATGGGGTGACAGAGATGGAGATGACAGGGATGAGGGTGGGAGAAAGGGTGTGGCAGGATGGGAGTGACAGACAGGGGTGAGAGATGGAGGTGACAAGGATGGGGAGGCAGGATGGGAAGTGATGGGGACATGATGACGGGGAAGGGGGTGATGGAGATGAGGGTGACAGGCCCGAGGGGACAGGGTCGCTGTCTCCATGTGATGCTCTCCCCATGTGACACTGTCCCCATGCTGTGCCCCACAGCAGGACCCCGAGGAGCTGTGGGAGGATGAGGCCTGGCAGCCCGAGTGCTTTTGGGGCTGCTCCTTCCAGCCCAAGGTGCCAGCGGGGCCCCGGTGCCGCCGCCGCCGCTGGCAGCGCAGCCTGGTCCCCGCCGAGCCCACGCCCGTAGCTCCGCTCTTCCTGCTCCAGGGAGTGCCGGTAGGAGCTGCCACTGGACTGGGAACAGCCAAGAGGGACACGGGGGACAGGGAGAGAGGGATTGGGGCAGAGGGAAGGGTGAGGGATGGGGATGGAGGTGTGGGGATGGATGGATGGATGGATGGATGGATGGATGGATGGATGGATGGATGGATGGATGGATGATGGATGGATAAGGATGGAGGGATCAGGGATGGAAGGATGTAGGGACAGCAGGAGAGATGGAAGGATTGGGGGATGGAAGGATGGGGGGATGAATGGATGGAGGGCTGGATGGAACCCTGTGGAGCTGGGCCATGATGGGACAGTAGGACACAGGACAGGAGGCCACAGGGCCAGGGGACAGCAGGGTCCCCCCAGCCCACCCCGTCCTCTCCCAGGACACCGAGGACCTGGCCTGGGACAATCCAGCTGTGGCCCCACAGCTGCCGGAGGGTTCCTCCCTGACACCCCTGCAGCAGTCGCCCCCCTTCATCCTCTGCACCTTCCAACGTGAGCCGGGGAGGGGTCGGAGAAGGACTGGGAGGGTCCGGGGAGAGATCGGGAGAGACCGGGGAGGGACCAGAAGGAGCCGGGAGAGGCCGGGAAGGTGCCGGGGGGTCGGGAAAAGTCGGAGAGGGGCCGGGAGGGATCGGGAGGGGCCGGGAGGGGCCGGGAGGGACCGGGGGTTCGTAGCCTCCTCTGACTCCCCGCCTGCCCACAGGGCCCGGCCGCTTCCAGCTCCGCTGTTACATCTTCCAGGCGTTGGATCTGGCGTCCGGCAGCCCCAGAACCTCCTTAGGTGGGACCCACCCCCACCATCCGCCCCCAGCCCCGGTCTCGCTGGCAGCCCCGGGGCGCTGACGGTGTCGCTGTCACCAGATGCCACCGCGCACGTGTCGTTCGTGTCGCGGAGCCAGCGCACGCGGGTGGTGCGCGGGGCGCTGGACCCACGGTGGGAGCAGACACTGCTGTTCCCCGGGGTGCCGCTGTTCGGGGACCCCCGCGGGGTCCGGGATGAGCCCCCCGCAGTGGTGGTGGAGGTGTTCGACCAGAGGGGACAGGTAGGGGACACAGCGGGTACGGAGACACACAGGGGGACAGGGATGGGTGAGGGATGGGGGGATGGAGGGAAGGGGAGAGATGGAGGGAAGCGATGGAGCGATGTTGGGAGGAAGGGGAAAAGGCAGGGAAGGAGAGAGGGAGGGAGGGAAGGGTGGAAGCAGAGGGATAGATGGATGGATGGATGGATGGATGGATGGATGGACGGACGGACGGACGGACGGACGGACGGACGGACGGACGGAGGGTTGGCAGAAGGGATGGTGGGACAGGTGGTCAGGGCTGGAAGGACTGGTAGGGTCAGGGATGGAGGGACACACCCATGGGGCTGCCCCGCGCTCAGGTGCTGCCTCGCAGGGCACCGGTGTTTTCCTGGGGAGGTGCGTGTGCTTCCCGCGAGTGTGGCTGGACGTGGGGCACCGGGAGCTGCCGCGGCTCCAGCCTCACCCCCTGCAGGGCCCGCGGGGCCCGGCCGGGGAGCTGTTGGCCGCCTTCGAGCTCCTGCACGAGCCCGAGGTGAGGGGGTGGCACGGGGTGGCACAGGGTGACAGAGGTGATGCAGAGGGCACCCAGGGCTGGGGTGCCATTGTCGCTGTGTCCTCCCCGCGGCAGGACGGGTCCCCGGCCCCGCTCAGCCCCCCGCCCCTGAGGAAGGACGAGTTCAGCATCCCCCCGGATCTGCGGCCGCGCCTGCACAGGGTGACACTGGAGGTGGGAGCCACCCTCAGGGAGGGGATAGCGTGGGACCGGGTGGAGACAGCGTGGGAAACGTGATAGGAGAGGGATGGGGACAACGGGTGGAGCAGGGAATGGGATGGAGACCGGGCCGGCTGGGGACAGGGACAGGGATGGGACAGGGATAAAGGTGGGTTGGGGACAGGGATGGGGACAAGGATGGGACAGGGATAAAGGTGGGCTGGAGACAAAGTTGGAGATGGACACTGGGAGTGGGACAGGCGGTGGACAGAGCTGAAGATCTTGGGGATTCCTTGGGGACAGGGATGGGGTCAGGGATGGAGACAGGGCCCCGGGAGCCCCGCAGGGTGACAGGATCCGCGCGTCCCGCCAGGTGCTGGCCTGGGGGCTGCGGGGCCTGCGCGGGGCCGTGCGGGAGCCTCGGCTGGAGCTGCACTGGGGGGGGCAGAGCCTGTGGACCCCCCCGATCAAGGACATGGCCACCAACCCCAACTTCCCCAGCAACGCCTTCGTGCTCACCCTGGTGAGCACGGCGGAGGTGGAGGGAGCCCCGCCCGTGGGTGGCACCGCGGGTGACCCGGGCGTGTCCCCACCAGGCGCTGCCCGAGGAGGAGCGGTTCGTGCCGCCCATCCGCCTGCGCCTCTGGGACCGGGCGGGCACGGAGTGGCGGCTGCTGCTGGGCCGGGCCAGCGTCAGGGCCCTGGGGCGGTACCGCTGCCCCCCGCCCCGCCAGGAGCGGCTCCTGGGCTCCGGCACTGCCAGGAATGGCTCTCACACGGTGGTGTCAATGCCAGGTACTGCCTGTCCCACCCCTGCCATGTCCCGGCTGTCCCTGCCCCATCCCAGGTGTCCCCTGCCTATCCCAGCTGTCCCCTTCCCATCCCAGCTGTCCCTGCCCATCCCAGCTGTCCCTGCCCCATCCCAGCTGTCCGCTGCCCATCCCAGGTGTCCCCTGCCCATCCCAGCTGTCCCTGCCCCATCCCAGGTGTCCCCTGCCTATCCCAGCTGTCCCCTGCCTATCCCAGCTGTCCCCTGCCCATCCCAGCTGTCCCTGCCCATCCCAGGTGTCCCTGCCCCATCCCAGCTGTCCGCTGCCCATCCCAGCTGTCCCTGCCCCATCCCAGGTGTCCCATGCCCCATCCTGGGTGTCCCCTCCCTCATCCCTGCCTGTCCCTCTCTCCCACAGACGACCTCCTTTCCCTGCCCGTCTCCTCCAGCTTCTGGAATCGTTGCTGTTCCCGTTTCCTGGCCACAGCCCCAGCCAGGATGGCTCATGTGAGTCCCCCCAGTCACCTGGCACCAGTCCTGTCACTGCCTGGCCCCGTGCCTCAGTTTCCCCCAAAGCCCTTTTCTGCTTCCAGGACCTGCTCAGCTACCTCAGGAACAACATGGCTGAGGACAAGGTTGGCACAGGAACAGGGCCACCAGGGCCACCAGGGCCACCAGGGCCACCTGTCCCCACCTGCTTCTGCTCTCCACCAGGACAAGGAAGATGAGGAGGATGAGGACGAGGAGGAGGAGGAGGAGGAGGAGGAGGAGGGGAAGGACTGGTGGAGCAAATTTTATGCTTCCATGGAGGACAAGGACCCCCAGTCTTGGAGGGGAGCCAACAGGGACAGAATAAAGGTGAGGCAGAGTTGGGAGCTGCAGGGATGGGGACAGGGACAGCTGGGGACAGGGATGAGAGTGAGGTAGGGACAGGGACAGGGATGGGGACAGGGATTGGGGCAGGGATGAGGTGGGGACAGGGACTGGATGGGGATGGAAATGGGCTGGGGACAGGGACAGGGAGGATGAAGCAGAGGTGAGGACGAGGATAGAACTGAAGATGAGGACAAGGATGGGGATGAAGCTGGGATGGGGACAGGGATGAGGACGAGGAGGGAGTGGGAACAAGGATGTTGGTGAAGCTGGGGCAGGGACAAGGATGAGGAAAGAGCTGGCACTGCACAGGGGAAAAGCCCCAGGCCGGGGCTGGGGGCAGGAGCCGGACCGGGCACGGGGATGAGCCCAGGCCGGCCTGGCCCCGCAGATTTACGGCTGCGAGCTGGAGGCGGTGCCCGAATTCGAGGGGCTGCAGGATTTCTGCCAGACCTTCCCCCTCTACAAGCCGGGCCGTTCCCCCCTGCCCGGGCATGACCCCGAGCCTGTGGGCAGCTTCAAGGTGGGTGAGACCCCCCGGCGGGACCCCGGCAACGGGGCGGGACCCTCGGAGGGCACCGAGGGGTCTCTCAGGGGCTGTTCCGCATCTACCCCGAGCCCGAGGAGCCCGGGGCAGCCCCCCTGCCCCGCTGCTTCCAGCCGCTGCCGCCCAGCCAGCCGCAGGAGTGCCTGGTGCGGGTCTACGTCGTGCGAGCCTTGGAGCTGTCCCCCCACGATGTCAGCGGGCTGGTAAGGACAGTGTGGGACCCTCGGGAGGCTGGGCAGGGGCTCCCGGACCCGGTGTCACCCAGTGTCCCCTCTGTGCCCCAGAGCGATCCCTATGTGCGGGTGTCGCTGGGCAAGAGGACACTGGGACAGCGGGACCAGTACGTGCCCAACAGCCTGGAGCCCGTTTTTGGCAGGTAGGGACGGGTGGCCCTCGGCACTGTCACCCCCTGGGTGGGTGGCCCCTGGAAGTGTCACCCCCGGGGCGGGTGGCCTGTTAAAATGTCACCCCCGGGGTGGATGACCCAGCACTGTCACCCCCAGGGTGGGTGGCCCGGCACTGTAACCCCCCAGGGTGGCTCTGGGTTGGAGGTCCCTGCCACTGGGAGGGGGATACTGGGGGGGCTCATTCCCGACGGCAGGGTGGCCCTGTGCCAGCCTGGCCTGGTGTCACCAGGTCCCCATGCCCTGTGCCACCAGACCCTTGTGCCTTCACCAGACATCCCATTCCCCAGACTGCTGTGTCCCTGTGCCACCACCTGTCCCCATTCCCTGGCCACCCATCTGTGCCATTCTCAGTGCTGCTATGTCCCTGTGCCACCAGCTGTCCCATTCCGTGTCTTGGTATGTCCCTGTGCCACCACCTGTCCCATTTCCAGTGCTGCTGGATCTCTGGGCCACCACCTGTGCCATTCCCTGTGCCACCAGCTGTCCCCATTCCGCAGGCTGCTGTTTTCTTGTGCCACCACTTCTCCCATTCCTTGTGCTGCTCTGTCCCTGTGCCCCCAGCTGTCCCCATTCCCTGTCTTGCCACGTCTCTGTGCCCCCATCTCTCCCTGTCCCCACGGGTTCACTGTCCCCAGTGCCAGCCCTGAGGCTGATGACATTCCTGCCACCAGGATGTTCGAGCTGACAGCCACCATCCCGTTGGAGAAGGACCTGCGGGTGACAATCATGGACCACGACAAGGTGCCACCAGACCAGGAGATCGGCAGCACCACCATCGACCTGGAGGACCGGCTGCTGTCCCACTTCCGTGCCCACTGTGGGCTGCCCGCCCAGTACCGCCCGTGCGTGTCCCGGGGGCATGGGGACACAGGGAGGGGACACGGGGAGGGGACATGAGGGGCTGGGGGACACGGAGGACTGGGGTGACACGGGGGTCGGGGGAGCTGGGGGCAGGGGTGGGCACAGTGGGATGAGGATAGGAATGGGGTGGGGAGCACAGGAATAGGGACGGGGGCAAGGAAAGTGGGGTCAGGGTGGGGACAGAGGGATGGGGGGGCACAGGAGAATGGGATGGGGTGAGAGCAGAGTGATTTGGGACAGGAGGAGGAGTAGGATGGGGGACACAAGAGGGTTGGGGGGCACAGCAGGATGGGCACAGGGAGCTGGGGGTGGACACAGGGAGTGTCTATTGGGGACACAGGGGCTGTCTGTTGGGGACACGGCTGGCACAGGTGATCCCAGTGCTGTCGCTGTCCCCAGCGTGGGCCCCTCGGGCTGGCGGGACCAGCTGTGCCCCAGCCGGGCCCTGGAGCTGCTCAGCGGCCGCCGGGGGCTGCCCGCGCCCCTCTTCAACCCCCAGGGCACCGCCCTGACTCTGGGCGGGCAGAGCTTCGAGCTGCGGCACTTTGGTCAGTGGGAATGGGGCTGGGGGAGCTGGGGAGGGTCTGGAGGGGGTCTGGGGGGATCTGGGAAGGGTCTGGTGGGCATTTGAGGGGTTCTGGGGAGGGTCTGGTGGAGGTTTGAGGAGTCTGGTGGGGATCTGGTGGGAGTTTGGGGGGTCCAGGTGTTTTCTGGGGGAGACTGGGAGGGATGGAGGGTTGTGGGGGACTGAGGGGGACTTGGGGGTCCTGGTTGGGGGTCTGGAGGGGGATTTTGGGGGATCTGGATGGGGGTCTACAGAGAGTTCTAGGGAGAGGTCTGGGTGGGATCTGGGGGTGTTGGAGGGATCTGGGTGGGACTTGGGGGTCTGGAGGATCTGGGGGTGTCGGAGGGATCTGTCTGGGCTCGGGGGCTCTGTGGTGGGTGACAGGCTGGTGTCACAGAGCGGGGCCACCCCCCATCCCGGCACCTTGGGGTGCCCCGGGAGCGCCTGGCCCTGCATGTGCTGAACCTGTGTGAGCTCGTCCCGGAGCACCTGGAGACACGGAGCCTCCAGAACAGCGCCCAGCCTGGGCTGGAGCAGGTGGGGACACCATGGTGACAGGGACACTGAGGAGGGGGTGACGGGGACATGGCGGGGGCAGTGACAGTGACATTGGGAGTGATGGGGACACCGAGGGGACAGCGACACTGGCATGGGGTGATGGGGACACCATGGTGGCAGGGACACTGATGAGGGGGTGATGGGGACACTGTGGTGACAGCAACACTGAGAGGGGGGTAATGGGGACACTTGGGCTTGGGTGGTGATGGGGATCTTGGGATGACAGGGATGTTGCCAAGTAGGGACCCCAGGGTGATGAGGACCATGGGGTGTAGGATGTGCCAGGGGGACTTTGGGGACCCTGGGATGACAGGGACCTCGGGGGGTGATGGGGATACTGGGGTGACAGGGACACTGGGGATGGGTGCCCAAGGACCCCAGGAGTGGGTGATAGGGCCTGGGGGTGACAAGGACAGATACTGGGGGAACAAAGGGACCGAGAGGGAACAGCAAGGGGACATCAAGGGGACACAAAGGCCCAGTGCCAGCCAGTCAGCGTGTCCCCAGGGCAAGGTGCAGATGTGGGTGGACATTTTCCCCACCAGCCTCGGCCCCCCCGGACCCCCCGTCAACATCGACCCCCGCAAGGCTGAGGGGTGAGTGAGTGACCAGCCACCCCAAGAGGGACAGGGCCACCACCAAGGGGACAGTGCCTTCCTCGCAGGGACAGGGCCATCCCAGATGGGGACAGGGCCATCCCTGGTGGGGACAGGGCCATCCCAGGTGGTAGGTGACATGTTCCTGTCTCCTGCTGAGGTATGAGCTGCGCTGTGTGGTGTGGAGGGTGCGGGACACAGACCTGAGGGATGTCAACCTGCTGGGCCAGCGCATGAGTGACATCTACGTGGCTGGGTGAGCTATCCCCGTGTGTCCCCATCCTGTCCCCAGCAACACGGGGTCCGTCACCCCCCAGCATCTGTCCTGCTCATCCAGAGACTCTTGTCGCCCACCGCTATTGCAATTATGGACACGAAAAGACCACACTCACTCATTTGGTTGAAGTGAGGAAAAAAAAGAGACAGTTTATTATGGTTTAGGGTTTAAGTAGGATTGAAAACCTGGTTAAGGATTGGTAGGTGAAAAGAACACCTCTCTGACCTCAATGGTCAATTCAGAAGTCCATCACAGAGAGGAATGAAAACAATCTCTATTGTTTTGAGAGACTGCAAGGGAAAGTATGTAAACTATCATCAGAAGGCTGAGGATTAAGATGACATCTCACCCTTTTTGTGATAGGAAAAAGAAAAAAAAAAAGAAAAATGAACATTGTTCAGTCTATGCTCGTGGAGGAACCATCAGAGTGGATACTTGCGTCATCTGCATCCAAGTCACCACTCGATGGTTCATCCACTTGCTACCTTTCACTTTGGTCACAGCCTCCAGCCTGGCCGCTGGCTGGTTTCCACCTTTGTGGTCACAAGTCAGGACGAACACACTTTGCAGGCACCCAGCACACCCCAGTATGTGTGGATACACATGCATACCCACGACCCAAAGCGATAAGGTCATAGGGACCTTCCCACTGCTTGGTGACTAAATTTCGCACTCTAACCTTCGCTCGAGGCTGATGCATCTCGTCCGAAGCTTGCAAAGAAAGGTGATGGTTCAACATGACAGGATTACTAGAATTTTGCGGTACCATAAGGTGGTTGATGGTATACAAGGCGTTTGCCAACCGACTGTGCGGGGTTTCACCCTGCATTCCCTGCTTTTGTTTTTGAAGAACCCGCTTCAGAGTACCATGAGCGCGTTCTACAATAGCTTGACCAGTCGGGGAATGAGGAATACCAAACTTGTGAGACATACCCCACAACTGCAAAAACTGCCGCACCTTCTGTGTGGTGTAAGCAAGACTACTGTCAGTCTTCACAGCAGAAGGTATGCCTAGGACAGCAAAAGCCTGCCTCCACTGGGCAATGACTCACGGATCTTTTCTCCTGTGTGAGCAGAAGCCCACATTGCAGAGGAGAAGGCGTCAACAGTGACATGCACATACTTGAACCAGCCAAACTCGGCAACTTGAGTAACATCTGTCTACCAAACCTCCAAGGCCCTAAGGCCTCTGGGGTTCACCCCTGCCGGCAAAGGTGCAGCCAGCGCGTGACAGTTGTCGCATGATTCGACAATGTCACGGACCTCTGTTGGCGTCAGCTGAAACTGCTTCTGCAAGGTATGTGCGTTCTGATGAAAAAACCCATGCGATGCCTTGGCCTGCATGAGTGGGTCAGGCTGAGGTGCTACCCATGCTGGGTTAGCCAACTTGTCAGTCCTTGCATTACTTTCCGCTATGAATCCTGGCAAGCTGATATGACTTCTGATGTGCAGAACATAAAATGGATGAACCTGGGCCTGAATAGCACACCACAGGGTCTTCAGAAAATGAAACAAAGCAGCATTGTCAACTTCCTTCAAAACTGAATGACCCAACCACTGTGCTATGTTGGCCACATAAGCAGAATCTGACCAAATTGAAAGGTTCCTGGGAAAACTTTTGAAATGCCATGACAGCAGCCCTCAATTCAACCAATTGGGCTGACCCATCCTCATGACCTTCCAGAACCTGCCACTCAGATCCATCCTTCCAAGTAACAATGGCCTTTCCTGTCCTTCCCGAGCCGTCAGTAAAGACGGTGGGTCCTTGCACTGGTTCCTGGCTATTCCTGGGCCACAAAGAAATTTCCATGAATTTTGCCACTTGCAATAGCTTATGGTTTGGCAGATGGTAAGTGATCTGCCCTGAAAAATTTTCCAGAGCACTCTGCAAGGAAATACTGTTTGCAAAGCTCCAATCAAAGTCCTCCCGTAGTACCGGGAGTATGATCTTTGCGGGATCTGCACCCATCAATTGCAGGCACTGTTGCCTGCATTTAATTATCAATCAAGCAATGAGCTCAAACAATGCAGTTGCCATCTTATGCAGCTGATGGGGCAGGAAGACCCATTCCAAGATGTGCAAGGAGTTGGACCATTCATCATACCATTGACCAATGATACCTGTAGGATGTAAATCTGCAATGATGATGAACACAGTGACATCAACGGAAGGATCAATGCGATAAACTTGACGAGCAGAAACAGCTCGCTGAACCTCCTCCAGCACCCGACATGCCACAGGGGTCAATGCACGAGGTGATTTTAAATCAGAGTCTCCCTTTAACAAATGAAACAAGGGAGACAATTGTGCCGTGGTGAGTCCTAAATATGGATGCAGCCAGGTGATGACACCCACCAGTTTCTGGGCATCATTCAGTGTTTTCACCGAATGCACAAACTGCACCTCTTGGTGCTGAACTGTTGGTTCCAAGATCTTGACCCCCAAATATTTCCAGGGAGGCTGCTGCTGAGCCTTCTCTGGAGCCACCTGCAATCCGTGAGAATGCAAGGCAGTGAGCAACTGAGGCTGTATCCTCAGCAACTCATCCTGGGTGGACGCAGCCACCAGTATATCATCCATGTAATGGTAAACATGAGCATCGGGAAACTGCTGGTGAACTCCAGACAAGGCTCTGGCCACATACCATTGGCAAATGGCTGGTGAGTTGCGACAGCCTGGGGAAGCACCCTCCATTGATACCTCTGTGCGGGCTCAGCATTGTTGATCGTGGGCACCAAGAAAGCAAATTTCAGCCTGTCATCGGGATGCAAAGGAATTGTAAAAAAACAATTCTTCAGATCCATGATGAAGACCAGACAATCAGCGGGAAGCATGGTGGGTGATGGCATACCGACCTGCAACGTCCCCATGCCTTCCACCACAGCACTGACTTTTTGGAGGTCTTGTAACAGCCTCCATTTCCCAGACTGCTTTTTGATGCAGAAAACAGGAGTGTTCCAGGGGCTTGTAGAAGGCTCCAGATGTACCCTGGTCCAGCTGCTCCTGCACCAAGTCACGAAGGGCGACCATCTTGTCTTGGGGGAGGGGCCACTGGTTCTCCTAGATGGGTTTGTCCACCAGCCACCGCATAGAAGGCATAGGACACCTTGCGCCCTTCATCACAGTGGCCCCCATCAAAAATCCGTCCCGAGACACACCCCCTACGCGACCAGAGTGTCCCTCCTCCAGAGATTGATAGGAACTTCAATTGTGACATGAAGCCAAACCGTGGCCGTCTGTCCCTCTGGGTTCGTGATCTTCACGGGCCTCCGGCTCATGTAACATTGCGCTGTTCCTGCCAGCCCTGTGACAGACGTCTGCACTCGATCCAAAGGCCACTCTGGGGGCCAGGCAGCAAGGGAAATGATCGTGATACCCGAGGCAGTGTTGAGGAGCCTGAGAAGGCTAATCTCAGATGGCGTCGCACCAGGGATGGACAAGGTGCAGATCTTTTCAGGCTGGCCTTTTGTCAGGACAGCAGTCCAGTAAACCTGTGGCGGCTCTGTAGATCCAAAGCCACCATCTCCCCACAACCGGTTTTCTGCCCCGCGAACAGAAGACTTAAAAAGTACAAGTTGAGCAATCCTGGTTCCTTTGGGGATTGTGACAGGGATGATGGGTGTGGACACCATAGCATGAATTTGTCCCATAAAATCCGCATCAATGAGTCCCCCATGCACAATGATACCCTGAGAGATGGCGCTAGATCTCTCCATAAGGAAAGCACTCATGCCATCCCCCAGGAGACCAAAGGCATCCAAGGGGCCCTGTGCACCCCACAAGAGTCTAAGACAACTGTTACTGCTGTGCAGACATCAAGCCCTGCTGAGCCGCTGGTACTGGCAGTAAGCCGGCCAAGCAAACCTCCATCGGCTCTGGAGCTTGGGGAGAGACTTCCCATTTCCCGAGTTCGACCAGGGCTGACCATTAACATGCGTCGTCACCTTACAGACATCCGCAGTATGATTCGGCTGTCCACACCCACCACACAAAAACAAGGGGATTGTCATCCCCTGTGCTTTCTTCCCATTTCTTGTTGGCCTGAAGCAGTCCCCTGCTTCCGCTGCCTGCCCTGTGGCCAATTTCAGGCCAGCTGGGGGCCAGCAGCCTGGAACTGCCCACCCTGCAGCCAATTCCAGGCTGGCTGGGGGGCAGCAGTCGCAGCTGCCATTCTATGACCTGTGATGTCTACCTTTGCACAGGCCTCTACCATCTGTGGTATAGAGGGATCATCTGGCAAGACTTCAATGATTTTCCTACATTCTGCGTTACTGTTGCTTCTAGCAACTTGTTTGAGCAGAAGCACCCTAGCAATTGGATCTTCTACCTGTCTCTCCACAGAAGCAGTCAGCCTCCCTGCAAATTGTAGGAAGGTTTCCTCAGCCCCCTGGACAATAGTCACAAAGAAGGCCTGTGGGGCAGCCGTTTCTATGGTCTGAACCATTGCCGCCATGTCTGTTCTCATGCACTGCTCAAGCACTAGGGGGTCAAAGACAACCTGCTTCTTAGGATCAGCAAAGCTGCCTCTACCCAGCAGCTCGTCCACCCCAATCAAACGCCTGGGATCTTGCTGGCCCAGCGCAGCGTTCTGCAGCACAACTCTTTGTGCCAACTGGGCCCATTTGGACTCAAAAATGTCGTATTCAACGGGCGGGAAAAGAGCACAAGCCAAATTGCAGATATCGCAAGGTGGCAGCATGTCAGAGTTAAAGACTTGCAGCACCTGCATGACTTCAGCAGACCCCAACCCATGTTTACTGGCTGTGCCACGGAGATCCATCAGGGCTTGCTACAACAAAGCCTGATGGGTGTTACCAAGTGGACCTCGAAACACAGGGAATGCCTGTAACCTCCTGGGAAGGTGTCTGCATCTGCCCAGTCCTGCTCGGAAAACTCCATGGGAGCAGGAGCAGATGCCTGGCTGGAAGGCACTCCAACCCCATCCGACCTCGCAGACCCTGCTACTCCAACAGGGCTAGGAAGTTCACCTCTTCCCTCAGGGGGGCGCTGTGCCAAATCACAGTCAGCCATCTCCTCGACTTTGGTTTTCATGTCTCCCCAAAACCTTGCACGGTCTCTCGGACGCACCATCACCTGGCATGGGGGCAGTGTCCACAAACCCGCCAAAGCGGATCCATCACGAGATGTTTTACCCCAGGGAGACACTGGTCTCCCGGTGGCCGTATCCCCGCCTGCACCAAGAGTGAACAGCATGGGGCCAGCACCGGCTGCAGCCCCAGCATCCATGGACAGTGACAGCGGCGGGGCCAGACCTCCCGTAGGCTCCGTTGGGGTGCGTAGTCCCAATGCCGGATAGCGGGGAGTCAACCCGGGCTCCCCCCCACCCAGTGCAGGGGGGGAATGAGGTGCTGGGACAGGCGCAGCTGGGAAGCCACGGCACTGCTCCGCCTCGCCATCTGAGTCTCGACCGGCAGCGGGGGGGCCAGCACAGGCAGTGCGGACGGGGTGGCACCTGCGGGGGGGCGGGGTGCGGCGCAGGGCCGCTGGGACCCCACCCGGCCCTCGCGGCACAAGCAGTGTCTCTCGCTGCACCGGACGAACCTGGCATGGAGAGAGGAGGGGCTGGTATTGCCCCCAGCATAGTCCTGCCAGTGGCGCGGAAGCCGACAGGGGGCACTGCCCACTCTGCGCAGGGTGGGACACGCTGCTCGCCTACAGGGACCGGATCTGACATCAAGTCAATCAAAACTCCCTGCTCTGGGGCCGCCACCGTCTGTGCAGATGCGTCAGCCAGTGCAGCGCTACGCGGGGCCACTCCCAGTTCCGCCACCGGCCCAAGGGGGTATTTCGTGGCTATGCCACAGTGCGGGCACTGCGTCATCACCGCATCCGGCTCTACCAAAGGTGCATGTGGAGCCCGTGACTCCTCACCTGCCCCCAGTGCTGGAAAGGCACAGAGGGATGGGGAGCCACCCCTGCTCCCTCGCCTTCCGGGTGCTGGGACAGGTGGAGTGGATGGGGCCAGTGCAGCAGCCGCGACTGGCTCCCTAAAGGCCCATGGGCCCTTGTCCAGCAGCTCATCCACTGAGACCAGCTGGCTGGGGGGCCCATCTGCCCCCCCCGCCCTGGCAGGGCCAAGCTCACTGCCAGGGGCAGGAGCATCCTCAAGCGCGGCATCCTGGGAGGAAGATAAAAAATCCCCCCCCCCCCGTTCGGATCCTGAACCCGCTCCAACTTCCGAGAGGGGCAGCTCCCTCTCAGTCTCAGCCTCCAAGTCGGAGAACTCTCCAAGAAAGCCGCAGGCACTCCTAGGGGGCTCCAGGCTCTCTCATCCCCTCCTAGCATTATCACACTATATCCAAAGCAATGCCAGCTCCGCGATGCCTGCCTTGCGAGTCACGGCCCAAGTCCGAATCAGATGATCACCAAAGTGGCTCCAGGCCTCTATCGAGGCCAGCGCCCCGTCATAAGTAAAGAAGCCTTTCACCTTTCCATAATAATATAAACGCCGAAAATCAGCGTTGGAAACGGGGGCCTTTGCCTAGTCCAGCAAACCTTGCCAGACCTGCAAGGCCAAGGCATCAAAGTCGGGGAAATTGGACATCATTCCTGCAAAGACTATGCACACACAACCCATTACCTGACTGGTCTGACTCCACACCTGCAATTCTCACGAGTAGTCACCACATGTTGCAGTTATGGACATGAAAAGACCACACTCACCCATTCGGTTGAAGTGAGGAAAAAAGAAGAGACAGTTTATTATGGTTTAGGGTTTAAGTAGGATTGGGAACCTGGTTGAGGATTGCTGGGTGAAAAGAACACCTCTCTGACCTCAATGGTCAATTCAGAAGTCCATCACAGAGAGGAATGAAAACAATCTCTATTGTTTTGAGAGACTGCAAGGGAAAGTATGTAAACTATCATCAGAAGGCTGAGGATTAAGACCACACACCCCCAGGTTTTTTGTCACCCCAGGGTCCCCATGCCCAGGTTGTCTGTCACCTCAAAGTCCCCAGCACCCCTTCCCAGGGTCCCTGTCACCCCAGGGTGTCCCCATACATCAGTGCCATCAGTGTCACTTCTGGGCTGGTGTGGGTGGCTGGGGTGACACAAGGGTGACAGCAGTGTCCCCTGTGGGGTGGCACAGTGGTCACAGCAGTGTCCCCGCACATGTCTGAGGTGGCACAGGGGTGACAGCAGTGTCCCTTGAGGGGAGAAACAGGTGACAGAAGTGTCCCCACACGTGTCTTGGGTGGCATGGAGGTGACAGCAGTGCCCCCACACGTGTCTGGAGTGGCACAGAGTGACAGCAGTGTCCCCGCAGGTGGCTGGACGGGCTCCCAGAGCAGCGGCAGCAGACTGACATCCACTATCGCTCCCTGGATGGGAACGGCGCCTTCAACTGGCGCTTTGTGTTCCCCTTCGAGTTCCTGTCGGCCGAGAAGCTCTGCGCCATCCGCCGCAAGGTCAGGAGACACCCAGGGTGGGGACAGCACGGGGACATGCTCAGGGGACACTGCGACCCTCCCTTGTCCCTTGGCAGGAGCACGTGTGGAGTTTGGACGAGACGCTGCTGAAGGTTCCACCCAAACTCATCCTCCAAGTGTGGGACAATGACAAGTTCAAGGCAGACGATCTGCTGGGTGAGAGAGAGACCGAATCCCTGGTAGAGGGGGACAGCACAGGGACAGGGGACAGCCATTGGGGACAGGGAGTGGCCACTGGGGCAGGGGACAGCCAGTGGGGACAGAGAGCAGCCAGTGGGGTCTGGGGGCAGCCACAGGGGACAGGGGACAGTGCAGAGACAGGGAGTGGCCACTGGGGTAGGGGACAGCCAGTGGGGACAGGGAGCAGCCAGTGTGGTCAGGGAGACCCCATGAGTGGTGGGAAGCACCCACTGGTGATAAGGAACAGTCACCAGTGATAGGGAGCTCCCACTGGTGATGAAGAGCACCCAAAAGTGGTGGGAATCACCCACTGGTGACAGGGAGCATCCTCTGATGATAAGAAGCTCCCACTGGTGATAGGGAGCACCCACTGGTGACAGGGAGCACCCAGTGATGACAGGGAGCACCCAGTGGTGACAGAGCTCTGCCCCCGGCCTCTTCCCCACAGGGGTCCTGGAGCTGGAGCTGATCCAGCTGCGTCGGCCAGCCCCCAGCGCCCGCCTGTGCTGGGCCACGCCACAGGACCTGCCGTGGTTCTCCTGGCCCTGGTGCCGGGCCCCGGTGCTGGCGCGCTCCCCTCTGAACCTGTTCCGCAGGAGGAGGGCGCGGGGCTGGTGGCCCTGCATTGTGCAGGAGGACAGCGGCCAGCGGCTTTCTGTAGGTTGGGGACATGGGGATGATGGGGCTGGGGGACAGCAAGGACAGGCCCTGCACCCAAACCATCCCCTGGGCCCTGCAGGGGAAGCTGGAGCTCACCCTGGAGCTGCTGACAGCGCAGGAAGCTGAGGAGCGGCCCGTGGGGAAGGGTCGGGAGGAGCCCAACAAGCACCCGACGCTGCCTGAGCCCAAGTGAGTCCCAGGAGGGGCGAGGAGGGGCTGCTGGGGAGGGGCCATGGCAGTGGCTGAGCTCGGTGTCCCCTGCAGGCGCCCGAAGTCCTCGTTCCTGTGGCTGCAGTCCCCGCTGAGCCTCGTGCGCCACGGGATCCGCTGGCGCTTATTCCTCTGGATCAGCCTGGGGCTGGCGGCCTTCCTGCTGCTCCTGGGGCTCCTCCATTCCTTCCTCCCGGTCAGCACGACCCCACGAGTGCCCCGTTCCCGTCCCTGGACCTGAGAACTCCCTGAGTTCCCATCCCTGAGCCCTCTCTGTCCCTCTGTAGGGCTCTCTCATGGTGAAGGTGGCTGACCCGCGCCAGCTCCTGTATCCCTCCGGCAAGGAGCAGCCGGGCACGGAGCGCCCCCCAGGCAAGAGGGGGATGAAACCCTGAGGAACTCCCCCAGTTCCTGCTTTCCTGGCTCTGAAGCCCCTTCCCGAGCTGTTCTCCCTCTTCTCAGTGGATTCTCCAGCCAGGAGGGGATTGCTCGGCTCCAGAACCGTGATTCCGACAGGAATGCTGAGGGAGCTGCCCATCAACAGCTCATTATGAGGGAATGCTGAGGGAACTACCCATCATGTTCCCCCATTAACAAAGTCACGTCCAACAAAGCATCGTCCCCCCGGCTCTGTGGGCAGGGGAGGGACACGGACACCACTCGTGGGGCAGATCCCTAGCCCTGATCCCAAATCCAGCCCTAACTCCAGCCTCCAGCCCAGCCCACATTCCAATCCCAGGTTCAGCTCCAGCTCCCTAACCCAGCCCCAATTCCTGCTCTGACCCCATCAGCCTCATCAGCCCTCACCCCAGTACCAGCCCCAGTCCCACTGCCTCCTCCAACCCAGCCCTAAGCTGCACCCCACACCAAGCACTGACCCCAGTCCCACCTCTGGGCACCCCTCGGCCCCAATCCCACCCAAACTCACCCCGAATCCTGGTTGGACAACAGCCCCTCCTTCACCCCTCCTGCACACCTGACACCGCCCCTGGCCCCGAGCCCCACTCCCCATGGAACACTCTAAGGAATGAGCCCGGGCACCCCGCAAGTGGGGCTGGGACCCCCAGAATGGGCCAGGACACCCCACAATGGGGCTGGGCACCGCCACAGGTGGACATCCATTGTCGGAGCATCTGCCAGGGTAATGACAACGGCGGATACCAGCAGAGAATTGGAGAATTCCCCAGGGGCAATGATGACAGAGAGACTCCCAGGGTGAGGCAGATGGACACTGCGGCGAGCATCCTGCCTGGGCAGAGGGGGATGGACACCGACAGAACATCCCTCCAGGGCAAGAGCAACAGACACTGACAGAGCACACCAGAAATGGGGCTGGTTAGGGTTAACTCTGAGCTCAAATCCAGTCCCAATTCCAGCCGCTTCCTAAACCTGCAGCCCTAAACCCAATCCCACCTTTAGCCCTGACCTCACACTCAGCCCCAGTTCCAACTCTAAGCCCCACGCCAGCCCCAATTCCAGCCCCTTCCCAAGTGCTGGGCCATTGCCAGGAAGGACCTTTTGCCCATTGGGGCACAAATGCAGAAAGCTGGGACCACCCAACCCCCCCCCCCCCCCCCCCCCCCCCCCCCCCCCCCGCTGCATCAATGTGCCTCCTGAAGGGGAATTTTGGGCCATGACTTGAGCTAAGGGACCTTGAGATGAGGCTCAGGTGACACCATTGTCCAGTGTTATGAATGCTAGACCAGCTCCTTAGTGATTTCAGCTTTATTGGGAACAGTGTGGGAAGGGGGCCCGTGGCATGTGCGCACACCACCACTGCTCCCGATATGTGGAGGAGGAGGATGTCAGCTCTGTCGTCTGGCAGATCTGGGCCTGCCTTCCTCACAGGAGTCCCCAAGAAGACGCCTGCTGGTTTCAGGTTCAGGGCCCCCGTATCACTCCTGGCTCACTTTGGCAAGGGTGACGCAGGCGAGGAGTCCTGACTAGAGCCTTGATGTCATCCAATGTCACTTCTGGTTAGAAGTATTCCTTCAGCTCTTTACCTGCACAGGGGTTGTGGCTCATTTTTAGGGGTCTCCACTGGACGAATTCCATCTCCCCTAAGTCCCGTGGGAATGTGACATTTGAATACTCAGTGATGTCATCCTCCTCCTCATGGTCTCGAGTGATTCACTGTCTTGGAGGAGCAGTGGGGGCCATACCCGATGGTAAGGGAATTTACACAATTACTCACCCAAACAACCCACCATTCTCATTAATTTATAACTTTGTATCAACTTTCTAACAATTTATTCTCTACAGTGCCCCCCTCTAATTCTTTGATCAAGCTCAAGCTCACCTCTATTAACAATTACTTTTTCTTGAAAGTACAATTTCTTTAATTTTTGATATTGGTTGTAAATCTGTTCAGCATCCTGATGTTCTTGATCCCTCATTATCATGATCTTTTTTACTTCTTTGTTACTCACTTATACAGCAGATGTTACAATTCGGATTATACAGGGGAGCATACAGGGTAGGAGCATTAAACTAGCAATTGTACACTTGGCAAAAAAAGGCTATTTTTTTCCACCAACTTCCATTTAATGACCAGAAATTGTCCCACCCACTGGTACCAAACGTAGGGGTCCATTTCTGTGTTCCAACATGGGCTGACTTCCAGACGTCTTTTGAGATGTTTTTAATGACCTCACTTCAGTTGTCTTTCTAGGCAGCACTTGGATAAGTTGAACTTCCCACATATATCTCCTTCATCAACTAATAAAATAATCTACTGCTAGTCTGATCTGATATACCACAGTCCTAGTTTGGGGTAGTTGGTCACTTATGTGCTCTAAAACTAGGGCAGTTCGGTTCCACACCATCTCGAGTACTGCCTGTAATCTTACAATCCAATTTAACATATAAATTGGGGTCCAGTATCCCCAGGACCCATCTTGAGCCCAAGTCACTGGCCCACAAGTGTGAATTATCTCTTGGGGGTCCATTCTTCGTTTTTCCATGTTTGTGTTCCTCCAATTCCAACCAGGCTTCTGTTTTTTTGGCCAGATTTATCCAAATCATCATATATTGGGACCCCTAGGTTTGATCCAGACTCTTTTGGGAGTCGGAGAAATGATGGTTTAATTATCCCAATAGTGCAACTGCTGGTCCAATCTCCTGGGAATTTAGTGTAGGCAATATTCCTGCATATCCAAAACAGGTTTTCAGGGGCTTCCCAAGGAACATTACTGATAGTCGTTGGGAACTCCCAGTACTTGGATATTTCTTTCATTCCCCAGAATGGGTTTATTCCCTTTCTGGCACACTCATGTAATCCATATCTTTCCTGGTAGACACACCCAGTTTCTCTTTTCTCAGTGGACCAGTATCTGTTGGGTATCAGTGATTGATGGAGAGATGGGAAAACTGATTCATGATCAGAATTTGATTTTACTCAGGTTTTCCAAGAAGTTATATACCATTTCAGTAAGGTTAATAATTTCTACTACAATAATTAGGTTAAAAGATCTTACAAGCAACTCATGCATTTTACAACATCTTAATCGTAGGGGGTTAATTGAATCTTTTCCCTTAGTCAGGTTTAATCCCATCTTCTCATAAGCTCAAAGTTCTGTTTGTCCTTGCCATGGTATCCTAGTCACCAGACTAGTTATGCTAATTAAGTCTGTCTCAGTCTTGTGTATTCCCACATCTCCCCCTTCTGTATTAACCAAAACCACCCCTTTAACAGCCTATCAATCTCTGCACACACTGAAGCAAGCAAGGCATCATAACTAACATAATTATTATTAAAATCATAACATGCATTCCTATTCTAAGAAAATCTTTTAGCCAAGGTGTCAAACCGCAGCCACTAAACAAGTTATCTAGCCAAGATCCAGATTCTACCTTTAGTTTAAACACACTATCCTTCAGCAGCTGAACGCTTTTATGGATAGATTCTGAATGGTCAGAAAGGTTCACACAACACATGCCATTGAAATCCTCACATCCATGGCCTTGAGCAAGGAGGAGGAAGTCAATAGCAGCCCGGTTTTGCAAACTGGCTTGCCTTACACTGTCAACATCTGCTAATAAAATTGATAAAGCAGAGCTGGTGGCATTTGTCTGTTTTGCCAGCCAGCAGGCTGCCTTATTTAATTGACTTAAGGCCTTCTTTGCAGCCAGTCCTGGCAAAAGCAAAGAGGCCAAGTTCATCTGGGTCACAGACCACAAAGACAATTCATCATCACAGTATTCATCAAATGCATGCAAGCTGCGCCTTATTCTGTGGGGATACTTGTGCTGTAAAATCACGAATGCATTAGGTGTCAGCACAGTCAGCCATCCCAAACTACAGGGATCTCCCTTTATGTGTGAAGGGATTGCTGCCCAGGCTCAATCTCCACATACCAGGAACATTCCCGGCGGCAGCCACAGGGGGGCGTTAATGGACTTAGAAGGGCTGCTAGAAGTGTAGTTACACCAAGAGGTCTGGTTCCTATACATGGGATGATAGGCAGAAACATCCCAAGCTTTAGACAGACTTTTCCTGTGTAATCAAAATTGACACAAAAATCCATTTTTACAGAACCCAGGAGTTCTAATTCTTGTGGCTCCAAGGGTGTTATAGGAAGGTAAGGAGTCCACTGATCCCATGTGTTAACAGGATTTGAGCTCTGTACAATGCTTTTAGTAGCTTCTGGTATTGGCCAGCCATCTAATGGCAACCCAACTAAACAGGTTGAAAGTGGATTTTCTGGGGATGCAGTAGCTAGGCATAAGGTTTCTTGTTTGGTTGCATTAGCCAGGGTTACTCAAACATTCGTTTTGGGTTATCAACAGGCCATGCTGTGCTACCATGGGCAAGCAATGCTAAAAGGCATAGCATTTGATTAAATCCCATGGTGTTTTGCTTGTTTGTTTTGATTTATGTTGTAGAGAGAAAAAGATTCCTTTCAGCGTATCCCCCTTTTAAAAGATCAGTCAAATATAAGGCACTCACTTAATTGTTTTGTCTGCATTCCAGTTTGCAAATATGGCTATTTTCGGATTTCCTCAATACTTGCTTCCTGAGAGTAGGGAGGTGAGGACTATCCTTTTCTTGTGCTCTGCTATAATTAAAATTTCAATGGCTGTATACCTGAATTGCACCAAAAGGACTCTGTAATATCTCTAGTTTTCACACCCTTTATACTGACATAAAACTCAAAGTTCACAGTTTCCTAGATAGGACAAAAAATCATCAGCTGCAGTCTGGGTGGGGTTCCTCCTCTCCCTCCTCTCCTGTGGAGTCAGTGGTGTCAGCTGCCAGCAGAGGTTCTCAGAAAGGCTTCACATTCTTTGCAGGAATCCAGCGAGGTCCTCTTTCTGAGGAGATACAAGCAAAGCCCCATCTCCCAAGTGATTCAAAGGGTAAGGGCCCAGGATTTTAGCAGATTCTGGGTCACGGATTAGTACTGGTGGTTTTGCCTTGCAGGAAAGAGGTGTGGATGATGCAAAATGCCTAGTCATGGTGGGTTTCAAGTTTCTCATTGAACAGTTTAAGAAATTAAAAACATAGGGCTTTGCATAGCCTTTCAGCAAGAGTGTCTCCAACTCCCCCCTTTTGTTGTACCAGAAGGCATTTGAGGGTGCCATGGTGTCCTGGGTTGTAGTGTGGGATGTACACGAAGTATTTATTCTATCACCATCTTCATGAACTGTTGAAACCAAGTGGGGCAGTGCTCTAGTGTAGGGGTGTCTTCTGCTAATGGCCCATTACCGCCTGGCCCATGACTCACAGGTAACTCCCTCCAGGAGTTATCTCTGTTTAATGGGCCATCAAGGACCCACTTCACCCTCCTCATCCCATTGTGAGATGCTCTACCCAGGGCGGGGAGCCAAGCATTCTCACCTGGATATAAGCTGGTATGTGGGACAGTGCAAGCAGCACTTACCCACTGGATTCCCAGAGGAGCAGAGCTCCCAGACCTTTCTACAGGATCACTGCTTCAGGAAGAGCACCTCACCTGGACTGCTTCCACCATCCTGCTCAGGTTGTATTCTGACTCTGTCAGTGATCCTTTGTGTTATTACATTTATTTTATTTTATATGTACCTTTTTACCTTTCTTCTTATGAAATTATATCCCTGACTTGGAGCCTCTCATTCGTTTTGCTTTCAAACCACAACATTTTTGGTGCCCAGCGTGGGCCAGAGGCACTGAGAAAAGTCAGAACTACAGTTTTGTATTTGAGAAGACACCTGTTTGCTATGATGCTCAACATGCTTACATGTGTCTTATACCTATCTCTCTATATTTTTCCACACATGGGGCACTATCTGCCGGTCTTAATGCTCCTGTGTAGACCAGGGTATGGTACTAAAATTGCCTTATTGGTCTATTATGTCCATTGCTTGATAAACTCCGAGGCAATGAACAGCATTCAGAATATATACCCAGTTTTGGATTCGTTTTCTGGTCTAGGATGCTACATCTGGGGCCTCAACAATCTCACTCAGCCCCTGTGGGGAGGAGTAAAGAATGATTTTTTCCAGCTTTTCAGGCATAACACAGCAGTTTTTGAAAATATTGAGTACCCTCTTGATACCAAGGACAGTATGATCTAGTTGTTAGTCCTGCTTTGTCTTCTTTGCACAGCCCGTACCATGCTTAGGATCAAAACACTACCTGGTGTGATACAGTGTGTTCTTAAGGAAGAGGAAGAGGGAAAGAGAAGCAAAACAACCGCATCAGCATCTACACAGACCATCGCAGAGGAGAAGGGAACCAAAGGCAAGGCAACAGTGTCCTCATCTACACAGACTATTGCAGAGGAGAAAGAAGCCAAAAGTGAATCAACAGTGTCCACGTCTACACAGACCGACACAGAGGAGAAGGGAACCAAAGGCAAGGCAACAGTGTCCTCATCTACACAGACCATTGGAGAGGAGAAAGAAGCCAAAAGTGAGACAACAGTGTCCACATCTACGCAGACTGTCACAGAGGAGAAAGGAACCAAAGGTGCTGTCAGCATCTCCACACAAACCGTTACTGAACTGGAACAACCTGAACCAGTAGCAGTTGCCACCACTCAGAAAAAGAAGTCAAGGAGCAAATCAGTCCGTGTAGTGACTGACGAGGATGCAGCAGGACCTTCACAGCCAGCAGAGGAGACAGAGATAGAGATTATTACTCGCTCTCTGTCCCTGGGTGAGCTGCATGACCTGCGAAGGGAATTCACCCGCCAGACCAACAAGTCCATCCTGACCTGGCTGCTCCACATCTGGAACGCTGCAGCCAATGACACCATTCTGGATGGAATTGAGGCCAGGCAACTGGGATCGCTGTCCCGGGATGTGGTCATTAACCAGGGGATTGGGAAAACCCAAGAACCTCTCAGCCTCTGGCAGCAACTGCTAACAAGTGTGAAAGACAGATACCTTTGTAAAGAAGACCTCCAAGTGCACCAAGGCAAATGGAGCACAATAGAACAAGGTATCCAACGCCTGAGGGAATTGGCTGTGCTGGAGATAATTTTTTCAGAAAACGAGAGATTTCCTAAAAGCCCAGATGATGTCCAGTGCACATCACGGATGTGGTTGAGAATTGCACGGCTTGGACCAGAGATGCATTCACGTTACCTGGCAACACTGCAATGGAGGGAAGGTGAGGACAAGGTGGATGTCTTGGCTAATAAATTAAGAATTTATGAGGACACTGTCACTGCCCCAGTTCGCACCCATGTCTCATCTGTGGAAACAAGACTGGCTGAGCAAGTCCGGAGCTTGATTGAAGAAGGCCATCAGAAATTAAAAGAACTTAAGGAAGAAATTTACCATATCTCACCAGAGCCGACGAGTCTCTGCCATTAGGAGCAGGTGTCCCCCAGCCAGGGAGAGAGGATACACACCACAAGGTAACCTCTGGTCTTTTCTTCGAGAGCATGGAGAAGACATGAAGAAGTGGGATGGAAAACCCACTTCCGCCTTAGCAGCCCGGGTACATGAACTGAAAAGAGGAACACCTACCACAAGAAGCCCATCTAGAATCAAGGTTGCCCCAGTCTCTCAGAACTCCAGACGGTACAGGAATGATGATATGACTGATCCTCTGGAAGGGACCTCAGAAACATACATACAGGAGGAGAACAATGTATGCCATGACCAGGAATAGGGGGGCCCTGCCTCTAGCCAGGAAGAGGAAAGGGACAATCAGATCTACTGGACTGTGTGGATCCGATGGCCTGGCACATCTGACCCACAAAAATATACGGCGTTGGTTGACACTGGGGCCCAATGTACCATGATGCCATCAAGGTATGTAGGAACAGAATCCATCTCTATTTCTGGGGTGACAGGAGGGTCCCAGGAACTGACTGTATTAGAGGCTGAAGTGAGTTTAACTGGGAACGAGTGGCAAAAACACCCCATCGCAACTGGTCCAGAGGCCCCATGCATTCTCGGCATAGACTATCTCAGGAATGGATATTTCAAAGACCCGAAGGGATATCGCTGGGCTTTCGGGATAGCTGCAGTTGAGAAAGAAAACATCAGACAGTTGAATACTTTGCCTGGTCTCTCAGATGACCCCTCTGCTGTGGGACTGCTGAGAGTCGAAGAACAACAGGTACCAACTGCCACATCAACAGTACACCGCCGCCAATACCGCACTGACAGAGACTCTGTGATTCCCATACATGAGATGATTTGTAAACTGGAGAGCCAAGGGGTGGTCAGTAAGACTCATTCACCTCTCAACAGCCCAATATGGCCTGTGCGTAAGTCCAGTGGAGAATGGAGACTGACAGTGGATTACCGTGCTCTGAATGAAGTCACACCACCACTGAGTGCTGCTGTGCCAGACATGTTAGAGCTTCAGTACAAGCTGGAGTCCAAGGCAGCAAAGTGGTATGTGACCATTGACATCGCCAATGCCTTCTTCTCCATTCCTTTGGCAGCACAGTGCAGGCCCCAGTTTGCTTTCACCTGGAGGGGCGTGCAGTACACCTGGAACCGACTTCCCCAGGGGTGGAAACACAGCCCCACCGTCTGCCATGGGCTGATCCAGGCTGCACTGGAGAAGGGTGAGGCTCCGGAACATCTGCAGTACATCGACGACATCATCGTATGGGGGAACACCCCAGGGGAGGTCTTCAAGAAAGGAGAGAAGATTATCCAAATTCTGTTGAAAGCTGGTTTTGCCATTAAATGAAGTAAGGTTAAGGGACTGGCTCAAGAAATCCAGTTCCTGGGAGTCAAGTGGCAAGATGGACATTGCCAAATCCCCACAGAGACAATAAACAAGATCACTGCCATGTCCCCACCTACCAACAAGAAGGAAATACAAGCTTTCCTAGGTGCCATAGGCTTCTGGAGGATGCACATTCCTGCGTACAGTCAGATTGTGAGCCCTCTCTGTCTGGTTACCCGCAAGAAGAACGATTTCCACTGGGGCCCTGAACAGCAACAAGCCTTTGTTCAGATCAAACAAGAGATTGCTCACGCAGTAGCCCTTGGCCCAGTCAGGACAGGACCAGATGTGAAGAATGTGCTTTACTCTGCAGCCGGGAACAACGGTCTGTCCTGGAGCCTGTGGCAGAAGGTGCCTGGGGAGACTCGAGGCCAACCATTAGGATTCTGGAGACGAAGTTACAGAGGCTCCGAAGCCAACTACACTCCCACAGAGAAGGAGATCTTGGCCGCCTGTGAAGGAGTTCAAGCTGCCTCAGAAGTGATTGGTACTGAAACACAGCTGCTTCTGGCACCCCGATTACCAGTGCTGGGGCGGATGTTTAAGGGAAAGGTTCCCTCCACGGATCATGCCACTGACACCACATGGAGCAAATGGATTGCTCTCATCACACAGCGCGCCCGTATTGGAAACCCAAATCGCCCTGGGATTCTGGAAGTTATAACAAACTGGCCAGAAGGTGAGAATTTTGGATTATCATCTGAAGAAGAAGAAAAGCAAGTAACACGTGCCAAGGAAGCCCCACCATATAATGAGCTACCGAAGACTGAAAGACGATACGCTCTCTTCACTGATGGCTCCTGTCGAATTGTAGGCGCTAACCGGAAATGGAAGGCTGCAGTTTGGAGCCCTACACAATGAGTTGCACAGGCTACCGAGGGACAAGGTGGGTCGAGTCAGGTTGCAGAGCTTAAAGCTGTCCAGCTGGCTTTGGATATTGCTGAACGAGAGGAATGGCCAAGGCTCTATCTCTACACTGACTCATGGATGGTAGCTAATGCTCTGTGGGGATGGCTGAATCGCTGGAAAAAGGCCAACTGGCAGCACAGAGGAAAACCCGTCTGGGCCGCTGACATTTGGCATGACATCGCTGCCCGAATAGAGAGACTGACCGTGAAGGTTCGACACGTGGACGCACACGTACCCAAGAGCCGGGCTAATGAGGAGCATCGCAACAACAAGCAGGTGGACAAAGCTGCCAAGGTGAAAGTATCACAGGTGGATGTAGACTGGCAGCACAAGGGAGAACTGTTCCTAGCTCGCTGGGCCCATGATGCCTCTGGTCATCAAGGAAGAGATGCGACATACCGATGGGCCCGTGACCGAGGGGTGGACCTTACTATGGACAGCATCTCCCAGGTCATCCACAACTGTAAGACCTGTGCTGCAATCAAACAGGCCTAGCGAGTGAAGCCTCTGTGGTATGGTGGACGATGGCTGAAGTACAGGTATGGGGAAGCCTGGCAAATTGACTACATCACCCTTCCCCAAACCCGCCAAAGAAAGCGCTACGTGCTGACCATGGTGGAAGCCACCACTGGATGGCTGGAAACCTACCCTGTGCCTCATGCCACTGCCCGGAACACCATCCTGGGCCTGGAAAAACAAGTCCTGTGGAGATACGGCACCTCCGAGAGAATTGAGTCGGACAATGGGACTCATTTCAAAAACAGCCTTATAAACACCTGGGCCAGAGAACATGGTATTGAATGGATATATCACATTCCTTATCACGCACCAGCTGCTGGAAAAGTTGAACGGTGCAATGGACTACTAAAGACTGCCCTGAAGGCACTTGGTGGGGGGACCTTCAAGAATTGGGAAATGAACTTAGCCAAAGCTACCTGGATGGTCAACACTCGAGCATCTATCAATCGAGATGGTCCTGCCCAGTCTGAACCCTTGCACACAGTGGATGGAGATAAAGTCCCTGTAGTACATATGAAAGGCATCTAAGGGAAGACTGTTTGGATAAATCCCGCCTCAGGAAAAGGCAGATCCATCTGTGGGATTGTCTTTGCTCAAGGACCTGGTCACACTTGGTGGGTAATGCAGAAAGATGGGGAAACCCATTGTGTACCACAGGGAGACTTAATTTTAAGTGAGAACAGTGTGTAACATTTTATTCTCTATGTGTATGCATATCTTTGTAAGAATGTATTGATTTTGTTATAAATGCAATGGCAAATATCGGATTGATAAAAGACAATTTATTAATAACACAATATTGAACACCAGCAAAATGAGAAAGCCACAAAATAGGAAAATATCAGTGCTGCGCCGGGTGGATAGGGGTCTGCACACCAGGGTACAAGACGCCCAAATCCACACCTGTGCAGCTTTCAGTCCACTGTTTTATAGGATTTTTCTGCCCTTAGGCAGTCCAGGTGTCCAGGGTGGGCTAATAGTCCAAATTTCTTTTCGATGGCCTTCCCGGATCTTGTCAAGTCCCGTTGTTCCATTCTGGGAAGGTTCGTTCTTATGTCAATTTCACAGGTCAGTCTTATGTTGATTTCAGTTTGCATGTCGTGCCAGGGTGTTGATGAAATCTGCATCGTTGTCAAGAAGGAATTTCTCCTTGTATTGTCAAGGAAGTGATTCTTATCAAGGCTGGCTAGAGTCTTTGTCTAGTCTGATGATTCTTGTCCTGTTTCGCAACTGAAGCCGGCAGGCTGAGGAGGGGAACGGTTTGCTTCCTACTGGATTTTACATTTTATTAACATAGTTCTTATTATACATCGGATTATTATTTCATACACGAATTTTTACCCCAAATTTATCACAGTCCCCTGCCTAATAATTCATCAAATTAAAAATTCGTCTCTTTTATTTGTTTCGACCTCAATTCCAATTACCAGTCCTCCTGAGAGGATTCATCACCTTGTTGGAGTTTCTGTCCCTCTTTGAATCTCCTCAGGGTTGCTGCCGCCCTCCCTTTACCCTTTTCTTCCTCAAGCTTCATTAATTTGGACACAGTTTTCCCTTGGGCTGCCTCTGGATCTATGGGAAGGGAGGCTATCTGCATCCCTTGGACGACTGAATGAATCAGTCAGATGAAACAAGGGATCAAACACGGGAGGAAAATGATGCCCGCAATGGAGCATGTTATGAAAAACACTACCTTCTTCCACCATTCCCCCTGTCCGAATAGCTGATCCCACCATAAAGCCTGAAGGATTGAATTCCATTTCTGGACCGGCACATGAGCTACCTTTTTAATTTCCTGGGCTAGCCCTTTGATCATTTCCCCATAGTCGTCAATCTCAATGCAGCATTCCGATTCATTGAATCTGCCGCAGACCCCTCCTTTCTCTGCCAACAGGTAGTCTAGGGCAAGCCGATTTTGGTACACAAAAGCCCTCATCTGCAAATGCTGTTTTGCCAGGAGTTCCAAGGCATCTGAGGTGTGGTTTGAAACCACCTCTACCACTGCTTGCAGCCGAATCAACCTATTCAAGAGGTAAATGGGCGTCTGATATCCCCAACTACCATCATTTGCCCAGGTGGCTGGCCCATAATACTTAATGATTCTTTCCGCGGGCCACTCCTCCTCCCCCCATTTCTGGTTGCCTCCAGCTACGGGTAGCTCTCGCCTTATCTCCCTTCTTTGTCAGTTCAACGTTTCAAAGAGAGGTGCTCCTAGCAAATTGCTCTTGGCCCTGGGCAAGGTGAAGAAAAAGGGTCTTATCATGCCTAGGGTACAGGACTCCTTCCATTTCCGGGGAAGTTCACTGTAAGCTTTCTTTCTGCAAATCCAATATATCCCATCTGGAGCCTTCCAGCCTACACTGGTTCTGCCTGGCTCGTCCCAGTACTCTTTCAGACCCACTAATGCCTGAAACGGATTAGCCCCGGGACTTTTATGCCAACAAAGTCCCATGGTCTCAAGCCATTCACAATCCTTTTCTCGAATTTTACTCCAATATCCGGAGGGTGGTTCGGGTTGCCAGACCCTTGTTTTATCATTCACCGTTAAGGTGTTTATGCAAGGAGTATAACCCACCAGATCGGTAAACTCCTTTCCTTCCTGGCTAATGCAGATAGTGCCGACTATCCTTTTTTCCAAAATCCATCCCTCTGGTCTTTTTATGTTTTTTGATATTTTTGAACTCTCCCATTTCAGGAGTTGTTCCGGGGCTAATCCTTCTCCTTTCCAGGGCCACCTTTCGGCTGACTTTAATCCCCCACAGATCCAGCAATTTGTCAGTCCCAATTCAGTGGCTATTTCCTGCATTAGTTCTACGAAGAGGTTTTGGTTAGGAGCCGGAAATCCCCCGTCACCATATTGTTTCTCCAATTGCTCATATTGTTCACTGAGCAATTTCAATCTTTCTTGCTCAGTCCTCCTCTTTCTGGCCTCAGCTTCCTGTCTCCTTAGTTCCAACGTTACCTGCTTCATCTTACTCTCAGGGTCCATCCCTTCCTCGTCCCTTGAAAAACAAAAGGTCTGATCAAACTGTAAACCCACACGATTATCACCCGGAGGCAATAAGTCAAAAACGATGGGTTCAGTGTCAAAGGAACCTATTTCCTCGTGTTTGAGATTCTTCCCTTCCCAATACAATTTTCCACCCATGTTACATATTTTCAGTTTCGTTTTGTCATAGCACAGGGGATTCACTTTGAAATAGGCAAGGAAAGTAGATTGCCTTTTTCCTCCCACCCATACAGTTTTGTTACATTGGTTACATGTTTGCACCGGGTAAGGAATTTCGAGTTCGTGCCTCTGTCTAATGAGTGAGTGAGCAGGGCCTCTGAACAACCCGCCCTTAGGACTTGCCCCTGAGCGTTGGCACCGGACCCTTCCTTCCAATTCACAAAGGTGAAATTGAGTGCCATTAGCCCAACAATCACCCAACTGCCTTTCCAGAGGACAATCCATTATCTGCCCGGTTTCTGGAGCTGTTAAGCACCATTCACACTTCGCGGGAGGATTCTCCCCCGGGAGCGCCCCTAGAAGGGCCCCCTTGGTCCAGCACACAGCTAGACTCAGGACAATCAGGATTCCCCACCGATATACCCCTCTGCCTTGCCCTTCGCCCGTATGTGAACATACGGCGGGGTAAACCATCTTCTTGGCAGCAAGGGTGTGCTTCAGGGGCCCGTGTGGTCCTGATGGCAAACCTTCTCTTGTAGGTTGCCCACCGGGATAATTTGATTGTATCCCCTCGGCAAGGTACTTTGATGGTCCTCCGGCACTCAACTGCCAAAGCCTCTGCTTTAGCGTCCAATTTTCCCCTTATTCCCTTTCTGTAAATTTGGTACCACTCAGGAGAATCTAATTCCAAAAGTCCGGCCCGAGTGGCAAGTATTAAGAGACGGCTTGTGTTCTCCTGCTCCTCAATTAGACAGTTAGTACACAAACCCCTAGGTCGATTCCCTCCCCAACAATGGGTGACCCAAACCTGTTTACAGTATACACACTCAAAATGAATGAAAGGAAAACATTCACAGTCTGGGGTATTGCAACTTATCTGACTGGTCATTTAGGTTGACGCCTGAGCTTGATTTTGAGTTCTCCTGGAGGAGTGGTGACTTTCCAGTCCGAGGCTTTTGGGTCCTCGATCTTTTTCACCCTTGACGAATGAGTCCAACCCTTCTCAGCGGTTCGAACTGCAGTGTCAGTGGTTAGCAGCACCAGGAACGGTCCTTCCCACTGCGGGGCGAGAGGGATTTCTTTCCAAGTTCTGATCAACACTTTGTCTCCCGGCTGAATCCGATGGATTGCAAATCCAAGAGGGGCACTTTGGGGAATGAGTCCACGCCTTCGAAGCTCCTGTAAATTTTTGTTTATAGTGATGAGATAAGGTTGCAATTGCACATCCTTGACTCGGGGATGTCCCACCGGCATTCCGTGTTTGTATGATATCCCATACAACATTTCAAAGGGGGACAGCCCCGTATTGGAGTGGGGCATGGTTGTCACATTCAACAGAGCAAGGGGAAGGCATTTCACCCAGCACATTTTTGTTTCCAGCATGAGTTTTGCCAATTGTGATTTTAGAGTTTGATTCATTCTCTCCACTTGTCCTGAACTTTGAGGGTGCCAGGGGGTGTGATATTGCCATCTGATTCCCAAAGCCTCGGTTAATTGTTTTATGATTTTTGAGGTGAAATGAGTCCCTTGGTCTGAATCTATGCAATCCACGATTCCATACCTGGGGACTATTTCTTCTAACAATACTTTGGAAACTGTTTGAGCCGTGGCTTTTGCCCTTGGGTATGCCTCTACCCAATGCGTCAATTTGTCCACTATCACCAATAAATACCTATATCTTCCGATCTTTGGTAAATCAGTGAAATCCACCTGGATCCTTTCAAACGGCCTATATGAGAGAGGACGACCTCCCCAAGCTGTTTGTCTGGATCTGGACCGGTTCACCTTCTGGCAAATCACACACCCCTGTACCTCCTGTTTTGCCAATTCAAAGATTCCCTTGCACCCGAAGAACTTCAGAAACTGGTCAGCCAATGCCCGTGTTCCCCAGTGAGTCTGTTCATGCAGACATCTCAGGATCCCTCTGGCTGCACCTTTCGGGACCAACTCCCTCCCATCTGGCAATTTCCACTTTCCCATCTCCAATGCCCCTCCCATCTCTTTGAATCCTTCAATGTCCTTTTCTGAGGGACATATTTGGATTTCGGAGTCCTCCTCCCCGATCACCTCGGGGACGCTCACTGTGAGCAACACTGCCCTTTCTGCTTCCTGATCAGCCAGGTTATTACCGCGGGTTTGAAATTGCAGTCTGGTCTGATGCCCTTTCACATGCACCACCGCAATCTCTTTGGGTTCCCTGATTGCCTCCAAGATTTGCCGAATCATTTCCCCGTGGACCAAACCTTTCCCCTTCGTATTTATCAAACCTCTCTCTTCCCAAATTTTTCCAAAAGTGTGAACCACCCCAAACGCATACCGAGAATCAGTGAATACAGTCCCCCTTTTTCCCTTCAACCTTTTGAGAGCCCTTAGGAGAGCATAAAGCTCACAAGCCTGGGCCGACCATTCGGGTCTCAGGGGGCCCGATTCCACCACTTTTCCCATTCTGCCATCCACCACTGCGTACCCCGATTTTCTTTTCCCTTCCACTACTCTCGCCGACCCAACCACAAACCATTTTTCTCCCCCCTCCAATTCCTGGTCCTCCAAATCGGATCTTACTTTTGTCTGGAGTTCCATGATCTCAGCACAGTCATGCAACAGTTCCTTGGAGGGGTCTCCAAACATGAACTGTGCAGGGTTCCGTGCCGAAGTGGTTCTTAACTCCAGTCCCGGGGAGCTGATCAGAATGGCTTCATATTTCAGAAGCCTAGAGTCGGTCAACCACTTTTCTGCCTTTTGTTGTAGAATGTTTCTCACATCGTGAGGGGTGTAAACTATCAGAGAGGCCCCGAAGGTGATTTTCCTCGCCTCCTCTACCAGGAGCGCCACTGCGACTATGGCCTGCAAGCACGTAGGCCATCCCCGACTCACAGGATCTAGGACTTTAGATAAAAATCCTATGGGTTTTCTTTTGCCGGCCCATTCCTGAGTCAGGACTCCCTGTGCAGTTTGCTCACTGACATCTACAAACAATTGGAACTCCTTATTCACATCTGGAAGGGTCAGTACTGGAGCCATCATGAGGACCTCTTTCAATTTTTGAAAATCCAATTCATCCTGCTCAGTCCATTTCACTCTGTCGGTGTTCAACCTTTCATGAAGAAATTTCACCTTTTCACTGAAACCTTCAATCCATTGCCTGCAGTATCCCAGGAGCCCTAACACTTGGCGTATTTGCCTTTTAGTTTTTGGAGCGGGTAATGCTATGATTCCCGCGACGCTTTCAGGGTATAATTTCTTTTTCCCTTGGGATAGCCAATGACCCAAATATTTCACTTCGGGCTCCGTGAATCTGCAGTTTGGATTTTGAAACTTTCAGACCCTTAGCTTCAATGAAATTCAGCAAAGCCACAGTACATTCCCTCACACTTTCCTCAGAAGATCCAGCTATTAGCAGATCATCCACATACTGCAACAGTTTTGTCCCTTCCTTCAGGGTAAATTGAGTCAAGAGGTGCTCCAGAGCCTGCCCAAACAGATTAGGGGATTCCACAAATCCTTGGGGAAGCACTGTCCATCTCAACTGCTGTTTTCTGTTGGTATTGGGGTCCTCCCACTGAAAAGCAAAGTAATCTCTGCCTTTCTCATCCAAGGGGCAAGTGCAAAATGCATCCTTCAGGTCAATCACACTATACCACACATCCTCGGGCGTGAGCCGATTTAATAAAGTATATGGATTGGCCACTACCGGAAATCTAGTCCTGGTTCGAGCGTTCACTGCCCTCAAATCCTGAACTAGCCGATAACTTCCATCTGCCTTTTTCACAGCCAGTATAGGGGTGTTATGGGGGGACATGCATGGCTCTATTGTTCCTCCCTTCAAAAGGTCATTGATTACCCGTTTCAATCCCTTTCTCCCTTCCAGGGGAATGGGATACTGTTTGACCCATATAGGGTCCTCGGGGTTCTCAATTATGATGTGAATGGGGTCTATTTCTAGCTTCCCCACCTCTCCTTTAGAGTGCCATACCTCCGGATAGATGCCTGCCTCGTCCTTCTTGGTGAGCTTAAACATTTTCACCACTAGACCGGAACTTTTTACAACTATGCTAATTCCAAGAGCAATAATCATATCTCTCCCTAGCAAGTTGTAATCGGCTTCCTCCATCAACAACAAATTCCTCAAGCAGACTTTGTTTTCTGATTCAATTTCCACGTTTTCTATCACTGGCACTCTAAAAGGATCCCCTTTTGCACCCACCGCCATAACTCTCTCCTCACTGGCCGTGCACCCCTTTGGTAAATGCTGCAAGGTGCTCCTTTCTGCCCCGGTATCCACCAGAAAAACGGTCTCTTGATGCTGGGGACCTACTTTCAGTTTTACCAGGGGCTCGTTAGATGTCCTGGTCCCCAAGGTGAAGAGCCCCTGACACCCCTAATCCTCCTGAAAAATCTTTTCATCTTTCATCCTTTTCTTGCAATCCCTCCGAAGGTGTCCTGCCTTCTTGCAATAGTAGCACTCAGGCAGTTCCCTTCTCGTGTCTGGGGTCGCCTTGCGGGGGCCTTGAGGCTTTCGGGGTAAGGTTTTATACTTACCTGAAGCCTGCTCCTGTCTCTGGACCTCCTTCACAGCTGCTACCAAGACCTTAGCCTGAACTTTCTGTTTTTTGTCCTCCCTCCTCATGTACACTTTCTGGGCTTCCGTCAGCAATTCTTGCAAGCTCTTATCCTGCCAGCCATCTATCTTTTCCAACTTTCTCCAAATGTCCTCCCAAGATTTCGCTACAAACTGTGTTTTGAGCAGCACTTCCCCCACAGGGGAATTAGGGTCTGTCCCAGAATATATCTGCAGACTTCGCCTCAATCGCTCAATCCATTTGGTGGGGGACTCCTCTTTCCCTTGACATTCATTGAAGGCTTTACTGATATTCTGACCCCTTGGGACGGCTTCCCGAATGCCCTGGATTATGATATTTCTCAGGTCTATCATGCTCCTTCTTCCGTCCTCTGTCTGAGTGTTCCAACTCGGGCTAGAGCTGGGCCACTTTTGATCCCCGGGTGTCCCTTGTGGGTTTCTCCTGTCCCAGTCTCTGATACCCGCCTGTTTTATCATCTCTCTTTCCTCATTGTTGAACAGAGACCTCAGGATTGCCATCAGATCCTCATAGGTATAGATGCTGCTCCCTAAGAACTCATCCAACCTATCTGCCACACCAAAAGGATCATCCAACAATCACCCCATTTCCTTTTTGAACGCTCTTACATCCCCTGTGTTGAGAGGTACATTCACAAACCCGATGACCCCGGGGGCCGTTGGTACCTCCCTCAGTGGAAGTAAACTGTGCCACTCATTCTCACTCTCTCCCCATTCATCACCCATCATCCTTGCTTTCAAGCGGGTTCTGCTAGCAGGGGGAGAACTGGTAGCTGTGGGCTGTCTCCCTTTCCCAGACTGCGGGGGTGGAACTGCCGCCTGTGCGGCAGAGGGGATTCTCTCCTTCACTCAGACCAACCCTGGTTGCGGTGGAAAGAGTGAACGAGAGTGCTCCCAAGCTTGTGCAGACGGGATCTCAGAGGGGGCTCCCGTGGTCATGGCATCTATCGACGGGGGCGCCGCCAACGGACCCAGGCCAGACGGAAGAGGTAAGAGAGGGGGTGGCAGCAAGGGAACTGCCAGTGGGGACAATGGATGGGAGACCTGGTTCCCTACTTGGGATGCCTGTGCCCCCAAAAGCTGGTTTTGAGGGTCCAAAGGAGCCGTGGGCACCACTTGCTCCGGAGAGGGTGGGGAATTCAACCCATTGTAGGGAGGTGGGAGGTGGTCCAGGGGTTCCCAGGGCTTGGTCCCGGTTCCGGGCCGCCCTTTCTGTTTCATCGGGAACAAACCCGCTCGGGTGTTTAGCCAAAGCCGGGCGTATTCCCTCTCCTCAGGGTCTGAGGGGCTCTTGTTTTCCAGATAGCGATTCAACTCACTACATGTCCAACTTTCAAATGATCCCATCACTGGCCACGTAAGGTGGTTCCTCAATTCTTCACCACCCCACACATCCATGCAATAGTATATCATTTTTTCCTTGGACTTCCCTTTTCTCTGAGGGCAATCTCCCCAATGTTCCAACATCCACCCCAAGGGACTGTTTCGAGGGATTTTCATGGTTCCCTTTCCCTTACCAGAGGGGAGTTTTTCTGAGGTCTTTTTCTGGGGCTTACTCTTTCTCTGTCCCATGTTTCACGAATTTCCTTACCAAGTCTTCAAAATTCCCTGCAAGTCGACTTTTCTGCCGGTGCGTTGTGTCTCTGGTTCTTTCTCAGGGGATGGGGCTTTTCTGATCACTCACCCCTCCAGCGAGCTATGCTGAGGGGCCCTTGATCGGTACTCAATCCTTTTCGGATTCTCTTTGGACCCTTACCTTGGTCCGCTGGCAAAAAGGGTTTACCAATTCCCGAGCTCGACAGGACGTACCCTTCCCCTTTTTACCCACTCTGTGATTGGTCCCTGAGACTTCCCTAGTCCCAGTTTTGACGAGCGATGTGAGAGAGTTTTCACACGAAATCGCTTCCTTCGCGGCCGACCGTTCCCCTCGTGGGAAAAATGGAAATGCGACCTTGAAGCCCACATTCGCTTCGTGATCAGATCACGTCTCACACACTGGCCTGATCACCCGCTCAACCAGCAGTACTTACAGCTCCTTTTCCTGCGTGGATGTCTTCGTGCACTTAGACGTTTTACGAGCAATTGTCAGCCGCGGCTTTTTCGAAGGCCCTTTGCCTTCCCGAGCTCTCTTTGCCCCCGGATCCGTCCTCTCCCCTGTCCTATTTTGTGGTTTTCTCGTCCTAAATTTGGTTTGGAGGTTCGGGTGGAGCCGCGGGGTCTCCTCACTCACCAGGCCACCAAAATTGGCAGGGATACCCTCCTGGATCGCAGGTCCCTGCAGCTTCCTCCGAATCCGAGTCACGGCACCAAATCTGTTATAAATACAATGGCAAATATCGGATTGATAAAAGACAATTTATTAATAACACAATATCGAACACCAGCAAAATGAGAAAGCCACAAAATAGGAAAATATCAGTGCTGCGCTGGGTGGATAGGGGTCTGCACACCAGGGTACAAGACGCCCAAATCCACACCTGTGCAGCTTTCAGTCCACCGTTTTATAGGATTTTTCTGTCCTTAGGCAGTCTAGGTGTCCAGGGTGGGCTAATAGTCCAAATTTCTTTTCGATGGCCTTCCCGGATCTTGTCAAGTCCCGTTGTTCCATTCTGGGAAGGTTCGTTCTTATGTCAATTTCACAGGTCAGTCTTATGTTGATTTCAGTTTGCATGTCGTGCCAGGGTGTTGATGAAATCTGCATCGTCATCAAGAAGGAATTTCTCCTTGTATTGTCGAGGAAGTGATTCTTATCAAGGCTGGCTAGAGTCTTTGTCTAGTCTGATGATTCTTGTCCTGTTTCGCAACTGAAGCCGTGCAGGCTGAGGAGGGGAACGGTTTGCTTCCTACTGGATTTTACATTTTATTAACATTGTTCTTATTATACATCGGATCATTATTTCATACACGAATTTTTACCCCAAATTTATCACAATTTGGATATGATGTAGATGGTAATAGAATAAGGGGTGGATTATGTCCTGGGTTGCAGTATAGGATGTACACAAAGTATTTATTCTATCACCATCTTCATGAACTGTTGAAACCAAGTGGAGCAGTGCTCTAGTGTAGGGGTGTCTTCTGCTAATGGCCCATTACCGCCTGGCCCATGACTCACAGGTAACTCCCTCCAGGAGTTATCTCTGTTTAATGGGCCATCAAGGACCCACTTCACCCTCCTCATCCCATTGTGAGATGCTCTGCCCAGGGGGAGGAGCCAAGCATTCTCACCTGGATATAAGCTGGTATGTGGGACAGTGCAAGCAGCACTTACCCACTGGATTCCCAGAGGAGCAGAGCTCCCAGACCTTTCTACAGGATCACTGCTTCAGGAAGAGCACCTCACCTGGACTGCTTCCACCATCCTGCTCAGGTTGTATTCTGACTCTGTCAGTGATCCTTTGTGTTATTGCAATTATTTTATTTTATATGTACCTTTTTACCTTTCTTCTTATGAAATTATATCCCTGACTTGGAGCCTCTCATTCGTTTTGCTTTCAAACCACAAAAGGTGTAAAAATAAAATAAAATAAAAAAAATAATTAAAAAAAAAATAAAATAGGTGACCTGTGTAGTTGTTGTGAACTGTGTGGAACGAGGCCACGGGACAGTTCTAAAAGCGAGTTTTGGTGAACAAACAGAAAAAGCATGGAAAGAGGCTTGTTGGACAACCATCTGGCATGCTTCTAAGTGAATAAGTGAGTTCCCAAGTTTTCACAAGGTAAGTTTGAAGGGTTTTTCAGGCCTTTAGCACGTAGGATCGAAGAATGCGCAAGTCTTATTTGCTTGGAAACAAAATGGTTCTAAGCTTTGAGCTGCTTTGTACAAAGAAGTTTTGAACTCTAGCTTTAGAATCAAGAAAAGGAGCGGTTAATCGCCTAAATAAAAGAAGGAGCTTATCCCAAGCTGAAAAGTGAGGATCCCGGAAAGGAAAACTGGAGCCCACCAGCACAGAAGTATGATCCTGGGAAGGAAAGCCAGACATCATCCTCACCGACTGACGATGCTGGGAAAGACAACTGGACCTCCCCATCAGAGATGTAGGGAAGCTGGACATCACCCTTGCTGACTGACCGTCCTGGAGAGAGAAGCTGGGCCTCACCATCACTGACGTCTAATTCTAGAAAAGAGAAACTGGACATGGCTCTTACTAATTTAAACCCGTGGGGTAGAGAAATTCGACGTCACCAATAGGAACTGATCACAATAGAGTACAGTAATGAGACTTGACAAATACACACTAGGAGGAAACCGCACAAAAAACCCAAACAACAACAACAACCAAACCTGCTGAGAAGTGTTTATGAAGATGCTCAATAAATCCCAGCAAAAGTCAGCAACCGAAATGCAGCAGGAGGGGGAACCCCCACTGTATCCAGCGTGCTGCTTTGCTCACACTTGATCGTTTGAATTAATCAATTGATTGTTGCTTGATAGATTGGCTGAGTCAAGCTCTTCTTCTTTCCATTGGGAAGGGCGTTCAAAGCCTTGGTGGCTGGGACCGCCCCCCCCCGCCTCCATCCGCCAAATCCCGGAGGGGAGGGCCGCGGGTCCCTGTGGGACTCCGGATCCGGGTGGCAGCGGGAACGGGCCGGGGCCGTGCCAGGGAGGCCCCCGCCTTCCCCACCGCATTCCTGCCTGGAGCCCCCGCTGGCAGTGCCCGGAGACGCTTCCCAGCGCCTCCTCCCGTTCCCGTTCTCACCGGCAACGCCTGCCCGGCGGCACGGGGGCCCTGCCGGGAGATTTTCGCCCTCCTGGCCCGGGGCCGTGCTCCGGACGCTGTACGTCCCTCCTGCGGCCCCGGCCGCTGGCGCCGCTGAGGGCCACAGGCGGTGCCGGGGCTCTGGCGTGGCGGGGGCACCGCGCGTCAAGAGGGGAGGGGGGGAGGGGGGGGGATCGGGACGGACGGAGGGAGCGGGCGTGAAGGAAGAGCGGCCGGGATGCAGGAGCGCAGAGGGCTGATTGAGCGGGCTGAGGAAGGCAGGAGCGGGCTGAGGGAGGCGGGAAGGGCTGAAGGAGAGCGAAGGGCTGAGGGAGCGGAACGAGCCAGGTCAGGCTGGGCCGGGCCGGGCTGCGCTGAGGGAGTGGTGGCGGCTCCTGGCGGGACCCGCCCGCGCCGCCAACTCTCGCGAGAACTCCAGCAACGGGGCGGCCAGCTGGCTCAGGCGGCGTTGCCTCGCCTTGAGCCTTCAAGCGGTGGCCACGCCTACGTGGGCGCAGCCCAAGAGATGAGCCCGGGCAAGGCAAAAGTGAGGCTGGAAGCCCCAAAAATGGGGCTGGAACACCCAGACAGCATCCCACCCCCCCAACCCCGTGCGCCTGGGCACCCAAAGAATGGGACTGGGAGCCCCAGAGACCTCTCTCCAGCAGCTTGGGAACCCCCAGACTGACCTGAGACCCCCAGAGACCCCTCCCCGTGCACTGGGAAACCCCCAAAATGGGAGCGGGACCCCCATACTGGGGCTGGAAGCACTCCCTGGGGCACTCCCACACGTCATACACCGCCACTGCCCGCCTCACCGCCCCCCCGCCCCCCGTCAACGCCAGCACCACCAACCGTTACCAGGGCAACGCCTCCCGCCCAGACCAGTCCCAGGGCACTCTCTTCTTGGCTCCGCCCCCTGATTGTGACATCACAGCGGCAGAGCCGCCGCACGCACGTGCGTCACTGAGCGCCCGCCAGTATAAAAGGAGCGTGGCCGGCCGCCCGGCTCGCCGCTGCGCCCCGCGGCGGGAGGCCGAGGCCGGAGCCTGGCGGGCAGGCGGGCGGCCCCTGCGCCCCACGGCCGGTATGGCCTGGCATGGCCCGGCCCGGCCCCACGGGGCCCCGCATGGCCCAGCACGGCCCGGCCCGGCCCCACGTGACCCAGCCCTGTGAAGAGCGTCTCCCCCAACAGAACATCCATCCTCATCATGACAGAGCGTCCTCCCCCCACAGAACATCCATCCTCATCATGACAGAACGACAAGAGCTCTGGCAATCAGACGTGCACCTGACTCCGACATGGATTCGAAATGGACCTGTTTTTATACCCTTTCCTGATCGAACTGTAGGTGTTAATTAATAAACTCATATTGTTCTGTTGCAGTCATTGGTCTTATCCAAGCGTCAATTTCCTAAGTATCCTTTCTCATGATTCTCCTTTCAGATAATAATCATATTCCATTTCCAAACAATCGTTACCCTTAACAATCCTATCATTCATGGTGTGATGATTATGCAGGTGCAGTTTCACATGATACAGGAATGAAAAACCTCGCCTTTGTTTCCAGGGCCTACGCCTTAACTACCCACCACAAAAATCACACTCATCCCCCACCTCCCCTGATTTATTACCCAGGCAGGCAAAGTCCTACTTGATTGGTCAAGACAATAAGATGGAAAGATCGTCCTGGCTGCAGTCCAGCTAACATTCTGTTCCCAAGGCCTTGCTGTCCAGAAATCATTTGAACCCTATCCTATCAGCCTGGGGCCAGGAGGATGGAGCCCACACCCCGGTGGTGCCCCGGGCTGACCAGGACAGAGCGCTGGAGTCCCGGCACCGCCTGTGCCCCTCAGCGCCCCCGTCTCAACCGGGGTAAGTTCAAATAAAATCGGCAAAAATCACATCAAACGCTGGGACTGATCTTTGCTTGCCCAACGAGTCGCTCGCCAGGCAAACGAATCACTAAGCCCACGCCCTGGCCGTGGCAGAGGGGATGGAGAGCCCCGGGCCTCGGCTGGGGCCCGGAGCACACGTGGTCCCAGCTGTGTATCCAGCTGCCAGAGCTCAGCGGCCCATGGTATTGAGAGAGGCCCGAAATTCCCAAGGATCCCTCTTCCCGACTCACAGAGCCCTCCCCGTAGGGCCTGGGCAGCCCAGAAATGGAGCTGCCTTAGGATTGGTTAACCCTGACCTCAAACCCAGCCCCAGTTCCAGCCCCTTCCCAAGTCCTGGGCCATTGCCAGGAAGGACCTTTTGCCCATTCGGACACAAGTGCAGAAAGCTGGGACCACCCAAGCCCCCTGTTGCATCAATGTGCCTCCTGAAGGGGAACTTTGGGCCATGACTTGAGCTAAGGGACCTTGAGATGAGGCTCAGGTGACACCATTGTCCAGTGATGCCAGGTCTAGGGACGAGGACACGAGGCTGAGCGAGAAGAGTGAATCCAAAAGGCCGAGGCCAGAGCTGTGCTGAGAATCATCCTGATTTTCTACTTCATCTTTCTGCCACTCTCTTGCTTCCCCCCAGCCTTTTTCTTTCCGTCTCCCTCTACCTGATATTTACCATTCAACAACACCCAGACCACCCACGGTAGATTCCACCTTGTTCACACTCGAATAAATAATAAGTCCAAGCCCGTTATGCCTCGGCAGATTATGCTCAGCTTTATTTCGTCTGGAGCCCGGGGAACGCTCGAGGGGTCTCCGTCTGTCTCACACTGGGGGACGACTGAGAGAGACTTGGGCTGGGGGTGGGGGGCCTGGCCTGCCTTGCTCCTCCTCCGTGACGGAGGGGCCAGGGTGCCTCTATCTTCCTTCCCCGTGGGGATCAGGTCATCCCTGCCCTCCTCCCTTTCCTGGCGGGGGGCCCGGGGAAGGCCAGCTCATCTCTGGGGGTGCTCTCCACGGAGCGCGGTCTCTGCCGGGCTCTCCCGCAGCCCTCGCTGCCCTTCGGAAAAGGGATCCCAGCTCCGCGGGTGGGGGTCTCACCTGAGCCGGGCCCGGGCGCACAATCCCCCCAGAGCTGCTGCAGGGCTCTGGCGTGGCGGGGGCACTGCGCGTCAAGAGTGGGGGGGGGAGGGGGGGGAGCGGGACGGGCGGAGGGAGCAGGGACGAAGGAAGAGCCACTGGGATGCCAGAGCTTAGTAGTCCATGGTATTGATAGAGGCCCAAAATTCTGGAGGATCCCTCTTCCCAACTCACAGAACCATCTCCGTTTGCCGGCCCAGCCCTCTTTGTCCTTATCCACTATGGGTGTGGCTGGATCATTGTAATTCTCATCTTCTGTGGGAATTAGAGTGGGTCAAGTCATTTTTTTTTCCTCTTCAATGGAAGGGTCTGGGTTGTTTTGTTCCCGGTTACTTTAGTGTCGGCTGAGGGTGGACTTTTTGGAGTAGAGTTTCTGGTTGGGGCCTCCGCAAGTTTCGTTCACCTAGGATCAAGGCATTGTGTCGGAATTAGTGGGATCAGGTCATGTCTATCCTCCTCCATTTATGGGGAGGCTCAGGTCGTCTCAATTATTCCTTACTTTGGTGGTCAGCCGGAGGTGGTCTTTGTAGGGCAGAATCTGTGGTGGGGTCTCTACACCCCTTGCTGTTGGTCTTTGGCTAGGGTCACGGTTTTCCGTGGGGATGAGGGGATCTGCAGGGGGGTAATTGGCAACTGAATAGGAGAACCAATGATTCCAACTGAAGTCATTTACTGTTTTCATGACATGCCAGATACAGATTCTATGTTGACTGTCCACGTGGGCATGCATCTCTGGATTGGCTGAGCTGCTTCGTCATGAGGCAGGCACACATCCTTCAAGGGCATCCAATTGGTCAAGCGACCATCAGCACATTGTGCTTCCCCTATCTAGGCTTTAGATTTTTTGCAGACTTTTTCTCAGGCTCTCCATTCCTGTTCTTGATCCTGTTGGTTTCTCAGTAACCTTGATGAATTCCTGAGAGCTTTAGTAACAAAACTGCAGGTGGTTTTGTAAGATTACTGACAACCAGTTTGGCTGGTGCATCAGAATGGCCTGTTATACAGCTACATTGCTACAATTCCTTCTTTTTTCTTGCACCAGCCAAACTCTCCCCACTGCATTCTCCACCAAGCGAGTCACCAACTCCACAATGCATGAAATAGTACAAAGCAACAGAACAATGACTACTAGTAACAACAAAGCTCCTTATGTAACATCCTTCAAACATCCAGTGATTCCTCACCCCTCAAACCATTCATGCAATCTCCAGTCATTACCTGTCAACTTCTTCATGTTCTCCTGTAGTTGCCCAAGTTTCCTGTCAACGGATGCAGAATGGTCAGAGTGGTTTACACAACACATTCCTTCAAATTTTCATGCCCATGTCCATGAGCTAATAGCAAAACTCTTTAACAGCTCTATTTTGCAGCGTACTGTGTCTAATATTATCTACATCAGTGAGCATCCCATCCAAAACAGCTGAAGTTACATTCAACTGCTCAGCTGTCCACCATCCCAACCCACCAAGTGTAGTCAAAGCTTGAGCAGCAACAACACCTGGAGTAAAGATCGATGGCACCATTCGTGCTGGAGTGCCCCAAGATTTATGTGATTGCCACAATCACGTCCCAAGCCTGTGATTGCTCCTTTAGTTCTCCTGCCATGTCGTGCTCTCCAAGTTGTCCCATCCAGCAACTTGCCCCCACTGGGAGCAAAGACAACCAGTCTCCCCAAGCAACACGGTCCTCAAAATGCACCACTCAGGACCACAGGCTGTGGCAGTGCATCAATGAGTCCTGATGGCTGTTCTACATTTGTTTGGCATGTTTTATTATATAGATTGTTATTTGGTTCATTCCTTCCACTGCAGAGTGGCACCCAGTGTGGGGCAGCCAGGAGCAGATAACAGCCATTGCAGTGTGGTGACCAACACAGAGCCCCTCTGAGGAGCTCTGTGAGGAGGTCCTTCACCCTTTGTGGATTTATTGGACCTTTGCTTGCCACATGCCCCTGGTGGAATCAGCCTTTGGGTGCGCTCCCAGGGGACGAAGAAGACAGCCTCTCAGTGCCTGGGAGGTCCCCTTTGGTTCCGGTGCCACAGCCTTTTTGACCCAACCGAGGAGCCAGGTGTGGGTAAGTGTGCGGGACTCCATGGGGAGCACGCACTTGCCCCTTTTTCGGGTTTGAGGCTTCAAGCCTTAGGTAACCAGCCCAAGGGGTGCTGCCTTGGGGAGTTTTGCTGCACGGTCCCTGAGGGGGGTTCCTTTTATAACTCCCTTTCGGGTCTTTCATTGGCTCTCTGCACCTTTGCATTGATTTTGTTGTTTTCGCTTTGTGTTTTGCTGTCGGCTGTTTCCCCAGGGGTGGGTTACAGCGTTCACAGGCAGATTTTCTGTTTGTGTGAGGCACCTCAGGGGCGGAAGCTATGGAGCCTGACCTGAGTTTTGCAGTTCCAGTTTCACATTTTGTTAGGATTTATTTAGCTGCGGTACTGAAGGGGTAGCTGATCTTTCCATCAGAAATAGGTGCAAAACTGTCAGCTACCCAAAGAGATGTTTATTTAAATTTTGTTGGCATTTTGTCGGTTCACAAAATTAAATTCTTGAAGGGACAGTTAAAGCATTTTGTGAGAAAGCTCTTCCTCCACTTCCTCCAAACCACCCCGGAGGTTGTCACCGAAGTCCACTATTGGGACTCGGTGATTTCAAAATTTACCGATCTGGCCACCTCCGGGGATGAAAAAGCTGCAAAATTCTTGTTTTGGTCTCAGCAGATCAGATCTGCAATTTTAAAATTAAAGGGAGTGGAGAAAGAGCAGTCCCGGAGAGAGAAGTTGTGTTTCCCTGGTTCCCCTGACAGTCTTCCCTGATCCCCCTGTCCCCAAAAAGGCATCCTCAAGGGTGCAGCGGGCAAACCTCAGCCCACCAGCCCTGGCCCCTTCGGGGTGCCAAAATCCCCCCGCCTGGGTCAGTCAAGGCAGACTGCCTGGGATTCTCGACGCAGCCCTGGCCAGGCTGCTAGAGATCTCTCCTTTCCCTGTTCCTACCCCAGTTCACGTCTCTGAGTTTGCTTTAGTTTAGCTGGGGGCGAGTGCCTACAAGATGGTGCCTCCAGCCTTGAGTTGCAAAATGGCAGCGACCGCGTGGCATAGTCGTCCTCCCTCTCCTCCCTTCCCGCCCTTTCCCGTTCTCCTTCCCAGAATCCCTTCTACTCCCCCAACAAGCCTTTCCTGTCCCCAACTCCTCCCACGACTCCTTCCTCTAGCAGATTTCCTGTCTCCGCCCCTTTTTCAAACTCCTCCCCACCACTCCGCCCATAATCTTGCCTCCTGAGTTACTACGTCATCAGCCCAAAACACTCCCCCGGGACACCCTAGGCCCCACCCACTTACTTCCGATTCCCACGCTCCCCCTTCCGGTTCCCACGCTTGGGATTCAGAGGAGGAGGAGCTGGAACCCGGAAGTGAGAGTCCCCGTATCCCATCCCTTGCCCCGGTGACATACCAGAAAGCAAGGGGTGGGCAAGCCACTAATATCACGTGGCAAGCAAAGTCCCAACATGTCGTGAAAGATCTGATGAAGGCGCGAAGGAGTACGGACGAGACAGTCCGTACTTCCAAGGTTTATTAAACGCCCAGTTAGCCAGGATGGTAGCAGTCCTGTTCAATCTTAAACATCTCTTCAAGTGCCTCCACTCTAAAACAGAGTACCAACTCTGGGAGCCAACTTGGAGAGATCTTTTAAGGGACACCCTACCGAGCTTGTTAGAAGACCCTGAGACAGCTGAGGACATCAACGGGGACGAGATCACCCTTAAGCATTTGATGGGCGAAGGCGACTGGGTGACAGCGGCTAAACAGGCTTCAGATATTCTGAGGCCTGTTTTGGAAAAGATCACGCAATTGGCGGAGAAGGCATTTTTAGAAATGTGGCCGTCCGGGCCTCTACAATATTATTTAGATATTTTCCAGGACCCCAATGAGCACTATCTCCAATTCATAGAACAGTTGTCAGCAGCAGTGGACCAGCAAGTCCAGGAAGACCTGGCAAGGAAAGAGGTAGTAAGGTCAACGGCCTTCACACATGCAAATGAGAGTTGCAAGAAGGCCATCCTGACCCTACCGAAGAAGCCGAAGCCCACACTGCAAGACTACCTTCAGGTAGTTGCAGAGGTAGTGCCGGTGATGACACCGGGACGCCCTGGAAGGAGAGACCACCACCACCAGATGGTTGGTGCCACAGCAGCCACCGAAACACCAGCCATGACGCCAACCCCACGCACAACAGGGCAAATGAGGCAGTCCTCTAGAGGGCCTGCTGACAGGCCCTGTGCATTGTGTGGAAAGAAGGGACATTGGTGGTAAGCCTGCCCCTTAAAACAGGAATTCCATCAGTTCTGGGAAAATAAAGTGGCAAAAGAGGGGGACAAGGAGGAAGAGGTCCTCCTAAGATGCAAAAAAACTGAGGAGCGAGCATGAGGCCACCCAGTGCGAAGACGCCAATCGGGTGACCCAAGCCAGGGGGAGAGGGATGGGGAACGGGGAACAGGACGTGACTCTCACGGGACGTGACTCACCTGTTATGACATTTCCTCTTCCAGATAAATCTCGGGACTCGTCGCTGAGTCTTGAGCCAGAAGAAAATTTCCCGGATGTGACGCAGGATCCTCCCTTGCAGGATCCACCACCTGATGTGTCTGACCATCTATTTTTGCCTCCCTCAGAATTGTCCCTGACAACTACTGAGCTCAACAAGCCGCTTCGCCTGTGCTTGGTCGAGCCATTGTGGGTACGGGACAGGGATTGGCACACGGCAACTGTATTAAAGGACAGTCAAGGTACCTGGCACGAAATTGGCACAGATTATGTTGTTGTGGGCAACTGTAAATACACAACATCTGAGATTGACATAGCTCCGGGAAGGATCACCTCAGACCCCGAGCGTTTCATTCTCTGGCTGCGTTGCACACGCCCACCTACCTTCCTCAACAAGGGGCAGATCATCGCTCAGGTGATCCCTGCCCCTGAACCAGTGGACCTGACCTCGGAAGAGAGTGGCCCACGAGTTCATTCTGTAAGGGTCATTGGAAAGAACAGGCTAGAGGAAGAGTGTCAGCTAAAGGTGGGCGGGGAGACAAAAGTTGTCACAGATCTCCTTGACACGGGGGCAGATGTGACAATCATCCCTAAACAGATGTGGCCGTCACATTGGCCGTTGCAACCCATGGTTGAGCAAGTCCAAGGTGTAGGAGGGCTTCAATTGGCCAAACAGTCCAAGAGCGTGGTCCAAATTCAGAGGTTGAAGGGACAATTGGCAAGTGTACGTCCTTTCATGTTGGAATATGAGGCACCCCTGTGGGGAAGAGATGTCATGGCCTATTGACGATTGAAGGAGAGACGGGGAGACTGACCATGATCAGAATCCGATTTTACTCAGGTTTTCCAAGAACTTATATACCATTTCAGTAAGGTTAATAATTTCTACTACAACGATTAGGTTAAAAGATCATACAAACAACTCATACATTTTTCAACATATCCATGTAGGGGGTTGATTGAATCTTCTTCTCTTAAGCAGGTTTCTAATCCCATCTTCTCATGAGCTCAAAGTTCTGTTTGTTCTTTCCAGGGCATCCTAGTCACCAGACTAGATATGCTAATTAAGTCTGTCTTACTCTCGTGAATCCCCATAATGGCCCAGTGGGGGGGGTCACAATTGACATACCCGACCCTCCACAAAATTTTCAGGCAGCGGTCACTGAGAAGTGCCCCACGCAGAAACTGAATTGGAAAACAAATGAGCCAGTATGGGTGGAACAGTGGCCGCTTTCAAAACAAAAATTGAAGGTGCTCAACCAGCTCGTGGAGGAGCAGCTGCAAAAAGGACACATTGAGGAAACCACTTCTCCGAGGAATTCCCCGGTGTTTGTCATCCAAAAATCAGATAAGACCAGGTGGCAGCTCCTCCAGGACCTCCGTCAAATTAATGAAGTTATTGAAGACGTGGGGTCTCTTCAGCCAGGGATGCCTTCCCCGACCATGCTACCCCAAAACTGGAATTTGGCCGTGATAGGTATAAAAGATTCCTTTTTTCAAATTCCCCTAGACCCCGACAATGCTCCTCGGTTTGCTTTCTCGGTGCCGAACATCAACCGAGAGGCCCTACGGAAGAGATACCACTGGAAGGTCTTGCTGCAAGGCATGAAGAACAGTCCAGTCATCTGCCAGTGGTATGTCTCTTCCCTGCTGTCCCCTGTCCACGCAGCCGCACACCAGGCCATCATCCATCACTACATGAATGATGTACTCGTGTGTGCACCCAATGACCTGCTGGCCCACGCACTTGATCTCACAGTAATTGCACTGGTTGCTGCGGGGTTCAAGTTGCAGGAGTCGAAAATTCAGAAGATGCCACCCTGGAGATACCTAGGACTTGAGAGCGGTAAGCGGACCATTGTTCCGCAGAAATTGGAGATCAAGACCAAAATCGAGATTCTTGTGGACGTCCACCAACTGTGTGGGGCTTTAAATTGGGTGAGGCCTTGACTGGGTTTAACCACTGAAGACCTAGCGCCTCTTTTCAATTTATTGAAAGGGGGAGAGGGGCTGAGTTCCCCCAGGTCACTCACCCCAGAAGCGCAGAAAGCCTTAGAGAAGGTAAAAACCATCATGTCCACGTGGCAGACAAGCCAGTGTGACCTGGACTTGCCTTTCCGATTTATTATCTTAGGAAATCTGCCACATCTTCATGGAGTCATCTTCCAATGGGACAAAGGGGTTGTCACCTTCCCCAGGAAGGACCGAGGCGGGAGAGATCCTCTTCTTATTATCGAGTGAGTCTTTCTCAGCCACCACAGGTCCAAGAGGATGACCAAACCACAGGAATTGATGGCTGACCTAATCCGTAAGGCCAGAGTCCGGATTAGAGAACTGGCCGGATGTGACTTTGAGTGCATTCACGTGCCAATTCGACTTCAATCAGGCCACATTACAAAAGCTGTGTTGGAACACTTGCTTCAGGAGAATGAAGCACTACAATTCACCCTCGATAGCTACTCAGGCCAAATTTCTATTCATCGGCCTGCCCACAAAATTTTCAATCAGGATGCCCAATTTAAATTGGTGTTGGAGAGTGTTCAGAGCAAAAAAACCCCTCAAGGCTCTGACAGTTTTTACTGACGCGTCTGGAGGATCCCACAAGTCAGTGATGACTTGGAAGGACCCTCAAACTCAGCAGTGGGAGTCTGATATCACTGAAGTGGAAGGATCACCTCAAGTTGCTGAGTTGGCCACAGTCGTTAGGGCTTTCAAGAGGTTCTCTGAGCCATTCAATTTAGTGACAGATTCGGCATATGTCACCGGAGTAGTTTCCAGGGCAGAAAATTCCATCTTACACGTGGTGTCCAACACAGCACTTTTTGAGCTGCTCTTGAAGGTTGTAAAGCTGATCTCCCACCGGGAGCAGCCTTTCTACGTCATGCACACAAGGTCACACACGGATCTGCTGGGGTTCATTGTGGAGGGTAACAGGAGGGCTGATGCTTTTGCTGCCCCTGTGGCAGTGGCTCCATTGCCGGACGTTTTCCAGCAAGCCAAGATCAGCCATCAATTGTTCCATCAGAATGCACCAGGTCTGGTCAGATGGTTCCACATAACCTGAGACCAGGCCAAGGCCATTGTGGCTACATGTCCCAGCTGTCAGCAGCATGCCATGTCAACATTGCATGCCGAGGTCAATCCCTGTGGGCTGTGCAGCAATGAAGTGTGGCAGACAGATGTGACGCACATCTCCCAGTTTGGGAGACTCAAGTACGTTCATGTCTCGGTGGACACCTTCGCAGGTGCGGTCTACACTTCTGCCCACACAGGGGAGAAGTCTGGAAATGCAATCAAACACCTGCTCCAGGCTTTCTCTTTCATGGGCATCCCCAGGACTCTCAAGACCGACAATGGTCCGGGGTATACGTCTAGGGAATTCTGCAGCTTCCTGCAGCAATGGGGAGTGGAACATAAAACTGGCATCCCCCACTCCCCAACAGGTCAAGCCATTGTGGAAAGGACTCACCAGAACCTTAAAAGAGTCCTCAGCCAGCAGACCCAAATTTTGAAGTTGAAGACTCCCCAAATTCGGTTAGCCAGAGCCTTATATACCTTGAATTTTTGAACTGTTCCTTTCAATCCCTGAACCCCCCCATCATTTGCCATTTTGGTAGCAATAAGAACTTGGAGGAGTGCGAGCGGCCGCTGGTCCTTGTCCGGGACCCTGAGACCATAAGGACAGAGGGTCCTCACAATTTAATCACTTGTGGACACGGGTACACTTGTGTCTCTACACCCGCCGGACTTTGATGGGTGCTGTCCAAGTGGGTGAGACCCTATGTCCCCAAGGTCTCGGGGGGCCATAGTGTCCTGGAGATGGAAAAAGAAGGTCGACAGTCCTGAGGACGAGAGTTTCCCTCCCTTCTTCCCCATCTCTAACTGGCTCTTTCCTAATTAATCTGGTTTTGCTCTCTCAGTTGCAGATCCTACCAGCAGCCATGAAGTTCCATCTCCGAGCCCCAGCAACATCCCGCGTCCTTCAGGCCGCATTGATACTTGGTCTTCTCAAGTGGACCGTCCCACGGATAGTGCCTCAGCCCAAGGCCAATGTGTGGAGCACCCTCGCGCAGGCCATGGGGCAACACCACATCTGCTTGTCCCAGGCTTGGCCAAAGACCCAATATCATCTTGTCTGGTGGAGATCCCTTTTAAGGAGGCAGAGTTTCCCGCCGCTCTCCTCAATTTTCATGATGAATATAATAAGCAGGTGCCTGGTCACAATTCCCATGCTCTGGAGGAGTTCTGCCTCCAGAGAAGAATCAAACTCCCAGTCATGAACCCTCTGGTCCTGTGGTGTGATTGGGTTTCTACCTCCCTTCCCCAAGGCGACAATGAGCTGCAGGAGCTGGAACTCCTTGGCTCTTCCCCTGCCCTTTTCTGCATTCAGTTTGTGTTTACCCCACCACAGAGCCAGGAAAAGTCCTTTTCCAAAGTTTTACAAATCAAGGAAGTCTACCTTGCCAACACATGGTGCGACAAAATCGCCCATGTGAAGATGGCGTCTACCCCAGGTTCCATCCCCCTTACCCTCCCCAAAGGAACCTTTTTGATTTGCGGCGACTGTGTGTTCACGGGCATCCCCTCTCGCCTCACTGGAGGTCCCTGTACAATTGGCAAACTAGGCCTGCTGTTACCAAACAAAACTCAAATTATGGATTGGATTGTAAAAAATTCATCCCAGCACGCAACAGTCCAAAAGAGAGACCTGGCAAGTCTCGACCCGGACTGCAATTCAGAAATAATCCACTGATCCAGGGCAAAGGCTACGGCCATCACGATGTTTCTGCCCTGGGTCTCAGTGGCCAAATCCATGGGGGAATTAGGCCGATTGGAGTGCTGGGTGGCAAAGCAGGCCAATCTAACTTTGAATGCCTTGTCCAACCTCCTTCAAGACGAGGAAGTTACCAGACAGGAGACCTTGCAAAATCAGGCAGCCATTGATGACCTCCTCCTGTTACACTACCACACATAAGAGGAATTTGAGGGCCTCTGTTGTTTTAACCTTTCCTCCAGGGCTGAGGACGTCCGTCAGTCCATCAAGAAAATTTGGGACATGGTCCAAGATATCAAAAAAGAGATCAAGGATTGTTTCGATAATTTGTTTGGTGACTGGGGACTCAAGGGCTGGGTAGGGTCAGCCATAAAAACTGGACTTTTAGTTCTGTTTTTACTTTTCATCATTGGAGTTGCTTTCGGACTTATCCGAAGATTCACCCAAAGACTCATATCTAACGCTACTTCAATGCTTAGCGTTAACCACATTGCCACCATACCCACAGCACCAGAAACGGAGCTTGAAGAGATGCCCCCGGAGGAGGACTTAGATCCGGAAGATTTTTTGCCCGAAGACGAAGGACAGTGGCCAGTGCCGTTCAACCAATGGCCAACCAATCAGCAGTGGATTGGAGATTTGTACCCCGAATTGAAGTACCTCGCCCCTCAAATACAATTTCGATCCTTTTAATCTGCATTTATTAAAAAGAAAAGGGGGAGATGTGGCGGTGCATTGATGAGTCCTGATGGTTGTTCTACATTTGTTTGGCATGTTTTATTATATAGATTGTTATTTGGTTAATTCCTTGTACCCCCTCCTGCTTTCCCTTTGGTTCATCCCTAAGTTGTTTACTCCAAAGTTGTTAAATGTCAATCATTTGTTATATAACCATCTGGTCCTGCCAGTCACCCTGGGGCCTCACCCCACGCCTGGAAAGTTCCAGGAGAGGCTTCAGGTGATTGGTCAGGATCAGGGGCTCCCCCTCCCCATCTTACCTGTTTGGTTGCTGTATTTGATTGCCACTCTCTGAGCCACTCCCTGATCCTTCCCTATTGGTCCCCTGCTCTGCCCTCCCCTGAGATCCTCCCCTCCTTAAAAGCTGGTGCACCATGGGCCATGCCCCATCTCTACAGACCAGAAAGAATACCTGGTGGAAACATTTCCATAGCTGCACCTTCACCAGCACCTCCAGAACAAGTCCAACTATGGCAATACTCAGCCACGTTCTCATTCCACAGAAAATTGGGGTCAAGCATGACACCATTGCTCTTGGGATGTGGGACTAGGACATTGACCGTATGTTCTGCTGTGAAAACAATTTGCATCTTATTAAGGCTATTATCGGTTATTTATTACATACGGGACAAGATACATAAAAAACCAACCAGAATCAACCATACTTATTAAATCCAGTCATGTCACTGACACAGGGTCTCACAGCATGAGCAAAATAAAAATAATGTCCAATACCTCTAGGGGAACTTGAGATAAATGACCATTATTTTAAAGTCCAAATAGTTGAGACTCGGGAAAAGGTCCATTAGCTGAAAATGCTGATTCTTGGTGTCACTAAATGTCTTTTTGAGAACCTGGAACAGGAAGTAGCTGAACAAAGTTAGTAGAAACACTATACCATGATGATGACATTAAGCTTTTGTTGACAAGTTTCCTCTGTAAGTCTCCAGGCACAGCCATCTTCTGGCAGTCCTACTTTTGCTCCTGTTCTGATTACGAAGGCTGGATGGTGATGAAGTCATTTTTCTTCTCACTGGACGTCATTTCTCTCAGAGGCAATCAATATCTGATCAAATGAACAGATGACTACTCCTAACTTGTTAATGATACAAACACACGCACCTCTTCTCTTTAAGTTAATGAATCAATTTGAAAAAAAAATTCTGAAAAAAAATTGCTATATTGATGAAGTGGATTTTCCCTTAAAAGCCTTGAAACTCTTTTGGGAAACTTCGTGCAGCTATGTTACAAAGTCTTTTTTCACTTACTTGTTTTCCAGTTGCATGTAAATTACAACCAAAAACTTGGTAGATCTGAACGCATAACCCCTCTGGCAGATGTGATCTGAGCTCAAAACTGAAATTTAGATTTGATAACTCTTTTCCCAAATTTCTAATATAACTATTGCGTTATTCAAAATTATCTGTTGTCTAAAGTTCTAATGTGCATCTTGCATTATTCAACCTTCTCAAGGCACTAAATTCTAACTTATTCCCCCTTTTTTGTTGTTTTTGGTTTTTGTGTTAAAGACAGCATGACTCTTGCTAAGAACATGAAGGGAATAACAAGACAAAACTATATATGTAGTGAAACAAGAAACTGACAGCAATCAGGACTAAGTCAGGTACAGCCCTCAGGAATATTTCAGATAATACCCTTAATCATTAACACATGTGAAATTAGGTAATTAGCAATCTCTGAAATATTGTACCATCATCCCAGAGTTTGCAGATGGCTGATAAACCACAAATCAGTGAAGATTTGGACAATCATTCTCCGCATACTGATTCTCCAGGTTCTTGTCAAAGACAGCTCCAGCTCTTATATCCATAGGGTCAAACTGCCAACTTGAATATTGTTTTAAGGCAGAAAACACCTGGGTCTATTGGCAAATTTACCATCCACATAGAGCTAAGGCTGGCCACTGCCTGAGCTCTAACTGGAAGAGAATTCTCTAGACATATTTCAAAGAAAGGTTCCTAAGATTCTTAGGGTGAAGGACTAATTGAACCATCTAATAACTGGTCTCCTCTGAAATTCCCTCAGGATAGGGATGCCTTAAACATGGCAAACTGTCAGAGTGCTTCTTCTTAGTAACAAGAACTAAAGGTCTTGTCAATATTCTCAATATCCTCAGTTCAAAGGAGGTTTTCCATGCAGTTCAGATATCGTTTATTGGAACTCTGAAAAATACTTAAACATCATGAGACAGCACTGGATCAAACCACTGAGCTAGTGGAGAAACTAGCATAAACAGCTAGAGAACAATGTACTTAAAACATAACGTACTTAACAAAAACATACAACATACTTAAAACAAAATCCTTAGCAACAGCAGTTACGAAATGCTTAAAGCAATGAAAGAAAAAATAAATAAAATCTTGAAACAACAGCTGTTTTCTAAGAAGCCGGCTATAACACAATATCACCTTATGAATAATACCTATTATCATATCAGTAAGCTCATACCATACAATTAATAGTCACACTTCACATTTGAGATAAAAATGATCAAGCTACAGACTCTTGTCCAAAGATGTGAAAAGGTCCTGGTTTATTCTTTTTTTATAATTCAGCCATCCTGATCCTAACAATTCACTGACCTTTGACTGCAATAAACTCCCACCGTAGGGTTCCTTTTGCAGACTCTGACTGCTGGTTATTTCTTACTAGAATATGATTGTGTTCTAGTAGGACTATGACAGTAGAATACAAGTATTCCCTTGCTGCCTCTAACCATAGGCCTTCACCAGCTCGACTAGGACTGCAAAACTCCTACTGCAGGCTCCAGCTACCAACCTAGACTGACCTCACAGCAGATTCCTCACAGCAGTAAGGGTCTCTCCCATTTGTCAGTCTTCTAGTCTTCCCAAACCATTTCTCCAATACTTTTGGTTCCTTCTTCCTCAGGATCTTCCCCTGATTAGCTAAGCCTTTCTTTTTATCATGCTTAAACCACGGTTGTGACTGATCAGGGGTGAAGTCACCTGTAACCTTTTGTCTTAAAAATACAGCAGCTGTAACTATTTGCAAGAGTTGAGATAATATATTCTAAACAGTCATGTATTTATAACTGTAAAATGAAACAAAAAGGGAGATAAAATTATGAGCTCTTTCACCAAAGGAGTTGGAATCCGAAAAACTGGATGGAAGCAAAAAGAGACCACACTGACAAACCCAATTCAAAGCTGAAAAGACACACAGCATCCCACAGCAAGGATGGACAACAACACTCCATGAAGAAAAAGGCCAGAGAGTCTCTCTAGCACTCAGAATAAGGTCCCCAAAAGCTTCCACCTTCCGCCCAAGCTCAAAGACATCAAGAGGCCTGAAGAACCCCTAGAAAACACAGAAAAGCCCAAACAACTCTGCCTCCTGCACAGCCTTCACGGCCACAACCCATGGGTATCAAGATGCATAAAAAAGAAAACACTGAACAAACAACTGACTAGGAAAAGCCATACTAACTCAGACTGAATAACACTCAAACCTGGTATCAATGAATTTTGACAGCAATAAAGCTTAACCAGATGAATTCAGTAGAACTCTGCCCTAAAAGAACATCAAATTAATAAAATGTACCTCAATTATTACTTCAGGAAAACACAAGGTACACAAGAAAAGTCAAGTCAACCATCACACTCAATACAACTATAAATATGACAAGATGTAACTTGTTGTACTACAATCAACACAAAAAATAAAATGAAAAAGTGAACAATCCATAAGTAGAATAATCGCATGATGGCATACTGGAGGGGTAAAAGTCTCAACAAGCATATGAAACTTATAAGTAAATCAGTTATGAGAAAAACCCATGGCAACTGCAAATTTCACCAGAACAGGAATTTAGTAAAACTTCTTAAAGTGCAGGGTTACTGAAAAACAAATATAATAACATGCAATTTGACAGAGTGCTGAACAGCTGAGTAGCTTCTTGCAACTGTACCTTGTGTTTTCTCAGCTGGCAAATTTGCCAACATTCTTGTTTAAGAAATCAGAAATTGTTGAAATCTTTGATAGGTAATAAGGCACTGCATTTATTGCTTTTCATCTCTCCAGCGACCTTAACACTGTAAAAAATTTGGCTTCATTCAAAAAACAGAATTAACCTAAAAACCCCCACATCAACGTGGTTTCAAGGCATACAATCAAATTGCATCCTCTTCCATCTACAAACAGGAGATCATTAGCAGGTCATCACAGCTGCTTTCAGTCAGAGTTGCCTTTTTACTGAAAAAAACAAAAACCTATACTTTGAAATTTAAAGAAGCATCTTTTAACAAAACTTAAGAAGAATTTTAAATTAAACAACACTTAAATGTGATACAAACTAATCTGAAGAGAATTCAGCATCCAGATACCAAAGCAGTAAAACAACAGTAAGTCTTGGTTTGGCAAGACAGGTGTCTACCAGGGAAAGCTGGGGTTTCCCTCAGAACGGAGAATGTAAACCACCCCCTTTCCAAATTATTATCATTTTGCAATTAAAGGCTTTTTAGGCAAAGATTTGGGAATAGGAATAACAGTCTCTTTACTAGAAATATTAAGAATAGAAATGTAGTTGTACAAACAAGCAAACAAAACACAGAAAATCCTAGAAACCCTGACAGAGTCAAAAATACAACCCGACAAAAATACAACCGTGTTGGTCAGGGTGTTGGAAGCAGTCCAAAGTAAGCCCTCCTGGAGTGGCAGATGTGGTTCTGTTGGAGTAGAGATGGTCCTGTAGAAAGGGACCAGTAATGGCCAGATGGGTCGGATCTTCCTTTCGGAATCCAGTGGAAAACCAGAGTCTGGTGTCCCTACATCTCAGTTTTTATCTGGGTAGGAATGGTTTGGCTCTCCCCACTGGGTGAAGCATCTCCCAATGGCATAATGTAATGTATCATGTCATTGGTGAGCCTTAATGGCCCAGTAACAGAAGATATCCCCTGGAGGGTGGAAAGAGATAAAGAACATTGTTCCACCTGGTTTTAACAGCTGGCCCATTATCAGAAGGCACTCCCCCCCCTTCCCCCCTGGAGTTACAAGAGATAAAGAAAACAATCCCCCAGCTAGTTTCAACAGATGGAATAGAATAATTTTTTTTCTTTGGTTACGTAACCCAAGACATTATCCATCCCTTATTTTATTACCATCTGCATCATACCTAAATTAATAAACTCCACTATAAACAATGAACTCTTCCACCAAATTCACACTTAAAATTAGGTTTCCCTGTGGCACACAACAGGTTTCCCCATCTTTTTGCATTATCCACTAAGTGTAACCAGGCCCTGGAGCAAAAACAATCCCATGGATGGGTTTGCCTTTGCCTGAGGTGGAGTTAATCCAAACAGTCTTTCCTAAAATACCTTTCATGTCTACCACAGGGACTTTATCTCCATCCACTGTGTGCAAGGGTTCAGACTGGGCAGGACCAGCTCGGTTGATGGACCCTTGGGTGTTGACCATCCAGGTCGCCTTTGCTAAGTTCATTCCCCAAATTTTGAAGGTCCCCCACCAAGTGTGTTCAGGGCAGTCTTAAGTAGTCCCTTAACCATTCAACTTTCCTGGCAGCTGGTGCATGATAAGGGATGTGCTATATCCATTCAATACCATGTTCTCGGGCCCAGGTGTTTATAAGGCTGTTCTGAAATGGGTCTCATTGTCTGACTCAATTCTCTCAGGGGTGCCATGTCTCCACAGGACTTGTTTTTCCAGGCCCAGGTTGGTGTTTTGGGCAGTAGCATGAGGCACAGGGTAGGTCTCCAACCAGCCAGTGGTGGCTTCCACCATGGTCAGCACATAGTGTTTGCCTTGGTGTGTTTGGGGAAGGGTGATGTAGTCAATCTGCCAGGCCTCCCCATACTTATATTTGGACCACTGCCCACCATACCACAGGGGCTTCACCCGCTTGGCCTGCTTGATTGCAGCACACATCTCACAGTCGTGGATAACCTGAGAAATACTGTCCATGGTTAGATCCACCCCTCGGTCTCGTGCCCACTTATAGGTGGCATCTCTGCCCTGATGACCTGAGGCATCATGGGCCCATTGAGTTAGGAACAACTCTCCCTTGTGCTGCCAATCTAAGTCTATCTTTGACCCCTCTATCTTTGCAGCTTGATCTACCTGCTCATTGTTTCGGTGCTCCTCATTAGCCCGACTTTTGGGGACATGGGCATCTACATGGCCGACTTTCACAGGTAGCTTCTCTACCCTGATAGCAATGTCTTTCCACTCTTCAGCAGCCCAAATTGGTTTTCCTCTATGCTGCCAGTTGGCCTTTTTTCACCTTTCCAGCCAGCTCCACAGGGCATTGGCTACCACCCACAAATCAGCGTAGAGGTAGAACTTTGGTCACTTCTCTCTTTCAGCAATGTCCAGGGCCAATTGAATGGCTTTGAGTTCAGCAAGTTGGCTTGACCCACCTTCTCCTTCAGTGGCTTGTGCGACCTGTCGTCTGGGGCTCCACAGAGCTGCTTTCCACTTCCGCTTCATCCCCACAATGTGACAGGAACCATCAGCGAAAAGAGCATAGTGTGTTTCTTCTGCTGGCAGTTGGTTGTACAGTGGAGCTTCTTCAGCACGTGTCACTTGTCCCTGCTTCTCTTCATCTGTAAGACCAGTTTTCCCCTTCCAGCCAGTTTGTAATTATCTCCAAAATCCCAGGGTGGTTTGGGTTTCCAATACGGGCGCGCTGTGTGATGAGGGCAGTCCATTTGCTCCATGTGGTGTCGGTGGCGTGGTGGGTCGAGGGAACCTTTCCTTTAAACATCCACCCCAGCACTGGCAGTCGGGGTGCCAGGAGGAGTTGTGTTTCTGTGCAGTCAGTTCTGAGGTGGCTTGAACTCCTTCATAGGCGGCCAAGATTTCCTTCTCTGTTGGAGTGTAATTGGCTTTACATCCTCCATAACTTGGGCTCCAGAATCCCAATGGTCGGCCTCGAGTCTCCCCAGGCACCTTCTGCCAAAGGCTCCAGGGCAGACCATGGCTCCCAGCTGCGAAATAAAGCACATTCCTCACATCTGGTCCTGTCCTGACTGGGCCAAAGGCTACTGCATGAGCGATCTCCTGCTTGATCTGAGCCAAGGTGTGTTGCTGAGCCCCAGTGGAAATAGTTCTTCTTCCGGGTAACCAGGTAGAGAGGGCCCAAAATCTGGCTGTACTCAGGAATGTGCATTCTCCAAAGGCCTATGGCACCTAGGGAAGCTTGTGTTTCCTTCTTGCTGGTCAGTGGAGACATTGCTGTGATCTTATTGATGACCTCGGTGGCAATCTGACGCCGTCCATCTTCCCACTCCATCTCCCAGGGACTGGATCTCTCGGGCAGGTCCCTTCACCTCACTCTTCTTGATGGCAAAACCAGCTTTCACCAGAATCTGGATGATCTCCTCTCCTTTCTCAAACACTTCAGCTGCAATGTTCCCACACACAGTGATGTTACTGATGTACCGTAGATGTTCCGGAGCCTCACCCTTCTCCAGTGCAGCCTGGATCAGTCCATGGCAGATGGTGGGACTGTGTTTCCACCTCTGGGGCAGTCCGTTCCAGGTGTACTACATGCCCCTCCAGGTGAAGCAAACAGAGGCCTGCATTCTGCAGCCAGAGGAATGGAGAAAAATGCATTGGCAATGTTAATAGTGGCGTACCACCTGGCTGCCTTGGACTCCAGCTCGTACTGGAGTTCCAGCATGTCCGGCACAGCAGCGCTCAGTGGTGGGGTCACTTCATTCAATGCACAGTAGTCCACAGTCAGTCTCCATTCTCCGTCAGACTTGTGCACAGGCCAGATGGGGCTGCTGAAGGGTGAGTGCCTTTTGCTGACCACCCCTTGGCTCTCCAGCTCACGAATCATCTTGTGGATGAGAATCACAGCATCTCCAGTTGTTCTGTGCTGTTGGCGATGCATTGTCGAAGTGGCAATTGGCACTTGTTGCTCTTCCCCCTTCAGAAGTCCTACAGCAGTTGGGCTCTCTGATAGTCCAGGCAAGGTGTTCAATTGCTTTACACTCTCTGTCTCTACAGCCACTGTCCCCAACACCCACCTGAGTCCCTTTGGGTTTTGAAATGCCCATTTGGGAGGAAGTCTATGCCCAGAATGTATGGGGCCTCTGGGCCAGTCACAATAGGGTGTTTCTTCCACTCATTTCCAGTCAGGCTCACATCAGTTTCCATCAAAATAAAATTCTGTCATCCCCCTGTCACACCAGCAATAGAAACAGATTCTTCCCCCACATGTCTTGATGGGAGTACTGTGCACTGCGCACCAGTTTCAACCAAGGCCTCACATTGTTGTGGTTCTAAGTTGCCAGGGCAACAAATCCACACAGTCCAAAAAACACAGTTTTTCCTAGCCTCTACCTGGCTAGAGACAGGGCCTCTCTAAGCTTGGTTATCTGTCTTTCCCTAGCTAACTGGAGCTACTTCCTTTTTGGTGGAACTTCCTCTCTGAGCCTTGCTGTCCTCTTGTTCAGACACCTGTTGTGCCAGAGCAGCAGTAGGTTTTCCATCCCATCTCCTCATATTTTCTCCACAATCATGCAATAATGACCACAGCTCAGCTTGTAGAGTGTCCCTTCTCTCCCTATCTGGGGAACAACTGTGCTTGGTGCCAGAACCTCTGATCTATACTGCCAAGATTTACAGAAAGCCCTCTTTCATCTCCTCTCCAATCTTCTCCCTGAGTGTATTGGGATTCTCCCATTTCTTGTCTTCTGATTTCTGCAGACAGGTTTCCACAGCTGGAATTCTTGCATGTGTTGGACCATGCACAGCATCTGCATATGTTTGGAGCTTCTTTGCCATATCCAGCACGGTCTCCTCCGTGTCATCCCACTGCAATATTGCTAAAGCAGAAGAGTATTCTTGTGGCCCAAGTCAGAAGTTTTCACCACATCATGGGTGTATATGGTACCAAGTCTGAGCTCTTAGTGTTTAGGTCATCTGAGAAGACAATCTCCGCCACTGCCATTTCTCTCAAGCATCGAATCCCTTGTTCTATGGTCTTCCACTGGGTTTGCTGCATATAGAGATCATCTGCACAGAGATATCTTTGTGCCACACTTCCCAGGACCCATTCCCAGAGACTGCAAGGGGCAGCCTCCCTCATCATTCCTTGGTTGGTAACCAGATCATGTCACAGGGATCCCAAAAGCCTTGTGTCAGTGCCATCCAGCATTGTAGCCTCACCTGCAGGATCCCGAAGACAGACGAACCAACTAATTAGCGATTCATCAGGTTGTCAAAAGTAATCCTTTCTTAGGCACGAAGGTCCTTCAGGGAAAAGGACTCAATAGTGGCTCCTGATCTTGTGCCAGCTGGTTGGGCTTCCAATCTTGTGCCAGCAGGCTGGGCTTCTGATTTTGTGTCAGTTTGTTTGGCTTCTGATTGTGTATCAGTTGGTTGGGCTTCTGATTGGGTGTTGGGAGGCATGGAGGATCCATCACCGAGATCATCATCCACTGGTCGATCGGTTTTGTGTGTGCGCTTCTTTACTGAGGCGACTGACAGTGTCTTAAGCTCACTGTCTGGTTTAGCTGCTGTCTTAAGCTCACTGTCTGGTTTAGCTGCTGTCTTAGGCTCACTATCTGGTTTAGCTGCTGTCTGAGTAACTGGGGTGTTGGCTGCAGCCTGAGCGACTGCAGTAGCTGCTGATTTATCTCCCTGCCCCCCTGCCTCTGTCTGCTGCCCTACAGTATCTAGCAGTGTGCAATAAGCATATGCCAGGGCCCAGCTTATTGCAATGAGCTTTTTCTCCTTACAGTCATCATGGCAGTTGTCCTCCAGATATTTCCCCACCTCATCTGAATTATGAATTTGTTCACGTGAAAATTCCCAAGCTGAGGGATCAGAAAATTCCTTCAAGGTCTGGCCCATATCCTCCCATTCTCCACACCACTCAGGATTTTCCACACCTGCCTCTGCTTCTGGCTCTACTTCTGGGTCAGCAGTCTCATAAGCCCCTCTGGAAATCTCAGCCCTCATCCTGGACCAGCTACAAACCACATAGAGGAAGCTCACCATATGAAAGACCAAGAAGGTGGTATCTTTCATGTCATTCAGGGGACACTGAACATTCTCCAAAAGTGAGGTAACTGACTCCAAAGAGAAGGAAAGGAAAGGCTGAAAGGCTTCATCCCCTATTCCTCCTCTAACAAACTGCGTGCACTTATTCATAAATCCCCAAAACATGCTGCTGGAACTGGGACACAGGCTAGGACAAAGAAACCATAAACCAAGCATACGTGGCACAAACACCAGTGCCTGTATAAACTTCTCATAAATCATAATCACTGAGCCCAGGAAAAGAGCTATCCTAATTCGTGCACCTCTAGTGTAAAAGCTGTGTGTTAGGGACAACATTGGAGCTATTTCCAGATAAGAAAACAAACCTAGGAACCAGAAAGGTGTTAAAACCTCAAAAATGCCTAAGGAACAGAAACACAGAAAGGACTATTCCAAGAGACATTAGGAGTTCAAGGAGCAACATGGCTACTGACTACTTTATCCCCACACAAAGAACAACCAAAATGCAATCAATAATCAATAGAAGTTTTTTCCACTCTCTGGACACACACAGGTGGGCACCAATAAAAAAATGTATTGTCCTGGTTTAGGGCAAATTTGGGAGAAAATCCCTGAAATAGGGTTCCTATGGAGAGCAAACCCCAATGCTGCCTCCCCACAGCCAGTCTGAGAAAAGAACTTCCTCAGAGAAAAGTGGAAAAAACTATTTATTCAAAAAAGTGCCCACAAGCATAAGAATGAATAATATGAAACCATAAAACCTCTTGTTCTAGACTGAGATGGCAAATTGAGAATATCCTTGCCATGGCTGTAGTTCGACTCAGTCTGTCCCTTATCTGTCCCTCCAGAGGTCCAAGCTCTGGTGGATGGCAGGTGCAGCTCCCCAGGGCTCCTCTGGGTTTTTCTGTTCAGAGCAGGTTTAAACAGTCCCAAGAAATAGGAAGAACACAGTCCAGGAAGCATCTCTGCCTCAGCTAGATAAACTAACTAAAAGCCAAAAAAGACTTCTGACCCGCTGCTGTCCGTGCCTCAGACGAACACCATCGTCCTGAAAAAGAAAAAATTACAGAGGACTGAATGCTGTCAATACCATGGGCCGCTGAGCTCTGGCAGCTGGATACGCAGCTGGGACCACGTGTGCTCCGGGCCCCAGCCGAGGCCCGGGGCTCTCCATCCCCTCTGCCACGGCCAGGGCGTGGGCTTAGTGATTCGTTTGCCTGGCGAGCGACTCGTTGGGCAAGCAAAGATCAGTCCCAGCGTTTGATGTGATTTTTGCCGATTTTATTTGAACTTACCTCGGTTGAGGCGGGGACGCTGAGGGGCACGGGCGGTGCCGGGACTCCGGCGCTCTGTCCTGGTCAGCCCGGGGCACCACCGGGGTGTGGGCTCCATCCTCCTGGCCCCGGGCGATGCTCTGTCGGTTCCCGTCGTCCTCGTCCCCCGGGAGGATGCTACGGTGGGTTTCTGTCATCGTTGTTCGGGGGGATGCTCTGTCCGTGTCCGTCGTTCACGCCTCCAGGAGGATGCTCCGGCAGGTGTCAGTCGTCATCTACGGCCAGTCCCGGCACTGTCTTCCTGGTCCCGGGGGATGGTCTGTGGGTGTCCGTCGTCGCTGCGCCGGGGGAATGTTTCGGTGGGTGTCCGATCTTCCCCCTATAGCCCGTCGGTCCAGGGAACCCGGCTGGCTCTACCCCTCCACATCCCGGCGCAGAGGGTCCGGCGCCGCTGCTACCGCGCTCTGAGCCACACTGCCGCGGGAGGGCGTGGGGACTCAATAAAAGTCCGCCCTCCTCGCTCCGGCGGGATGCTCTGTCGGCGTCCGTCGTTCTGTACCCCCGCCTCCCACCCCCCGGGGATTTTCGCCCCGTTTTGGGGGTTTCCCAGCGCACGGGGAGGGGTCTCTGGGGGTCTCAGGTCAGTCTGGGGGTTCCCAAGCTGCCGCAGAGAGGTCTCTGGGGCTCCCAGTCCCATTCTTTGGGTGCCCAGGCGCACGGGGCCGGGGGGGTGGGATGCTGTCTGGGTGTTCCAGCCCCACTTTTGGGGCTTCCAGCCTCACTTTTGCCTTGCCCGGGCTCATCTCTTGGGCTGCGCCCACGTAGGCGTGGCCACCGCTTGAAGGCTCAAGGCGAGGCAACGCCGCCTGAGCCAGCTGGCCGCCCCGTTGCTGGAGCTCTCGCGAGAGTTGGCGGCGCGGGCGGGTCCCGCCAGGAGCCGCCGCCACTCCCTCAGCGCAGCCCGGCCCGGCCCGGCCCGGCTCATTCCGCTCCCTCGGCCCTTCGCTCTCCTTCAGCCCTTCCCGCCTCCCTCCGCCCGGAGCGGATTCCCTCAGCGCGGCCCCGCTTCCCTCAGCTCTTTCCGCTCCCTCAGCCCGCTCCCGCCTCCCTCAGTCCGTTCCCTCAGCCCACTCCGCTCCCGCATCCCGGCCACTCTTCTTCCGCCCGCTCCCTCAGCCCTTCCCGATCCCTCTTCCCTTCCCTCTCTCTACAGCCCATTTCCGATTCTCTCAGTGCATTCCCGCTTCCCCCAGCTCTTCTCGCTTCCTCAGTCCCTGCCCGCTGCTCTCATTCCGTTCCAGCTTCTCTTACCCTGTTTCGTCTCCTCTCAGCCCGGCCTGGTCCGTCTCACCATGAGCTTCCTCTTGTGAGTGAAAAGAATCCTTAGGAATGTACAAGGAAGGGCGTCCATCAGCTCTGGGGAAACTGAGCGGATCAGATGATATGGCCTCAAGTTTCACCAGGGGTGGTTTTGATCGGATTTTAGGGGAAATTTCTTCGTTGCAAGGGTTGGAAAGGCTGCCCGGCGCAGTGGTGGAGTCCCCATCCCTTGGCATCTCGCAAACACTGGTGGATGTGGCCTTCGGGAGTGGTGACCGTAGGGATTGAGCTGCACTGGACTTGATAATCTTGGGGATCTTTTCCAGCCTTACCGATTTCATGATTCTGTGGCAAACTGGAAATGCTTCTCCTCTTCTCAGTGGGAGCCGGTCTTCGAAAACATTCAAGCCGAAGAAGAACATTCCAGAAGGATCCCACCAGTACGAGCTCCTCAAACATGCTGAGGCCACGCTGGGCAGCGGGAATCTGCGGCAGGCTGTGATGCTGCCCGACGGGGAGGACCTCAACGAGTGGATTGCTGTGAACAGTGAGTCCTCTGAGAAAGGGAAAACCCCAAAACCCGGGGTTTATCCTCAAACAAACCCCTGAATTCCCCAGGCTGGGGTAGCTGAGGTGGGATAAAAGCAGCAGAAGCAGGGCCCATGTCAGGGGGGTGTTGTGCAAGGAGGAAGAGACAAAGCTGCACCAAAGCCGTGTGATTGTGCTTTGGGGGGGGGGGGGTTACCAGTTCAGGCTCACGGAGGGGATTTTGGTTTGTGAATGATTATTTTTAGAGTTAGAAAATCAGCACCGTTGCCTGTTAAAGCTGCAGCATGAATAATCCTGGGAGAAAGTATAGCTCTATTTTCCCCAAACTCCAGGATTGTGGAGTTTCTTTTTTTGTTTTCTGTTTTCAAATCCAATTTGGTTTGAGCATCTGCTCCCCTGGCCTTGACCTTTGTTTATTTGGAGGTTAGAGAAGGAAAAAAAGTAATTTTAAGCAAGGAATGTAGAGATTCAGGCCAGGAGTGCTCAACCTGAGGAAGGTCTCTCTTGTATCACCAAATCCATGAGGTTTTTGAGGAGCCTGGAAGCGAAATCTACTTATTCCATGGAATGCTAAGTGGAGCTCAGGTTTAAAAATGGGCGAATCAATCCAAATTCCTGGATGGCTGAAATGTCTGGAAGTCAGGTGACGTTTTAGGGAAGGGTTTGGTTTTGCCAAGACTTTTGTGGGACCTGGATGCTGCAACAGGAAGCCTTGGGAGGTGCTGCAGCCTCGTTGTGCTCACACTTGGCTCACCTCAAGGCGTTTCCTTTCCAGCCGTGGATTTCTTCAACCAGATCAACATGTTGTATGGGACCATCACGGAGTTCTGCACCGAGAGCAGCTGCCCCGTCATGTCTGCAGGGCCCAGGTGAGGGGGCAGCCCCAACTGGAGCAGGGAGAGGTGGAGGATGGAGCTGGAAAAACGATGGAATCCAGGTGGGATTGAGGTGCCACATTTTGCTCCGCTGGTGTCATTTTGGTCACACCAGCTGGGTGTCTCTTTTCCTCATCCTTCCCTTTGTTTAGAAGCTGGTGAAAGATTTGGCTGAGAGGGACTGGTCTTGCTGTTGAGAGTCTGAGGGAATCATGAAATGGTCTGGTTTGGAAGAGACCTTAAATCCCATCCAGTCCTATGTGCAGGACACTTTCCGCTGTCTCAGACTGACCCAAGCCCCATCCAAGCCTGTGACACTTCCAGGGATGTGGTGAATTTTCAGGAGGCACATTAAACAGCTTTTAATTTAATAATTTAAATTGTGTAACGTGGTGGCACTGCTCTGTAAGAGAAGTTTGGGACCTCATGGGAAGTGGAAAGAAGAGAGTGAACCCTTTTTGGGGCCACCTGGTTGATTTTAGGTGTGAATTCCTGCAGGGATGCCAGGGGTTGGTTCTGCACTTGTGTATTTTACCAGGGCAAAGCCACAGCTGAGAATCCTCTTGGGAAGGTTGCCAAGGCTCTCAGTTTGTGAGCCCAGCATCCTGTGGGTGCCATGGAACCTCCTGTCCTGATCTCCTACCCCACAGGATCTGCTCTGCCAGTTCCTGGCTCTGTTTTTGGGGCCATTTCCTGTCACAACTTCCTGCTCAAGTGGCAGTGCTCGCTTGCGCTTGTGGTTGGGTGAAAAACAGAGGGTTTTGCTGCTTTTCAGGGATCTTGTAAAATATCTAAGAGGAAAGGGGACTGTGTTGTTGTGGGGTGATAGCAGGGTCTGCCCTGGGATCTAGAGGCTCCAGAAGCCTTTGGCTCATGTCCAGCCCAGTGGGAGAAGTCTCGTGTGACCCAAATTCCTGGATCTGAAAGCCACAGAGGGGAACTGAGGGAGGGGTGATGGCCCAAATGCCCCTTTGGTCAGTTTTTGGCTTGTTTTAAGCATGATGTCAGAGGAGGCTGCCACAGAGCTGAGGGTCATTTTTAACATCTGAGTGGCACTGCTGATCTCTGGGAGCAGGGACAGGATCTGATGGAATGGCTGGAGCTGTTCCAGGGGAATTTGGGATGGAGATCAGAGAAAGGTTTTTCCCCCAGAGGCCCCCCAGGGAATGGGCACAGTCCCAAGTCTGCCAGAGCTCCAGGAGCGTTTGGATACTGCTCCCAGGGATTGCTGGGGGTCTGTGCAGGGCCAGGGCTGGATTCATGATCCCAGTGGGTCAGGATATTCCATAATTCTGTGATTTTGGAGGGGTTTGCCCTGACCCCAGCTCAGGCCAGGAAACCCAAACAGGCGCTGCTCTCCTCAGCCCTGAGTGACTCAGGTGTTGCTCCTGGGATCAGGAGGGAGTCCCAGGGCCTGAAATCCCGTTTTTCCTGTGGGAGCCAGGGCTGAATCCCCCACCCCACAGGTACGAGTATCACTGGGCTGATGGCACCAACATCAAGAAACCCATCAAGTGCTCGGCGCCCAAGTACATCGATTACCTGATGACGTGGGTGCAGGACCAGCTGGATGACGAGACACTCTTCCCCTCCAAGATCGGTGGGTGCAGCTGTGTGCCCCAGGATGGCCCCTCCTGGCTGAGCCACACTCTAATCCCTGCCTGTCCCTGCCTTCCAGGTGTCCCCTTTCCCAAGAACTTCATGTCAGTGGCCAAGACCATCCTGAAGCGGCTGTTCAGGGTCTACGCCCATATCTACCACCAGCACTTTGACTCGGTGATGCGGCTGCAGGAGGAGGCTCATCTCAACACCTCTTTCAAGCACTTTATCTTCTTTGTGCAGGTGAGCTGGGAGGCATTTCACCTTCCCTCTTGACTTTTGAAGGATTTGGATTGAAATTTTGAAGATCTGTGGTGGTAACACCCAGCTCCTCCTTCATACCCAACTGAGCCCTTTGTGGTGTTGGGCTTTTGTGGGGATTTTTTTTTTGTTGGCTGTAAGTGCTCAAATTTCCCTCTTGGGTTTTAATCACCAATCTGCAGCCAACAAAACCAGAACTGGAGGAGAATTCAGAGGGTTTGTAGTTTGGGAATTGACTTGGAAGGAGCAGCACCAGCACCTTTTCTTCCCTTTTCAAGCCTGTTTTGTGATTTGCTGTGCACAGTAATGTGGCAGAACTTTTGTTGCCCCAAAACTGGATTTGTCCACAAGGAACAGGAGTGGCGCTGGTCCCAGGAGTTGGCCCAGGGAAATACTTTTTCCAGCTTCCTTCACTTCTTGTGTCTCCTTTTCCCCTGCCAGGAGTTCAGCCTCATTGACAGGCGGGAGCTGGCTCCTCTGCACGAGCTGATTGAGAAGTTGGGCTCCAAGGACAGATAAAACTCCCCGGAGGACTCTTTTGGCTGCTCCTTTTCTGCTTCTTCTTCAGCCACCTCTGTGCTTGGCTCCAGTGACTGAACAGCACCAAATGATCCCGGTGCTGCTGTGCAGCCCCCACTGGGCTCTCCTTGCCATGGGCTGGGCAGAGGTGGAGCAGGTTCTGTCCTGCACTGGACGTTCCAAGTGCTGCCCAGCCGCTTTCTGCTCCCAGAGCTCCTCTCTGGACTCTCCAGCCCCAGAGCGGCTCAGCTTATTTTTGGAAGTGCTTTTTTTTTTGGTTTGTTTTGTTTTTTTTTTGATAAATGAGGTGCACTTTGGCCCAGAGCCTTAAGCTCCCCATGGCAGCAGCAGTGGGGGGTGAGGAGGAGAAGTGCCTGGCCCCAGGGTGGGCTCTCCCTGTCCCTGTGCAGGAGGAGCAGCTCTGGGATGTCCCACAGGTCCCTCCTGTGTGGCAAAGGCAATAATAATAAAGTTTCTTCCTGCTCTTCTTTCAGAAAAAGAGAGGCTTCTCCTTTTCTTTCCCCCTCCCACGGGGCCCTGATTGAACACACAACACTGGGTGGAATTTAAATCCAGAGGAGCAGCCCTAGGCTCCCCCTGGAGCATTTTATTGGTGCTGGGTGCAGCCTCAGGGCTTGGGGGCTGAGGTGAAGATGCGCAGGCCATGCATGTGCTTGATCTCCTCGCTCAGGGCCTGCAAGGCAAGCGCAGCTCTCAGGGGCAGCTCTGGGGTGGGTGAGCACCCTCAGCCCCCTGGGTTTGGAGGTGCTGAGGCTCTGGGATAAGTGTGGCCCTTGTGCAGAGTCACACACACAGTTCCCGGTGCTGCTTTGCTGTCACATTCCTGGTGCTGCATGTGCACCAAACCAAACCCTTTGGGGCTTTTGCATGAAATCCAAATGATTTGGGAACCCTGCACAGCACCCCAGTGATGTCCTGCCTCCAGAGGGTGCTCTGACACTGAGCAGGCTCCCCAGGGAATGGGCACGGCCCCAGAGCTTCAGGAAGGTTTGGACACTGCTCCCAGGGTGGGTTTTTGGGGTGTCTGTGCAGGGCCAGGAGCTGGATTGATGGGTCACTCACCCATTCCAGCTGCTCCTGTTCCCTTTCTCCCATTCTCCCACACCCATTCCCTGACACCCATTCCAGCTGTGAGCACTGCTCCTGTTCCCTCACACCCAGCCCATGCCTCAGGGCAGCCCTCAGAGCCCCCTGACCTGGTTGACCATCTGGTGCTGCTGCACCGTGCGCTTCTCCCGGAACTCCTCTGACTCGATGTGGATTTCGTACATGGCGCCGCAGCCTCCTGAGAAATTAAAAGTCAATTAAAGTCAAAGCTTGAGCCGAAGTGAGGCACCTTTGCCCTCACACTCCTGACCCTTCTGGGGGTCCTCGCAGCCCAGGGGCCGCTGGAGAATGACTCGGTTTTGCCTCTGCAAACCTCGGGGGTGGTTTAGGACAATAAAGAGCTTTTCCTGTACCTGAGATATCCACGACCTTGATGGCCGACGCCTGCGGGAACTTCTCCCGCAGCACCTGCACCAGGCGCGACTCCCCGTCCGTCTGCGAGGCGAAGCTACGCCAGGAGCGGCAGCGCAGCAAGAGCTGGGGGGCGAAACTGCCCTGAGAAACTGGGGGGACCCCAAAAACACCCACGAGGGTGGGGGGGCCGCTCTCACGGGGAGGGGGAAGGGCAGGGCAGGGCAGGGCAGGGCAGGGCAGGGCAGGGCAGGGCAGGGCAGGGCAGGGAAGGGAAGGGAAGGGAAGGGAAGGGAAGGGAAGGGAAGGGAAGGGAAGGGAAGGGAAGGGAAGGGAAGGGAAGGGAAGGGTGCCGGCACCGGAGGGGGGCACAAGAAGCTGGGGAAAATCGGGAAATGGGGGTGAACCGGGAGAAGGAGGGATGGAAACAAGAGGCACAGCGGCTCCCAAGGTGGAGTACGGGGGTGAGGTGGGACTCCCCCCCCACATCGGGGCCCCGAGGAGGGGTCACTCTCTGTGAGGGGCCGGCAGGCACGGGGACGATGACCGTGAAGGGGCGCGGGCCGCGCTTACCAGCACCGGGGGGACACAGGGAGGGGACAGGCAGAGGGAGGGACACAGGGACAAGGACAGAGGGACACACAGACACGGGGACTGACGGACACTCACCGGACCCCGGCCCAGCCCCGCCGCTGCCATCCCGGGGCGCGCGCCGGGGTGACCTCCCAGCTCAGCCAATCAGCGCGCGGCGATCGCAGTAGGGAGCGGGGCCATCGCTTCGCCACCCGAGCGCCCCCTGGCGGCTTGGAGGACCCTAGAGTGGCTCTGCTGACCCCACAAAGGGTCCCCTCCTGACCCCACAAAGGGCTCATCCCGACCCCTAAGGATCCCCTGCCAACCCCACAGAGTCCTCTCCTGTGCCCTCGAAGAGCCTTATCCTGGCTCCACAAATGGTCCCCTCCTGACTCCCATTACAGGGGTCCTCCTGACTCCCCTCGTGACCTCAAATAACGTCCCATCCTGCCTCCACCTCCATTCCCGTATCCAGAATCTCGTCCTGACCCCTCAAAGGACCCCATCCCACCTCTCATCCCATGGATGGAGCCCCATCCTGACCCCCACGCCCAAAAGGACCCCGTTCTGTTCTGGCCTTTCCCATACCCAGAACCCCATCCAGACCCCCCCAATCCTGTCCCTCATTCCCGCACCCAGAGCCCCATCCCGCCCTTCTCTCCCCCCATTCCAGCCCCATTCCAGCCCCATTCCAGCAGGAATTCCAGTAGAAAAAGCCATGCAAGACTCGTGTTGAGTGCAAAAAATAAATATAAAATTTATTAAAACACCCACAATATTTTAAAGATATCAGGAATAATACAGCCCACGGCCCCGTGGCCGTGCCAACTCAGAATAAAATACAAATTAAAAAACAAATAAACAAACAAACAAAACCCCCCCCCAAAAAAACAACAGAAAAAAAAGAAAAAAAAAAAAGAAAAAAAAAAAGAAAAAAAAAAAAAAAAAAAAAAAAAAACACACACACACAAAAAAAACCCAAAAACAAAAACAAACCAGAGAGGAGGGGGAGGATCCAAACTTGCAATTTTTAGGCATCCTAAAAAATAAGTTTACTGAAACACTGGAGGAAAGGGTAAAAGAAAAGAAGATTAAGGGGGGAAAAACAACACAAAGAGGGGGAAAAGAAAAAGGGAAAATCATATAAAATAAAATTATCAGCATAAATTTACTGTCCTAGAAGTATCTACAGTTTAATACACATTAATCCTATTGCCTTGAGACATGGGAAAAAATCTACCGGTCCTCAATCCGCCCCGGAAAAAAACTTCATTTCAAGTAACCACAGTCCCGAGCCGACCAAGAAATCTTCAAGTGTGAATTTTTCGGAGCCGCTGGGACACCCCTGCGGTGCCTCCCCCCTCCACCTGCCGCCATCCCACCTCCCCATCTCGATTATCCAAAAAAAAAAAAAAGGCCCAACAAAAACGACAAAACACCCGACCCGCCTCCGATCGAATTTCCGAATCTGAGAAGAAACGGCGCTTTGTTTTTAAATTTGCAATTACCACCTCTTTTTCCTTCGCGCCGCAGTGCAAAAAGAAAAGAAAAAACAAAACAAAAATTTAAAAAATTCCCACCAGCCAAAAAACCTCCTCGCTCCCGGAATCAAAATGAGGCTCAAATTCCGGTGGTTTTGTAAATCCCTGAAGGATGCGGAGAAATGAGGAAAAACCTGGGCGGAAAGGGAAAAAGAAGAGGGCTAAAACTAAGAGGGGAAAAATGAAGGAGGAAACACGGCTGCGAAAGGATCCCTGATTTTGGAAAAGCTTCACCCCGGACTCGCTCATGGGGGCTGAGGGGGGCTGAGGTATTTGCCTGGGTGGGGGTGCGGGGGGAGGAAGTAGCACCAATAAACCCCAAAAAATGTAAGAAAAAAAAAAAAAAGGGGGGGGGGCGGGGAAAGGGGAAAAGAAAGAGCCGGGCAGAAGTGGGATGAGCGAGGCGGGGAGGGGATGAGAGCGAGGAGCTGCAGGAACGTGGGGCTGAGCCTGGACAGTGCTGGGCTGGACACGAGCTGAACATGGGATGGACAAAGAGATGGATGCAGTGATGAACAGGGGCTGGACAGAGACATGAACAGAGATGGACACGGGATAGACACGGGGATGGACACAGGATGGACACAGGATGGACACAGAGATGGACACGAGGATCGATGTGGTGCTGGACACAGGGATGGACATGGAGCTGGCACAGTGCTGAGCACCAGGAGCATGGGGTTGGTGCTGCAGGGGAACAGTGCCAGGACCAGGCCCGGCCGAGTGGTGCTGGGATCTGTGTGGTGCCATGGGGGTGCCCAGTGCCTGAGCAGCACTGAGCTGTGTGCCATGCCCTGCAGGGTGGGCAACCACTGTGTCCATGCTCTGTGCCCAACCGCCGTGTCCATGCTTCATGCCCAACCACTGTGTCCATGCTCCATGACCAACCACCGTATCCATGCTTCATGCCCCAACCACCATGTCCAGAAGCTATGTCCAAGGCCCATGGCCAAGCACTGTGTCCACATGCCCCAGCTCAGCACTGTGTCCACACATTGTGGCCAAGCACCATGGCCGAGCACCAGGTTCACACATGGTAGCCAAGCACCCTGTCCAGGGTGTGTGGCCAAGTGCCATGTCCATGCACTGTGCCTAAGCACCACCACTGAGCACCATGGTCAAGCACCATGTCCACAACATGTTGTCAATCACATCGTGGCCAAGCACCATGGCCAAGGGCCATGTCCAAGCACCATGGGAGAGCACCCATGTTCATGTGCCACATCTGAGCACCATGTCCACCCGCCATGTCCGAGCACCATGTCCACAGTGCATGGCTGAGCACCATGCCCAAGCACCATGTCCACTCACAAGGTCTGAGCACCATGTCCATGCACCATGTCCACACACCCTGACTGAGCACTGTGTCCACACATCATGTCTGAGCACCATGTCCGAGCACCATGTCCATGGTGGCATGGCTGAGCACTGTGCCCAAGCACCATGTCCATGCACCATGTCCACGCACCATGTCCGAGCACTGCAGTCAAGCACTGTCCACATGCCCTGGCTGAGCACTGTCCACACATCATGTTCATGCACCACAGCTGAACACCATGTCCACAGTGCATGGCTGAGCACCATGCCCAAGCACCATGTCCATGCACCATGTCCGAGCACTGTGGTCAAGCACCATGTCCACACACCGTGTCTGAGCACCACAGTAGAGCACTGTGCCTGAGCACCATGTCCATGCACCAAGTCCAAGCACCAAACACAGCACCTTGTCCAAGCACCATGTCCGTGATGCATGTCCAAGCACCGCAGTCAAGCACCAGGTCCAAGCACCAAGTCCAACCACCGTGGTTGAGCACCATGTCCAAGCACCACGTCTGAGCACCACATCTGAGCACCACGTCCATCACACGTGGCCAAGCACTGGGACCAAGCACCATGTCCACACACCATGTCTGAGCACACTGCCGAGCGTCACATCCAAACACTGCACTGAGAACCACGGCCGAGTGCCACGTCTGAGCACTGTGTCCACAATGTGTGGCCGAGCACTGTGCCTGAGCACCATGTCTGAGCACCACGTCTGAGCACCACACCCGCAAGCTGTGGCCAAGCACCATTCCTGAGCACCATGTCCAAGAGCTACATCCATGACCTGCGGCTGAGCACCACAACTGAGCACCATGTCCATGATGTGTGGCTGAGCACTGAGCCTGAGCACTGAGTCTGAGCACTGCATCTATGATATGTGACCGAGCATCGTGTCCGAGCACCACATCCAAGCACCACACCCACCATGTGTGGCCAAGCACCATGTCTGAGCACTTATGTCCACATGCCACGTCTGAGCACCCTGTCCAAGCACTATGGCCAAGCACCGAGACCACACACCTGGCTGAGCCCCGCATCCGGACGTCACCTCTGAGCACCTCATCCCAGGATCACACCCGCCCCCACATCCACAGGGAACGGCTCCACCATGACCCTGGCTGGCGGCACACCTCAGATGCGGCACCTCTTTCAGTTTGCATAAACTCAACCGGCTCCCGGCACGCCTCGAGCTGTCGCTCCGGAAAAGTAAACTTCCTTCTCAACGACATTGCTTATTTTTTTTTTTTTAATCTTGGTTCCTTAATTTGATATATACATTAGTAGCACCTCAGCGAGATGGAATCAGGCAGAAGCGTGATACAGTTTGTTAAAACACCATAGCACCGTTTGTATTACAAGATTTCATTTAATAAAAATATGCCTTATAGAGCCAACAAAGCGTATTCCAGTATTAAAAGGAAAAAATCAGCAATTGAGGCACCTCAGGGATTCTGGTTTCCTTCTCCTTCTCATGCCTCATTCCAAGAGCATCGAGATGGGGGGGACCCAAATTACATCCCCCGTTTCCTGCCCGAGGCGAAGCATCGCGGCCAGAAAAACCAAAGCAGGACAAAGGAGCCGGTCAGGGCTCCCTGTGCCGAGCCCTCCCTGGGGTTTCTACTGTGGGTGTTGTTCTAGCACCATTGTGGCCACGACCTGCTGCAAAATCAGGTCCCCACATCCCACTCATTAAAAACATCCCTCCCCCCGAGCTCCATGACCCCTGTGGCTTCAGCACGGGTGGGATAAGCGCAGCCACCAGGACGGGTAAAGGGAAAAGATTTTGCTTGGAAACAGCCTCTCAGCAGCAAGGGGTAAAGAGCTGTGCATAGATTTCGAGTTTGTGTAGAAGTCTGAAGCATGCAAATTTGTGATGACTGAGAGTTGAGGTAGGTTAGACATTTATGTAGTGTAAAAAAGTGAGACTGTAGCAGTTCTCGCTCCCTGACCCGCAGCGCCGGCAGCTCCCCACTCTCCCGAGCTGAACCTGCCGGGGCCAACGCCACACTGGACCAACCCCTCCCTGCACCGAAAAACCTCTGAGGAAGCAGGACTTAGACAGGTTACACGGACCATCAGCTTCTCCGAACACTCCTTTTCCTGATGCTCACCCCGCCGGGCAGAGCTCCAAGGCACCCCCATCACACCAGCCAGCGACCCCGGGCGATGCCAATGAGGCCGGCACCCGAATCCGGCCCTGGATCGGCCGGCTCCCCTCTCTGCGTTCCAAACCACAGCAAAACGGCGGGTCCCAGCATCACCCGCAGGCATCCCTAAAATCTGACTTGCCGTTGACTCTTACAATCCTGATATGCTATTGGGTATTTATAAGAAAAGCGGGAATAGCTTGTTGAGTTTCCTTGTCAAATATACGTGACTTTACAGATTGCGGTTAAAAAACCAAATGAACCAAAAAAAAAAAAAAAAATTAATTAATGATGAAGGACGGACAAAGCATGTTAAATATTCTGCCAGTATTTACAGTTCTCCCACGATAATCTTGTTTAAAACATACTGCTTCAAGTTGGGGGGAGTGGAAGGAAAGGAAAGGGGAGTTGTTTGCTTTTTAAGTTTCGCTTTCATTTTTTTTAAATCTAGGTGAAAGTGCTTTTAAAAAAATTTCTTTCCCTATTTACAGGTTTAAAATCAGACCATGTAAATGTTCAGGCTGTTTTACCAAGATCCTGCTGATCCGTGCCCATGCGTGAGGGAAGGAAGGTGACAGTAAACACGAGGTGATCCCGCACGGTGACGGCGTCGGCGCTGCCTCGCTGGCTCTCCAAAAGGCACCTCAAAGTGCAAAAGCAACGAACCCACCCAGGGATGCTGGCCCTCGGTTCTGGTCACGCTGCATTCCCAGTGAGCCACAGGGCAGCTCAGCCGCACTCCATGTGTCCTGGCGCGGCTCCGGTGCCAGGTGGGAAGTCTCAACTGAGAGTGTTCGAAAAGCACCACGCAGTTGTCGTCGTTGCTGGGTTATTGGTTGGGTTGGGGTTTTGTTTTGTTTTTTTTTGTTTGTTTTTTGTGGGAAGAACGGCGATCCGTAGGAAGGAGGGATGGCACCTGGGGAGAGAAAGAGCACCGAGCCCCGGCGGCACTGGCCGCAGCTCGCTGGCACCGGCAGGGAAGGCAGACCTGGCAGGGTTTTGGCCAGCCAAGTCTTGGGATTCACTCTTCCCAGAACCGATTGCACAGAGAAAGTCCCCCAGAGACGGAAAGCACCAGACTTTAGCAACAGTGATGTACAGAGAGCAACACTTGCTATTCACAGTTTGGGGTTGATTTGTGGTTTTTTTCCTGTTTTTTGTTTGTTTGTTTTTTCTTTTTCTTCTGTTTTTGTCCCGTCGGCTCCTATGAAGATGCCGCCGCTGCCACTCGCCCTGGAGCTATGGGCAAAAGAGCCCCACATCCAAGCCCAAGTGCAGCCCCCCGGCAGCGGCGTTCCCCAGCCTGGACATGTCCTGAGGTCTCCGGCGCCAGGAGAGACGCCGGCTTACTCCGTGGCGGCAGAACCGATCCCACCGGAGGCGAGGAGCCGAGCAGAGACGCACCGTCCTGGGACAGCCCACTTGCTCTCGGGCTCCCATTGCTGTGAGAAAGAACTCCTCTAACTGCAAAATTGGTATTTTTAGGTCCTTGGAATAAAAATTGGATGTTCAGTGTGTCTGGCTGACAGTAAAGCACACGGTCCCACCAGCACCCACACAGCAGAGCTGGAGGGAGTCACCTCTTGCCTTTAAGCTGGTTTGGTGTTCACGTTGGTTTGGATTCATGATTAGGGTGTTTTTTTTATGTTGGCTTCTCTTTTGAAGATCGGCTTCGTCATTGTCATTGGAGTAAAAAATAAAATAAAGTAAAATCCAACAAATAGGCCATTTTAAGTGGAATTAAAAACCTCTCCTTGCGGAAGAACGCTAGGAAATTCATCTGAGGCTAGATTAAAAAACATGGAGATATAAATATGAGATTACCTAAAATCATCAAACAGCATCATTCCTCTTGGGTTTTTTAACCAAGTTTTGCTTGGTTTGCCAACTCCTTGCCGGGCGCAGCCCTCCAATGGCATGAGCCCGCGCCAGCTCCGCTGCTCCCAAGCGTGCACACTGGGTTAGTTTCCTATGGGTTGGAATTTTTTTTTGTGTGTGGTTGTTGTGTTTCACTTCGGTTTTATCTATTTACTTTTGTTTTCTTCTCCTCCACATCCAAGGAGAAAGCACCACGAAGCAACACCGGGCTGCTTAGGGTTGAGGTAAGATGGGGCCATGGCGGTCGCTTCCATTTCAGATCCAGCGGCTGTAGGGGCCCGTCACCTTGGTGTAGGCGTAGGAGGACACAGTGATGGCAGAGTTGGTAGGGATGGCCACCGCCTGCCGTGTGGGGACCGAGTCTCTCCTCTCTTTGCTGGGCGTCTCAGTCGCCAACGCGCCGCCCCACTTGCGCTTCTTGGCAAAGGCTTTGGTGTCCGGCGGCAGCCCCAGACGCGCTGCCTCCTCCTGCCGGGCCCGAGCCCGCTCTGCCAGCTGCTTCACCTTGGCCTCCCACAGCGCCAGGCCATGGTTGGGCTGGTTCAAGTTCTTGTGTTGGTAGAAGACGAGGGAGATGCGGGTGGGGTGGCAGCGGTTGGGTTTCTTCAGTGGGGTGGTGGCGTGGAGCTCGCGGCGGGCGCACTCAATGAGGATGGAGCCGTGGGCGGGTGCCACAGCCACGCCACCGATGTTCTCATCCAGGAAATTGTGCTCACTGTCTGACCACTCCTCTTCCTCTTCCTCCTCCTCTTCCTCCTCCTCTTCCTCTTCCTCCTTCACTGCCTTCTCTGGCAGATCCTCCTCCAGTCCAAAGGGGTCCCACAGCTTCTCCTGGCGGGGTCCTGCCACCCTCTTCTCACCCACTGCTGCATCCCACGGCTTCTCCGACAGCCCCGGGCTGGGTGCCGGTGTCCCCCGCTCCTCCACCTTCACAGAGCCCCATGGCTCCTCAGGGAAGCTTGGGTGCCCTGGCAGAGCTGAGCTGAACCCCAGTGACCCCAGCAGGCTTGGAGTGCCTGTGCCAGCCAGCGCCGTCTCCCCCAGCTTGCAGGGGCTCCATGGTTTCGGCAGCAAACCTGAGCCATGTGCCGCTGCCGGCTCTCCTGCCAGGACGCTGGACCACTGCTTCTCCGGTGGCGGCAAGCGCACGGCGGCGTCAAAGGCGCTCAGCTTCTCCCGCCCGCCCGAGCCTGGTGCCAGGGTGTTCCACGAGCCTTCGGCCATGTTAGTCCTCTCAGGGGAAGCTGTGCCCTGGGGCGCCTTGAAGGGGCTCCACCGCTGCTCTGGTGCCGTGCCATGTGCAGGGATGCCCGGCAGCGTTAAGCTGGCACCAGGTACGGCCGCAGCACTGGGCAGGGGCTCGATGGCAGGCGGGGGGTCTGGGGGCTCCTGCTTGATGGGCCGGCTGTCAAAACAGTTCTGTGCAAACGATGGTGCCTCCTCTGAGCCCGAGCTAGTCCTGTGAGTCCCGGCCATTGCTGCTGCTGCTTTCTGCTGGCTGGCATAGCGGTTGGCTCGCTCGTAGGTGCGCTGGTGATGGTTTTTGCTCCGCACGTTGTGCGGGATGGGCTCGGGGAAATTGGTGTTCCCGTAGGTGTGGTTGAGGTTCTCCTGCAGCGCTGAGATGTCGGGCTTCTTCTCGTAGCCATTGTTCACCCAGCTACTCCCGTTCCTCTCAGGCGCCCCATAATTGAGAAATTGCGAGGGGAACACAGGGTTGCTGGAAAAGCCATAATACCCGAAGGAGGGAAGTGCGAACTTGGAGTGAAACCCGTTCATGGAAGGCAGATTAGGCTGTGCATAGTAGGAATGGTAAGAGTAAACACTGTTCATGCTGTATGGGTCGGAGGGCCGGCAGCTGCCCAGCACCGAGTAGCTCTCCACCACTGCATTGCCGTTGTACTTGAAGGAGTTGTAATGGCTCTGGGGTTCCACCTTGATGGAAGGTTTCAGCGGCTGTGGGGGTATCCCGCCTTTCAACGCCATACCTGCGGGACAGCACACACAGCCCCTGTGACCTGCTGGCCAAGGAAACCACCAGAGGGGAGCCAGGACCCCAAAACAGTTGGCCAGACTCAGAAATCCCACAGCGATGGGTTTGCCAGCCAACGGCAGAGGCTTGCCACCACCTGGCACACTGACATTGATTCACACCTTTGGGAAAACCCAGGTGACACAGAGATGCCATGCAGCACCACAACACAGCAGCCCAATGAAGTCCCCAACCACATCCCCATCCCCTCGCGTGCTTTCTAGGCAGCTTGGGGCAGCAGGACATCACCTCTGCCCGTTACCTGCATTTGGCTGGAGCGTGGGGAGCTCGAGCGCTTCCTGCTTGATCTTCTCTGGTGTCATCAGCTTCTCTTTCTGCAGCTTCTTCCTCTCAGCAGCAGCTCTCCTGGCTTCCAGCTGCCGCTGCCGGCAGGACTTGGCAGGCTCGGGCAGCTTGCGGACCTCGCGGGGGAAGGACGTGAGCACCTGGATGGCCCCGCTGCCCACCTTGGCATTTTGGTTCTCCTCGCTTCCAAACTCATCCGTGCTGGACATCTTGTAGAGAGGGAGGACGTGCAGCTGCTCATCTTCAGGAATTTTCCCCACCACACGATTGTCTTCCTTCGTCAGCGTGCAGACCTGGCCAGAGCAGGTGCTGTTAGTGGGTTGCTGCTGGATGTGGTCCATGCTGAACAAGCCAAAACCTCCCATTTCTTCCCCACACTGACATGAAGCCACACCAGCCTGGCATTCCCCCAGCCTGCTCTGGTCCTCAGCCAATATTTGGAAACCTCACTTGGGGTTTGGATTGGACAAAAGTAGATGCTGACCCTCTTAGATCTGAAATCATGTGAGGTGTCCCCACAGCAAAGACCTGGAGTCATGAGGGTGAGACAACTGTGGATGTAGCTCCTCAAACAGGAGCATCCCAAATTAAGGAGGAGCACCTTGAAAAGCCCTGCTCAGTGCTTGCTTACCACAGTGCAGCCGTTGTAGAGGTTATGCTGGTCCTTGTGGGCGTGAGCACAGAAGTCCATGCACGCTGTCACTCCCGAGAACGGCCTCCCCTCCTTCAAGCCCAGCCGGCAGTCGATCGCTACATCCTCGTTGGTGACCTGTGGAAGGAGGAGTTGGTTACCCAAAATTCCCCAACACCACCACCCCGCACCTATGCCAGGTGCGTGGCCACTGTTGCCAAGGGATGGGATGACCAGGACCTGGTTTTGGTAGGCTTGTGGTGCCAGCCTCTTGTAAAGCGGAGCAACCTCAGTGGCCAAGTCCTGAAAGCTTCTCCGGAGCAGCTCTTCCTGTGATAGGGAAAAGAGGAGGGTGTTACCCAGGGCTTTTGGCAGTAGGGATGGAATTGGAACAGAGCCCACAGACACCACACAGCACCCAACCCTTCCCATGATATCCACCATGGCACAAAGCATGTAGCGTAAATTCCTTGTGAGGATTTGGCTTTTCAACCTCCAGCCTCACTGTCTGTTGTGCTTTCACTCGCTTGACCAAAGGGCCCTCTGGCTCTTCCCTGGGATTTCTACAGAGGTCCCATTCCTGCCACCTTTCTTTGCTTCATCTCTCTAGTCCATAAAAAAACCCACAAGGAATCCTTTTTTCAGAGTCCTGAAAGGAAAGGAGCTCCGAACCACCCCACTCCATCCACATCACCCACCTCTTTGGGATTGTCTCCCATCAGCCTGAACTTGCGGGGAGTTTTGCTGCGGGCATATTTGCAGCCGTTGAAGTACATGCTCCAGGAGCAGCCGAAGGAGAAGGAAGCACCGCATGTGTTGGGGTCCTTGCCTTGGCACGCGCAGGTCCGGCTGCAGGGGGGACATGGCAGAGAAGTGTCAGCCACTGGTGCCGGCAGCTCTGGGAACAGCAGGGAGCCCCACATCCCATTCCTGCATCCTGTTCCCACATCCTGTTCCTGTGTCCAGTTCCCACATCCCATTCCCATCCCGTCTCCCCAGCCTGGGGCATGCTGGTGGTGGGACTTACTCGTCGTTGAGGCCGCAGCGGCGGCTGGTGGGGTTGCCGTACTTGGTGAGGGTGTCAGTGAGCTCCTGGTACAGCGTGTCCCCCAGTGTGCGGGGGATGCCCTCCCAGGCCAGGATGAGAATGATGATGACGGCATTCTGGCAGTGGTGGCCAGCCCGGTGTCGCACCAGGCACAGCAGTTTCTCCTCTTGGTTGTGTCTGCGGATCACCTGGGAAACAGAGGGGACAAGTCAGACTGCTCCAATAAACACCTCCCAGGGTAGGGAGAATCCCAAAAGTGGGTCCTGGATGTCCTGGATGCCTTCCCCAGTGCCGTTGGAGGGGCAGAGCTGGGCATATTCCCATGGCTGCATTCACCCCATCGGCTTTGGGAGGCTGGGGGGTGCTGCTGGCACTGGACATGCCATTCCACAGGTGCTGAGGGTGGGAAGCCCCAAGGAGTTTCTTTGGGGGTGGATGCAGCTCTTACTTCCTCCTTGCCAGCCACAAATCAAGCATCCCTCCCCTGCCCACTGTGGCCACACCAGCAGGGGAGCTCTGGGTCCATGGAGGCCACAAGCTCAGGGAGGCTGCAAGCAGGATGAGAGGCACTCACCCACTTGGCGATGGGGCAGCCACGGGAACTCTTGCCCTCCTTGCCTGTGTAGATGACCTTCTCAATGCGGATGGCTTTGCCCTTCTCGCCGTACCTGCCAAGGGATGGCCATCAGCCCCACAGCCCCCACACGCATGAGAGCCCCACTGGCCTTCATGGGCCCCTAAGGAGCCCCCACGCACCCTCACCAGACACCACTCACTCTCTCAAGCCCTCACTCTCTCAAGCCTCTCCTCACTCTCACGAGTCCCCACTCACCCTCTCAAGCCCCCCTCTCCTGACAGGACCCTATTCACTCTCTCAAGTCCTCAGTTCCCTGACAGGACCACACTCACCCTTTCAAGCCCTTACTCGCACTCTCAAGCACCCCTCTCTAGATAGGACTTCACTCACCCTGATAGGACCCCATTCACTCTCTCAAGTCCCCACTCCTCTGACAGGACCCCAGGCCCTCCTGCCCTCACAGCCCCCGTGCTGGGCCCTGTAGTGAGGGGCTCTTACCGCTCCTCCATGAGCTCCCGGATGGAGGCCACGGTGGGCCCCGAGCCCAGGTGGGTGTAATATGGCCCCTCATCCTTTTCCACTATTTGCTCTGCAGAGACAGGAGTGCAGGACAGAGATTTTAGGGTTTGCATCTTTGCTGGCTGCCCCAAAAGATTCCGAACACCTGAATTCCCTTAAACGGAGCACTTCGGCATTAAAAATCAAGGACTTGTTAAACAGCAACTCCTCATTCTCTGCTCTGGAAGATTCTGCCAGCACTGAAACACTGCTGGGGAATAGACCCTCACCCATTGACACCCACCCCTTTTTGGGACCCAAAAACTCCCCTGAGCAGCCACAGCCCTTCCAAGCACCCTGGCAGTGACCACAGCTCCATCCAGAGAATCTGCTCTGGCTACTCAAGCTCTGCTGAGTGGGACATTCAAATTCCAAACCCCCTCCTCTTCCTGGACCCACTGCGCCCCACCAGCTCCCACCCAGGGCTCCTGTCCAGAACCTCCCACAGGCACCAGCCCAGCTGGATGCTGCCAAAGCCATCATGGGATGACCTGGGGGCAGGAAACTATTGCTGCCTGCTTCAGACTTTCCCATAGGATTTGGGGATGCTCATGGGATGCCCTGAGGTGGCTGTGCCCGTGCAAGGAAGGTGCTGCTGCATGGCAGAGAGGTGGAAGGATCCTCAGCTACAGGAGGATTTGGGCTACAGGAGAAGGATTTGAGCTAAAGGAGAAGGATTTGGGCTATGGGAGAAGGATCTGGGCTACAGGAGAAGGATACGGGCTATGGGAGAAGGATTTGGGCTACAGAAGAAGAATATGGGCTACAGGAAAAAGATATAGGCCATGGGAGAAGGATGTGGGCTACAGAAGAAAGATGCTAGGCCTGCAGGAGGGTCTTGGGGCTGCAGGAGGATCCTGGGGCAATAGGAGAAGGGAGCTGGAGCTACAGCAGTATACTGGGGCTATGAGAGAGGGGTACTGGGGCTACTGGGAGACACTGGGGCTGTGGAGGTTCCTGAGGCTTCAAGAGAAGGATGGTGAAGCTATGGGAAAAGTGTTCAAAATACAGGAGAAACATGCTGGGGCTGCTGGAGGATTCTGGAGCTTCAGAAGGACACTGGAGCTACAGAAGGATCTTAGAGTTACAGGAGATGGATGCTGGAGCTGCAGGAGGATACTGGGGCTACAAGAAGAAGATCCTGGGGCTGCAAGAAGAGGATCTTGGGGCTTCAGGAGAAGGACACTGGGGCTGCAGGAGAAAGACACTGGGATACAGCCCTGCAACCAACACAAAACCCCTCACACAACAAACCCCTGAGGGCTTTCAGGGCACAAAGGAGCCAGTGTGGGAAGCGATGGATGCTCCAAGCAGCCCCACGGTGCGGGGTAGACCGCCAGCACACCGGGATGTTCCAACACCACTGAGTGGGATGCATCCAGCACCACAGTCAGGGCTGATCTGTCTTTGCATCCTTCTGCTCTCACTGCCCTGATTTTCATTCCTGTCATGTCCAGCTGGCTGGGAGCCAGGCTGAGGAGAAAGCCGTGCTCAGCTGGGCTGCAGCTGTCCAGACAGGGATCAATATGGGACGCGTGGAAAAGGCTCATTTTATTACAGCCTCCAACAGCACCCGCACCCAATAAAGCACCGAGCCTGGCTCCTGCTGCATTTCTTTCTCCCACAGCTTTTCCTTGAGAAAACAGAGAAGTGGAAGGGGGGGAATCCCCCCTCTCCCAGCCCCTAAACAAATCTTTTCCTGGTAAACTCTGAGGCTGGGTTTGAGTGGCTTCAGAAAAGCTTGCCCTCCTCTCTATGGAGTGTGGGCTCATTCCTGCTGCCATTTACAAGCAAATAAATAAATAATCATAAGCCCCACTAATAAAGTGCAGCTTGTGCTTAGCCCAAGGCCTCCTCTCTCACCAGTGGGGGGGGTTCGTTTTTCCAGCTGGATGCCCCAAATCCTCACTCTGCTGCTCCCAGAGGAGCGCACAGGTCCAGCCTAAGTATTGCGGAGGGAATATTCAGCTCCCCATACCCGGATGGAGGTGAACTGAAAGGACTTGGTAGGAATTCTCTAGCACTTGCTGCGAAGTCTAACAAATGCCAAGACACAAAAAAAAAGAACCACAAAAAAAAACACAAATCCAAGAGTTTGGTGATTTTTCAATGCATCCCAGTGGGACTGGTCAGCGAACAAGGCAGCATCCTAGCAGCTAGTATTTCTCCAGTGATAAGCAGAAGCATCAAGCCAAAGTTTAGGTTACTCAAAGCAACCTGAACCAGCTAATTTGGCTAAAAATACCAGGAATAACCAGGTGAGAAGGGTTTTAGGTGGGTTTTGGCACTGGAGCCACCATGGATTCATGGGATTCAGTTGGTTAAGGTCAAATAAAAGGCAAACTCAACAGTCCTTTGGTTTTGCTGCTCATCAAACCCCCCTGCCCCCAGCACAGCCAGTGGCACCAGTGTAACTCCTGTGGTGATGCAGGCAGGCACTTGGCATTTCCATCTAACTGTAAAAATAAGAGAGGAGAAGAGAAAGAAAAAGGGAGCTCCACAGCACTGGGGTTTCACCACGTGAGTGCCTTACCTCCCCAGAAACTGGGGCTTTGCTGGCCCCATGGCTTCACTCCATTATCTACCCAGGTCATTCCCACCCTGCAAAGCCACCTCCTCACTGTGCCACCCTCCTCACCACCCCCCAGCACGGCTGCTCGCTTACCAACACAGTCACAGGTGGGGAATTCCGCCTGTGCCCTCTTGGCCGGGGTGTCCAGGAGGCTTTTGGTCGGCGTGTCCAGGTATTTCAGTGGAGATTCCAAAAAACCGCTCAGGGTTGGTGTCAGTGGCACCTCGTCCTTGGTGGGTGTTCTATTGACGTCGTCCACGTCTGGGTTTTGGCTTTCCTCAGAGTAAAAACATGTGGTAGACACCACGGTGATAGCACCAGAAGATTCAATTTTGATCTGTTTGGGGGAGCGGGCAGTAAAGGGTGGCTCTGACAGCGGCCCCTTCCCTGGAGAGACACCTTTGGGTCCGGCTTGGGGAGCACTGCTTGGAACTGGGGTGGCGGTGGCGGGGGACCCTTGTGGGGCTGGTACTGACCCCCCCGGCAGCTCAGCAGCCCCAGGGGCGAGAGGGGCAGGCGTCTCGGGGGGCGGCAGGTTGAAGTTCTCCCCAAATTCAGCTTCAAATTGTCGAATGAGCTCTTCCAACTTGTCATCCACCATGATGGGAGCTGAGGTGGTTGGCGGGGGGACGGCCGGTGCTTCCTCTGAGCCAGTCAAGCCCGCCGGCGCCATGTAAATTTGGGGGCCCTCCCCGGGGGCACCCCTTTCCTGAGAGTCGGAAGCCGGGGGGACACCGTTCAGGGGGTTTGGTGGTGGGGGGCATGCGGCGGGCAGGGGTAGTGCAAGAGGCTGGTGCGGGAAGGCTGGTGGTGGCTCCGTTTGCATCTCTTCAGCGGGGGGTTCGGTGAGGGGTTCAGCGGGCGCCCGAAACCCCTCTAGGCTGATCTGCCAGAGGGGTGGGAAGAGCGGCTGCGAGTCCTTCTGCTTCGCCTTCTTGATTTGCACTTGCTTGCGGACAGGTTTGGCTGGTGGAGGCTTTTCAGGCGGCGTTTTCTTTTTCTTCTCTTTGGGCTGCTTTTCGAAGGGCTTAGGGGGCGCGGCTGGGGTGCTGGGAGTCCACCAGCTGCTCTGCCGGTCTGGGGCTGTCACTGCTGCCGCCAGGCTTTGCTCGAGGAAGAGGCTGCGCTTGTGGTGGAGATGCTGCTGCAGGACCAGCTGCGTCTTCTTGTGCAGGTTAGGCTCTGGTGGTGCTGATGACAAGTGAGGACCACCCGGTGCTTCTTTGCTGGGTGCTCGCTCAGGGGGTTCCGCTTTGAGGGCTGTCACTTTACCAGCTGCCGCTTCTGGTCTCTTGAAAGCTGCCTTGATGTAGTCGTCAGCATTACCCAGCAGCTGCTCCAGCTCTGCCATGGGGTCTCCAGCCCCCACTGCTCCCTCGGCCTCCAGCCCCCAAGTGGCTGCAAAGCTCCCCCGTGGAGGTGCCGCACCGAAAAATGGCTCAGGTGCTGCTCCTGGCTCTGGCGGGTAACAGGGCTCATCCCCTTGCTGCCACACAGCCCCCGGTGGGCCAAGGGGGCTGGGGCTGAAGGGGACGGCGGGGGGTGGTGGCGGTGGCAGTGGTGGGGGCTGTCCATCGCTCGCGGGTTGGGGCAGAGCAGCTGAGAGCTGTGTGAGGGCTTCGATGGCTATGGCAGTCTGCAGGCTGATGTTCTTCTCCTTGGCGATGGTCAATGCGCTCTGGGAAAAGGGGAGGCCATCGGGTGGGCATGGCTTGGCAGCCTCAGGCACCGGCTGGGGGTCAATAGCACCTTCTGGGGGAGGAGGTGGGGGGATGGCGGCAGTGCGGGGCTGCGGTGATGCCAGCTCTTCTCCAAGAGCCGTCTTGATCTTCTGCTCCAGCCATTCCAGGTAGTCGGGGCACTCGGGGCCGTCGCAGTTGCAGTTGGGGGGCTTCACACCATGCTTGGCCAAAGCCAGGGCAGCCTTGAGGGCATGCAGGTCCTCTCCCTGTGGCACCCCATCTGCCATGCCCAGCCTGCCCCGGCTCATCTCTGAGTCAAACTTCTCATACAGCAGTGATGGTGACCCCGGCGGCGGGAGCTGGTAGGAGGAAACGGCTTCAGCCACTGCTGAAAAGGCCACCAGGTTCCGGACGTCTTCCAAGTGGGCTTTGCCAGTGGCAGGCGGTTGGCCTGGCGACCACCCACTGGGCTCCATCAGCGCAGTACCCCCCGCCTCTGGCCGGCCCCCATTCACCAGGCTGAGCCCGCTGCCCTCATTCAGCCGCCTTTCTTCCACATAATTAATTGGCCCTTCTTCCATTTGGCTTCTGCTGGGTCCATCAACTGTGTCGCCCGCTGAACCTGTCTGTTAGGAGGGAGAGAGAAGAGATGTGAGCATGCCCACATGCCATCGCCCCAACCTTATTTTTTCCCTCTGTTTCCTTTAATTCCCCTTTCCCTGTCTCTTTTTCTGACCAGGGATGAAGATGCAGACAAGTCATGCAAGAAACTGATCGCCACAAGCAAAGCCACACGGGTTCTGCCTGGCTGAGTGAGGAGCAGCTCAGCTCAGAAGGCGGCTGCTTTCCACCACGCCAGCCCCATGTCACCCACGTCCCCACCACCTGCTTTCGAAATTGCTCACAGGACTGTTCGGGATTTCCATCACCCACCAAGGGCGACACACACGGGGTGGGACAGGGAGGGCGTCCCTGACTGCGGTGACACAGTTTGCCTTCAGTGAAGGAAGCAGCACAAGGAGGAGAGGGGGGTTTTTGGAGCCGTGCCAGGAGTGAACATCCTGGCCAGGAGCAGCCGTCCTTCGCCGGGGGGCCGCGGCACAGCAGGAAGCCGCCAAGTTGGCTACGCTGGTGCCAGGGGCTGCTTTCACCTCAAATAACCCAGCTGGCATCCGTATCAACATGGCTGCCCAGGGCCCCTGGCAGCGCTGAGTGGCAGTGCTGGCAGCACCAGTGGTGTGCCAGGGACACATCAAACCCACCCGGCCACACCAACACCAGGGTGTGGCACCCAGGTAGCCCAACACCCCACCGTCTGGGTTGGATACCCTGATTTAGACCCTCCAAGGGGTTCTGCCAGTGATGGAGGGGATCTTTCTGTTTTCTGTGGTGCTATCCCACCTTGGCAGTGGGGATTTCGGTGTCGGGTGCTGGTAGTGCATTGAGCCGTTTGCCAATAACCAGGGGGAACTTCCAGCAAGCTAAAAATACAGCAAAGTTCACTGGAAAAACCATGCCAAAGCAAGCAGAGGCTGTGGGCAGAGTTTCCTGCCTCTGGATGGTGCCGGCAGCGGCTCATGGGAAGGATCCACAGCTCAGATTCATGGGGAGACACGAAATACAAAGTTATTGCTCTGAGTTAAGCCCGTGTTCCAAGTGCCCATGTGTGGCTATTTTAACCCTTCAGGCACCACGGCTTCCACACAGAGTCCTTCATCCTTCTCGGTGAGAGCGTGAGCACAGCCACGCTGGAGAGATAAGAACGCTACGCTGGAGAGATAAGAACACTGCTGACTCCGGCGAAACCTCGCAGGAACCACTCCCAGCACGACTCTTTTCAAAAAAACCCTTTTCCCCAGCAGTGAAAACCCCTAGGGGAGCATAGTGCTGGTGCGGATCGCTCTGGCTCCACTCTGGCATCACCCCGGTGCTGCCCTAGGTTTTTAGAGGGGCTCTGGTGCCTTCAGGGCATCCGCGGAGCCGCGAGCGATGGGACCGGTCCGGCAGGTCTGGGGAGAAAGTGCTTCTCTCGCAGCCCGAGCAGGGTGGGGACAGCACGCCTCCACTCTCCTTTGCAAACCCAGAAAGGAACAGCCTCGCCCGTCCTTCCTACGCCTCATCTTCCTCCTTCTCCTCCTCCTCCTGCCCAGCCAAAGGGGATTTTCCCAAATGCTGGGGAAATCAATGCCCTGAGCTCCTTCCCCCCTTCCCCCCTTCCCCCTCCCTCCCCCCCGCCCCCGGTCAAGGGCTTGGGGGGACACGCTAGTGCCCTGAAGTGTCGCGGCAGTGATGCCAGCCCAGAGAAATTTTGGCAAACCTGTTTTGCTCCGGGTGGGGAGCAGCCTCAAGGGTTTCCTCAGGGAGGAACCTGCTGGGAAAGGGCAAGGAAAGCCCCAAAAATCAGCCGCAGGGCCAGGGAGGCACCTTGGGCTGCTCCATCCCATAAACTGGGTCACGGAACTGGGCTGGGAATGTAGGAAAATAGTCCATCGTGTGAACTACGGGAAGGAGCTAACATCCCCCGCTGCTCCTAAAGAGTTAACCTGAAAGCCACAACCTTCCCCAAATCAATGGAGGAAAAAAACTTCACATTCACATGCATAGAGATAGATAGATAGATAGATAGATAGATAGATAGATAGATAGATAGATAGATAGACAGACAGACAGACCGACCGACCTTTTTTTTTCCTGGCTCTCCCCTCCAGCTCCTTTTGTTCCTAGCCCTGTTGGCTGGGAGATGGAAAGACCTCACAGCTTCTCCCCAAAAATAGATCCCCCTTCCCCACCCAAACACACTCTGACTGCATCCACAGCAATCTCCCCTTCACTGCCCAATTCCTTCCATTCACCGCGGGAAAAGATAAAAACTGGGGAGGGGAAGCCAGCGGGGGAGGGGTGGAAATAAATTAAAATAAAGAGAAAACCAAGCGATATGGTTCGGGTTAACTCAGCTGCTCCTGCACATCCCCTTCTGCATCCTCTGGGCGCTATAAAAGGGGAGAAAAATCCCCGTGAGGACAAAAACTTGTTTTTCTTAGATCAGTTTTTCCTCTTTTTTTTTTTATTTTATTTTATTTTATTTGTGTCCCCCCCCCCCCCCCCCAAGTTTAAATGCCTTAAACAGAGGGAAGGAAGGAAAAAAAAAAAAAAAAAAAAAAAAAAAAAAAAAAAAAAAAAAAAAAAAAACACCACAGGCTGAGCCCGGCTTGGAGCGTTTCCAGCCTGGGCTGCACTCCCTGAGAATAGTCCAGAGCCGCTTATAACACAGCGAGCGCTGGGGAGCGCGGCGGGGCACGGTGCCGGGTTCGGGGACGCCTCTGGCCGAGCGGCACTTACGTGTGGAGGGGCGGGAGGCGAAGCCGCGGGCGATGGCGGGACCGTCCAGGGAGGAAAGACCGAGCGGGGCCGCGGGAGCACCGGCCCTCCCCGCCCCCTGCCAAACCAGCTGCAGGAGCCATTAGTGCCGGCGCCGCGCGCACGTACGGACCGGCCGGCGACGGACGGACGGACGGACGGACGGATGGACAGCGGAGGCCGCACGACAGCCCCGCTACCCGCCGGCCTTGGCCGGGCCCCGAGAGCCGCCTCGACCGCCACGGGGAGCACGGGGGGGACTCGGCGGAGAAGGACGGCCACAACTCCGGCTGCTGCGGCAGGAGCAGCGGCTCCGTAGATCCACTGCCCTAGTGATTCCCACGCCCTACAGATCCTGCTGTCCTGTCGGTCCTGCTCCCCCTTATTGCCCCATAAATCCCAATGGCCTGTAGGTCCTGCTTTCCTATAGATCCAGTAACCCATATATCCAGCAATCCTACATATCCACCCACCCTATATAACCTATACAACCAAGAAACTGTATATCCAGCTGGATATATACATCCAGCGGCCCTATATGATCAGCAATCTCTTACACCTCCACCAACCTGCATATCTAGCAGCTTATACATTCAGCACCTTAAATATTCCACAATCCCACATATCCAGTAACCCTAAACACTCAGCAATCCTAAATATCCAAGTCTTGTATACCCAAGCATGGGACCTATACATCCAACAATTATATATCACCAGTAGTCCATATATCCAGCAACTCTACACATCCAGCAACCTTATCTATCCATCATCCCTATATATCCATCAGCCCTATAAAATCAGCAATCTTATACATCCAGCAATACAGGAACCCAATATATCCAGCAGCACAGATATTCTACAATCCTATATATCCACCAGTCTTAAACAACCAGCAGCCCTAAATTCCTGAGTCCTATAAACCCAGCAACTCTATATATCATATGGTGACCTATACATCCAACAGCCCTGTATGGCCAGGAACCTGGCTATTCCACAGTCTTATATCCAAAGCAGCCTCAAACTGACCAAAAACCAAGGACAAGTTGGGTCCCTGGTGGGAGAGACAGACACCTCATCCATCCATCCATCCATCCATCCATCCATCCATCCATCCATCCATCTTCCAGCCCGAGTTCCAAACCTGCTTTTCCTCCTTTATTTTTCTAAGTTTCACTTTTTCAAATTATTCCTTTCAAATCTTTGCTGGTACAAAAAACAAACCCACCCAAAAACATCAGGGAAATGGATTTGAAATCCCTTGTCCTCCCAAAACACCTGGTTCCCCACAACAGGGGCCCAAAGATTCCCCAAAATGAATATTTTGGGACTTTGTTAAGCCCCTCGGCAGGAGCCAAATGAGTCAGGAGCTGCAGAGGACAGAGCAACTCAGCACACACACAGCAGATGCTTGATGCCATCCCACTGCAAAAACCACCCAATTTGAATAAAAGTGGAGAATTTGAGGGCCAGAGGAAGCTTAGTGGGAATGCTGAGCGCTTCCCAGTGGCACCAGGGTGGCTGTGGGGGCACCGTGTGCTGAGGCTGCAGCGAGGGCACGGCCGGGAGCCGCAAAGGTCAGCAGGAGCTGCTGCCAGCCGGCGGCACGGGCCGGCCAAGAGGGAGCTTGGCTGCCGGCCCCGCTCCAGTGGAGCCCAGCCAGCCCCGGCATTCAGATTGTGGTTTTCCTCCTCTGGCAACAACTCCGGGGATCCTCCGTTGGGATGGTGGCTTGAGGGCACTGCTGGGGGAAGCCCTGAGCATCCCTGAGCGCTGGAGACCCTATAATAACAACCCACTCAGCTGGTACCACCAAAGGGCTGTGCCAGGGACAGGAATGGTGCTGCAATCACACACACATTCCTACCAGGACTGATGCTCCTGGGGAGCAGTGTTCTGCACTGCCAGACCCCAAGAGATGGGAAACCCCTTCCTGGTCCCAATCCACCGCCACAGTTCCCAGTTGCAAGCAGGAGGCCGGCCAGAGAAGAGCAGATGACCTAAATCCAATTTGACGCCCCTGAAAAGGGAAATTCAAGGAAATCTGGGAAGGCCAAGTGCCGAGTCAGAGTTGTGAGAGCCCCCAGTTCCCCCCTGGCTGGGGTACCCACAGCACCGGCTCGCAGTCCCACTGCCTCTCACAGCCGCAGGCAGCCACGGCTGCCTCTCTTGCCTTGTTTTCCAAGCTGTTTCCATGGCCCCGGCTGACCCCAGCATTGGGGCTGAGCTGCTCACTCCTGTCCTCATTTAGCCTGGAGAAAAGCCGGAATAACGATGATGCTGAGGGAGCTGAGCTGATTTATGCTGAGGGAAGCCCGACTCTGCTTTACTCCAGTCCCAAGAGCACTTTCGAGAACCCCCATGGCCATGACCCCTCTCTGGACGGCACTGGAGCAACTATTACATCCCCTTTTCCTCCTCCTTTGGGGTACAATGAGCCGGTCAAATGTGATATAGCCCCACTCCCAGCTCCTGCACTGGCATCCCATGGGTACTGGGGGTTTGCAAGGGAGATAGAGGATTTTTTTCAGGGTAGAAAAAAAAATTTGTCCCACCTCCAACCCCCTTGTTTCCTCAAAGGGAAAAGTATTTTCCCTTTTGGAAGGGATACTTGAGTGAGGATGTTTGGGGTCAGGATGGCTGGGGAATGGATGCTCAGGGTGGGAATACTCAAGAGTGGGGATGCTTAGGGTTGGGGTATTCGGGGCAAAGATTCTTGGGATCAGGAATGCTCAGTAAGGGGATGTTCGAAGCAGGAATGCTCAGTGAAGGCTTGGGGTTGGAATGTTTGGAGGGGGGATGCTCAGAGTGGAGATGCTTGAGGTCAGGACACTTGGGGAAGGGACATTTGGAGCAGAGACACTGGGGGCAGGGAGACTCAGAGCACGGACATTTGGAGCAGGGACACTTGGGACAGGGACATTTGGGGCAGGGACACCTGGGGCAAAGACATTTGGGGAAGAGACACTCAGGGCAGGGACACTTGAAGCAGGGACACTTTGGAGCAAGGACACGGGGCAGGGACACTCAGGGATGCTCAGCTCTGTGGACAGGTGAGCGCTGCCTCAGCAGCTGCTCCCAGCAGATGCTCCCACTGGAGCAGTTTTTGGGAAGCCGGATGCCACGGCCAAGCCACAGCATGTGCTCCCACCACGCTGAGCCTTCCCAGTGCAGCGTGGAGCCGAGCTGGGAGCCGCCAGTTGGCGCAGGCAGGGGGAAAGGCTTGGCACAGCACAGAGCCTCATCAGGCTGCCGGCTCCGGGCGGACAGGGAGGGATCCGAGCTCTTGAAAGGGAAAAGAAGGAGTAAAAAAAAAACCAAACAAAAAACCCCACGGGACTATTTTTGTTTCTTGAAGCAGCTTTTTCCTTAAACACAGCTGGCTCCCCTCATGCCAGCTCCCAGATTGGCACTGGGGCTGGCTTGGCAAGGCTGAATCACCATGCCTGCTCCCTCCCTGGGGAAGGGAAAGGACGGGTGGAGAGGAAGATGGAGAGGAAGGAGGGGAAGAAGGTGATAGGAAGGGGATGAAGGGAAAGAGGAAGGAGAAGAGGGAAGTGGAAGGAGAATAAAGGGAAGGAGACTAAGGCAAAGAGGAAGAAGATGAAGAGAGGGAGATGAAGAGAAGGGAGAAGGAGAAAGGCAAGGAGAAAGAGAAGGGAAAGAAGGGGATGGGCAAAAGAGAATAGGGAAGGAGAAGGGAATGAAGAGAAATGGGCGGAAAGGTGAAAATGTGAAGGAAGGGGAAGAAGGAATGGGAGAAAGGGGATGGGCAAGGAGGGGAAGCAGAGATAGGAAAGGAAGATGGGGATGGGGAGGGAGGGAGGGAGGGAGGGAAACATGGGGAAGAACGGTAAAGGGGCAAGGAAGAAAGCGACAGGGGCAGGGAAGGAAGAGGATCCATATGGGAAGGAAGTGGAAGCGCATGGGCTGTGTGGGAAACGCCTGGGACCTCTCCCCACCTCACCCAGCCCAGCTGCATTTCCCATCCCACTCCAGCCTAATTTCACAGCCCTGCTGCCAGCATTCCCCACAGGACCTGTCTCCTCTCAGCCATTCCAGCCCCCACAGCCCCCAGTGGAGGCACTTCCACCCTGCTGATTGCTTTGCACTGCAAATCCAGGGGAAAGGCCAGATTTTGAAGAGAAGGAGGAAAGGCTTCCCACAGCCATGCACTGACCAAACTGCACCCCAGTTTTCAAGGCTTTTTCCCCTGCTTTGAACAGAGGAGGAGTCCCTGCACCCTCCTGGTCCCCAGGTGCAAGTCAGGGATGTACCCAAGGGTGCTTGGCTCCCCTCCAGGTCATTCCCATCCTGTCATACCTGGGGGATGGTGCTGTGCCCCCCCTCCCCGGGACATGGGGCTCCTCACGCTGCCACACAGCCCAGCCTTCAACAGAGGAGGAGGAGGAGGAGGAGGAGGAGGAGGAGGAGGAGGAGGAGGAGGAGGAGGAGGAGGAGGAGGAGGAGGAGGAGGAAGAGGAGGAGGAGGAGGAGGAGGAGAACCAAGTGTGCCACCACCCTCCCACCCGGCAAGCATGGGCAAGTCAATGGCGCGACAGCTGGCGGGCAGGAGCCGGGAGATGAGTGGGAGCCGGGCCCTGCCCCATCTGGGAGCAGGGAAAACGCTGCCCCTGCCGAACCTGGAGCTGATTTCCCTGCCACAACGCATTTCCCATGGGGAAAAGCATCTCGTGGCAAGTGGGAGACACAATCCCTTTGGATAAAATCCCTTTCCAAAGCTGGAGAAAGGTGCACAGGGAGGAAAATGTGTTGGGAGCACGGATACTGGCTCAGCATCAGAAAACTGCAGCACGCTGTACAAAGAAGTCCCTTTTTCTACCCAAAAATTTCAAGCTCTCCTGCTATCCCACTGCCTCCCTGGGGGCTGGGGCCGCTGAGTCAGCACCAGCACTGCTGAGTCACCAGGGCCACCTCAGCCGATGAGCTCAGCGTGGGAGTTTGGCATCTCCACGCTCACTGGCATTGCTAGGCCCCCAGGAGTCCTTTGCCAGCACCTCTGCCAGCATTTTGGGGTCTCACCAGCTTTTTCTCACTCATCCCCAAAACCACACCAATCAGCATTGCCTTAAATCCAACACTACAGAAACACAACCAACAAAGGGTGAGGAAGCCAGGGAAGCCAGTGACGTTTCAACTCTTCTCACCCTCCAACCAGCACCGTGGTCCTCTCCAAAAACACCTCACCACAGACCACCCACGAGCCAGGATGGCAGCCATGGTCACCATCCGCATCCTCCCCATCTTGCTCGCCAAAAGTGGAAACGGGAATGGTAAAAAAACAGAAAAATGAAGTCTGGTTTTGCGTTTTCTTTTCCCGCTCTCTGGGGTCAGCAGCACCACGGGGGAAAGCACCAACGCCGCCTCCGGCTTCCCTGGCCCCGGTGACGGGGTTGATGACTCACGGGGAAGGAGGGGGGAAAGCTGCGCGTGCACGGGGCTGTCATGTTTGTAAACCTAAAAAAAGCCATGTGCGGGCAGGCAGCGTGCTCCGGCCGGCAGCGTGATCCAGAGGGGAGGCAGTGTGATCCAGAGGGCAGGTGGCATGCTCCCAGTGTGATCCAGTGATTAGTGTGATCCAGAGGGCAGGCACCAGGCTCCCAATGTGCTCCAGAGGGCAGGCAGGATGCTCCCAGTGTGCTCCCAGTGCACTCCCAGTGTGCTCCAGCTGGCAGACAAGCTGTTCCCAGTGTAGCTCAGTCAGTCAGCAGTGCATTCCCAGTGTGCTCCAACACCAACCATCCAAACCAGGGAGGCTCATGGAGATACCTGGCATGGCTGGGAGAAGCCGGCACTGCCACCAGGGCTGGTGCAGCCATAGCGTTAATAAGTGCCAGGGCTTTAATTGCAATGGCGTTAATTGGTGCAGATTTAGACGTCTGAGGTTTAACTGCAGTGGCTTCAATGCAACGGCCTTAAGTGCAGAGGTTCTAATTGCAACACCACCAGGTTCCTCAGAGGCTCAGTGTCTTTGGAGCCACTCACTCTGTTGCTCCTCATCCTGCTCCCCATTCCCTGCTCCATCCCAGCAGGCTGCAGCTCCCGGGATGTTTCTCCATCCTTTCCAGCCAGGCTGAGAAGCAGAGCCGCGGTGAGTGGGGCTATGTGACTAGCCCTGCGGCGACAAACCCTCTGGCCACCCCACGGTATTCCTGGCATCCGCGCTGACAACTGCAACATTTACAACTTGCTCCAACCCTTTTTTTTTTTTTTTACAGCATTTTCAGGGCTTGGGGCGGTTCGGAATATTTTTTTCCCCGCATTTGGCTGCGATGGGAACTGCAGGCTTAGGAGCTCATAGTCCTCAGCTCCCCCCTTCGACAGCAAAATCTCATTTAATCAAAAGATGCAGCAACTGGATGTGCAGAAGCACTTCACTCTCGCTCTCTTTTTTAGCTCCTAAGAACTGCCATTCTAGCTGTAGCAAAAAAAACCATGCTGCATTGTCCCCACGACACGGCTCCCTCCGACAGCTCTGCCTGCATATCCCAGGCCACCCTGCTGCCCAAGAAAAGGAAATTTTGGCTCCGGGACAGGGGAGAAAACTGGGGCTGAGCTGGGTTTGCAGGGCTGGCAGTGGTGTGGTGGGCAGATGTGAAGTGTGGATGGAGCTGATCACAGCTGTTTCACCTCCAGCCTCTTCCCGTTTCATTTCATCTCCCCTTGGATGCCGGCCCGGGGAGCAGGGGAATAAATAAAAAAAAGCTCTTTCATCCTCAGAAATGGTCTGGCACCCTTTTACACAGAGCTCAAAGCACCAAGATTAAAGCGCTGGCAGAGGAGGGAGCAGGGGGGTGTCCCCAGGAGGCATCTTGGGCCATCTATCTCATCGCAGCCCGCATCTCCATCCACAGTGGGGACAGTGAGGGGACAGTGGGTTTTGGCACTGGCCCCTTCGTGACATCCCCTTGAAAGGACTCCCTGAGCACACGTGGAGCAAGAGAATGCTCCAGGGGCAGGGAATGGGGACCCCAGTGCCACAGGGACAGGGTAAGCTGGCATGTGCTGGGACCGAGGACCCCAATGTCACAGGAACAAGGGAGCCCAACACAGGCAGGAAGAGCACTGGGACTCCAGGGGAACACGAATGGGGACAAGGGAGCCCTGTCTAGGCAGGGAAGAGCTGTGGATGCCAGTGGCATGGGAATGGGGACAAGGGACCCCGCACATGCAGGGAAGGGGGGATCAGGAATGCCAACACTGCAGAAACAGGGAGCAGGGAGCCAAGCATGCACAGGTGGGGGACAAGGGACACCGCTGCCACAGGGACAGGGGCCCCTGGCACACACAGACAGGGGACTGAGCACACCAATGTCACACTGATGGGGACCAGGGATCCCAGCACACACAGGCAAAGGACCACAGACCCTGAAAATGTGGGAATGGAGACTGGGAACACTGGTACATGCAGGAAGGTGTCTGAATATCCCAACGGCATGGAGACAGGGACCAGGCATCCCAGCACCTGCAGACAGGGCACCAGGGACCCCATGAGGACAAGATTTGAGGACTGCAGCACATAAGGGAAAGGGATTGGGGACAAGAATGAGTGACTGCAGCACATGCAGGACCAAGGACCCTGGTGCCATGGGGACAGGGACTGGGGACTTCAGCACATGCAGGCAGGGGACTGGGGACCCCAGTGCCACAGGGGCAGCTCACTCCCAGTGTGCCAGCGCCAGGGACACCCCAGCAAGGGCTTTTTGGGACACAGACCTGAAGCACGACCATGTATCCCAGAGCTATCACGCCACCACTTCGCCACCCCCATTCCCAGCTTTGAGGCCAGCAAAGCCCCTCAAAGGAAAGGCCAAAATGCTGGGGACACACATTTTGCCTTCCCCAGATCCGGAGCCACCTTCCCCCTTAATTACCTGTGAGAAAGAGTCCATGTCGGGCAATCCTTAAAACAAACCTTATCATAACTAACAAAGTGCCAAAGGCCAAGAGTGAGGCCTGTTTATGGGGCACCGTAACAACCTGTGAGGACTCTGCTCCTTTGCTGCCCAGCCCTTCCCAGTGTGATGCAACCTCGGGGCCGCTCACTGCATCCCGGCATGGCGCCGAACCCACCGCCCCAGCACCTGCCACCAGCTCTATCTATGATTTCTTTTTTTTTTTTGCACAGCATCCGCCGCTCCGGAGGCAGCTCCGGCGTTGGCGGGCGCACGCGCCGGCGCATCTCCGGGTGTGAGATCCAAAGCATCCCCATCCCTGTGAAAACACGTGGTGCCAAAAGCCGCTCACCGCCGACTCCAAACTTCGGGGCGGCTGCACGTTTTTGGCAATACTCTCCCCCTGACCTGGGCGACGTCCCTTGGAGCCACCAGCATCTGCAGCTGCTTGGATGCCAAAACTGCCAAACCGCACCACTCTTGGCACTGGGATAACCAAAATCACCGCCTGGGCGGGTGAGTGAGACGCCCCTGAGGAGGACCATCTGCTTTTTCTGTCCACCTCCATCGTGCCGTGACGAAAAGCGGGGGGTGCCCGCGCCGGACCCCGGGTCCTCGTAACGGCGAGGGATGACAGCTGCCACCGGCATGGTGACGTCACGGTGACGTCACGGCGGGGAGCCTCATCGCCCTTGTTCGCATCACCCCGCCGCACCTCTGAGCTCAGCACATTTTGGGGTCGGCCGGCATCCGTTAATACAAATAATGACTAATAAAGGCGAAAAGCACACGGGGGAATAACGATGGGGGCGGGGGGGGGGGGGTGCACCTTACGACTTATCACTCTCCCACCCCTATCCAGTACCCCCCCCTCTTCCCTCCCCCACCAGAAGCGATGCTGGAGGGAAAGTAAAGGGATAAAAGAAGGAAAATAGCCACAAAACGGGGGCGGAGGCGCGGGGCGTGTGTCCCTCCCCAGGCCCCGCCGCTTTGTCCTCGCGGCCCCGCGGGGCCGCCAACACCGCGGGGGGGTGGGGGGGGCTTTAACCTCCGCCGCACCGCCCCGCAAACCCGGAGCGGGATTGGTTTTTTGGGGGGGGTTGGAGGGGGTTCAGAGGGAGTGCTCTGAGGGGGAAGAGGTGCGCTTACCTCGCCGCTGCCCCCGCGCTGCCCCCGCAGCCCCCGCCGCCCCGCACGGCGCCGGCCCTCAGGAGGAAGCCATCTTGTCTCCCTCTCCTCCGCGCTCCCTCACCGCCGCCCCGCTGCAGCCGGGGGGCGGAATGAGCGCCGCATCCCTGCTCCCCCCCCCCCTCCTCCTCCTCCTCTTCTTCCCTCCTTCCTCCTCCTCCTTCCTCCTCCTCCTCCTTCCTCCTCCTCCTCCTTTCCCCCCCACGCGCAGCCCCCCCCCCTTCCCCACGCAGTGGCACCGCCCGCCCGCTCCCTGCGCTGCGCAGGAGCGGGGACATGAGAGGGACACGGGGGGGACATGAGGGGGACGCGGGCACGAGGGACACGCGATCCCGCACCCGCAGAAAACGGGGTGAGGGGACCCCCAAAGCCCGGGCACTGCGCGGTTGTGCCCCCGGGAGACTGAGGCATCAGCCCAGGCGGCGGGTGGGAGCAGCCACAGGACCCCCGGGGACGTGGGGCGGGGTTGTGGGGGGACGCAGAGAGGACACGGGAGGGAACACGGGGGGACACTGGAGGGGATCCGGGGAGAAACACGGGGGAGACGGGAGGGGGCATAGGAGGACATAGGGGGGATACAGGGGGAACATGGGGGACACAAGAGAGGAGACACCGGGGGAGAAAAGCGGGGCACACAGCGGGAACACAGGGTGGGACACAAGGTGGATGTGAGGACATGAGGGGGGTGCCCGTGGGGCACAGAGGGCACACAAGGGGGACATGGACAGGGACACAGACACACGACCCCACAACCCCAAAATGGGGTCACAGGACCCCCAAACCCTGGTCATTGTGTCATTGTGCCCCTCCAGGAAACTGAGGCATCCACCCACATGGGGGGTGGGAGCAGCCAAAAATTCCAACAACAGCTGGGGGAGCCCCCAAAATGCTCTTTACACCCCCTCCCTCCAGAATTTTCCTGCCATTAAACCCTTGGCAACCTTGTTCATTTTTGTTCACCAATTTGGGTACATTAATTTGGGTTAATTTGGGAACATTGATCATTTGGAGCCCTCATCAACTTGGGGACATAATTAATTTGGGGACATCACTAATCTGGGTCCCTTAATTAATTTGGGGACATCAGACCTTTGAAACATTTAAATCCTCCTCCAAAAACGTGCATGTCATCCGACTGTCCCTTCTTCCCCAAAATCCAGGCCCTGCTGAAGAAAGGGGGGAATGCGGGTGTTTTTCCATTGTTTTCCCATGGGAATTGGATGGCGAAAGGGTTAAGGTGGGGCTGGATCCTTGGGAAAGTCCTAGTGGAATTCAGCTCCAGGTTTTCCAAGCCCTGTTGGAGCTGGCAAGTCTCCCTGTGATGCACGGAAGTATTTGGGGGGAGGAGGAGTGAGAGAGAAGGAAAAAAGGGAGCAAGGAAAGCAAATTTCCCCCAAAAGGTCTCCATCCGGGATTGGAGGTGACGCTTCTGGAAGAGTTTTCCAAGCCAATTCTCAGCTAAATCACCAACAAAATGGCTACAAACTCAAAATTCCCAAAAGTATTTTAGGAAAACTGCTTCCCAAAGGGATCTGAGGAGTCCATGAAATGCCCACTGGGTTGGATAAACCCGAGTCCAGGTGGAAGTGCAAGCACGGACATGACATCCCCATCCCTGCAACATTCCCTGGAGCAGTAGTCCCTTTTTCTTCCTGAAAAAGCCACACGTGAGCCAAGAGCCCACCGGGACCCAACCTTTGCTCCGAGAGACACGACTCACAGGGGAATAAATGGGATCAACTGGAGCTGGGAACTGGTTTTTCCCCAAATTTCCAGCCTCACACGGCAGGTTGCAAACCCTCTTTACCTGGCCCAGCTCGGCTCTGCCGGGCAAGAACTCCCAGCAAAAAGCGCGCAGGGATTTAATTCCGACAGATGCCTCTTCCCTCCCATCCTCCTCCTCCGCTCCAGCGTCCATCGGATTTGCTCCCGAGCCCTTTGAGCTGTTCACATCACAGCCAAGACTGGAAATATTTCCATTTTCCAGGCACGGACATGGTGAGAATCCCCCCGGATTACCCGAGGACAGTCCCCAGCAGGCGGGTGACGTCCTGCAGGTGACACCGGCATGTGCTGAATGAAAACGAGCCAAACCCTGCCTGTCCTTCATCCCATCCATCAGCCCAATGCTTTTTTTGGAGATGCCGGGCACGTTTTGGAGCAATTTCACGCTGGTGAGGAAAAAAAAAAATCCCATCTCAACCCTCCAGGGAAAGCCTCAGAGATGGACAAATTTAGTAACTTTTATTAGTAATGCTTTAAATGAGATTATCCCTAATCGCCAGTGCTCGGCCCCGAGCCTGGCTGCCAAATTCAGTTAGGGGCTCTAATTTCCAGGATGAACGCGAATTTTCGAATGCGGAATGCCCCAGGGACACGCTAGGGACACCTTGAGCTCTGCCATGTCCCATTTCCGCCACCCAACAAAGCAGTTTTGGGGGCCTGGTGTGCCCATTCCTGCTGGGAATGGGGTTTTCTGTGGGGTTTATTTAGGGTTTGTTCCCCAAAGCTGAGGGGGACAGGTCGGAGCATCCTTCCCTCGGTTGGGGCAGGCACCAGCAGCTCCGGTGTGGAGCGGGGCTGTGCCTCGTGTTCCGCGCTAATGAGCGGCTTTCCAAGACGTTGGTTAGTTATGCAAATGATGGGAAAGACACCCAGAGCCGCCTGAGAAGGCAGGAGAGGGTCTGACAGAGCCGCGCCATGGGAGCAGAGCTAAACCTTGACCTCTTAAATCTTCATCCTCCTCTTCCTCCTCTCCCAGACCCTCACGGATGGGGACATAGCAGGAAATCAGCCCCCAAGGGGACAGCAGGAGCCCCAGCCAGAGCTGCGAGGGCAGAGCCGGCTCTCCCGGGCCTGGCCGAGCCGGAGGAACTGGTGGAACTGGTGCTGGGAAGGGGCTGGCTGCCCGGCCGGCTCCGGCTGCCAAACCACGCCGGCAGAGACGGCGGGACGTGGGAATTGCGGCACACCCTGGCCCAGCCACCGGCACCGTCCCCGGCTCCTGGGATCCCACCGCTGCCTGCCCTGCCCCGAGCAGCATCCTAGTAAATCATCTTTTTCCCCATATCCTGCCTGGAAAGGCGCCGGGGACAAACACTCACCGTCAGTTTTCAGTTTTCACCGGCGTTTTGCCAAGGGCAAAGTCCTTCCCCTGCCTGGCCAAGGGAAAAACCCACTGGATACAACTCAGAGGCGCAGGGAAGCTGATCACCCTCCGATACCACAAAAATAAGCAGCGCCAATTTTTTTTTTTTTTTTTTTTTTTTTTTTTTTTTTTTTTTGGTGGTGGTGGTGAGAAGCACCAAAAATCAACGCCAAACAGATGTTTCTCCCTCCCACTTTGGAGACCCCCCCAAGCTGGAACAACCCCCCTTTTTCTTGGCTCTTGCGTGGGTACAAAATGCAAGATCCCGGTTACAACAACCCCGGCTGGTAAAACCAGAAGTGCCAAAGGAAGGCGTTGGAATTTTTGGGTGAAGAAAATGCTGCAACTTGTTAGCTCCGAGATGCTCCCCCCGGGCACGGCTCTGCCTTCCCCTTCCTTGCCACCCCCTTCTTTTTGGGGAAACCCCGCAACGGCACCCGGGTGGGTTTCATGCAGCGTTTTGCTCTTTCACGCCAAGAAATTCCAAGGAATTCGGTTTAAAAGTGGGTCTTGTTCCACCCGTCCCGCAGCGCTGTTTCGGGAATGCCCCAGGGACGAGCTGAAATTATTTTTTTGGGGGGGTTAAGGCATCAAAGTGGCCTTTAAGGCAGCAGAAAGTCCAATTTCCCACGGAAATACCCTTTAAAAAACAAACCCATCCACCAAACAAGGAGGGGCTTTCCCTGCCCACCCCGACGACCCCCCTCCAAGTCACGGTGACGTTACAAAGGGGCCACAAATCACCCTGAAAAGGAAGAGGTGTGGGGATGACAGGTGGGACGGATAGGTTTGGGGGACCTGGGGATCGCTCACCTCCCTGCGGAGCCCCTCGTGCCTCTCCATCTCCATCCCGGGGGGCAGCGTTAGATTTCGGGGCTTCCCCCTGCCGGGGAGGCGGCTGGCCCGGGCTGGCCGAGCCCTCTGCCCAGCAACAGGGACATCCCGGGGTCACCGTGTCCCCTGCCCTGGGAACACCGCGGAGTTCTGCGGGGACAGCGCCGAGCGAAGCCTCGAGTCACCCCGACTTTTAATTTCCACGCCGATTCCACCCCGGGGCGGCGGCCCCGCTGGCTCCCCACCCCTCCTGCCCCCGAGTCCCCCCCCCTCCCCAAACCGGGGTGCTGCCTCCCCGCTTTTAATCCCACCCCTTATTTCTTCCAACCCCATTTTCCTTTTCTCTTTTTTTCCCCCCTCAAACCCGCGCGGCTTCGCACAACTTCACAACTTCAGCCGCGCACCGGCAACTTTCCACCTCCCCCGCTCCCCACTCCCCAAATTTAGACAGAAAAGAGCGTTTACCGGAAAAAAAAAAGGGATCCGGCCCCCCCTTGGGAACGGGGGGCTGCGGGGGCTCGACCCCGGGCTGAGTGCACTCCCGGCGGCGGGGGATGGCGGGGACCCCAGAGGGGCTGGCGGGCGGCTCTGGATGTCGCCGGCACCCCGAGGGGACCCGCGGAGCTGCCGCACGTTGCTGCTGCTGCCGCTCCTGCTCTGCTGCTTCCTTTGTTCTGCAGCGCCCGCTCGGGGGGACCCGCCGGGCGGCCGGGGGACTCCGGCCCAGCGCCCGGGGCCGCCCCTCGGCCGCCCCCGCGCTCGGGGGGCACCCAGAGCCTCAGGGATAACGGGGAGGGGGCGCGGGGGTACGCCCCGCGGCTGGGGAAGGGTTTGGGGAGAACGGGGGTAGGAGTTGTTGGGGGAGGGTTCGTTGTGGGGTTGTTGGGTGTGGGGATTGTTGTTGTAGGGTCGCTGAGTGCGGGGGTGCACCGGGTTGTTTTTATAGGATTGTCGGGGGGTGGTTGCAGCACCCTGTTGGCTTTGTAGGGTCGTCAGCTGTGACTCCTCTGTTGTTTTTGTAGGGTTGTTAGCAGGGTCTGTGCAGGTCTCGCTCTGTGTGCTATTGTAGGGTCTCTGGAGAAAATCCCAGGGGGTGGCAGCCCGGCTCCTGTGCCCCTCCCGCCCATATCCTGTTCCACTGCCCCCCAGCTCCCCTCTACTCCCTGCCCCATATCGCACCCCACAGCCTCCCAAATCACCACCTCAGTCCCGCCCCCCATCGTAGTCCCCGCCCCGCTCCCTATGGGGCAGCTGCCCCACCTGTGTTCGTGTAGGGTCTCACACCCCCCCCAGCCCCGCTAAAGGCCGAGCACCATCCCCCACCCCCCTTTTAGGTGCCAAATCCCCTTTGGTTTTCTCTCAAATCCAGCCCAGCCTGACCCACGCCTGGCAGAGCCCCAGGGCACTGTCAACCCCCCCATCACAACACCTCAAAACTGAGGGAATAATGGAATAATATCCCCTCGTGTCCTCCCTAGAACCGCCCCGACCCTCCACACCCCTGGGTCGAGACACTGAGCAGCTCTGCAGCCATTTGCTCTTAATTTAAGGGGAAAAAAATTAGATACAAAATAACAAAATACGGGGGTTGGGTGTCACCCTAACACGGGGATTTTCCATCGGAATTCAGCCAGTGCATGAAATCCACTTCAGGGAGCGTCCCCAGCTGGGGATCCCTACAGATCCTCTTGGGAGGGGGTCACAGCAAGGATCTGGTTCCCTGAGCACAGGGACCCCCCCCTGTCCCCCAAAACTCCATACACGGCTCTGAGGATCCACCTCAAATCCACCCCTGGCCCAGGACAAACGGGCTGAGGGGGCAGCAGGGGACCAGGACGTGTCCCTCGACCTTGGGATCAGGATCTTCATGGGGACGCCGCCCCTTCCCCGGCTCGGAGAGGGTTGGGATGTGACGGCAAAGTGTCGGCGCTCAGGGATGTCACAAAGGCCTCCACCTGTAAGGACAACCTCCCTGAAGGGGTGGCAATGGGATGGTGCAGGGATTGCACCAGGATGGCACCTGGATGGCACTGGGATGGCACTGGGATGGTGTGGGAATGCACTGGTGTGGCATCAAGATGGCCCTGGGATGGCACTGGGATAGTGTAGGAATGGACTGGGGTGGCACACCAGGACTGTGCAAGGGTGGCACCAGGATGGCCCTGAGACAGCTGAGGTTTAAACCACCTCGGACCCACGGTGTGGAAATTGTTTTTTCCATGGAAAACTGAACAGAGGTGGAGGCTCAGAGCCAGTGTGGCTCTGATGGCACGGGAAAGCCACCAGTGCCATCCCACCTGTGCCATGAGGACGCCCTGCACAGCCACGTCGTGCTCAAAGTCCTTGTCCACGTCCAGCACCAGGACGGGTGCACTCCGTGCATCCGCAAAGTGGATCCTGCAGGAGGGAGAGGAAGAGAGGGATTAAACACCCCAAATAACCACCCCCAAAACAAGTGGGCCACCCCACAGCTGGGCATGGATGGGGACTCACTCTGTGGTCTTGTCCACCAGCCAGTGCTCGTGCTGGGCATGGAGCTGCTGCAGGTACCCGAGCTGGATCCCGCCCTCCTCGCTCCTTGCCCTTCGCCGCAGCCGCTCCAGGCATGTCTGGGGGAGAACAGCAGAGACAGGAGGATAACAGGATGAATGAAAACAGGGGTTCAGTGGCAGGGAAGGAATGTGGAAAGCATAAACCCAGGAGATGCTGCAGCCCCTTCTCCCCAGAACCCACCCTGGAATCCATGGCAAGACTCTCACCCACATTCCCATGGGGAGAGAAGCAGGCCCTGCTCCTCCAGGGTGGGGGTTTATGGTGAAACCCCAACATTTTGGCAACTCTGGTGGGATCCAGGTGGACCTGGGGGCCTCCTGCACTCAGCACTCACCTGGGGCCTGGCCCGCAGGTAGAGGAAGCCGTGGAGGGTGGCACGGGGCCCCAGGTGCCGCAGCAGGAAGTCATGCCAATCTTGGTAAATGGCCCATTCCAAGGGCTGCAGGTGTCCAGCCTCAAAGAGGTTCTTGGCAAAGACGTACCTGAGAAGGGATAGAGAGAGGGGACCGGGCAGCTCTGTCACCCCCCACACCCAGGGCAGTTTATGGCCATTTTGGTTTTGCATGGTTTGGCTTTTTTTGCATGGTTTGGCTTTTTTCACACTGATGAGGGAACTACAGGTGGTTAAATTAAGGCAAAAATCCCTAATCTGGGGCATGTGCAGCACCCACCAAGCCTGGCATCGCCCAAAGGGCTTCACGCTGCCACAACAGACACAAGTGAAGATGGGGCAGCCCCAAAATTACCCCAAAATCCCATTGCTGTTATTAAGCATCACTCTGGGCATCACTGGGGACAGAGGCTCTGCTCACTCTGAGGACCCAGTATCACAACCCAGCTGCTGTAGATGCTCCCAATCCCATCCAATCCCTTCATCCCTCTTTTTGGGGTGCTGGGTACCTGTCACTGAACACAGAGCGCTCAAAGACCCTCACGGGGTGGGGGGTCTCAGGGGGCCCCTCGTCCGGTGGCTCCAGCATCGCCTTCAGGCGGCTGATGCAGGAGAAGGTCTGGAAGGTGTAGGACCAGCGGGCTGGCTCCTGGTACATCATCTGCAGCAGGTTGGCAGAGCCCACAGCTGCCTGCGGAGGGACGGTGGGGGATGAGGGGGGCCCGGGGTGGCGCTGACGGAGCCGGGGTGTGGCCAGAATCGCCGTTACCTGGGCAGTGCCACCGGCCGGCACCTTGCGCCACTGTGCCACGGGCTCTGTCACCAGGTGCCACCGCGGGAAGGTGGCACCCAGAAGCTTCAGGAAGGTTGATTTCCCCACGGCTGCGGGAACGGAGGGAGAGCAGGGTGAGCCTGGGTGTGGCCCCCACCCTGGCTCTGGGGGATGTGGGGTGAGCCTGGGTTTCCCCCAGCTCTGGACTCTGGGAATGTGGGGTGTCCCCTCATCAAATCCCAGAAACATTCGGTAAGCCTGGGTGTCCCCTCAACTCCAACCTCAGTAACACAGGGTAAGCCTGAGTGTGCCCCTGCTCCAAATCCCGGGATCCTAGGGTGAGCCTAGATGTCCATCCCTGCTTCCAGGAATGTGGGATGAGCCTGCGTCCTCCCCATTCCGGCTCCTGGGAACCTGGGATGAGCCTGAGTGTCTCCCTGCTCTGGCTCCCAGGAACACGGGGTGAGTCTGGGTGTCCCTCAATGCCAAATCTCGGAAATATGGGAGTGAGCCTGGGAATTCGCCCTGTGGCTACTGGGAAGATGGGGTAAGTGTGGGGGTCTCTGCTCCTGGGAATGCAGGGTGAGCCTGGATGTCCCCCTGTTCTGGCTCCCAGGAACACGGGGTGAGCTTGAGCACCGCCCCGCCCCCCCCCCCAGCTCCTGGGAATGTGAGGTGAGCCTGGGATAGTCCAATCCGACCCGCAGGAACCTGGCGTGGGCTTGGGTGTCCCTCCCAATCCCCGCTCCTGGGAACGTGGCGCAAGCCTGGGTGTCCCTCACCCAGGGGCAGCCTTTGTATCCCCCCTCCCAGCTCCCAGGAGCTCGGGGATTTGGGGTGCCACCCACAGCAGTGATAATTAAGATAATTATAGACATTAGTTCGCAACCCGGGATGCTCCAGCTTGCGCCGCCCCCCTTCCATCGCACCCCAAATCCTCCCGCTCCCCCCGCCCCGCCCCGGCCCGCGGGTCCCGCCGCTCCCTCTGTCCCCCGTGTTCCCCCTCCGATACCGATGTTCCCCTCCAGAGCCAGCCGCAGGGTGGCCCCGCACCGCCCCATTCCGCCACCGCTTCCGCCTTCCCGCGTCATATGCTAATGACATGGAAATCACAGCGCGCGCCACCGCCCCGTGACGTCAACGCGCGGGAAGTGGGCGGGGGGAGAAGGCGGGGGGGCGGAAACAGCGGGGGGGAGGGCGAAACGGGGGGGCTGGGGGCGATATGGTAATTTATGCAAATCAGACGCTGTCCACAGCCCGTCCAGGCAATGCGCGGGGCAGGGGAGAGGAGGTGGGCACAAAAAAGGGAGGTCGGGGACACAAGGGCATCAAAGTGGGGTTCGGTTCACCAAAACCACATTGGGATCGCCAGCACGGGGTTGGGGTCCCCAGCATGGGGCTAAGGATATCAACATGGGGTTTGGGTTACCAAAACCACATTGCGGTCCCCAGTGTGGAGCCAAGGACATCAACATGGGGTTGGCGTCACCAAACCCACATTGGGGTCTCCAGCAGGGGGTTGGGGTCAAGGGCATGGACATATGGTTGAAGTCCCCGATGTGGGATTGGGGTCACCAGCTCAGGGTCGGGGGCACTGAAACGGGGTTGGAGGCTTCCCCTGAGGGTGGCATCAATGTGGAGTTGGGGACACCATTGTGAGGCTGAGGGTAATAATGGCCGGAAGCATCAGCAAAAGGTGGGGGACACTAACATGGCATTGTTGGTGCTTTGGGGTCACCAACATGGGGTCAAAGGCATTGCCATGGGGTTGGGGGCATCAAGGCAGAGTCAAGGCCATCAGCAGGACTAATGTGAGGTCAGGATTCCCCCACCCTTCCCTCCATCACCCTGAGTTCCCCCAGCTCCTCCCACCCCCAGATCTCCCAGGAAAGGTGCAGAGGCTGGAGAAAAGGCTTTTTAATGTGCAGTGGGGAGGAGCAGTGGGGTCCGAGAAGGAGTGAGATACCCCAGCCTGGGCACAGGGGGCCCCCACAGGGCAGGGAAGGGGCTTAGAAGCATTTTCGGTGGACGATGGAGGGTCCAGCCTCGTCATACTCGGGTTTGCTGATCCACATCTGCTGGAAGGTGGAGAGGGACGCCAGGATGGAGCCGCCGATCCACACTGAGTACTTCCGCTCCGGTGGGGCGATGATCTGCAGAGACATCAGGCTGTAGGATCACCCCCCCAAACCCACACCAGGAGAGGGTTTGGGGTGCTGGTGGCCATGGTTTGGTCACCCAACACCTACTTTGATCTTCATGGTGCTGGGAGCCAGTGCAGTGATCTCCTTCTGCATGCGGTCGGCAATGCCAGGGTACATGGTGGTGCCCCCGGACAGGACGTTGTTGGCGTAGAGATCCTTGCGGATGTCGATGTCGCACTTCATGATGGAGTTGTAGGTTGTCTCGTGGATCCCAGCAGACTCCATGCCTGGGGTGGGAGAGGGCTGTCACCTCCCTGCTCCCTGCCCATGCCTCCTCAGGGCTCCCCAAAAGAGCCACAGGGGCACCCATGGGTCTGTCCCACCATTTGCAGTGCAAAGGCCTTGGGAGAGCCCCAAATCATCTCCATGGGGCACCCACGGGAGCTGGTAAATGGCCCATTCCAAAGGGCCATTTTTTGTTTGCCCACTGGTAGGGATGAGGCAACCACTCCCAGGGAGAATTAGGAGTGGGCTCACCAATCAAGGAGGGCTGGAAAAGGGTGTGGGGGCATTGGGGGTGGGCTCACCAATGAAGGAGGGCTGGAACAGGGTCTAGGGGCATTGGGGGTGGGCTCACCAATGAAGGAGGGCTGGAACAGGGTCTCGGGGCAGCGGAAGCGTTCATTGCCGATGGTGATGACCTGTCCATCAGGGAGCTCATAGCTCTTCTCCAGCGAGGAGGAGGAGGCGGCTGTGGCCATCTCGTTCTCGAAGTCCAGGGCCACATAGCAGAGCTTCTCCTTGATGTCACGCACGATTTCCCGCTCGGCTGTGAGACACGATGGTGGGAGAAGTTCAAGCTGGAGGCACTATGGTGGCACCATGGGGTCCCCGGCCCCCAGCCCACCTCCCCGGCCCCGTACCAGTGGTGACGAAGGAGTAGCCCCTCTCGGTGAGGATCTTCATGAGGTAGTCAGTGAGGTCGCGGCCAGCCAGGTCGAGACGCATGATGGCGTGGGGCAGGGCATAGCCCTCGTAGATGGGCACGTTGTGGGTGACGCCGTCCCCAGAGTCCAGGACGATGCCTGGGACAAGGGAGAAGGTGAGGGGGGACACTCCAGGCTGGCTTGGTCCCTGTCACCGATGGTCCCCTACTCACCAGTGGTGCGGCCGGAGGCGTAAAGGGAGAGCACGGCTTGGATGGCGACGTACATGGCGGGGACGTTGAAGGTTTCGAACATAATCTGGGGAAAGGAAAGGGGTAGGGGGTGAGGGGTGGGCACGGGTGTCTCCAGCACACCCCACCCCCAACCCCTGGGGGCTGTGCCTTCCTGGGGTCAGGGCACTGCATGGAAAAACACATGGATCATTGTGGTGCATGGAAAAACAGGTGGATGATGGCATTGCACAGACACGAGGGGCAGTGTGTGGCACAGAGGAGGACAGGGACTGCAGACTGCTCTAGGAAACACATGGGTCGTGGGAAAATGTGGGTCAAGGGATGGCACAGAAACGTGAGCCACCACATCACATAGAGCCATGTGGGGCCATGCACTGAGTGGGGAACATGTGGTGGGACAAATCCTGCAGGAGCTGCCAAGAGACCTCTGGGGCCATCAGGCATGGGAATTTCCCACTAGGATCTCTGCCCTTATCCTGCACCCCTCACTCACTCACCACCCCACAAAACCTCCAAATCCCCCAGCCCTTCCTGCAGTTTTGGAGGGTCCAGCCCTATCTGTGGGGGTCCTGCAGTGCCATACCTGGGTCATCTTCTCCCGGTTGGCCTTGGGGTTGAGAGGTGCCTCAGTGAGCAGGGTCGGGTGTTCCTCGGGGGCCACACGCAGCTCGTTGTAGAAGGAGTGGTGCCAGATCTAAGGCAGGCAAAGAATTGGCATCTCACCCAAACTGAAGGCAGGGCTGACACCCACTCCCCACCCCAGGAGGGTCTCACCTTCTCCATGTCATCCCAGTTGGTGATGATGCCGTGCTCGATGGGGTACTTGAGTGTGAGGATCCCCCTCTTGCTCTGTGCCTCATCGCCCACGTAGCTGTCCTTCTGCCCCATGCCTACCATGACACCCTAATGCCAGCGAGAGAGGCCTCATTAGCCACATTTTGGTGATTAGAGCAGGGTGGGGGCTGCCCCTGGCCTCCCTGGTACCCACCTGGTGCCGGGGCCGCCCCACGATGGAGGGGAAGACGGCACGAGGGGCATCGTCGCCGGCAAAGCCGGCCTTGCAGAGGCCGGAGCCGTTGTCACACACCAGGGCAGTGGTTTCCTCGTCGCACATGGTGAAGCTGGCAGTGTTTGGTGCTCAGGGGGACCTGGGGGAAAAGCTGGCGAGGGGGAAGGCGGTGTTAAAGAGCAGCTGGGGGACAGGGTTTGTCCTGCGCCACCACGTCCAGCTTTGAGGTCAGAAGTGTTGGAGTCCTCAAGGGTGGGCAGTCCCACAAAATCCTCCACGGGCCGTGCCCAGGGATGGTCTGACCCCAGTGTGGTGATGCTGGCAGGGGGTGATGCTCATTTCCCGTGGGTGCTGCTCCATGCTGGTGCTGCTCCTCCATCCTTCTCCAGCTGCTGCTCAAAATCGGTGCCAAAGCCTCCTGCTGGGGGGCTCCGGCGCTGCCATGCCCAGCTGGTGCCCCCCAAAAGCAGGCAGGGGGGTGCCAGGTGATGCCCTCTTTATCCGCTTCTGTCTCAGCAGCGTTTTGCTGCTCTGACCTCGCATCCACTCCCAAAAATGGGGAAAAAAATAATTGCCCTTCCCAGGGGGTGCCCTCTTTGCCAGAGGATGAGCTCCTGAATCCAGAGGGAAACAGCCAAAACATTGCAGGAGCCCAAAAAGCAAAAAAGAAACCCCAAATCACAGGGATTTCTGCAAGAGCACAACCTGCTTTGGCCTCAGCCCAGCTCTCATTACCTCCAGCGAGGCCCCCAGCTGTGGGGTCATGCCAAGATTGGCATCCCCTCCGTGCCATGCATACCAAGCTGGGGCCACCCCATAAATTCTGGGGCACCCTGAAACCCCCCTCGGGATGTTTTCCCTGCCCACTCTCCTCCAAGGAAGAAGGGAAGCAGGGCTGGGCAGTGCAGTACTCACCACAGAGGCGAGAGCTCCTTTCCTCTGGGACCGAGCCCTGATATGCCGAGGGTATAAATACCAGCGAGCCCGAGGAACCTCAGAGGCGGATCCTCTCTAAACAAAGACCCTAAATAGGCTCAGTGATGGTGTGTTGGCCATATGGCCATATAAGGTGTTTTATTTCATTAAATTGACCTTGGGCTGGTGGTAGGACCTAGCACAGTTAATTATTGTAGGAAAATGTATGGTAGGGATGCTTGGGAGGCAACGGCCCAGTTGTGAGTCTGTTCCTTTTATGCTCCGCTCTGATAAACAAGTGAGACACAAGTCCTTATAAGCGACGGGCTGGGAAAAAGGAGGTGGAAGTGACTCCAGTTGCTGGGGACTGCGGGTGGAAACCCCACCCGGGTGGAGGTGGGTGTTGGGGCTCTGCCGTGGGGACACCCCGCAGCCAGGGTGGGAATCTGGCATGGTTGAGATGCTGGAGACGCGCAGGGTTGGTGCATCGCCTCCTCCCGGCCTCGGTTCCCCCTGCATCCCTGGCATCCAGCACTTCTGGGATGCCTCTCCCCGTGGTTTTCTCTCTCTGCCCCCAGTTTTGGGCTTTTGGTATCCCAAAGCCCCTCATGCCCTAAATCCTCGGCCTGAGCCAGACCAGGGGTTGTGGGTGCAAATCCTGACCCTGCACTGAGGGCAAGCCAAGTTCTGATCCCTCCTGGGAGGATTTTGGAGGTGGGATGAGCTCAGACCCCCCAAGGGACATGGTGGGTGCTGTCCCCGAGCCCCCCTACCCAGACACAGCCTGGGGGGCCCGGGGCCACCCCCAGCCCTGTGGCTAAGCCTTGGCAGTGGGAGAGGAGCCGCAGAGGCCCCTGGCCCTGGCAGAGGCCAACCAGCAGCTCCCAAACTCCTGGCTGCCTTTTTAAGGGCAATGGGCCCTCACCAGGGAGTCTCCCGGAGCACCTGGGGGAGGCGGCAGAGATGCCCCAGAGTCCCCCCCCTGGAGCTAGGGGAACTTGAGGGAAACTGAGGCACACGGGGCCCAGGCTGATCTTGAGCTGCACCCAAGGCAGGGACATCCTGGCACTGGAGCAGTGACAAGGAGCTGCAGGGTGCCACCACAAGCAAGGGACCCAAAGGTCCTGGTGTCCTCCATGATTCCAGAGGGAGGGGATGGGCTCTGGGCTGTCACCCCCCAGACCAGGACAGGGACACAGTGTGTCCCCAACACTGCCAGCCTGTTCATCCTTCCAGTGTCCCCCAGGGATGGCTCTATCCCATCTGGGCTGTCACCTCCACAGAGCAGGACAGGGACATGATGTCCCCCCAGCACTGCCAGTCCGTTCACAGCTCCAGCATCCCCAGGGATGGCTCTGCCAGGTTGTTCCCTTTCCCTGTGAAACAGGGGCTGGATTTGTCCCCTGGCCCTGCATTTGGTGCTCCCCCACAGCCCCAGCCCCGGGGTCCAGCTGCCACCTCACACCCCAGCCTGGCTGGGTCCCCGCCAAACATGAGGTCACCAAGGGGAAAGGCTGCCATATAAGACATCTTGCAAAAAAACCCCCAAAACAACAACAACAACAACAAAAACAACAACAACAAAACCCAACCTTTCAAATAAATTATTCTCCAAACCCAGCAGAGTGGGGGGTGGGAAAAGGGGGTTGATGGAGGCAGCAGCTGCCGATCCCCATGTGGAGGGAGCACGGCTGTGCCAGTAGTCGCACGGAATCGGTGGCAGAATCCCATCCCAACCCAGGCAAGGGGACATTCCCAAAGCCCAGAGACATCGCTGAACCCTGGGCTGGTCCCAGCAACCCCAGACCCGCCTCAGTAGCTCCAGGACTCATCACTCTTTCTGGGGACGGGTCAGCTCCGGGCTGCCCCCATCCCTGGGGGATCCCCGAGCATCCCGGCCCGCGGCGGGGCTGGAGCAGGGCCGGCGGCAGAGCAGCCCCGAGCGGGAGCCCACGCGCAGCCTAAAAAGGAAAGGTTTGGCCCCCGCAGCCAATCCAGTCGCCGGCGGGCCCGGGATGCTCGCAGGAACGCCAGGCATCCCACGGCACAGGCGAGGCCGGGAGGGGCGTGGGACGTGGACGGAGCGATCCCTGCTTAGCCGCTTCATTTCAAAACTCCCGGCGCTTGCCCAGCCCTCAGCACCTCCCTCGGGGGGAACGTTCACGCCTGGAACCTCTCGGGATGCTGCTGAGGATGGGCAAACCCTTGAAAAGAGGCGTTTAGATCCATGCTCTTTGCTGAGGTGGAGATAAGCATTGCTCCCTGCCTGCGGGAACCCCCCCCCAACTCACGGCCCACATTGTTACAGCCAATAAATCATTCCTGCTGAGTGCAGTTTATGTTCGAGTTCAGTTCCTCCCAAACCCAACCCAATTTTGAGTGGTTTGAAGGTGTGACAGTCACATCTGGCACTGATTGAGAGATCCAGGGTGGGTTCATGGGACCCAGCAGCAGTGCCAGGATGTTGACATTCGCTGACACACAAAGGACTCAGGGACTTGGGATGAAAAAATGTGACGAAAAAGCTGGAAACTCAAGGAGCAGTGCTGGGAGGGAGGTGGCAGCTGGGCCCTCACCTGAGGAACTCCCTGCTCCAAGGAACATGGAAAATTCCCTGGAAAGGTTTATCAGTCACTGAGACATCACAGAAAAGGTGATGTGCCACCAGCTCCTCTCCTGGAGCCAGCTCACACCTGAGACCTGCAGGGATATGGAGCTGGGATAAATCCCTTGGGATATTCCCCACAGGTTTGAAGAAATTGCTGCTTTGCAAGATGTGATTTTCCACTCTGTGTTCCCACGCTGCTCCGGGGGAGCCCTTGAGGTGAGGAGCTGTGGAGAGCTGTGGGATGAACAATCCTACACAGAAAATGCACCCCCCTCCCGAGCATGGTTTAAATTAATTAGGGCTGAAAACGAGTTCCCAGAGATGCCCTGAAGGCCCCTCACTCCCCTCCTACCCCCGGGGCCAGCCTGTTCCCAAAAGTGACTTGGGAAAGGCTGGGAGCAGCACTTGTCACGCAGGGGCTGCCACAAACACAGCAACCCCCAAAGAAATGGATTCCCCCCCACATTCCAAGCCAGACCCCACCCCACAGAAAGAGCTCAAAGAAAACGAGTGGCACAGGAGGCCCAGCCTGAATAATCCCATCCATGTGTGTCAAACGGAAAGCCACAGGGTGCTGGCTGTACAAGCACACGACATAAGGACGGGGATGTTTGCATGCCAGGTGGGAAAGCAGCTCCGGCCCCTTCCCCTCCCCACACGGCCATATGCAGACCATCCCATCCTGCTGTGGGATATGGAGCACGCCCAGCCCTAGGAACAGCTGCCTTCCACCTTGGAATGCTGCTGCTTCCCTTCCCCCGAGGGCGGGGGCTCGGCCTGGAGCACGGGGAAAGAAAATCTCGACTTGGCACCCGACTAAAGCACCTCGAGGAGGGTCCCACACAACAGACACGTCATGGAGGGTTCGGATTTGGCAAGGACAGGCTTCCTGCTGCTCTGGGATGTGCAGAGGCAATCAGGCACAGGGATCTGGGAGGATGGAAGTGGTCAAAAGTGCTGGAATTCCATCTTGGAGTGGTGATGGTGGCCAGGAGACCAAGCTCCTCCGTGGTAACACCAGGCATGTACCAGCCAGGAAAAGGGATGAAGTGCCCAGACATCCCTAAACACTGCTGGGATGCAAAGCAGTGCCACATCCAGGGATCTTGAGCCCTGAAATGCTGGAGGAGGGATCCCAAAGGAGGCTGGGCCCTCTTCCCTCCCCAGGCAGACACATGAGTACCAGGAAGCAGCACTGAGCTCATATGGGGGTCAGACTGGTCAGCAAGGTTTGATTTTAAACTGTAGGAAAGATTTATCTGCTCCTGGAAGCTCTGCTGAGACTGAGCAGCCTGGAACGAGGGTCAAAACAGGGCATGGATTAAATTGGGCAAGTCCCAAAAGCACTTGAAGAGGTTTCCACACCTCAGGGTTGCAGCAAGTCACAAGGAACCTCCCCAGGAGGTTGTTCAAGCCATGGATTAGAGTTAAACAACTGCTTTAGTGTTGGCTTCTGTCCCAGCTGGCTTCTTCCCACACCTGGAGCCCCTGCCAGCCCCATGCCAGGCACTGAGGTTCCAGGGGCTCCTGCTGAGGGCAGGGATCCAATTCCACCGCAGGGGAGAGAGGAGAGGGATCACTACACAGTAGAAATCATCTGCTACAGGAGAAGAAAACTGATTCCCTAGGCCTAAAGGAAGGTGGGTGGTTCCTGTAAAGGGATAAGGCAAGAGGCTTTATCGGAGATCCATCACCACCACGTCTCTCTCCACTATTGACACGTGACTGCAGGTCTGGAAGAGAGGAGAAGAAGGGACAGGGGGTTATTCAGATGTTCCCACAGCACAGGTGAGTCTCCTCTACCTCCTGGCACAACCTGCAGCCAGCGCTTTCCCAGAAGAGCCCTTGGATCCAGCTCCTTGGATCACTCCAACTGCTGGCCCTGCCTGGTGTCACACAGTGACCACAGCAGGCTCCAAACACAAATCCCCCCCTCGAACAGTCCTGGGCTGCTACCTCACCCTGCTCTTGCAGTCAGGAGCTCTGCATCACACTCCCAACACCTGGAAAATCTTGGAAGGCTCCTGCACCACCACTCTGGGAACTGGAGAGCAGCCCCTGCCAGGCTGAGCTTCCTGGTCACAGCCCAGCACCTCAACACAGATTTAATTCAAGAGCAGGGTCCAACACACCAACTCCCCTCCCCACAGCCCCCTAGACTCACTGTGAAGAGAGGGGGGTCTTTGGGGTGTGGGTGGAACCCCTTCTGCCGACAGGATGAGATCTCCTCCAGGCCATGCTCCGTCAGCTTGAAAAACCCTGTTCTGGAGGAGAAGAACAGCAGCTCTGTAGCTTGAGCCTCTGCAGGCCCAGCCACATCCCCTGGGGCATGTTCGGGGCTGTTCATCTCGAGCAGGAGCAGAGATGGAGGCTAAGGGACACCCCAATTCCAGGGAAACTCCTCTCTCCAGTTCTAAACCTCCTGTCAGGGGTGGGCAACTCCTGCCCAGACACAGTCCCTGGAAAGAGCTCACAGGAGCTGTCCAGTGTGACATTTCAGCCCCAGGCCAGGAATCTGAGAGAGAAAGTGTGTGGCTGACAGCCCAGGCAGAGGGAAAAGCCTCTCCAGCCCACACTCCGGGAATACTCACTCCTGGTATTTGGGAGAGCACACGATGGCGATGGACTCTGGCAGCATCATCTGGTAGGAGCAGTGGGTGTGCAGGTCCACACTGGACAGGAAGGCTGTCTGGGTGGGGTGGGTCTGCAACAGGGACACGGGGACAGCAGTTACAGCAGGCTGGGAAAACCCTCCCAAGGGATTGTGTCTGCAAGGGAATCTTATGGCAGAGGGGACACAGCTCCTTGCAGGGCAAAGGGGACACACCTGAGGTGTAATTCATGGAATTGTGGAATGGTTTGGGTTGGAGGAACCTCAAAGCCCATCCAAGTGCAACCACAGCCATGGGCAGGGACACCTCCCACTATCCTGTCCAACCTGGCCTTGGGGCACTTCCAGGGATCTAGGGGCATCCACAACTTCTCTGGGAATTCCATCCCAGCCTCTCCCCACCCTCGCAGGGTAGAATTTCTTCCCAATACCCCACCTAACCCTGCCTGGCAGTGGGAAGCCTTGTCTTATCACACTCCCTGCTTTGTCCTAAGTCCCTTCCAGCTCTCTTGTAGCCCCTTTTTTCTTTCCTAAGGATTGTCCTAAAACATGTGCTCTCCCTCCATTTGGAGTTACCTACAAAAGGAGCTCTACATTCCTGCCATGCAAAATCACATCTTGAAGTTACAACAATGTCCTTGCATGGCACTTGTGCCTTGCAGGCCACTTCACATGTTTCTGAAGGGCAGCTCCTGGGGCTCAGCACATTCCACGGTGCCACAGCACTCCAGGATATCACATTCCATGGAGGATATCACATTCCATGGAGGGCTGTACAACCCCTGACAGGCACCACCTCACTTCAACTCCTGCTGATAGCTCTCGCTCCTTTTGCTGCTTGTGTTTGGTTTTTTTTTTTTTTTTTTGCCAAGACCAGCAGGAGGGTCAAAGGAATTCCAGAGGGTCCCTGAATGTGGAAGGGCTGTCACTGTAGAGGTGGCCCTGGAGCAGCCACCCTGCACAGACCAGGCACTCAGAGCAGCAGCATTTCCTTGCCCAAGCCCTCAGGCAGCTGCTGCTTTCGAGAGATTACTCAGCTTTGCTTGGCACGGATCCGACTGCCAAAAGCTCTGTGGGGACAGCGAGCAGCGAGGGAGGAGCCTGCAGCTGGCACAGCTCACAGCACAGGGCTGCACAGGGGCACAGCATGGGAGATGTGTCCCTCTAGGAGAGCAGTTTGGGGTGCCCCCCACAGAGCCACCAGAGTCAGCTTTTAGCTGGAGGAAACATGAGTTTCATGACTAAGATCCCATTTCTAGAGAATCCCAGAATGGGTTAGGAGGAACCTTAAAGCCATCCAATGCCACCCCTGCCATGGCAGGGACACCTTCCACTGTCCCAGGCTGCTCCAAGTCTTGTCCAGCCTGGCCTTGGGCACTGCCAGGGATCCAGGGGCAGCCACAGCTTTTCTGGGCACCCTGTGCCAGGGCCTCCCTACCCTCGCAGGGAAGAGTTTCTTCACAATATCTCGTCTAAACCTTTCCTCCCTCCCTTTCAAAGGGCTTCATGCTTTAGGAAGGGACCCAAACATTAACCAGGCCTGGATTTCTCCATCAGAGTAGTGAACGAGACTGTACCAGAGAGAGAAACCCAACCAGAGGCGGAAACTCAACCAGAGGCTGCTGGCCATTCCCTGCCATCTCCTCCAGTAACTTCTCCTCCACCAGCCCTTCCTCTTGGGACTGGAGGCCAGGGAAGTGCCAGGGGAAGGAAACTCACGTGGATCCAGCCCAGGGTGACGAGGCCGTGCTGGTCCTGGATGACGAAGAGCTCCTCCTCGTTCTCTGTGGTGCAGGAATCAGGGCCTCCCAGCTGCTTGGGGACGATGACGTGTGTGATGGTGAACTCGTTCTTCATCTGCAAGGCAGTGGCAGCACAGGAGGCTGTAACCCCACAGACATGAGGGAATTTCCTAAGCCTTGGAACAAGCCCATGGATGACTCTATCACCCATCTGCAGGTGTAGCTCCAAGTTACTGACAAAGGAGTTGCAGGATTTTTTTCCCCGTTTCATTCTCCCTGCTGTGCAGAGCACCCACAAGAGCTCAGAGAAGTCCTGGACACCCCCCAAACAAAGCTCTCCACTCTAATGGGAGAGTGCCTCATCCCTAAACCATCCCCAGTGTCTGGAAGCAGCTGGACTGCAGGAAGTTGCTACATCAAACAACTTCATTTCAAAGCAAACTTTTGGGAGTGACTCAGGGCAGATGGGCTGGAGCTGCCAACAAAACCTGGGTACGCAAAGTCTGGGGGAGAACAGTGTCCTGTCAGCCTTGTCTGCATGAGGGCCACCAGCTGGGACACCCAAAGGACAAGTGCCTGGAGCTGCCTGCCACCAGGAGTGTCACCAATGGGAGAGAAGAGGCTGAATGGGGACTCAGGCTGCCACTTCACTCAGGGTGGGGAAATCCTAACCTGAAAACAAGGAAAGGGAGAGGCACATCATCCCCAACACATGGAAGCCTGACACCACACTGAAGAATTCCAGGACAAAAGTCAGGGTCCTTGAGCCACTTCCAAAGCCATGGCACTGTGACAAACAGTCCCCCTGCCACTTTTGGGGTCTCCATTGGGGTTGTTTTCTTACCAGCTTCCCACAGAGGATCCCGCAGGTCTCCACACCCCGTACCGTGTTGGCATCAGCCAGCTGCAGGAACTTCTGGCACAGCTCCCTGGGCACGATGACCTGGCGAAGGACATCCACACCTGCATCTGTGGGAAAGAGGGGAGCACAGTCAGCAGAGAGTCAGAAATGCTGGAAAAATGGTCCCTCAGGGCAGGATCTGAAGAGGTGAAACAGAGAAAATCCACCTGGGAAGATAAAGTCCCCTTCCAGTGGTGGGCTCAGGGAAATGTGTCACTGTGACACTTGATAAAGGATGGGCACCACTTCTCTCACAGCAGGGAAAGGGAGATGGAGAGGGGGAAGATCCTTTAGCAGGGGGTCAAAAGGAGCATTTTCTTAGGAAAAATGAAACCACAGACCCTCAGGAAACGTTATTTAAAGCAGGACATGTCACTGGGGAAGACTCAGCCATTGGACATGTATGAAATAATATTTTGGAATCATATTTAGTGGAATTTGGTCAGGAGGAGGATTAAATCAGCCCAGCCAGGAACTAAACCCCAATCTCCAGCAAGTATTTGGATCAAGGAAAGGCAAAGAAGCTGCAGACCTTGGAACAGCAGAGAGACTGGGCTGGAAGAGCAGGAGGGCACATTCCCAAGGGGAGAGAGCTCCCCCCAGCCCTGTGAGTGTTCACTGGACAACACTCAGTGACTCAGGAGAGCAAACCCCTAGGAGGGATGGAGCCATGATCAGGTAATTCCAAGAGCCTCCCAGAGAAACTGGCCATGTTTAGCTCAGCCCCAGCAGGGGAGAAGGGATGCTCCAAGAGGTACTAACTGTTCTCTGTGCTCCCCAAAGCACTGGGCTTCAAAGATCTGTCCACAACAGGAGGTTTGGATGGGACAGTCCCCGCTGATGGACTTGCTGGGTGAACTGGAGAGACTGGAACCTTTGGGATTAAAGCTGTTGGGGGCTTTTCCACACCAGGGATGAGGGGTCCATCCATAGACTCTGGCTCTGGCTTTCCAAATTCCTGTACTATCCTCAGACGTTCCTTTTCCAGCTCCTGCCGCCGAATCATCTCCTCAAAGGCATGGAACTGCTCCTGCTCTGCCTGCTGCTGCTTCATCAGGGCTACCCGAGTCTTCTCCTCCTCCAGCTGCTGCTGCAAAGCCAAAGTGTATGCAAATTACTCTTCTTCCCCCTGTTGCAAGGAGGAACATGCCCAAGGACAGGAGCAGAGAGGGGGACACCTGCCCAGGGCAGAACATGAAGCCTCTGCAAACCCACAGCCATTCCAAGGTTATTCCCAAAGAGTCTGCAAAAGGCCACCAGCAAAGAGCATTTTCTGCAAGGAAACTTCAGCTTGCAGGGCACAGATCCAGAGCCAGCTGGACCAAGGGGAGGAAAACCACAGCTTTACCCTCCCTCTTCCATGGAATTACAATCCCAGGTTGATTTCCCTCTACCCTGTCTCTAAAGTCACACTCGTCCAGAGCAAAACTGACTGCAGAGGTGTCAGAGGTATCTGCTTTGCCCACACAAGCTCAGATCCTTGCCCATGCTGAGTTTCTGGACTGTAAGACCTGGATGTGGTGCTGGGACAGAGAGAGCAAACCAAGCAAACAGCCCCAGCTCAGGCTGGCTTGGGAAGAGCCAGGGGCACCTCTGACAGAGTCATCCACAGTGACAGCAGCGGACGAGCCTGGAAAAAGTTGAGGACACCCAGACTGGACATTCCCGAGCACCCAGGGAGCCCTGGAGCTTCTAAACCCTGAGAGGCTGAGGGGCTCCTGGGGAGCACAGGCCTCCAGTCCCCTGTCACTCACCTCCTGCTCCTTGTACTTAGCATAGTCCTTGGCGTACCTCTTTAGCAGCTCCTCCTTGAGCTCTTCGGCTCGGGGAAAGGCTACTTCCTTCAGTTTCTGGGGGAGGAAACACAGCATCAGCGTGGGGCAGCCCCAAGGCAAGGAAAATGAAACCTGAGCAGCTCAAGAGTCCAAAAACCACCACCAAAATCACTGAGCAAGAGCTCAGGCAGTGCTATTCTTTCTTCTTCTGTTCAGCACCAATTAGAGGAGCTCCAGCTTCTTGTGGCTGTGAGGAATTTCCAAGGATTCCCTGGAAGGTCATCGTTTTGGACATCCAGCCACCACACATGGTGTTTAAAAAGCAGGGAGTTGAACAGCGAAGAAAGGACACCGCAGTGCTCAACAGGAGGTAAACTGGACACCACAGCCAGTCCAGTGCAAGTGCAATGGGGTAAGAACCCCTCAAACTGTAACTCAGAGAATCGTGGAATTGTTTATATTGGAAAATACCTCCAAGATCATAGAGTTCAACCACTCCCCCAGCGCTGCCATGTCTACCACTAATCCATGTCCCCAGGTGTTTTGAAACACTTCCAGAGATGGTGGAAGCCTGTTCCAGGACTGGACAATGTTTTTAGGGAAGAAATTTTCCCAATATCCAACTTAAGCCTTCCCTGGTGAAATGTGAGACTGTTTCCCCTTATCCTGTCCCTGTTCCCTGGGAGCAGAGCCTGACCCCCCTGGCTGTCCTCTCCTGTCAGGGAGGTTTGCAGAGACAGAAGGTCCCACCTGAGCCTCCTCTTCTCCCTCTGAGCCTCTTTCTCAGCTCCCTCAGCCACTCCTGGGGCTCCAGGCCCTTCCCCAGCTGCATTCCCATCTCTGGACACACTCCAGCTCGGCAATGGATTTCCTGGCATGAGGAGCCCAGAACTGAACTCCCAAGGGGTCAGAACTGCCTGGCCAAGCCAAGGCTTCTCAGCATTTGTGTGGATCACTCATCCCAAAGCCACAGAAGCCCAACGTCGATGACACTAACCACATTCCCATTCCAGACCTGGTGCTGTGCCCACTTACTTTGACTGTCTCCCTTTTCTCAGGAATGACGGCACTTTTGTAATCGCGGTGCTGTGGCAGCTTCTCGATGAAGAGCCTGGAAAAATGGGACACAAGCTGCAGTTCAGGACAGTCAGGGGTGTTTTGGGGGATCCCTGTGCTCCCTCTCAGGGCAGTCTATCTGTCTGTCTGCAGGAACTCTCCATCCCATAACAGCCCCTGGAGCTCTGCACAGCGCTCAGATCTCACTCAACCCCAAGGGAGCGTCTCACACAGGTTTTCCTTCCACCTGGCCTCTGGAGGTGATCCTCAGGGATAAACACATTTGTTTTGAAGAGAACCATTAATAACCTGGTCTAAACCATCAAGGGCACAGTGGTGACTCAGGAAGGTGCTCGGGCAGCTGCGCACACCTGAGAGCATCCCAGGATTCTGCCCGAGCTCAAGGATTTGGCTGACTCAGAGCCCCCTGTCCTTCTGCACAGAGGGACAGAGAGTTTGTGCAGGACCTTGGCCAGGGAAAACTTGTAGGTGAGCTAAAAGCAAGTTCACAACACCCCCAGCTGCTCCAGCAGGAGCCTTTGGGCTCTGCAGCCTGAGCACCCCAGGTATTCCAGGCAGGAGGGAAAATTCCGTGCTGGCTTTGGGGAGGGAAATCAAGACTGAGCTTAGCATCATCCCACTCAGCTTTCACTATCCAAGGCTGCTCCCAGCCCCATCCAGCCTGGTCTGGGACACTTCCAGGGATCCAGAGGCAGCCACAGCTGCTCTGGGCACCCTGTGCCAGGGCCTTCCCACCCTCTCAGGGAAGAATTTCTTTCTAGCATCCAATCTAAATTCCCCTTTGTTCTGTCACTGCACAGGTAAAAAAGTGCCTCTTCTCTTTTTTAGAAGCCTCGTTTAAGTGCTGGTAGGCCACAATGAGATCCTTCCACAGAGTTCTACAAGCACTAAAACAAGGAGAAAATCTCACAAACAAGGGGCAGTTCACTCTGGCTCAGCTCTCTGAGGCTCCCCAGGCTTGAGACATCTTGAGTTTGTCTGTGACCAAGTCCCCATCACTGACAGAGTGCTCAGGCTGAGCTCAGGGTGAGCTTAGCCAGGCCTTTCTCTCCTGCAAGCGGAGCTTTGCTGGCTCTGGGCATCCACAAAGCTTTGGAGATAACCCAAAATCCCTGCCCTCCTTCCTGCTTCAGCACCCACAGGAGGATGTTCCAGCTCCTTTGGAGAGCAGCCTCCTGCCCAGGCACAGAGAATAAGGGAATAGACCATGCCACAGAGAGGAGAACAAACTAACCAAGCAAAGCCAAGCAGGAAAAACTCAGGGGGCACAGAAACTCTGAGAAACCTCTGTGTGTGCAGTAAACAAATGCAGCTGCTGCCACCCCTCAGGGAAGAGGAAGGACTTTTTGTCTCTCTGAATGCTCCTGGAGAGGCTGCAGCATCAGCAGAGCCAGAGCAGAGTCTGGAGCCCTAGAGTACCCGTGGCTCTCTCCCAAACCCCCAGCAAGGTCCCCGCTCCCAGCTGGGGGTGTGAAGTAGGTCACTGTGCCGAGGAGACACAACAAGGCCCCAAGCGCTGCCAGCAGCTTGTAGATTCAAATGGAAGGGATTAATTAGGAAGGATTAAGAGCAGATGCTGGCCTGGGCAGGATGGAAAAACCAGCAGAGACAGCTGGGTTTCCACAAGTCAGGAAGCAGGGAAAAAATTGGGCAGTAGGATGAGAGGAGGGCTCAGGCAGCCAGAGGAAAACTCCGGGGCAGGAGCAGTAGTGGCAGGCTGGAATGGGGCAGAGGAAGGGCTGGAACAGGTCATGTTTCCTATGGACAGCCCTGCTGATGCCTGACAAGACCAAAACCTCCCACAGCCAGGAGTTTTGGGCTGGTTCAAACCTCTGCCTGCTCCTGAGCCCAGAGGAGCAGCAGCTGTTTGGCACTGAGCAGCCACTGCCAGGACTATTTTTAATCCCAGCTTGGGTGCCCAGGCCAAGCCAGTGGCTCTTGAGGCCCTTGTGACACCCCCACGAGTCCCTGGAGCTGATCCAAGCAAATTGAGAAGCCTCAACATTACAGAAAAGTTGTGTCTTATTACTTTTTTCCATCTTATTTGGCTTTACTAAAATAACCCAAGTGTTCCTGCTGGAATTCCTGCTGGAGCATTCAAGGAAAACACCCATTCACATCAAGGCAGGAGAAGCTGCTCAGGACCACAGTCAAGGAAATACTTGCAAGGTGACAAGACACATTAAAAATCCTGGAGATAGTTACAGAATCATGGAATGGCTGGGACTGAGCTCATGAGATGAGCTTTGAGGTCCCTTCCCATCCCACCCCTGCCATGGTAGGGACACCTCCCACTATCCCAGGGTGCTCCAACCTGGCCTCGGACACTTCCAGTGATCCAGGGGCAGCCACAGCTTCTCTGGGAATTCCATCCCAGTCCCTCCCCACTGTCACAGGGAAGAATTCCTGCCCAATATTCCATCCATCCCTGCCCTCTGCCAGTTTAAAGCCATCTGCCCTTGGCCAGGCACTCTCTGCCTGTGTAAAAAGTCCCTCTCCCTCCTTTTTATAACCCCTCTTTAGGCAGTAAAAGGGACTCTCAGGTCTCCCCAGGGCATTCTGTTCTCCAGGCTGAACACCCCCAGCTCCCTCAGGCTGGCCCCATTCCTAGGAAAGGGAGAGCAGAGCAAATCCATGAGAGGCTCCAGTGAACTGCCAGTACCTCCTCCTGCTCTCTGGATGAGGACATCTAGAAAACATCAAACCTATTGCTCGAGCTCCAGCTTCCCATCTTCACTGGAACAAATGATGGTGGCATTGAGATCCTATCTTTGGACAATCATGGGCAGGAGCTCACATTCGTCAGCACTGGAGAAATCCCACCAGGGGAAGGTTTTCCTTCAGCCCAGCAGCCAGGCTGCAAATGCCAGGAGGATCATTTGAAAGCTGTTGGGAACACAACCCAGCACCTCTGGCTGCTACAATGAAACAGCCTGCAGTTCATTTGTTTAGTTAAAAAGTTTCTCCTTCAGCCCCAGCTGCGTAACAGGCCTGGAACCTTTCCCAAAGGTTTTACACTTCCCAGCTCCCCGTACAGCCTCCCAGGCCCTCGCCACCATGCCCATAAAAGCTCAGGAAGTGTGAGGCGGGGAGGAAAGCTAATCAGAGAAAAATGTGTTGGGTTTAAGGGGCAGCAACCCTGCACATGGGGGCAGGGAGGGAAAATGCCCACAGAGATGCCAACCCTAATTGGGGTAAGTAGGTAGAGTGGGCACAGCACAGATCACACACCAGAGGCACTGGGTGGAAGCAGGAGGGACAGATTTAGGGAAAAAAACCCACAGGAACAGGACACTGCACCTTGGAAATCAGAGTTTTCGTCCCTTTAAGCACCCACAAGAACACAGCTGTGTTTGAGGGGGCTGGGTTATGTTCCTGAAGTGTAAAGATAAATCTCCAAGTGGTCCCTGATGCTAAAGAAAGAATTCCTTGCTGTGGAAGGCTGTAGTAATCTAAGAGTAAAACAGGTTTCTCCTCTAAAGGTGGATCAGTAGAGACATCACAACCCAGCCTTGATCCTTCCAGGTAGGTACCAGATACAAAAATCCCTGACCATGGATCCCTGCCCAGCCCTAGGATATCACACCCAACCTAGAGAAAAACTGAGGCCAATTGAGGTGATGAAACACCTGCAAACTTTGACCTACAGACTGATAAAATCCCTCTGCTGCTGAGGAGTCTCCAGCCTGGTTTCCAGGGGAATTTAATTTCCATAATACCAATATCCCAAAGAGGTGTCAGAGGATGCTGCCAGACTCTCCATCAGTGCCCAGTGACAGGACAAGGATTGAGGGCCATAAACTAAACCACAAGAAGTTCAACAGGAGGTAGAAATTCTTTCCATGGAAGGTGGCAGAGCCCTGGAACAGCTGGAATCTCCCTCTCTGGAGACATTCCAAACTCACCTGGACATGTCCCTGTGTCACCTGCTCCAGGTGACCCTGCCTGGGCAGGGGATTGGACTGGGTGATCTCCAAGCCAAATTTTTCTGGGATTATGGATTCTGGAAACTTTCACAAGCAAACTCCATCCATGGCTTTGTGCCTCACACCTTTCCCACATCTGGTCAATCTGAGCTGCATCTGTGGTTTTGTGCCTCACCTTTCCCACATCTGGTCAGACTGAGCTGCATGTGTGGATTTGTGCCTCACCTTTCCCACATCTCCTGGTCAATCTGAGCTGATTCTGTGGCTTTGTGCCTCACCTTTCCCACATCTCCTGGCCAGTCCCACCAGCTGTGGGACCCTAAATCCCCCAGGAGCAGAGCTCTGGCCAGAGCCCAGAGTCGTGGAGTTCTCCCATCCCACCAAGACCTTGCACTGCCCGGGGACGCTCTGGCCCCCCCTCCCCGTGCCCAGGAGGCCCCGCAGCCCCAGCCTTACGTGATGTACTTGTTGTAGAGGATGAAGGCGTGCTCCAGGTTGCCCTCGTCGCAGTACACAGTGGCCATGCGCAGCATCTCCACGCCCGAGCGGAAGTAGCGGCGCGGGGGGATGTCCTCGCTCACCTCCACACTGCTCCCGGCCTGGATCAGCCGCCGCACACGCTCCTCGGGCGCCAGCCCGGCACTGCCGGGGCCCGGCATGGCCACACCACACATGGGCCGGGCTCTGCGGGCGGAGGGAGGCACGGCCGTCAGGGCCCCTTGGAACGGAGCCACAGGACCATGGAGAACACAGAGCCACGGACAGCACAGAGAGCCCCAGCACAGAGAGCCCCAGGACCACGGACACCAAAGAGCCACAGACACCACAGGGCCACAGAATCACAGAAACCACAGAACCACAGAAATCACTGACATCACTGAAATCACAGAACCAATTACAGAATCACGGAATCACTAGATTGGAAAAGACCTTTAAGATCATTGAGTCCAACCCATGCCCTAACACCATCTCAACTAAACCATCGTGATGCAACAGGCTCCATCTCAGACCCATGCTGACCCTACAGGATCCCCCCAGACCCAAAAGGACTCCCTCAGATCCATCCTGACCCTACAGGATCACCCCAAATCCATTGTGACCCAACAGGATCCATCCCAGACCCATCCTGACCCAACAGGCTCCATCCCAAATCCCTCTCTGACTGGGCTGTGGGAGGCACTCCCATCACCTCAGGAATGCACCACGACCTGATCCATGTGGGAATCACCACAGACAGGAGCTGGTGCATTCCAAGTGAAGGAAGCACCAGGGCTGAGGGGCAGGGAGCCCAGAAATCCTCCACAAATCCTCCTCCTCCACCAAAAGCAGTTGTTCCTTGGAAAAGCAACTCCGGGCCAAGGGAAGAGTTAAACTCCCTGTGAAATCACACTAATTTCCTAAAACATGTAAAAATGTACTCATCCCTGTGGGGCTGGGCTTTTGTGGACACCTTTCCATAACTGCCTCTGAAAGCCTTCCAATAAAAATCCACTTTTATATTACATCCTCACTAAAAATCATCTCGAGTTTCATTTCCAAATTGAAAAAAAGACAGCAACTGTTCTGACCACCCAGACTGGACGCACTAGAGCACCTCAGCTGCCACATGCAGTGCCAGGAATTATTGAGGCACCTCCCCCTAAGGGAGGGAAAGGTCCCCAGGGACCCTGGGAGAGGAGGGGAGTCCCTCTTGGGTTTACCCCAGAGCAGAAGCTCCTTTTTGAGGGCAGACAGAGCCATGTTTCCCCGTCCACACCCTGCAGGAGCCTCTTGTCCTGTAGGATTCAGCTCTGCCAGGGGCTCCTGTGCCAAAACCCTTTGGGATGTGACAGCTGCAGCTCAGGGAGGCTTCAGCTCCACTGGGGTGGGGGTTCAGCTGCTCCCCCAAGCCAGAGCTCTGAGTCCCTTCCTCAAAATAATCCCTGCCAAGTCTCACAGTTCTTTTCTCCCCAAGGAGAACAGAGCCACCCACACCCTGGAACCCTCCTCGAAATCCCACAGCACCCCTCCAAATAAAATGCCCAAATTACTCCCCCCAAGCTGCACCCCCAAACTCCAGACCCTCACCAGGAGACTGGATGACCCCTTCACAAAATCAGATCACTCCACAAGTCCTGCAGCCCTTGTCCTAAAAGGGAAAGCAGGGAAGACCCTCCTGCACTGACTGTGCCCCCAAACAGCCGCCCCAGATCTTCCCCTGTAAACGAGGACTCCCCCTAACCAAAGCCCCGCCCCCACAACAGGGCAAGAGGAGCCCCAAAACGAATCCCTCTGTCCTAAGGGAAAAGGTCGCACAGTCAGAGCCGCCTGACCAGATCCCCTATCCTGAGGGGAAACACCTCCCAGCTCCAAGCAGATCCCCCTTCCTAAAGCGAGGTTCCCACAGTCAGCCCCCACCACGATGTGATTTCTCCCTCCTAGAGTGAAAATCCCACAACCGGACCACTCCGGAGCGAGCCCCCCTAACCGCACCTCCACACGAGACCCTCCGCCCCCCCGCAACCGGAGCTCTCTTGACGCGGCCTCTCAGGAGAGGTCAGAACGCCCCAGCGGCGCGGCCCTGGTGCCTCAAGCCGACCCCGACGCTCAGAGAGACCCCTCCAGCAGAATCCGGGACCCCCCATCCCGCAGGACCCGCTTCACCCCCGGCCCAGCCCTGACCTGGCGCGCGGGGCCGCCGTTTCCCCTCAGCACTTCCGGGTTCTTCCCCACCCGCCGCAGGACCGCCCCGCCTCTCTTCCGGCAGCCAATCAGAAGCCGTCCCAACATCCGGGTATGTAGCACACACCACCTACTTCCGCCCAGGTGTGCAGCGGATCCGTTCCCTCAGCGGAACGCCGTACGTAATGACGTCACAGTATCAGGTCTTAAAGGGGCCGCGGCCCCGCTCCGGCCCAGCCCAAACCCGGCCGTTCCCACCCCAAAATCGGGCGAGGCCCCGCCCACCCCCCCCACCCCCCCCACCCCCCCCCCCCCGCAGCGCGGATCCTGCACGGGCCCCTCAGGGGAAATGACCGCCCCACACCCACGCTGGAGTTTGCACACCTTGGAAATTTACTTTAGCAAAAGTGGGTAAAAAGGAGAAAAAAAAATCTCCTGTTTTTAGGTCCAATCCTGTTTCTTGTTACAATTTGAGAAAATAAACAAAAGCTCGTTTTGTTGAAGGTTCTAGGGATGCCTGAGGATGTTCCTTCAGGATTATTCCAGCTCTGGTTGAGTCTGTGGGTTTTTTTTATTCCCCGCATCCCTCACGGATCAGACTCTGCACAGCATCAGATTAAAAAATTCCTTGTAAAAGCATCGCCGCTGGGGGAAGCAGGAGAAAACAGATTTAAAAATAGCCCTGTTCAGCTGCCCCACACCTGGCCTGGCAGTTCCTGGTTGAGCCACAGCTGATTCCTCCAGCCCTGAGAGGGTTTTTCCTCATGGAACACATTCCCAGTGCTGTCAGGACATTTCCTGCTCCTTCAGTTCACGTTTCCTGTGCCGGCGTTTCCTGGCAGGTGAGGGCTCCTGGGGCAGCCAGGGCTGGGGGCTCTGGGAGGGGAACAGTTCCTTGTGCTTCTTCTTGGGGGCTGGTGAAAGCCAACAGTTCCTGGGGGCCAAGCTGCAGGGCTGCCTCTGCTCCAGATAATTCTGCTTCTCCAGATGCCTCTGCTCCAGATAATTCTGCTTCTCCAGATGCCTCTGCTCCTTCTGCTCCAGGTGATTCTGCTCCAGGTGTTTCAGCTTTTTCTGCTGCCTCTGCTCCAGATGATTATGCTGCTTCTGCTCCAGCTTCTCCTGCTGCTTCTGCTCAAGCTTCTTCTTCTGCTTCTGCTCCAGCTTTTTCTGCTGCCTCCGCTCCAGTTTCTTCTGTTCCAGCTGCCTCTGCTCCAGATGCTCCTGCTGCCTCTGCTCCAGCTTCTTCAACTGTTTCTGCTCCAGCTGCCTCTGCCCCAGGGCTCCGTGTCCCAGCTCCCGGGGCTGCCCCTGAGCCGTGGGGTCAGGCCGCTGCTTGTTCTTGGTGCTGCCAGGGTTCCTGCAAGGAAATTTGGGAGTCAGCACCCAAAAAACGGGCTGGTTGTGAATGCCCTCAACCCCTGTGTGTGCCCAGAGCCTTTTCTTGCAGCCTGAAGGATGAGAACAACCAGAGACGTTCACTCCTGATTTCTGGTGGGAGGTTTGCATCAGGGAGCATTTTCTGCACCCTTGAGGGAGGAGGGGAAGGAGCCACGGCTGTGTCAAAGCTGGCACTGGCTCCCAAACTGTCCTGGAGATGTTTTGGGAGCTCTCCCACAGCCAGGAGCTGCCAGAGGTCATATTCCAACTGGGGGAAGCTCTTCCCTGCATGCCCTGCTCCAGGAGAAGCCCAGGAAGAGCGGTAGAGTCCTCACCTCATTCTCAGGGAAGAGCTACCTCACTTGGGACTCCATTCCCTGAAAACTGACAGCTGGAGAACATTCCAGCCCCACTGGGACACAGCTCCCACCCTGCCAGGATGTTATCCCATCGCTACAGGCACAGGAATGGCATTCCCAGGCACAGCTTTGCACAAGAGCTTTACTGTTGGCATTTTGGCTCTCAGAGAGGGGTTTTTTCCACTCCCACAGAGCTGGAAAAGCCCTGGGTGAGCTGCAGCTTGTAAAAATCCAGCTGGAATGCTTTCCAAAGGGAGGGAGCAGCTCCTTGAGCTTGCTCAGGTCAGGGCACAGCCAAGGCAAGGGGCAAACACCTACCTGGGCACTGCCAGGGGGGCCTGGCTCAGGTGGTGCTGGGGGTGCTTCACCAGCTGCTTTTGGGGCTTGGCTGAGGCACTGCCTTTTTTCCTGACGAGATCTGAGCCCAAATTCTTCACTTCACAGCTGCTTTTGAAGGGAATTTTAAAGAGAATTTCAGATGTTTTCACTGGAAAAACTGAGTTTTTCACTCACTGACTGATCACATCAGCTCTTTCACACCCAATCCTTACCCTTCCCATCCCTGCCTGTCCAGAAAAGGGAGCCTGGGGGTTTTTCCACCCAGTTCCAATCCCAGAATGGTTTGGGTTGGAAAGGACCTTAAATCCCATCCAGTACCACTCCTGCCATGGGCAGGGACACCTTCGCCTATCCCAGGCTGCTCTAACCTGACCTCTTCCTGACCCGGAAATTTCCAGGGATGGAGCTGTCAGATTTTCTGGGAATTTCATCCCAGCCCATCACCACCCTCACAGGGAGGGATTTCTCCCCAGTATCACACCTAACAGTGCCCTCTGTGAGTTTTAAACTATTTCCCCCTTGCCCTGGCTCTCTCTGTGTGTTCTCCCAGCTCCCACCTCCCCTCCTGGAGCCATCCTGAGGTTCAAGACCTTCTCCAGCAGCTCTCCTCATTCCTGGAACACCTAGACTCACTTTTTCAGGGCTCTCTTCTGCAGATCCTGGATGTAGTTGGTTCTCTCTATGGGATGCCCTCGACACTTGTTGAACACTGGGAAGAGACAGAATTACCCCAACACAAGTTACCCTCTGGGCTTCTGAGCAATTGAGACCCTCCAGAAGGGTTTTAACTCCTTCCCCAAACACAGTTCCCTCCCTGGAACCATCCCAAACCTCCCTGAACATTCCCCATCCCAGCAGAATACTCACACTCTATGGCAGCATTTGGCTCCATGCCTTCCACATCAATCAGGTACCTGCACAGAGCAGCAAGAGATCTCTAATTACAGAATTAATTATGAAAACACTGATGGGATGGTGTTGATTCAAACAAACAAACAAAGAAAGTACTGGGAAGTTTTAAACCTTTTATTTGTGTGCCAGAATGGAGGATCAGCATTTATTGCTGAATTTTGGGATGAAAAACACCCATTAACAAAAGCTGTAAATCTTTCCAAGTCTGAGATCACACAAATCACCCCACTTCTGTTTCCTCCTAGAAATGCCACCACTGAAACCCATCTGAAAAGGAGAACTCACCTACAGACCAAGTAGCCAGTCCTGTTCAAGCCATGTGTGCAGTGCACCCCAATGAGTTTATCTGTAACACATACAGGGGATATTCAGCTGCAATTCCTCCCAAATCTCTCAAATCACCCCAGAACAAGCCCATCTGCATCAACCCTCCATCAGTGACACCAATACAATGAACAGAAATAACCACACACATCACCCTAGTTATGTCTAATTAGCATTCAGCTCATCAACTCATTAATTCTGGTAGCTCATCTGCCCAATCCCAGAGCTCAAACACAATTAAGGCTCAAATCATCACAGAATCCTGCAACGACAGGGACACCTTCCATTGTTCCAGGCTGCTCCAACCCTGCCCAACCTGGCCTGGATTATCAGAGCACATGTGAATTCCTTCACCAAGAAAAGCCCAATTTGTTGCCTTGACATTCCCAAGTTAAGAGAAGGAAAAGGAATTCCTGCTGGCCCATCCCAGCAGCAGAGTCAGGGAGATCCACACTCACCGTTGTCTTTGTTGTGCATCAGAAACTTTTTCACAAGGTATTTGAACCTCAAAATGGTCTTTCTGTTTGGGATCTCATGTCCCATGGTCAGGATCTTCGAGTAGCGCAGTGTGGGGGGCAGTTCCTACAGAAAAAAACCTCAGTAATTTCCAGAAAAACCACAGGGGTTCTAATTAATTAAAGAATCAGAGATAATAAACCAGAAGAAGATGAGTTTTCCTACCAAGCCCAAACAGCAGCTACACAGTTTTAGGTAAGAAAAGTTCTGTTTCACTCCCTGGACAAAGTACAAATATCCCAGATTATTTCTACTGCCTTTATTCTTTTTTCTCCCTGGGGAAGATGAAACACAAAGAGAACCTGGGACACCTTTCCCATGACTGCCCACCCACCTAAGGCTGTTTGCAATCAGCTCTTCCCTCAGGAGAGCCCACAAACCCCACCTCAACGGTATCCCCAAACTTGGTCTGGTTCAAAGAGGATCTGGGGGTTGGAGACTTGTTTAGAAACATCCCCCTGGCCTGCAAGGCTTCACCCCAGCCCCTGCCAGAGGATTCCAGGCCCTCCCAGTCTCTCAGGTTTCTGAGGAGAAGCACCGAGTTTGTGAGCACTGACCTCGCGGCCGTAGTAGCGTGTGGTGTACGTCAGGTCAATGATCAGCCCCAGCTCCTCCTTCCGCTCCTTCACCTTCCTGATGAGGTCATGAGGGGAAAATCTCTCTTCTGGCAGAAGGTTCTGGTCAAAACTCTGCAGGAAGTGATGTTTTAAATCAGTTATTAAAATCTGGGTGTGTTGTGATGGGTGGGGAGAGGCTCCCGCTCTGGAGTATCCTGGAGACCAGGGAGAACAACTCAGGCAAGGAGCAAAGGCTGGAGCAGAAAAACAGAGTTTGATCACTGAATTCTGGGATGGTTTGTGCTGAAAAGGACATTAAAACTCATCCAGTTCCACGGACAAGGACGTATTCAGGGCCTCAGAGCTTTGGGACTGCTCAGCTGAGCGTTCCCAGGAGTGAGTGACAGCTTTAACCAGGGCAAAACCCCACAGTGACAAAAACACGCAGACACTGCATGTCTCCTGGTGGAAGCTGTAAACCAGGGATTCAGCTCAAACACATGGAATCACAGAATCAACTGAGGCTGGAAAAGCCCTTCAACACCATCAGATCCAAGTTGTGTCCAATGCCCACCTTGTTCCCAGCCCAGAGTGCCACGTCCAGGCCTTCCTTGGACACCTCCAGGTGTAGAGACTCCAAACCTCCCTGGGCAGTTCCAATACCTGACTGCCCTTCCCAGGAAGAAATTCCTTCTGCTCTCCAGCCTGAGCCTTCCCTGGCACAGCCTGGGGCTGTTTTCTCTTCTCCTGTCCCTGTTCCCTGGGAGCAGAGCTCAGCCCCAGGCCCAGCTGATGCCACACTGACCCCCCACTCCCAAAATCCAGCTCTGACACTCAGGAATTCCCTCAAGGAACCCCCACCAAGCCATGCTTTCCCACAGCTGTTACCCCAGTCCAAACTGCCCCCGCACCCCGCTGGTCTTTCACCTTCTTCAGGGGCACCTTGAAGGCGATGAAGCGCGTGCCCGGCATCCTGCAGCCCAGCGGGATGTAGTCCGTCCACCTGGATCCATGGGGGTGTGAAACCCGGGCAGAAACCCCCGGCCCGGCCCCCTCCAACACACCCAGACCTGGGAACACAATCCCCCCCCCCCCGGCCTGGGAACCACAAACTCAGCAGGACCGAGGACCCTCAACCTCCCACTGGCATGAGACCCTCACAACCCCCATGTCCAGGGGCCCTCCAACCACCCCCTAACCCACGGTCCGCCAAATGCCCTGTCCTGGGAACCCCTCAAACTCTGTCCGGCCCAGGGACCCTCAAATTCCTCCCAGTCCTGGAGACCCTCAAAACCCTCAAGCCCAGAGCCCTCAAACCTACTCCGGCCGGGGAACCACAGCCCTGGTTTGGGAATCCTCAAACCTCCACCGAGCCCGGGACTCCCAAACCCCCCTGGGATCCTCAACACCCACCCTGGCCAGAGATCCTCAAGCCTCCCCAGGCCCGGGGGCCTTCAAACCCTCCAGCCCCGATGACCCTCGCTCCCCACGCCACAACACCCATGTGATGGTGCCACGCGGCGCCGCCGCTGCCAGGTTCCGGCCGGGTTCTGGGTCCCTCCCAGCGGTCGGGAGCCCCCGGCCGGGAGGGGCGGCGGGGCCGCGCTCAGGCCGCGCTCACCGCTCCGGCACACGCGAGGCCCCTCTGCCCGCCATGATGGCGACGGCGCCGCATCCGCGCGTGACGTCACTTCCGTACCCGCCGCAGGGCTCGCAGAGCCACACGAGGCCACGCCCCCAGTGTGACTGATCACGCCCATCACTGGGAGGCCACGCCTCCCGCGCGGCGCCCTGGGGCTCTCGCGCCGCGTAGCGGTCACGGGCGGTACAGCAGGCCCGGAGCGGCACCGCCACCGGCGCCACCGAACCGGCACCGAACCAGCGCCACTGCCCCGGTACCGAACTGACGCCCCTGCACGAGGACCAAACCGGCGTCACCGCACCGGCACCGAAACAGTGCCATGGCACCGCGGCAGAAACAGTGCCATGGCACCGCGGCAGAAACAGTGCCACTGCCCCGGCACCGAACCAGTGCCATGGCACTGTCACCGAACCGGCGTCGCCACACCACGACCGAACCGGCGCCACCACCCCAGCACTCTGGCTGCAGCGCCGCCACTCTGGCACCATACCAGCGCCACCGCACCACGACCAAACTGGTGCCACTGCACCGGGACCGAACTGGCATCACTGTGCCAGTGCCGAACCAGTGTCAGTGCTCCAGCACCAGCACCAGCACCAGCATCATCACACCAGCATCAACATCACTGCCCCAGTACCGAACCAGCATTACCATTCCTGTACCAGAACCAGCATCATTACTCCAGTGCGAGTGTCTCTGTGCTGGTACTGGTATCACTGTCCCAGTCCCAGCAACCCAGTTCACCACAGCACCCCGGACAGACATCCCCAGCCTGTGCCAGCACTGGTACCAGAGTCCCTGACTTGGTCCCAGTATCCCCAGTACCAGCATCCCTAATCAATGCTGGTAGTCCCAGAATCAACATCCCCAACCCCATCCTGGCATCAACATCTCTGGAACCAGCATCCCTACCCCATTCCCACAAGTATCCCACAAGTACGGCCCCGAAGGGTCACCCCACAGCCTCCCCATCACGGCCACACTGTTCCGGTATGGTTTAAACACAGCTGGGAGCAGCAGTTGTCCCTTGGGCCAGGATGAGAGAGGACAAAACCAACCCAAAACCACCCCCAAATCATCCTCTCCCACCTCCGTGGCAGGGTGGTGTAGGCACATACATGTGGCAGGGTCACCGGTGACACTCCATCCATTGTGAGGTATTGATTTAGAAGAATTAAAGACTGTAGTCAAAATAGATAGTGCTGAGATAATGTAGCTAGGACTTCCCTTTTGCTAACAGAAGCCAGACCGAAGGAACTGATAAATCTTGGAAGGAACTGATAAATCAGGGAAGCTGTTCAAACTAGGCTTTTGCATCCTGAATAATCAATAGACCCCATGAATACAATACCATCATAAATCAAACAGTCCTGGGAAAAACAGGATTTAGCTGTCACGAACACTAAAGGTTAAAAAGTCAAGGGAGGAAGATCCATCTTACTTCATCATTTTGGGACCCCACCCTATAAAAAAGACCACCGACCCATTTCAAAGAACAAACTACGCATGCTTGATGGCTGTTTGGGCTAATTTCCATACGAAGCGGGGAATGGGAGGTATCAGAGCTATGAATATGCATTTGTAGTTTGTGTATTCAATACTCCTGTACATAAAAGACCCTGTGATGATCTGTAAATTGCGCGTGTGTTTTTGGGAGCTATCCCGCACCGTAATAAACATACACTTTCTAACTTTAAACTGTTAGAGAGTCTTTGTCCATCATAGTTGGATATTGGTATTAGATCAATATCCATAGTTTTTTAATAAATCAATTGGACATGAAAATCACTTCCACCCCCAAAAATATCATGGTGGGATGGGAAATCCAGGCTGGGGTTAGGAAATCACCGTGGGAACGGGAAACGAGGTTGTGGTTGGGAAATCATCTTGAGAATGGGAGATCATGGTGGGAAATCATCCCTGGCATCCCCATCACTGCCCCAGCACCAGTGTGGGTAGCTGGGGCTCCCTTGCCGTGCACAGACACATTCACACAGAAATGAGCCATGCTGAAAATCCCAGACTTTCCTGGCCCTGGCAATTTTGTCCCAGGACGGGACAAGCCAAGTCGGGACAGGATTTTCCTGTCCGCAACATCCCATTCCCAAGCGGGTGGTGGGGATCAGCCTGGAAAAAAGCTGCCGGCACCTCCAGCTGGGCGGAAAGCCCCTTTTCCAGAGGGAGGGGAACTACCCGGATTAGCATCAACGCCAGGGAGACGGGGGCGTGGGCAGCGGCGGAGGGGAAGGGCCGGTCCGACTCGCCCGGCTGAGCAGGGTCCCGGCTCTCGGGATGCCTCGGGGCCGTCTGGGCAGAGCGGGGCTGCTCCCCCCGCACCAAGAGATCAGGTCGGACCTCCTGCGCTCCTAGCTGAGCCTGTAATTAGCGCTCGACCCATGCCGGGGAGCAGGATCCAGGCCCTGGGAAGGAGCCGCGGCCGCCTCGGGGTGTGAGACAGGCACTGGCTGAGGCTGGAAAACTCATCTCACACCCGGCCGGCCAGTGGGCATTGCCAGCTAGGGCTCAGTGTCTCTCTCCACATGTTCCTCCTTGTTTTGTCTTCTTGTTGCTACCCCAGATCTCAGGGTGCTTTTCCAAAGAGTGATTCTGATGCCCGGGTACCGCATCCCCTCACAAGGGCTTTCCCACTCCTTAGGTGGTGCCCAAAGTCCCAGATTCCACCTTCCAAGGTGGCTGTGGTGGGGTCGAGCAGCCTCCAGCCCAAGGACTGGGGGTTCATCACCTCCCATCCCTCTCCCCAAAACCCCGGGGAGGCTTTGCCATGGGTTTGGGGAAAGGCCTTGACAGCGGAGACCCCGCGGCGGTGACTCAGGGATGCCAGGGATTGCGAAACAGGCCTGGGATGGTTTGGGAGACGCCTCCACGCAGCCCCGCCAAGCCCAGCCGCCCCGGGGAGCCCGTGGGGGGAACAAGCCAGGGCAGCGTCTGTGCTTTGAGCAGCGGCTGACCCGTCAGGCAGGTTTCCCGGAGCAGCAGCCCAGCCGGAGCGAGCCGTCCGGGGCCGGGAATGCCCCTCCAGCCGCTCGCAGGCTAACGGAGCCCCCGGCTCTCCGCTCGCCACCGCCGTAGCCATGCGGGCGGCCGGGCTGCTGCTGGCCTGGGCACTGCTGCATCCCACTGCCAGCCAGCAGTGCCACCCCTCCAGCCCCGGCGGCGTCCTCCGCTTCACCGACAGGCACGCCGAGATCCAGGTGCCGGCGCTGCACCGCGTGCCCAGCTCGCTCGATCCCCTCTACGGCCTCGTCCGGCGCTGCCTGGACCTCATCCAGCAAAACCCGCTGCCCACAGGTGAGCCCCGAGCCGGGGAGCTGCGATCCCGCTGCTGCGGGTGCCGGGACCTCGGGGGTTTGCTGGCTGCAGTCGCTGTGCCCGGAGCTGCTCTGAGGGTCCCCAAGGGTTCAGGAAGAGGATTCTGCCTCTGTCCCAGTGCTGCTGCCGGGAAAGGTTGGGGGTGCATCGGGTGGAGCTTCCTCTACCTGTACCATGATTTACTTATTTGCAGAGCTGCTCAGGACAGCCCTGAATGACCCCGGCTCCGTGCGGACGTCGCAGGTGAGTCGGGTCGTGGGGCGGGGGATCCCATGGGGATGTTTCCACCTGGCACGGGGCAACTGGGCACCCAGAGCGCCCCGGGCTCGGTGAAGAGGTGCCGACAGGGCTCTCCCGTGGTTCAGGTGGTGCAGTACGAGCTGGGCTATGTCGTCTGTGCCGCCGTGGCTCTGCTCTTCACCGTGGCCGTGCCGGTGGCTGGGATGTGCTTCTGCTACTGCAGGAGCCGGCGGCGGTGCGGGGGCCGCCTCCGCGCCCACCGGCGCTCGCTGGGCTGCCGCCGCCGCTGCCTGCTGGCCTGCCTGTCCTTCACCTCCCTCATCATCCTGTGAGTCCCCCAGATCACCCCCCCCAAAACTCGCACTGGGCTGGGGGAATCGCGTCCTACGGGACGGGGAGATTCTGCCGGGCGGCGCCGTCACCTGCTCATTCCCCGCAGGATCAGCGTCACCTGCGCCTTTGTCACCAGCCAGCGGGTGAAGGGGCAGATGGAGCCGGGGCTGGGGGCTGTGCCCTCCACCCTGCGCACGCTGCGACAGCACCTTGCCAATGTCCTCCAGGTGGGTCCTCGAGCGGCCTCGCCCCCGGCATGGGGCGCTGCCCAAGGATGGCGGCATTTCCCTTAGGGGATAGTTTGGCAGGCAAGGGGAGGTGACGTGGCTGCATTAAAAATGTATTTTGAATGGCAAAGCGGGGCTCCCTCCCCTCCCGGCGGCTGCTACCCCCGACTGACCGGCTCCTCTTTCCTGGCAGGGGGTGCAGATGGTGGTGGACAAGTTCGAGGTGCCCCGAAAGCAGATAATCTCCGACCTGGGTGGTAAGCACGGCGCCGGGCAGCATCCCGAGCTTGCCCCGGGGATGGATGATGTGCTGACGGTGCCCCGGTGCCTTGCAGGCCTCAGCCGGAGCGTGGGACTCTCCATCCACGCGCAGCTCAAGGCCATGACCTACGCGGCGCTGGCGGACCTGCAGGACAGGGCCGGAGGTACGACCGGAGCGCGACTGTCCCCGGGACCGGGGCCGGGACTGGGGCCGAAGCCTCGCCGGGGCGGCCGAGCGGAGCAGCGTGAACTAGCCCTGGGCTTTCTCTTTAAGACCTACAGACCTCGCTGCACCATTTACAGATTGTCCACAGGACGGCGCGGGCGCTGGCGGCGGCGCGGGCCGAGCTGGAGCCGGCGCTGCAGGAACGAAGGCGCCGCGTGGTCGCGCTCCTGGACGACCCGCGCTGCACCTCCTGCGCCAGCGTCCTGGGCAGGGCACAGGGCCTGGAGCTAGGCGCCGACTACAGCAAGGTGGGCACGGGGTCCTGGTCCCCCACCGTCACCGCCCCGCCCGGCTGCCCCGCGGCTCACGGCTTCCTTCTTCCACTCCAAGGTGCCGTCGGTGGAGAAGGTGTTGAAGGCGCTGGCCGGTCTGCCCCGGAGTGACTTTGCGGAGATGATTCGCCAGGTTGGGGGATCGGGGCGGAGCGGAGGGGTAGTTCCAGCAGGCACAGGTGGCTCCAGCTGAGCTGCTCAGCATCCCCTCTTTCCTGGCAGGGCAATGGCACCTTCAACTCCATCCCAGAGCTGGCCGTGGAGAGGATGGCGCAGGTCATCCAGGGTGAGTGAGGCTGTCACAATGGAGTGGGGACATCCTCCAGGCAGTGAATCCCAGTTTGGGGACACAGGGTGGGATGCAGGGACCATCCACCCCTCCATCACAGCCTTGGCCACGCAGATCTGCGGGGCGATTTGGCCCGCACGGCGGAGAAGGTGCAGTCCATCGCCGACGGCTTCCCCCTCCCCGACTACACCCGGCCCGCGAGCGAGGCGCTGGTGAAGGCGGAGCAGCGGAGCCAGCCGTACCTGCGGGAGGTGCAGCGCTTCGAGCGGTACAGGTGACCCTGGGGGCCCGATGGAGTGCAGGGGGTGCAGCAGAGAAGGGCCCCAAGCCCCAGGTGCCTCAGCCCTGCACCTCGAGGCAGTGCCCTGCTGCTCTTCCCTCCAGATGGATCGCAGGCACGGTGCTGTGCTCCATCATCCTCCTCATCCTCCTCTGCAACGTGACGGGAATGGCCCTGGGGGCGTACGGGCTTTCCAAGCGGGAGGACCCCAGTGACTATGAGTGCCGAGGGGAAGTTGGTGCCAAGTTTCTCCTGGTGTAAGCATCTCTCTGTGTGCTGGGGGGCTGTTCCATCTCACATACCCCAAAAAAACCCAGGCAAAGGCAAGGCGGGGGGACTGGGAGCGGTGCCAGGGGAAAAGCTTTTGAAGCCACGGCCTGCGCCGGCAGGTTTGGGAGAAGCTGCTCCGCCCTGGGAGCTGGCAGCTCCCGCGGCCCCTCTGCCCGGCACACCCAGCTCCCAGGGCCCTGCCCAGCCCGGCGTGCCCGGGCTCGGGAAGGAGCCGCGGGGCTGCAGCTGGACGAGCAGGTCCCTTCCTGCCCGCTCGGGTTTGCAAAGCCACGGCCGGCGCCTCCTCTCTCTCTTTCAGTGGCGTAGGCTTGGCTTTCCTGTTCTCCTGGCTTCTCATCCTCCTGGTTTTCGCCACCTTCCTGGTCGGGGGCAACATCCAGACGCTGGTTTGCAGGAATTGGGTCAACCAGGAGATTTTTAAGGTGGGTGGCCACACATACGCCCATCGCCCTGTAAATCTCTCCTTCTGTGCACCAAAACACCTCCAAAGGCTCTATGTCCTCCCCCTAAGCCCGACAGGAAAAGCCCCATCCTAGACCAGAATATTAAATTTAGGATTAGTGCCTCGGATTTGCATCATCAGCTAGGAATTGCCCTTGTTCTGTTAATTCATTTGCTAATTGGTTCCCTGGTCCTTGGGCATCCCTGGGATGCTTGGGGCCGGCAGCTCAATTCGATGTGATGGGCCCTGGAGAGGGACTGGGACAGTGGGACTGGGATCAGGACTCTTCCCATGGCAGTGCCACACACAGCCAGGTCCCAGCACGGGGCTGTCCCTCCAAACACACCCCACACTCTGCAGCGGGGAATATCCAAATAGAGGCAAAATTAGTTCAGGCTGCGATGAACTGCCCCAGGATGCACCTGTGAGGGCAGCACACTCTCAGAATCACTGCTGGGAATGTCTGTGCCTTACTCTGACCTTGTTTTTCCTCCTGTTTGGCCCAGTTCATCGACACCCCTGGGAATCTTCCACCGTCCATGAACCTCACTCGCGAGCTCAACCTCAGAAGGGACTCCAATCTCAGCTCCACGTACCGGTGAGCACTGCAGGAGCCCCCACCTTGCAGCCAGGGCAGATTTGGGATCACTCTGCCAATGTCCCTCTGCCTTTCAGGGAGTGCAAGAGCGGTGCAGGGCTCTGGGAGGTGCTGCAGCTCGACAGGTCCTATGACCTGGATGAACACCTGAGAACCCCCAAGGTGAGGGCTGGCTCCAGCCAGAGCTGCTGGTAGCAGCAGGGGGACACAGGAGCTTTACTGGGGTTACTGGGAACCCTGCAGAACCCCTTGTCTGACCCTCACAGTACACGGCTGATTTCCAAAAACGCCTGGGCGACTTCACAGCGAACCTGGGGGACGTGCGGCTCCTCCGCAGCGAGGGCAGGCAGGACCTGGAGACCTTTGCCCGCAGTGGACTGGACGAGGTGGACTATGGGCGCTTCCAGGAGGAGGTGAGAGGTGCTTGTGGTGAGCTGGATCCTGCTGCAGGATGTGCCCCGTACCAGGGCTGGATTTTGGGCATCCCCCAACTCCATTTCCCCACAGATGAAAAACCCCGTGGTGCAGACCAGCCTTCCCGGCTTGGCGAGGAACCTTGAGGGGCTGCAGAAAATGCAGGTCAGTGGTGGGGTGGGTGGTGGGGGAGCCTTCAGTGCCCACAGGGATGTGCTCACCCCGCTGTGCCCCGCAGAGGAACAGCACGGTGGCCGGGCGGCTCGCAGCAGAGGCACAGGCACTGTGGCACATGCAGAACTCCACGGTGCAGTCTCAAGAGGCTTTGGTGGTGAGTCTGTGCTGGGCTGGTGGCAGTGGTACCACTGGAACCTCCTTGAAGGGGACATCGAGGTTTCTGAACCTTTCTCACCTCTCTGTCCCACAGGCAAAGCTGGGGGAAAGTGTCCAGTTCCTCTCCCACTTGGCACCACACCTCAAGGTATTCACGTGTCTCTTCCAGCCCCAAAAAACTTGTGGTGTCCCATCTACCAAAAAAAAAAACCAACCTGTTGCAGGGTGAAGGGAGAGCCAGGAAAAATGCCAGCCAGGAGAATTGGTCTCCTTTAGTGATTAGATTTGCTGTTGCAAATCAGAAATCCCCCTGCAAAGGCATTTTCCTGCTCAGGGCACCTCCCTCTTTCCCTGCCCTCTGGCAACCAGACCCAATTTGGAGCTCAGCATTGCTCCCTGCACCCCCCGGACACCCATCCCGCTGCTCCAGGCCCTAAGAATGCTCTGCTCTCCCTGTGCTTCCTCAGGAGCGGGTGAAGAGGACGCTGGCCACCACGGCTTCGGTGGAAGCCCGGCTGCCCATGCAAGCCCAGCAGATCCTCCGGCAGGTGAGGTGGGGCTGGATGAACCATCGGGGGAAGAATTCCCCACAGCCAGGAGAAAAGAGCGGGAGAACAGGGCGCTGCAAGAGGGCACCAGGAGCCTTCAGCCCTCATTTCCCAGGCTATATTAGACTGGAGGTGGCTGGAGAGAGAGGCTGGAGCCGGGGTGGGGAGCACGGAGTTGAATCCGGGCTGGGAAGTGCGGGGCTGGAGCCGGGCTGGGAAACGCGGGGCTGAGCTGGGCTGGGGAGCGCGGGGCTCTCCCTCCACACTGCTTTCCCCCTATCCAGGAACTCAGCTGCTTCACCAGGAAGGAGCTGCGGTATTTCGCCCAGTACCTCAACTGGGTCGGGCAGACGGTGAGTGCTCCCTGTTACCCCGCGGGGATTGTTGGAGCCGACGTGGATCCCTCCCGCAAGCAAAATGCATCCCAGCAGCCAGGCGTGGGCTGATGCCCTGTCTCTGCTCCTCGTTCCAGCTGAGGGAGGACGTGGCTTCGTGCCAGCCCCTCGCCACGGCCCTGGACAATGGCCGGGTCATCCTGTGTGACCGCATTGCTGACCCCTGGGTAAGGATCCCCCTCCGTGGGGGTCCAGTGAGCACCTACGGGACCCCCAAGGCTCCCCAAACCCCTCCGGAGCCAGGGACTGCCCCTGCCTTTTCCTCCCTGCACAGCTCAGCCCTGTGGGTTCTCCTTGCAGAACGCTTTCTGGTTCAGCCTGGGTTGCTGCACCTTCCTCCTCATCCCCAACATCATCTTCGCCATCAGACTCACCAAACACTTCCGCCCCATCCGCAACCGGCTCATGTGAGAGGCGGGCAGGGACGGGGGGGACATGGGGACGAGGGGACACAGGGATGGGGGAGGTGGACTCCTCCCTGACCATCCCTTGTGCTCTCTTGTTCTCATTTGCAGTTCCACAGGCTCAGAGGAGACCTGTCCCTTCCACATCCCCCGTGTCACGGCACTCAAGCTCTAGGGCAGGGCTCTGCTGGATGCCGTGCCCCAGGAGTTCCCACAAACCTGTGCCCAGCTCTCCAGGAGTTCCCACAAACCCGTGCCAAAGCGCTGCAGGGCTCCAGGTCCCTCTGTCACCTCTCAGGGCTTTGGATCTCTCTGACATCTCTTTCTCAATGTCCTTTGGGGTCTGGTGTCCTTCCCAGGTGTGGAGCACACAGAGATTTGGGGTCCCTCACGGGCTGAGCACCCGTAGGGATGCTCCTGGAGCCCGGCTGATCCCAGCTGGAAGGGGAGGCTCTCCTGGCTCTCCCCCATCTTCTCACACCCCACAGGAATGGGCACCCACTGCTGCCCCACAACAATTCCTCACTCCCGAGACCCCCAGGCAGTGTGGGGCACATTAAAACCCTCCCCTAAAAATCTGTCCCCGGCTCCTTTGTTTGCACCCTCAGTATTCCCATTATCCATCGGGAACGGTTCTGGGGGGGCTGTGGGGATGGGGGGAGCCCATGGCTGAGGGGAGCCCATGGCTGAGAGGAGCCTATGGCTGAGGGGGCTGTGGGGATGAGGAAAGCCCATGGCTGGGGGGGCTGTGGGGCTCAGGGATCTCCGGGGTTTCAAGGCTGAGACGTTGCCACAACCAAGGGGATCTTCAGGTCCAGGGGCTCTGGGGCCAAGGGGGCAGAGGGGAGAATCTTTGGGGCTGAGGGCATTGCTGTGGCCAAGGGGGGCTTTAGAGCTGGGGGTCTGAAGGGACTCTGGGGCTGAGGGGGGCTCTGGGGCCAGAGTTGTGGCCGGGGAGTTCTGGGGCTGAGGGGGCTCCAAGGTTGACAAGTTGCCACAGCCCAGGGAGGGTTTCAGGGCTGGGGCTGAGGGGGCTCTTGGGCTGGGGGGTGGCAGGGACATGGGGGCTCCAGGGTCAAGTCTGAGGTGGTTTTGGGGCCAAGGGGGCTCTGGGGCTGACAACATGGATAGCCCAAGCCCCTGGCAGTCACCTATGGGACCCCCATCTCCACCCCCCCAATAACCAGCACACAAACCCCCTCCCACTGCAGGGGTGGGGACCCTCCTGGCCTCAAGGTGGTGTTAATTGGAGCTTAATTAAGCTTAATTAGAGCTGGGGGCTCCTGGCCGAAGCTGCAGGCAAAGAGTTCACTGTGGGTACAACCGCGGAATCATGGAATGGTTTGGGTTGGAAGGGACATTAAAAAATCATCTTGATCCATCTCCTGGCGTGGACAGGGGGCTCTGCCCCCCATACCAAGGAAGCCCAGGCCAGGCTTTGTCTCCTAGTTTGTGACTTTTTTTGTGTGAAGTTCCTGTTTTTCTCTCAGATCATTCATCCCCTCCTTTCTCAGAGCTTTGTCCAACCAGCAAATTGTTCACAAAATCCATACAGGAATTGCAGACCCACCCAACGAGGATTTCCCTCCCCAAAACGCTCTCTGTTTGCCAGCTGAGAGAGAAATGCCCCATTTTAATGCAATATTAAAAGGCTTTTCCTACCCACAGCCAGCAATAGTAAAAACACCTGGTTTATGCATTATTTAGGTTATTGCTGCCCGGAGCCAGCTGGCTTTAAGCAGTTTCTCAGCCTGCAGAGGTCAGCATTGGGAAGGCTTTTTTCAAAGGGATTTAGGGAGTGGAAATCCTGAAGGATTTCTGCAGGAACACCCATCCCCGGCGATGTCCTCAGCCCATCTGGAAAACACCTGATGGCATCAAAAATCAGGCTTAAAATGAAGGATTTTGGGGTCAGAGAGGGGTGTGGTGAGGAGAGATGTATGGAAAAGTGATGTTCTTCCCTGGGGTTTAGTCAGGAAATAAAATGCTCCCAGCTGGATGTGTTTTGAAGGCCTAAAGTCACAAAATTTTGAGATAATTAAAAAGGAGAGGATTGCCTTGTTTTTATAAATTATGTTTTATGAGCCTCTCTCCACAACAGTGCCATATTTTAAATACTGTATTACCCACTTGGTGGTGCAGGAGAGCAAAGGGATTATCGACTTTAAATGTTAAATTATATAAAAGCAATAATATTTATTGAGTCCATCCACTGATTAAAGAAATTGCAAAAACAAACCCAGAGTTGTTTAGGCTGGAAAAGACCTTTGAGGTCATCAAATCCAGTGGGTTTGCAAACAAATGAGATTAATTCAGCTGGATCCTCTTCCTGAGGTTATTTCTTGTAGCTGGGCCACTCTAAATAATGGCTAAATAATGGATGGCAGAGGAATTCACCCCAAAATAAATGTTTGTTACAGATCCATGAATATCTCTGTTCCTTGCCTGGAATGTGGAGTGATTAAAAATGTGAGGATCTTTGAGTTAATGGTAAATCATCCATGAATAATCCAGAAAATTGTCCTAAACCAACTGGAGGGAACTTTATTCACTAGGGAAAAAAAAAAAAAAAAAAAAAAAAAAAAAAAAAAAAAAAGTGAGGATGAGCTGGATAATAATTCCTCACCTTGAGCAAAACCAGGATTTATGATTAACCTCCAGTCCCACCTTCACAAAGGCACCTTGTCTCTTCATTACTTGTATTGATAAAGAACAAAATTTCCAGCTCCTAAATGTATTTTTTTTAATGATTCAGTGCATCCTCTGTCAGAGGGGTTTGGGTTTTTTTTCTGTCTCAGTTTATCTGCATCTGTGTTCTTTGAGGTTGGTTTTTTTTTTTTTTTTTTTTCTATCTCAGTTTATCTAGATCTGTGTTCTTTGCCATCTAAGGACTTAGTTAACAGATGTTGATTAAACCACTTCTCTGTTCAAATCCCCCTTTGAATTCACCCCTGGGACACCTCACTTCCCTTGTGCTGTCCCTGCTGCCCCCGGGAAGTGTCTGTAATTCATAAATAATCAATAATTCAGAGCGCTGCAGCTCTGTCAGCTCTCCTTGTTGCCTGGGAGCCCTGCTCAGCCCAGGTGCTGCTCCCCACCAACTCCTATTTCAGGGCACAAATTGTTCTTCTCTATTCCTGGAACTGAAGAGAAATGCAGGAAATGTCTGGTCAGTTTTGACAGAATCGGTTTATTCCTGGAATTATGACAGCATTCAATTCCCCCATTCTTATTTCATTTCCCTTGATTTTTCTCCCCAAACTTGATTTTTCAACTCCAACCTTTTTTTCTTCTCCACAAAAAGGATCTGTGACCCCTTCCATCTATTTTTCTCATCATCCCCTAAAAACAGCCCAGGAACCTGAGACACAAAACAGCTGCTGTGGAGAGTTGTTCAAAATTTCATCCCCGTCCCCAAAATGTTCCTTTTAAAGTTGTTTCTGCAGCAGAGCTCCAACAATGAGTGAGGGAGGAATGAGAGCCAAATTCCCAGATGGATTTCATTCAGTCTCCTCAGATGAGGAGTTGATAGAATTGTACCAAACTTCCTGGGTTTTTTTGAGGCATGGATTGATTCCCTACTGACTCCTTAACCCAGGCTCCCAAACTCAGCTTTGTGAGAAACCAAATCCCAGAGGGTTTGCTCCTGTTTTACTTCGGTTTTAACATGAAAACTCCTTGGATTATTGATGCCACAAAAGTATTTTGGAGGCCCAGAGATTTCAGGCCTGAACACAGCCAAGGAAACACCCTGTGATAAACAACCTGAGCTTTATTAATGCTGATTATTAATTGTTATTTAATAGCTGTTGATGGGGCTTTGCTTATGGGGTGATTCTGGTGTGAGGGATAAACACCCTGCCCTGACCCCCTGCTGCAAATGCGAACCAAATTTCTTTCATTTTCTGTGCTTTGATCATTGTTGTCAAAGTCTCTCTGGGCTCACTGGGGAAGGAGCCAAACCAGGGGCCAAGAGCTGCTGGGAAAAGGGCACATTCCAGTGGTACCATCACCCAGAGGCAGCTTTAGCAACAACTGAGGGACAATTCTTGCCAATTTTTGGGGTGAAACAGCCTGTCCCGAGCTGAGCTTTGCCTTCTGGTGCTGCTCCCACCTTTGGACTCACAGCCATGTCTATTTTCATAATTTACAAACCATTCTACTCCATCCTCTGGAAAGCACCACAAGATAAAAACATCCTGCAGCTTGTGCTCTGGATTTTTCCTCTTGCTGGCATGTGGATCATGGCAATCCCCAGCCCTGAGGAGCCTGTGGGCTCCTTGCCTGGTAATTCCAGCTCTCTGCACAGATTTAATACGACTTTAATTGCCTTCTCCACACAGGCCCAGAGCTGCTGGGAGCTGCTTTGGAAAAGCTGAGAAGATCAAATCCAGGAGAAATCCTTTGGGATTGAGAATTTCAGAATTGTCAGTGCTCCTGCCTTCTCTTAGCCCCCAAAAACTGCCACATCCCAGCCTCACCCTCTGTTAACAATCTCTGGTTTGATCCAAAATATTTCCAGATGGAGTAAAACCCCCTCATCTTCTCCTCATCCCTGCTGAAGCTCAGCTTCCTCATCCTGCAGTTCTCAGGGCAGCCATTCCCATGGAATAATCCTGGGTCAGAGGCAGGACTTTTATCTGGGATTTTCAATGGCATTGGCACAGGGTGAGTAAAATCACCTCCGAGAGATCGCAGGGAATCTGCCACGGCAAAGCCTCGGGGGAAGACGCTGCAAATCACAGTTCTTCCTGAATAAATTCCGATTTTACTAAATAAAACCCTTTGGAACTTCAGCTGCCTTCAAGCTCCAGCCGAAACCCAGCCATTATGGCTGGAGAAACCTCCGGGCTGGTTCTCAGCCTGGTTTATTTACAGCAGCCGCGCCAGAGGGAGCGGCGTTCCAGCACTGCTCCTGCATCCCTCGCATCCCTCCGTAGCCATGGAAACAGCGGCGGGGGGAGCGCCGTGCTCATGACAACCCAGCAGGAGCATCTTGAGCATCCTCAGAGCCTCCCCCTGGGCTTTTCCTCGTGCCAGGCTCCGATTTTTCGCTCCTTCTGCCCCCTGGCAGGTGATGGCAAAGCTCTTCCTCATGGGCAGGAATTTCCCTTCCAGGATCTTAAGGGCAGATTTGACATTTCACGATGGAATATTTGGTGTATAAAACTTCCCTAGTGTCTTAGTAAAGACAAACTTTATAAAGAGCCTCATGGACAGTTCCCCTTCCAGAGTGAAAGGACAGATTTGACATTTAATGCCAGGGTATTTGGTGTGTGAAATTTTCCTGGTGTCTTAATGAAGACAAACTTTATAAAGAGCCCTTAAAGTGCTGCTTTAGGGGACAACAAAGCTTTGGGCAGAGTTGTGTGGGGTCTGGGGTCTTCATCCCCGCTGGAAGATGCTTCAGAAGTGGTGGGAGGGCGCTCATCTCATGGGAAGCTGTTCCAAAATGTTACAAATCCTAATGGATAAAATCCTGGCTCCATTTCCCCCCAGACCCGCATTTCCCAAGCCCAGTTCCTTTGTTTATTCTCATTTATGCTTATTCTCTGAGAGTAAAAGATTATTTCAGAGTAAAAGATTATTGTTTATTGTCATTTATGTTTATTCTCTCAGAGTAAAAGATGGTAGAACCCCACAAAGGCTCCTGGAACACTTGCCATGGAGGGAAAAGGGAAAATATGGGTGGAGATTTCCTCATCAGTTCAGGTAAAAGGATTTACACGTTGGGCTTAATCATCTCATCCTCACTGAGAAACCAGCTCAGGGCAGGATAAAGCTTGTTGAGCTCCCAGGTGAATAAACAAGACAAAGACCTGGACCAAAAATGGCTGTATCAAAGAAAAACGTGATTAAAAAAATATTTGAAAGTTAATTTTTAATGATGCTCTTTAAATTATTTCCCTATCTCCAACCCGGCCCTTGTTTCAGCCTATCTTGACTTACTGTTTTTAAATAAAACCCAAGTCATTATCTGCATTTCCTGGGGTCTGGCTTTCTCCAGCTCACCCCCAACCCCTCTTCTCAGTGGGAAAACCGATTTTTCCTGCCCTTTTCCTACCCAACCCAGCTAGAAACCCATGAGAAGCACCATGAACCTTCTCCCTGCCCGAATTTCGCCAAGTCTCTCCAAGCTCTGAGCTCGCCGTGACACGTCCCGGGCTCGGAGCGATTCCCCGAGCAGGATCCGGGATGATTGATGCCAAAACAATGGGAATGGGAGCGCCTGAGCCCATCCCGGGTTATTTTGGAGGAGGTGACCTCAGCGCTGCCACCTGATGTCACCCAGCGAGCCCGGAGAGTCCTTCCAGGGGGATCGCGGGTTAAAAATAAACGGGAGAGAAGGCGAGGAAAAGAAAGGAAAACCTCCCGGTGAGTCATGCGTGACCAACCCTGCTCCGAGGGGAAAAAAAAATCAGTTTTTCCTGCCGAGGAGCCAGCAGCAGGTAATGGAATTTCAGAGGAGTTTATGGGAATTCCAGAATTCTGGGAAATGGTTTGTTCCGGAAGCTTTAGGAAGGAATGTTGTGTTTTTAAAACGCCGGGTCCTTGTTTGAGCAGAAAAAGCAGATTTATCCACTCCCAAGGGCACAAGGAGCCCTTTTGGGGAAGGCTTTTCCCAGGACAGCAGGGAATTGTTGCTGTCCTGCAGCAGCTGCTCCCAAGGCACTAGCAGAGGTTATTTTTAACTCCAGTGCTGGGCTGAAACTGGAGCAGGCAGAAAACAAGGACTGACTTCTCCCATCTGCCATGAATTAATCCAGATAGCGCCTCAAATACACAAACACATTCTTTTCCCCATTTCAAAGCACTTTTATTATCAGTTTTAGGGTTTTGGGGGTTTTTTTGTGGTTTTTTTTTTGTTTGTTTGTTTGGTGTGGTTTTTTTTTTTTTTTTTTTTTTTTTTTTTTTTTTTTTTTTTTTTTTTTTTTTAGTTAAAAGCTGTTATTTTACCTTCTAGCAAGCACCCCAGTGATGCCTGGAAGAGGCGAAAGGAATTTTTTGGGAGCTGTGTCCTGTGTAGGTGATGTGCCAAGGCCTGGATGCATCACTGGGAAGGCATCAGGGAAGGGAGGGTTAGGAGATTACGTGGGGCCCTGCCCGGAATAGCAGCGAGCACAGGAGGGGTTAGCGCAGCCCTAAGCAGATTGGAGCAGCTCCATGGCCACTTATAACCCTATGGATAAAGGTTTCTAACCCTATTGATGAATAATTGTAACCCCATGGATGGACATTTATAACCCTATGGAGGAACATTTTAAACCCCAATTAAACATTTTAAACCCCAATTGATAAATGTTTTAACCCCAATGGATAAAAATTGATAACCCAATGGATAAATACTTTTAACCCCCACGGATGAACATTTTAACCCCAGTGGATAAAGATTTCTAGCCCTATGGATAAACATTTATAACCTCACGGATAAGCATTTTTAATCCTAGGGATGAACATTTTTAACCCCAATGGATAAAAATTGATAACCCAATGGAAAAAGACTTATAACCCCATGGATGAACATTTTTAACCCCAAAAGATGAATATTTTAACCCCAAAGGATGAACATTTAGAGCCTTTTTAAGGCCTTGTTCAAGAGCAAAGCTCGGGAGGGTGAGTGCAGCCCCCAATATTTCATATTCCAGTGGCCAACCCCGCAGAAGAGAAATGAATATTAAATTAATTTGGCAGATCTGCAGGAGCACAAGGAGAAGCTTTGCCTGATTTGCTGTTTTCTGCCCCAAACCCACCTTTCCTGGTGCAGCCAGGGAGTCTCCCAGAGCAGGAAGATTCCAGCAGGATCCTGGGGCCTGTGAGTCACCTCTGCTCGAAAATGACATCACCGAGTGCAGCAGATCCACAAGGAAGGGACAAACTCCTCCCCAGCACTGAGGCTTCACTGGCTGCAGCACGATAAATTGATTTATTTTTACCATGAGTTCCTCAGCTCCTCTGCAGAGCCAAGGAGAAAAACCCCTCTGGAAGCAGCAGGAGGTGCTGGATGGAAAGTTTGGCCTGGTGGTTTTTCCCCTCCGTGGTTTTCCTCTCCTGGCACGTTTCTCTGGGATTTGCTGGGACTTCTCCTGCTCCCCGCTGTGGGTTACATAAGGATGACTCCCTGGAAGAGCATGGAATTAATGTCCTGCTCCTCCCATTTCCTCCTCCTGGCCTGTTTTCCCTCACAGAAAAGGCTAAAAATTTATGTAAATCATAGAATCATGGAATGGTTTGGGTGGACAGGACGTTAAATCTCACCACAACTTCCACTGCCCCCGTCCAACCTGGCCCTGAACATCTTTTATCCTTTTCTTAGTCCTTTTATCCATGTTTTTCTTCATACAGAGAAACTTCCAGGTGTCAGGAGCGAAGGAGAAATCCCATCCATGAAACTCTGAACACAGAGTGATGGTGCAGGTCAAGGTTCACACTCAGAGCATGGAAAAGCCCTTCTGCCACTAAAACTGGGCTAAAAGTGACTTTTTTTTCCCTCTGGAAGGAGAGTTCTCTGCAGGGCTGCACAGCCCAAGTTAGCAACAAAGGCCTCACCATGAAAAAATTGCAAAATATCCTCATAAAGCCTCAAATTTTTAATTAAGTATTCAGGTGGGAAAATCCTGAGTGGCATCTTTGCTTCTTGCTGGGAAGAAAGTGCCCCCAGGGATTTTGCCACTACCTCTCGTTGTCCCCAAATTGGATTTTCTCTTCTCTCATCCAGGCAGAAGCCAAATATCACCTTCCCAAGAAAAAAAAAATTAAATATTTTAAAAATATTTTAAATAGAAAAATATTAAATGGTAAAAAAATTATCTAAAATTAATTAAAAAAAAAAATCTAAAATTAATTTAAAAAAAAAATCCAGAGAGAGAATCCAGAGAAAATTCCCAAGGAAAATCCAGGAGTTTTGCTTCAAAGAGAAAATTCCACAGTGAGAATTCCATTAGAGAATAAGCCAAGGTCTGCAAGACACAGCCAATTAACTCTCTGAACACAATTATTCCCGATTATTTTTTAAGAGCTTTCTGGATGAACTCAGTGGAATTTGAACTCAAGTTCAGACTTTTTGCCAGCTCCAGGGATTGAGGGCGGGGTGGGGACTTCACCCTTTCCTCAACCCCCCACAGATTACTCCAAATCCTTCCCCAAAAGCCACCTGGATGCCTTCGCTGCCTTTGCAAAGCCAGAGCTGGGTGGATAAAAGCGTTTTCAATGAATTAAAGCAATAAAACTCAAGATAAAATCAATGAGAGGCGATGAAGGAGATGAACCTTCCTCCCTCCCCAGCTCAGCACTAAACCAAAGTCAGCGTTTCCTGGCCGTTATGAGAAAAACTCATCCCATTAATGATTTCTGACCTGGCACAGGGCCTGGGGCGTTACTTCCACTGTGGATGAAGAAGGGCCAAACCTCCAGAGGAGATCAATGCAACTCCTGGCTTGAGGCTGAGAGAAGTTTTACCCTGGGATGCTAAAAAACCATTAAAGAGCTGCTGTGGATGCACTGGTTGGGGAGATTTCAGCCCTGATGACTTCCACAATAAATTAAAAATTCATTAATAATCCATAGGCTGCTCCTATTTGATGTGCAGCTGGGATCTGACAAAATGTCTCTATTTCCTGCAAACAGAAATTCTGTTTCCAGAGAAAAAAATAGTTTGTTTTTCACTTTTGGCCAGAGCACAGTTTTCACTAAATGTTCTTTTCAGATTAATAATTTGCTGCTGTTGTTATTCTTCTGGAATAAATTATTACAGTAAACCCTTGATTTTTAGATTTATGCAGGATTAATTCATCCCAAGCAGCCCATTCCTGGTTTCTTTCTTTTCCTGGCGTGGAATTTGGATAACCTTTGGATGAGTATTTAAACCCAAACCAGGCAACCAGAAGCCATCTGCACATCCCCACACAGAACAAATTCCCCCTGCAGGGCAAGGCTTCCACAGGTCCACAGATCTCAATCCTGCTTATTTAATTTTCTCCTCCCAGGATTAATATCCTTGTTTTTCCATTTACCTGCCAGAGAGAAACCACTTTTATTTATTTTAGCATAACCCAGCCAGATGGATCACAAGGCTCTATAGCATGAGGGCAAAATCCCTCTTCCATCCAAATGTGCTCTGTGGTTCAGGATGGTAATTTCTGGTCCAGCTCTTTTGGGCAGCCTGAGGAGGGTTTTGGCTGTGTTAAAATTGTAAAATCCTGGAATTTGGGTTGGAAGGGACCTTAAAACTCATCCAGTGCCACCCCTGCCATGGCAGGAACACCTCCCACTGTCCCAGGCTGCTCCAAGCCCTGTCCAACCTAGCCTTGGACACTGCCAGGGATCCAGGGGTATACCCACAGCTCCTCTGGAAATCCCTAAAACTTGGGAAACTCACCCATTCTAGCCTTTAGGTCTCTGTACATTCCAGTCATGTATCCTTATCCTCAAAAAAAAAAAAAAAAAAAAAAAAAAACAAAAAACACAACATTTTGCTACCTCATGGAATTTTAAATTGTTTTCTGTGGCATTTCCTCCCGTTAAGTATCAGGATTCCTCGACATAAAGTGAGATTACAGGAGTGAGTTCTGGTCCTCTGGAGGGAGAGAGATTTGAAAGACAAATCCATCCTTTCTCCCACAGAGCCAGCTTTATTTCCTCTCCATCAACCCTGGGAGCAGCTCTGTTCCACGGGATAATGCATTTGGAGCTGCAGTCAGCAACTGCTAAAAGCATCTTGTCCTCTCCCAGAGCCTCGACCAGGAGATTCCAACCCACCCCAAAAACTGATATTTCTTCAATTAAACCCTTCCCCCCCACTGCAATTTTCCAAGATTCTCAAAGCAGCCCCAAATCTCCTCATTTTGTTCAGTATTTCTTCAATAAACCACCAAGATCCTGCAATTTTCCAAGATTTCCTCACCCAGCCCCAAGCCTTGATATTCCTTCCGTATAAAATCCAAATGCTGCAACATTCCAGGATTTACAGATCAGCCACAAACCCTGATATTTCTTCAATAAAATCATCCAGGTGCTGCGATTTCCCAGGATTTTTAAATCAGCCCCAAGCCCTGATATTTCTTCAGTATAAAATCCAAATGCTGCAATATTCCCAGGCTTCCAAACTGGCCTCAAATCCTGGTGTTCCCACCAACATTTCTTCCATAAAACGTCAAGGCACTGCAATTTTCCAAGATCCCCAAACCAGCCCCAAATCCTGGCGATGCCATCGTTGTTTCTTCAATAAACCATCAAAGCACTGCAGTTTTCCAAGATTCCCAAAGCCTGATGATCCCACCAACATTTCTTCAATAAACTATCCAAATGTTTCAATTTCCCAACATCTCCCACACCCCCATATTTCCTCAGTATAAAATCGAACTGCTGCAACATTCCAAGATTTCTGAATCGGCCTTCAACCCTGACAATTCTTCAGTAAAACCATCCAGGTGCTGAGGCTTCCCAAGATTTTTTAAATCAGCCCCGAGCCCTGATATTTCCTCAGTGTGAAATCCAACTGCTGCAATATCCCAAGGTTTTATAGTCAGCCTCAAACCCTGATAATTCTTCAATCAAAGCGCGGAAATGCCGCGATTTTCCCGGCTGCCAGTTCCTTTGGCTGCCAGCGTCGCTCCCCATGCCCGGGGGGATGGTTTGGGGTGAAGCCGGGGTTTGCGGGGAGCCGGCCGCGGTTTTCTCTGGGGAAGGGGCTGGCTGAGGGATGCGGGCTGAGCGGGGCTGGGCTGCGCTGGAGGCGGCTCCTCCCTCTCGCTATTTATCCCCGCGCCGAGCTCGGGCGCTCGATCACCTCGGAGCGAGCGGGCATCGCCTTCCCAGCCGGTGAGTGCCGGGGAAAACGGGCCGGGGGCTCCGTGAGGGATAAATCCGGTGTCGAGGGGGGGTTGAACTCCGAGCATCGCGGGGATGTGGGGCCGCCTGTTTCCCCTGCCACGGTCGCCTAAAAATTGTCATTTCTAGCGTCTCCTTAAGAGCCAGAGCGCTGCTCCTGCCCGGTCCTTGTTTACTCAGAGCTGGTGCTGGTGGGGAGTTTCTTCTCCGAGAGTTCTGCCTTTCCCTCGGCCACCAGCTGCTGCCCCGTTGTTTGGGGAAGTGAAAGAGTGAGGGGTGAGGGGGAGATTTCTAAACCTGGGATAACATTTCCAGGGGAAATCCTATTTCATTTCGAATTCTCAGAGCCGCAGCCCGGATTTTCACCCCAGCAGCGCCAGGAGGGTCCGGACGCCCCCACCCACGAGCATCTTCCCACCTCCACCTTCCCACCTCCCTTCGCTCTTTCTCCCCGCTCCCCGGGGGCCTTCCCAAGGTTATTTCCAGGGATATTTTGGCACCCGGGTGTTGGTTTTTCCCCTCCAAACCGAAACCTCCTCCTTGTCAACGCCGAGCACGTAATTGCTGCTTGCGATCGCTCCTCGCAGCCTCCATTTTCCGCCGAGGGAGCACAGAATTGCTCCAGTCCTACAGCACGGGTGAAAATCAGCTCCAGCACAAACCTTCTGATTAAATTCCTCATTTCCAGCATCCCCCGGGAGGGCGAATTTGGGGGAGGAAGGTTAACGTCAGGAAAAAAAAAATCCCTGTGAAGTCACTCGATCTATAATTTAATATTAATGTCATGGTCAGGCCATAAATAGCATTTCCAAGCAGAGAGATCCCAGCCCCGGGTTTTTCTTCTCCGAGACAAATCTGGGGGTTTTCTGGGAGAAAATCTCGCATTCCCAGGAAGCGGCTCCTGCCCCCATCAGGGGTTTGTGACAGGGAACTCATTTATTTGGGGCAAAGCTCCTTGCTCGCTGATTAGCGCCCGTGCCCTGTTTATCAGAGCTCTAAAGGCAATTAGATGACCAGGTCAGCGCTGCCAGGCGCTGCAACACTCCAAGGTTCTTGAATCAGCCTCAAACCCTGCGATTCCTTCAATAAAACCATCGCAGTGCTTTGCCAGAGCCCCTCTTCAACCAGGGCCTGGCTTTTTCCCCCCCTCGGAACTCACGGCGGGGAGTGATATCTCCAAAAATATATTTAAACCTGGATGATTTTCTGCCTTTTCCTCCTCCATTTTTAATTTTCCCGAGCACCCAAGGAGCTGGTTGTTTTTCCCTGCCTTTTGGCTATTTTTAACGCCCCGATCTCATCCCTGCCCCCAGCGGGTGGGTGCTGCAGGGTGAGGGAGGCAGCGCTCGAGAGTGGGTGCCTCACACCCAGATTTCTCCGTGAACAAGCAATCCCAAGCCTGGAATTCCTGTCCATTACCAGGGACGGCCTTGTGCATCACCCCTGGGTTTTTATTGAGGGTCTTGCTAACGATCCCAACCAAAATACTGAGCTTGAAGGGCTTGAATTCTAACATTTCTGGACATAAAACCAGATTTTGGCACGGGAAGGGGAGAAAAAGCATCATTAATGAACCCAAAGAGATTAATTTGCTTTTTGTGGCCCACAAAGCCATGTCTGAGTGGCAACAGAAAAATTTTTGGCTTAAACAGGGTCTTGCTTGGCCTCTTTGGCTGTTCAGGGCAGCGTCTCAGGAAAGCTCAGCATCTCCTGCCTGAATTAAAATTATTCCTGGAGTGACTCCGTAGGAAGCTGCTCCAGTAATCGCTGAAAAAATACATTTAGGACCCAAACCGAATTGTTTCTTGCTGTAACAAGCCCGAAGGCTCATCCAGGGATGCTGTGAAATGCTCACCCACACCAAGAACGCTTCTCTCGCCCTCCCCAGCAGGAAAGGGGTGATTTTGCCTTTACCTGTTTATCAGAGCTCTAAAGGCAATTAGAGGAGCAGGTCAGCGCTGCCAGGCGCTGCAACACTCCAAGGTTCTTGAATCAGCCTCAAGCCCTGCGATTCCTTCAATAAAACCATTGCAGTGCTTTGCCAGAACCTCTCTTCAACCAGGGCCTGGCTTTTTCCCCCCCTCGGAACTCACGGCGGGGAGTGATATCTCCAAAAATATATTTAAAACCGGCCGATTTTCTGTCTTTTCCTCCTCCATTTTTAATTTTCCCGAGCACCCAAGGGCTCAGCTCACTCAAGGAGCAACAGCTCAGCCTCGGGCAGGATGGAAAACCCCTTTTCTATCGCTGCACTCCTACATCAAGCACAGAGGGGCAGCAATTCAGTACCCTTGGCATTGCAGGGAGGCAGCCGGAGGGGTTTTGCAGCTTGTGAAGTGTTTTCCAAAGGTCTTTCCGAAGGATTTGCAGCCCTGGTGTGGATTGTCCCAGCCGGATTATGCAGACAGGGACGGAAATGGCTCCTTAGCGGGGATTTCAGCCTTCCAGCCCCCCAGCCAGTGTGGGAGATGCCCGGAATGCCAGCGGCAAACGGCAAACGCTGAGTCAATGGATGTTGGCAAACATTGAATTCCAGAAATGCCGGCTTTCAGATAAGGCCTGGTGCTCATTATCAGGAATTTGAGCAAAATGCGCTGAATTTGGCGAAAGAAACCCCCCGGAGCCAGGCTGGGCGTTGCCCTCCCTGCAGCACCGAGTACCCGAAAGCTTTGGGATTGGGCTGGATCCGTTCACAGCATCGATCCCGGCACAGCAGGAATCTCATTTCTACCGTCTGAAGGATAGGGCAGGTTTGATAAGCGAAGTTTTACCTCAAAATCAGGTGAAGCATTTTCTCCCAAAAACTTTTCTTTCAGCACTTAAAGCCGCCATTGCCAGCAGGGGTCCTGGGGTTATATGTAAATATATATATATAAAAAATAATAATAGTAAAAATTAAAAAATATATTCACAAAAATACATATATTAAAAATATACAAGTGCATATTTATACATATATAAAATACATACATATCTACATATATACACATATAAACCCACACATCTATATATATGTGTATAAACACACATATATATAAATACATATATACGCACACATATATATAAACATAAAATATTGTACATTTATATATAAATAAAGGGTTTGTGGGGGAGATAAATACACATTTAGCCCAATAATGTTTATTCGGCTGGATTTAATGGGACCAGCTGTGTTTTATGTGACCCACCAGCGAGGGAGGGTTGATCCCAGAGGTTTGACCCTGCTTTGACCCTGTCCTTCTCCCCACAGCCATGGCCAGGTTCCTCAGCGCCTGCTGCCTGCTGCTGCTTCTGCTCCTCAGCGTCTGCACCGACCTCGCCTCCTCCAAGAAGGGCAAAGGCAAACCTGGTGGGGGTGGCTGGGGCACGGGGAGCCACCGCCAGCCCAGCTACCCTCGCCAGCCCAGCTACCCCCAAAACCCCGGTTACCCCCATAATCCGGGCTACCCCCACAACCCTGGCTACCCCCACAACCCTGGCTACCCCCACAACCCCGGCTACCCGGGCTGGGGACAGGGCTACAACCCATCCAGCGGAGGAACTTACCACCAGAAGCCATGGAAGGCACCCAAGCCCAAGACCAACTTCAAGCACGTGGCGGGGGCGGCAGCGGCGGGTGCCGTAGTGGGGGGCCTGGGGGGCTACGCCATGGGCAGGGTGATGTCAGGGATGCAGTATCGCTTCGACAGCCCTGACGAGTACCGCTGGTGGAACGAGAATGCTGGGCGCTATCCTAACCAGGTCTACTACCGCGACTACCGTGGCCCTGTGCCGCAGGACGTCTTCGTGGCTGACTGCTTCAACATCACCGTCACTGAGCACAACATCGGCCCCGCCGCCAAGAAGAACGCCTCAGAGGCTGGCGCAGCTGCCAACCAGACGGAGGCGGAGCTGGAGACGCGTGTGGTGACCAAGGTGATCCGTGAGATGTGCATCCAGCAGTACCAGGAGTACCGCCTGGCCTCGGGCATCCGGCCCCACCTGGCTGATGCCTCACTGGCTGCCCTGCTGCTCCTCGTCCTCTTCGCCGTGCACTAGAGCACCCTGTGGCTTCCAGATGTCACCTGTGTCCCTGTGGGGTCCCCCCCCATTCTCGCTTGCGGTTGTTTTTGGTGAGGAGCCCCTGGGGTGCTCCCTGGAGTATCCGGCTTAGGCAACAGGATGAAAATTTCCTTTTTTGCCCCAAATGCGTCCCCAGGACAGTGCTGGAGCCCAAAACCGCGGCCTTCACCACCTCCTCCTCCTCTTCGGGGCCACCCCGAGAGGGACCAGGCAGAGGGGAGCTCTCCTTGGCACCCCTGCCAGAGTGTTTCCAAAAATCCTCTTTGTTAACAGGCAGGGTTTTATCTCAGCCCTGAGTCCTGCTGCCACCACACCCCCTTTACCTAGGGCACCCCAGCACCTCTGGGGATTTCAGAGAGGCAGCTATGGGGTTTTCAAGCTGCCAGGTTGCAATTTGAACCATTTAATCCTGAAAAAACCCCTTCCCCATGTACATAAGGAGCTGCCATTCCACACCCTGCATGCTGCAAAAAACCCCTGCAGCAACACACCAAAATAAAGTCAATTTTACTCCCCGCCACAGCGAGGCTGAAACACCAGTCAGTCATTAGAGGCAGAAAGTGCTGCTGCATGCCCCAAACACCCCCAAAATGGTGTTACAGCCCGAGAAAAAGCTATTTTGGATGCTCTAGGTGACAAGTTGTGTTCATACTTCAGCACCTGGACCTAAAGAACATTAAAATGCAGCAGAAAGGATTCTCAGGGGGGTCAAGCATGTAGCAAGAGACTGAAATCAGCTAAACCATGCCGGTACAGCAAATAGCATTGGGAAAAATGAGCCTGGGAAGGGAGATGCTTAAAAAAAGTCACATTTGTGAGTAATTCCTTTGCCCTGTCAAAGCAGCGGGTGAAAATCTTGCTTCTCGTGTTGATGCTGGGCTGAGGACGAGCTATAACATCCGTGGCGCTGCTCTTGTCAAACCAAGCTCAATTTAATATCTCTTGTGTATTTTTTTTTGTTTGTTTTTTTGCAAGGCACTGAATAACACTGTCCTAAATGAGATTTTTTTCTCTCTTTTTTTTTTTTTTTTTTTTTTTTTTTTTCTGCATTGGTGTAAGCTAGGCGAACATATATATGTTATATAAAAATATATATAAATAGAGAGAAAATAAACCTTTCAGGATAGCCACCGGAAAAGCAGGGCTTTGAGGTGCCCCGTACTTTGTGATATGCGGATGTTTTGTAAACCCGTCACGGTGCATGCCCGGGATTTGCCGTGCTGAGCCTTTTCTAAGTGTTCCACGTCTGGTACAAATTAAAACAGATCAAGCCAAGGTGCCCAGCAGCCTCCTTCGTGCGCCAGCCCCCAGCTGGCCCCGCGGCACCGCCAAACAGAAGCAGCATTTTCTGCCCTCCCTGTCCCCCCTCCCCAGCCTGAGGGAGCCTTTGTTCCCTTCCAGCACCAAATTTGGCCCAAACCCCACAATCCCAGTTAACCTTCTCTCCTCCCCTGCTCCCACTGATGGTATCTCTGCAATCCAAGAAGTGTTTTCTAATTTCTGTCTAATTCCAGTTTCTGTCTAATAAAGGAGTTTTTACATTTGCTGTTTCAGTGGCATTAAGCCTGGGCCAAGCCCTGCTTAATCATGGAATCCTGGACATGTAATCATGGAATCCTGGAGTGTTTTGGGTTGAAAGGACCTTAAATCCCATCCAGTTCTACCCCTGCCATGGTAGGGACACGTCCCACTGTCCCAGGCTGCTCCAAGCGCTGTCCAACCTGGCCTTGGACACTGTGTGGTATCCAGCTTCTCTGGGAATTCTATCCCAGCCCCTCCCCACCCTCCCAGCCAGGAATTCCTTCCCAAAATCCCATCTAAACATCCACTTTTCCAGTGGGAAGTTATTACCTTTGTCCTGTCCCTCTATCCTTTGTTGCCAGTCCCTCTCCAGCTCTCCTGGAGCCCCTTTGGGCCCTGCCAGGGGCTCTGAGCTCTTCCTGGATCCTTCCCTTCTCCAGGCGAACATTCCCAGCTCTCTCAGCCCGGCTCCAGAGGGCCCAGTTCCTCTGGGCTGCCCCAGCAGCTCCCCACCCTGTAGGTGGGCTCCCAGCTCTGCAGGTGGGGTCTCACCTGAGCGGGGCCCAGGGGCACAATCCCCCCCCTCCCCCCGGAGCTGCTGCCCACGCTGGGGGGACTGGGGGATCAGTGCAGGCCGATGCAAATCAGTCTCAACAGAATTTATTTCCATTTATTTGCATTTCACAACCTGAGTACCCCTCTTCCAACAGCCCCAGCTCTGACAGCTGCAGCTGCAGCCCTGCATTAGGAGGAGAAAGTCCCCCAAAAGCAGGAAGGAAAAAGCTTCCCCCCATCCAAAAGAAGGGAAAAAGAGAATGAACAAAAACAATCCCCCTATTTTCCAAGATGAACTCATGGATATTTCCAGGAAGAGGCTCCTGGCACTTGCACCATGAACTTCCCTGGGGAGGGTTTGACCTCAGCAGCAGCAGAACTATAAATCTCTCATTCTTAACCCCAAAACCCCATCTTCAATTCCCTCCTTCCCAATCATGGCAAACACAATGGCAATGCTCATATGAGCTCAAAAATAACATTTCCCCTGCCCTGCACACACAGCACCCCAGTTTTTTACCCATTACAGGAGGTTTAGGGTGATTTTTGGAGCTGTTTGCTCAGCCGGGAGGGTCAGAACTTTCCTGGCTCTGGGAACACCCAAGTGGGGTGACATGTTCTGAACTCCTGTGTCCTTTAAGGACAGCTGCATCAAATAACCTCTCTGGGACCCCTGGAGTGATCTGTTGAAGCAGAGAAATTAGTTAATGAGCTAAATACTCCAAATCCTGGAGTGTGCACAGGAGCCACACAAGGAGCGAGGATGGAGAGAGTTTCTAATTCACCAGGATGGTAATAAATACACCTCAAAGTATAACACCCCCAAAGTGTAAATATACCCCAAACTATAAATCCCACACCCACCAAAGTAAAAATACGATAAAATCTGAGGTGGTTTTTTTAGAGTCTTCTCCAAATCTCTCATCACACAGCACTTGGCATTCCCCATCTCCACAAATAAACACCCTCCATCCAGGCAGACAACTGAATACATTTTTCTTGCCTGGAAAAAGCTGATAAGAAGAGGAGTTTTGGTGCACAGCTGCCCAGTTTGCCGAGAGCTGGAGGACGAATAGTCGGATTTAGAGGCGTTGGATGCAAAGCAAGAGCCCAGACCTCAGCCGTGGGTGAATTTATCCCTGCGGCGGCTCCGGTGTTGGGCCAACAGCTCCATCTCCCGTCCGAGCCCAGCTGCAGCTCCCGGGGTTGGTTTTACGCGGCTGAATATGCCAAAAAAGGCTCCAAAACCGGGCTGAGCTTTGTGCCAGCCACGCCGGAGCCCGGCGTTCGCTCGGTCGCTGTTCGGGAGCTGGGAAATGCCTCGATTTGACTTCACCACTCACCTGGAAAAGCGCATCCCGAGGGATCTCGGCGTCCAGGGATGCTCGAGGTCAGCCTCGCTCTCCGGGCAGAGCGTTCAACCGCAGAACTCGCCAGCAGGAGGTGATTAACGAGGGTGTTAATGGCTGTTAAGGTTGGTTGGGTTTTTTTTTTAATTTATTTGTTTCTGTTGTTTTGTTTTGTTTTGTTTGTTTGTTTGTTTTCCTGCAGCAGGGGCTGGAAATTAAACCGGGGCAAGAATGGGACTTTTGGGTTGGAGGGGATCTTAAACCCCATCCAGTGCCACCTCTGCCATGGCAGAGACACCTCCCACTGTCCCGGGGCGCTCCGAGCCCCGCCCAACCCGGCCTTGGGCACTGCCAGGGATCCAGGGGCAGCCTCAGCTTCTCTGGGAATTCCATTCCAGTCCCTTCCCACCCTCACAGGAAGGAATTCCTTCCCAAAATCCCATCTAACCCTGCCCTCTGGCAGTGGGAAACATTTCCCTTTGTCCTAGCTCTCCGTGTCCTTGTGAAATACCCTTTCCATGTCAAAAGCATGTATTGTTCACTGACGGGAGGGAAAAGGCAAGACAAATTCGGGAATGTGATCTAGAAAGAGCAGGGTCATTACTGCAGCGTTTCTGAGCTCAGATCAGGGCCAGGAACAGAAAGCTCATGATGGATGCAGACAGTGAAGCTTGACCTGGGTCTGGATCCAAAAATAAATGGTGGGAAAATGCAAATCTGAGTGGTGGCCAGAGGTTCTGCTGGGTTCCTTTGGTGTTTTTGAAAGAGCCCATTAAAAAAAAATAACCCCTCGGTGCATTGTAGGCATAGATGTGTTTGTTCAGCCTAAAAGCTGCTCCTCAGACAGGGATGGTGATGATTTGGACAAGGCTGTGGGCCTCAGGGGCATCCCTACTCCAAAATGTTACTGAATCCCTCAGGAGTCAAATGACTTCTGTAAATTTTTTTAAGAATATTGTAAAGAGCCCCCCAAATAAATATCTGTTACCTGGGGCTTCTTTCAACCCTCCTCAGAGGTGAGGCCCAACCCAACTCCCCTCCTGAGGAGATTTTAAGAATTCATATCCCCAAAACCCCTAATTCCCAGGAGAGACGACCCACTCACAAACATCCAACCCCAAAAAACCCTCAGTGAGCCTCACCTGCTGAAGGATGGGGATTACACCTGCCCAGAAGTCTTTTGGGGATAATCTTCCGCTTGGTGCCACTTTATTTTCTGTTCTCACAGCAATGGTTGAGCTGCTGTTGCTAAAACCTAGATTTAGGGAAGGTTTAATCCCCCAGGACAGGGATTAGAGAAGAAAATGCAGCTGCTGGAGGACAAAACACCCCTCACTGCTCCTTTCCATCTCTTCCACACAGGATTTGCCTCCTCTCTGACAAACACAAAGCACCTGAGAGAGGGTCAGTCCAACAACTGGGTGTGTTTTGGGCAGGGAACGCTGAAAATTAGGATATCAAGGATTGAGATGGATCATATCAAAGCCAGAGAGGACCAAGTAGGGTCTATACCCAGGCAGCCTCCCTCGGAGAATTCCCATTCCCTGCGTGGCTCCCAGTGCTAAAGATGACGGATTTGGTTAAAACCAGAGGATGTCTCAAGGCCAAACTTTATTGCAAGGCAGAGGGCTCCATTTCAAAGTCCCACACCCCCCTCCCCACGAGTCCCAGTGCTCTTCTGGGGGGAAAGGAGCGTTTTCTGGTAAAGCCGTGCGACGGGAATCCAGAGCCGAGCACCGGCGGGGCGGGTCCGGCATCGCTGAGGGTGCCGATTTCCACAGGTCCTTGCGGGGCTGCCTTTGCTCACGCAGGTGCTGTCCCGGGTGGGGTTCGCAGGATCCATCTGGCTCCCGGTGCGCGCCGGGCCGCCTGTCCAGCTCCGGCTGCCGGCCGAGAGCGCCTCTCCCACGTCCCCAGGCCGCATCCAATCTCCCAGGAAAGTCAATTGTCTCCGAAATCGCGGCGGGCGCTGCCGGCCGGGGCTCCCCGTGTGCCGGCTCAGCGCTGCAGCCCGTGGCTGACGAGGCAGGCGCCCGACGCCAGGAGCAGGGCGAGCCCGAGGCCGGCGCGCCGCCCCCCGGGGGCTCTGCTGGGGGGTCCCCGTTTGCCCCCCAGGTCGGGCCAGCCCCCGGCGTGGAACCCCCCCGCGGGTGGCGGCTGTCGCGCCGCCGGGATGCCGTGACCCAGGCGGGACGGCCGCGGGCGACCCAGCAGCCCCATCCCGTAGCCCGCGGCCGCGCCGGCCGCGATGGCTCCGGCCACTTTGGAGCCGCGGCCCGGGGCGCCCCCGCCGCGGGACACGGCGCGGAAACCCCCGCGGAGCCCCCCGGCCCCGCCGCTCCTCCCGCCCGCCCCGCGGCGACCGCCGGCAGCGTCGCTGAGGAGGGCGAGCAGCAGCAGCACCGCCCAGCACCAGGCGTGGTCCAGGGGCCGCATCCTGCCCCACCTGCGGAACAAGGAGCCGTGAGGAGCGGTGAGCGCGGGGGTCCCGGCCGCGAGCAGCGCCAGCCTGCCTCTAACGGAGTTACGGATCTGGGCGGCTTTTTATCTTTTAGTTTTGTATTTTACCTCACTGGGTTACCTCTGAGTTGGAAGGGACCCACGAGATCGAGTCCAACTCTTCAATGGTTTGGTTGATGGGAGGTTGGGTCACAGGTTGGCCTTGATGACCTCAAAGGTCTTTTCCAACCTGTGGGTATGTGATTCCGTGAATGGCACATGCAGAGATCAAACCCCCAAACTTGGTGTTATTAGCACCAAGCTAGCCTCAGTGGCTTTTATCTCTATATATTATCTCTATATATTATCTCTATTTTATTATTTTTATATATATTCATTTATTGTCAGGTCACTATGTATTATATATAATATAGAATATGTAACAATATGTGATCAATAACCAATAATTTCTAATAGAGAACATTGAGATATAATAATAGTAATGTTGTGTATTATATATTGTTATATTAATAAGTATTGTATTATTTTATTATATTTTTATGTATTCACACCTATTTTTATATATTATGTTGATATGTAGTTAATACATTCTAGTGGAAGGTGTCCCTGCCCATAACAAGGTGTTGGCCTGGATGGTCTTTAATGTCTCTCCCAACCCACTCCATTCCAGGATTCTGTGATTTATTGTACATTTTTACCTCATTCCATACTTTTAACAAGCCGAGAGGGTGGCCACCATGGGGCAGAAACCAATCCCAACTCCCCAAATTCCCCCAAACCCCCCATTGCCCCCACTCTGATCTGAAGCTCAGGAGCACCGGGATGAGGTTCTGCCCCGTCCCCACCCCGCAGCCCCTCGGGCCGGCGGCTGAGCAAACAGACTCATTGTGCTGAAGCTGCTGAGCCATCGCGGGCCCAAAATCATCCCCAAAACAGCAGCGGCCGTGTTGACAAAAGCCTTTTGACAAAACAGAGCCCCCCTGGCCCGCAGCCCCGGCCGTGGCATCCCTGTGTCAGCGATTCCCTCCCCACTGGAAGGTGCCAGGCCTGACCCCCCCACTTCCAAACCCTGCACTTCAAAAATGAAAATCAGCCTTGATTAATTTAATTTGCCTAGTTTTCCTGCCCTGCTCCTCCAGCTATTTGGGTTATTTTAAAGAAAGCACAGAGAAGTGTCCCCCTTCCAGCTGCTGGCAGCTGCACCACTGCTGAAAATACCCACAAATCCCAAAAAAAAAAAAAAAAAAAAAAAAAAAAAAAAAAAAATCCCTACACAAGGATTTTCTCTTCCTATTTCCCCCCTCTCTACTTTCCCAAACTTAGGGATCACCAGCCAGGGAAACTCCCGGCTCTGGAGCATCCCGGGGCTCCTCTCCCCATCCCAACCTCCAGCTCAGGTTTGTGCCAAACCCATTTACTTTTCTCCTCGCTCTGCACCCAATTCCTTCTCTTTTCACCCTACAAATCCAAGGGTACTGCTCTTACCCGTGAGCCGGGGCCAGTGCTGGCTCTTCCTCTCTGTGCCCGCCAGGCTCGGCTCGCTCCGGACTTTTCCCGGTGGGATCAGTGGAAAGTCCTGCCCCTCCTGCGCGGGGAGGGATAATGGGGTGGGCTGGCTGAGCTCCGCGGACACAGAACAGCCGGGACACCCTGAGGGAAGCGGGAGTTCAGCTTCCAGGAGGGCAAACCATCCGAGTTTTACCTTCTGGGAGAGAAATATCCAGGGGATGGAGCCTGCCGACCAAAGTGACTGGAGATAAATAATCCCTAAGGGCTGGATAAGTCCTAAACCAGCCCAACATTCCCCCCAAATCCCCCAGAAATTTAGATGTGGGTCTGTAAATCTGGAAGGTGAGAGCATTTCTCCTTGGGAAACTTCTCCACTGGGATTCAGGCAGGTTTTACGCTTTTCCTTAATCTCATTTTTTATTCATTTCTGTCCGCACAAAGTGATTTATTTTGGACAAGCCAGGCTCTGACTCAGGGTTTCATTCTGCATTAAGTTGCTACATATTTTATTTCCTTGTTAATCCACGCAGCAGTGCCACAATCATCCTTCAAACACATCAAAAGCTCCTCTCACTGTACAACACTTTCCTGAACGTGAGCTAAAGGTGGAAAAGGTACCATTAATTTTTTTAAAAAACAATTACAAAGATGCATTGCAAAAACTCAAAGGGAGGGGAGAAAGTCAGAGGTTTAGTTCACATCGAGGTATAAAATGGATATTGCTGGTTTAGCCTGGGGGGAAAGAGGTTTTTCCAGCTGGTGGTGGTGATGGAGCCAGTCTGCTCCTGGCTTCGCCAGCATAATTTGCTGGCACTGCTGGAAAATGGATTTGGAAAATAAAATCCTCTTCATTTCTGCCTCCCCCACCTCCTGCCTTCCCCCCTTTCCCATCCAGCCTCCCTCGAGATGCTCGAGGCCCTCAGTCATCCCTGTGAGTGCTATTTGGCATTTACAGCTACCAGAGAGGTTTGACATCATGGTTTTTCTTAACAATCCCTAAATATTAGTGCAAATTAGAGCGGGGGATGGAGGGGGTGGTGCCACCAGATGCAGGTTTGAGGAAGGCGCTGGAAAAAATGGGATTTTCTCCTGTGCTGGAAATCCACCTGTGAGCCCTCAGGTCAGGGTAAAACCCCCCCAAATCTCAGCCAACCCTTCGGATTTACAAAATCCTCCTGACACCTGTGAATTATTGCGGTAGGAATGTGCTTTTCACAAAAAAAAAAAAAAAAAAAAAAAGAGGAATTTTTTTGTGCTCTCTTGCTGCCAAGCAGCAGGTCCTTCACTGGGAGCCACATTGGGCATTTCCAAACTGAGCCCCCAAAATTCCAGCTCTGGAGTGCTGGCAGCCCTTGCTTAACCCCATCCTCGCCTTTGTGCTGCTCACAGATTTTTTTTTTTTTTGGTGGTTGTTGTTTTGTTTTTGTTTTTGTTTTTGTTTTTTTCCCTGTGTTTTCCAGGGATTTGAGGTTTTGGCTGAAGCTGCCACCAGCCAGAGCCTTCCTGGGAAGAGCCCCCCCGAGGATTCTGCAGGGATGAAGGTGTGGGAGGGAGGGTTGGCTGGGGCTGGAGCCATCCAGATAGACACTGGGAGCGTTTCAGGGTTGGGGTTTGGTGCAGCACATCCCCTGGACGTTCACATTGCCGTGGGACCCTCAGAAATCTCCTCCAGCCTCTGCTCGATCATCAGCCGCAGGATGGAGTATCTGGGGAGGCACAGCACAAGGAAAAGGGGATTTTTCAGCATCCGAGAAAAGCCCTGGAATAATGCAAACCCCATCTTAGGGATGCAGGGCTACACAAATGAATTTTTTGGGACCAAAGCAGCCCCCCAGGAATGCTCTTCCCTCCCAGCATCCACCCAGCCCCACGTACTTGTGCTTCAGCTTCTTCACTTCCCGATCTTCCTCCTCCTCCAGCTTCTGGATGAAGCTCCTGAGGATGGGCATCTCGAATTTGATGTACTGGGCGACCTGGGAAGGAGAGGAACAGCAGAAAATGGTGAAGAGGGCGATGAACTGACCCCTTCCCCCATCCTCTCCTTAGGTTTAACCAAGGATCCCAAAATTTTGCAGCAAACCCTTAAAAATTATGTTTGCGACCATCAGCTCGTGCAAGCAAGCAAGCACTGGAGAATTATTGGAAAAAGATCCGTCTAAGGTTTCTTTATTTTAATTCACCCATTGTCTGCAAGAGGTGGCTCTGAGCTTCTCAGAGCTGTTTAAGCCCAAATTCACCCCAAAAGCGCCTGGTTTGAGCCGGGATTTCAGAGCACAGCCGGCCTGGCGAGCCGGCAGATGGCACAAGGGAGCCGCTCCCACCCCCCTGGAAGAACAATTCCGCCAAAGGCCGAGCCGAAATCGCTCTTTCATGATCAGATTCGGGATGGCACAATAGGGATGGGGGCGTTTGCTCCGTCTGGAGCCGGAAGCCGCTCTTGGAACACAGAACAAGGATCCCGTAGGATCGGGAGTTTCCATGGAGAGACACAGGAGCAGAGCAGCTCCTGTAGCCCCAGCACGCATCTGTTCATCGGGGATAAATTCTTCTTTGTGGGGGTGGAGAGGGGCTGGGATGGAATTCCCAGAGAAGCGGTGGCTGCCCTTGTATCCCTGGCAGTGTCCAAGCCGGGTTGGACGGGGCTCGGAGCACCCGGGGACAGTGGGAGGTGTGCCTGCCGTGGCAGGGGTGGAACTGGATGGAACTTCCAACCCAAACCACCCCATGACCCTGTGATCCCCCGGGTTTTTTCCAAGTCCACCCAAGGGTGACACTCACGTCGTAAGTGACCTCTTCCACCTGGTCTTTCTCCATGAGGAACACCTTGGACACCTGCTCGCAGGGGCCCTGCAGGATGCGGGCGAGCAGGGGGAAGTCGCTGCCGCGCAGCTTCTGCTTCTCTGCAACGCCAGAACCGCGGGGCTGGCACCAGGGGCGGCGCCGGGGCCGAGGAGACAGCGCCGCGGGGATTTGGGGCTCTCCTGGCCAGAGGGTTTGGGGCATTCACATCCAGGGATTTGGGGCACTCACGTCCAGGGCTTTGGGGCATTCACATCCAGGGCTTTGGGGCGCTCACATCCAGGGCTTTGGGGCACTCACGTCCAGGGCTTTGGGGCACTCACATCCAGGGATTTGGGGCATTCACATCCAGGGATTTGGGGCCACTCACATCCAGGGCTTTGGGGCATTCACATCCAGGGATTTGGGGCACTCACATTCAGGGATTTGGGGTATTCACATCCAGGGCTTTGGGGCACTCACATTCAGGGATTTGGGGCATTCACATCCAGGGATTTGGGGCACTCATGTCCAGGGAATTTGGGGCATTCACTCATTGCTGAGGGGGTTTGGGGCACTCCTGTCCAGGGGATATGGGGCACCCATGCCCAGGATAATTTGGGGCACTCACCTCCGCTCGTGTGCACCATGTACAGAGCGAACTCCTCTGCAGAGTTCTCGATCTGGGGGGAGATACAAAGCTCTGCTCAAGGCACAGGTTCTGCCCTGGTATACCCTATAGATATATAGGGTATAGATTATACACACATACATATGTGTGTCTGTGTGTGTGTATATATATACACACACATATATATAATCTGAATGCAGATTTTAGGCATATAATATGAAGAAATGATATAATTTTATATATAATGCAAACATATATATATAATATAAATATTTACATATCATATAAAAATTCAGATATATACATATAATCTAAATGCAGATTATATACATAATGTAAATATATATATAGAAAATATCAATATTTTAATATAAAATTCACATATATAATCTGAATGCAAATTACATCTATATAATATAAAGATTTTTATATATATATATATATATATAATCCAAATGCATATGTTATACGTATATGATACAAAATACATTTATTTATTTTAAATACAACACAAACTCTGTATTCAGAGCAGCCCGGGAGCGCTGTGTGGGAGCGGTGCCCGTACCTTGAATTTGTTCAGCAGCAGTTTGAGCACCTGGGGCGTGGTCATTGTGCTGTTGATGCGCACGTTGGTGACGGAGCCGTAAGCGGGCGTGAACACCGAGGTCTGCGGGGCACAGACACCATTGAGGGCCTGCCCGGATCCCCCCGGATCCCGGGAAGGGCCGGGCTCACCTTGTGGTTGTAGAAGTGGCCGTTGATGGAGAAGCGGTGTCGGCGCAGCCGTCGCTGCTCGCCGGGAGTGCGGGCGCTGCCGCGGTGCCGGACGCCGACGTCGCTGCGGGTCCGCATCAGCTGTGGGGCCTCCTCCGCCGGTCTAGGGGCTGCAAAACACCCGTGGGACCTCGGGGATGGGGACTGGGGACGGTGGGAACAGCCCTGGTTCTCCTCTGGAGCTCCAGGAGCGTTTGGAGAACGCTCCCAGGGATGCACGGACTGGGACCAGGGGGAGCTGCCCGGGGTTCTCCTCTGGAGCTCCAGGAGTTTTTGGGCAACACTCTCAGAACACACCATGTGCTGGGAGTTGAGTCAGAGTCTCGTTATCCCTTCCCACTCAGGAGATTCTGTGATTCCAGAATTTTCCTGCTGCAAAACAGCCACTGTGTGTCCCCACTTGGATGCAGAGTGCAAACCCTCGCCCCAAGAACAAACCTCTCATCCCTACAAACTTCCCAGGACACGTTTAAGCCACAGCAACTGGTTTATTCTCCCCCAGCTCCTGAGGAAGGTCATTAATTCAAAATTAACCACCTAAATCCATACTGCTACCTGGATAAACCCTCTCCTCCTGGGAACCTGAGCATCTTCTCTCTCTTTTCCATAATTTAACTTTATCTGTTCTCCTTCCCTTTAATGAGAGCAGAAAATGAGGGCAGAGCCTCAGATCTCTGTATGAAAATTGGCCTGGATCCAGATTATTATAAACCAGCTCTTCATCCATTTTTAATGAATCTCTCAGGCTCCAGCTCTGGGTGTTTTAATTCAAAGCATGTCTGCAGCAGGGAGAAATCTCCAGCAGGAGCTGCTCCAGATGCACAAACTGTGACTGAGCACTCTGAGGAGCTGTGCATGCATGCTGGGCACTGATTTTTACTGGATTTTAGGGGGAAAATGGAATAAAAAGCTTTTTTTTTTTCTTATGTGCTTGCAGAGGATTGAGGCCATAAAGCTGAGGGGAATCGTGGTGGGGTGACATGGGGTGGGCGCTGCCTGGGAAAGATTTAATTAAAGGAGGAAAGTGTTGTGAGTGAGGAGAGCAAAAAGAAAAAGGGAAAAAGTTGGAGGATCACAGATGGGGATTTGTGGATCAAGGTTTGCAAGGGCTCAGCTCCTCTCAAAAGGATAAGCTCATCCTTCTTTACCACCCCAACCCCCAATAAAACAGCCAAAAAACCAGAACATCTGCCAGAGTTGAACGAGCAAAATGCATCCAGCACGTTTTCCCTGCGGGAGTTCCCGGTGGGACAGGCTGTGCCCCGCTCCGCAGAACAAGGGGTTAACGGAGCTGCGGCCAAGCTCTTCCCCCTCGGCAGAGGAGGAACCGGGGAGGGACAAACACTGGGGACAAACACTTTGCAGCAGCAGTGACTTCCCCATGGTAACGCGCTTCCCAGTGCTCCCATTCTTCTTTCCGAAAAGCGGAGCCTCCGGGAAGGGGAAGCTCCAACATCCTCCTTTTCCCCGCAATCCCACGAGGGATCTCTGATCCATCCCCCCCCCCCGTTCCTTTCCAAGCTCCACCACATCTCACTGCTGCCTCTTCCCCCCGAGAAAAAGCCCCTTGGGAATCAGGGAATCATTGTGGTTGGAAAAGACCTTTGAGATCGTCGAATTTTGGGCAATCCGGGAAAACATTGAATAAAATAATGCATGGTGCTTTGGGAGCGGCTGAGCTGGAGCAGGATGGGAAACTGAGTCTGGAGTTAAAGACAAAGCCTCGTTTGTGTTTTCCCAAATAAAACCAGAGCATGAGGCAGCTGCTCCCGAGCACCAGGACCGATCCCGGTGGATCCGAGCCCGGCTCACCTGCGCCATTCCCGGGGTTCTCCGTGCTGGGTGCGGTGTCTCCATCCGTCACCGGGATGTCCGGCAAGGTGCTGGGCTTCAGCACGGACCTGGAGAACACAGAGGGGTTGTGGGTGCCCTGTCCGTGGGTGTGGCCGCGGAGAGATTGACAACCCAGGGAATCTCTGCCCCTCATCTCCCCTCGCTGCTGATTCCAGCTGGGGCAAAAATCCTGAAGGAGGCAGCTGGGGCTGCAACCAGCAAACCCTGACAGGCTGGGGCGGGAGTGGGGTGGGGTGTTTTTGGGGTGGGGTGTTTTTGGGTTTGTCTGTGTGCTGGAGCTGTGCATTTTTGGGGCTGTGTGGTTTTGGGGCTGTGTGTTTTTGAGGCTGTGTGTGTTTTTGGGGCTGTGTGTTTTTGGGGCTCTGTGTGTGTTTTTGGGGCTGTGTGCATTTTGGGGCTGTCTGTGTGTGGTTTTGGGGCACTCTGCCTGTGTTTGGGGCTGAATGTTTTGGGGCTGAGTGTGTTTTTGGGGGCTGCCTGTGCCCCACTCACCCGTGGGCGCCCAGGTTGCAGCCCGAGTGCCAGGAGGAGGAGGAGGGCGGCGGGCGGATGCGCTGGTTGTCGTCCTGCATCTGCAGGCGGATGGGGCGGCGCAGCCCCCACGAGATGTTCAGCAGCCCCTCCACGATCAGCTCCCCTTCCTCCTGCAGCACAGACAGGGATCAGCATCCCAGAGAAAAGTTGGGAATGTGGGGTGGGGACTGGGGGCTGTGAGGTCTTTCTGAACCCAATTTTTTCTGTGGTTCTGTGACTTTTTGGACTCAGTCTTTTTCCTGGGGCTGGTGAGGGACAGATCCTCCTGGGAGCTGTGCTGAGGCAGATCAGGACTCGGGGCAGCCAGGGTGGCATCACTGGGACAAACCATGGAAAACTGGGTGACCTTGCAGGATGGGGGAACTGCCATCACCCAGCTGGACCTCAGCAGGGGATCTGACAGTGGCCACAGGATAGGGGATGGAAGGGACATCGGAGACCAATTCCATCTCCACTGAGACAATCCATCAGATCCACCTTCTCCAGTGCAGAGTCCAAGGATGGGGCTTGGAGCACCCTGGGGGTGTGGGAGGTGTCCGTATCCATGGCAGGGGGTTGGAATGAGATCATCCTTAAGGTCCCTTCCAATCCAAACCATTCCATGTGTAGATGGGATTTTGGGAAAGAATGTGAGGGTGGGGAGGGGCTGGGATTGAATTCCCAGAGGAGCTGTGGCTGTCCCTGGGTACCTGGAAGTGTCCAAAGGCCAGGTTGGACAGGACTTGGAGCAGCCTGGGATAGTGGAAGGTGTCCCTGCCCATAGTGGCACTGGATGGTCCCTTGCAACCCAAATCGATCTAAGATTCCATGGGAAGGTTTAGATGGGATTTTGAGAAGGAATTCCTGGCTGTGAGGGTGGAGAGGGGCTCGGATGGAATTTCCAGAGAAGCTGTGGCTGTCCTTAGATCCCTGGAAGTGTCCAAGGCCAGGCTGGAGCACCTTGGAACAGTGGAGGATGTCCCTTCCCATGGCAGGAGTGGGACAGGATTGATTTAAGGTCCCATCCTAACCATTCCATGATTCTCTGTCTCAATTCCCTGTTTCCGTCTGCCCAGGGCATTTCTCACCTCCCGGTGCCGCAGCTGCAGGTTCTGCCCCTCATAGTAGATGTTGTAGGTCTTCAGGTGCAGGAGCAGCTCATTCCTGGGGAAAAAATGGTGCTGAGATGGGGTTTGGGGGAAGGGGGGAGATGCTGCAGGCACCACCCAGTGGCCCCTGAGCTGTCCAGGGTGGATCCAGTGGAAAGCAGGAATTGCTTCCCTGGCTGAGGAACCCGCTGTGCTGCTGGGGACCCAAAAATTGCTTTATTTGGGGCAGATTTGGGCCTTTTGCCTCCTCCAAGACATCCCTTATTGAAGGTTTTTGCTGCGGGTCCAACATTTTGCACACACAATTAGGGGGAGAAGCTCTCCATGACCTTGTCGCCCATAAATCTTCCAAAAAGACACAAGAAACCTTTTCAGAGCTCGGGACAGTTGGTCACGAGGCTGAAAAATAAATCAGTTTTCTGGAGATCACACTGGAGTCACAAGTGATCACAGGCGAGGTGGTCACATCAGCCTCAAGCTCAGAACAAAGCTCTGAGTCCTGCTCTGGGGGCAAATTTGTGATAAAAATAAAGATAAAAACAAGGACAAAAATCAAGATAAAAATATATTTTTAAAGGTCAAAATAAAGATATATATGAAAATTAAAAAATTATAACAATAAAAATCATTGAAAAATAAAAAAATAAGCCCCACCAGACTGGCTGAGCCCAGCCATGAATCACAGGACACAATGCCTCCGGCGTTAATTCCCAAAGCTGGGCTGGCTGAGGGAGGTTCAGGATGCTCAGCATCACCAGCTGAGAGAAACCAGCCAAACCATGGGCATTTGGGGTCAGGAGAGGGGGAAAATATCACAGTTTTGCTTTATCTCCTTTAAAATCTCCCTTAAAACTTAGAAATATTTTTACTTCTTTCCCAAAGAATAGAAGAACAACTATTAATCAGGACTTTTTCAGCAAAGCCCATTTTTATGGGAGTTTATAGAGCATTTAGCCACACTCCTAAGGAAAATTTCAAAATTCCACCAACAACCGTTTTCTTGTTAAGGAAATTGCCTTTTTTTCACCCAGAATTACTTTCCCTTTCCAAAACCCTCTGAACTGAGTTAAAACCCAGGGTCACTCCCATTCTTCCAGCTGGAAGAAATATTGTGTGTTACAGGTCATGGATAATGTGTCATATATTGTATTTATATTGTTATAGATTGTGTTTATAGTGTTATATATTGTATTTATAATGTTATATACTGTTATATATTATATATTGTTCTATATTGCTATATATCATTATATGTTTGATATGTTACATAAATATGTATATATTTATCTCAAAGAAATATTGCGTGTTATGTCATGAATAATGTGTCATATATTGTATTTATATTGTGTTTATACTGTTATATACAGTTATATATTGTATATTATGATATATTATGTATTGTTATATATTGCTATATATTGTTATATGTAATACATTATATATTTTAATATTAATATATACAATTAATATATTATATATATTTATCTCAAAGAAATATTGTACGTTATAGGTAATTGATAATATGCTATATATTGTATTTATAACGTTATATATTGTGTTTATAATAATTTGTATTGTTATATATTGTTATATGCTGTTATATATTGGTAGATATTGTTATATGTTATTACATATTGGTAGATATTGTTAGAAACTACATATTTTAGATTACAGATAACACATCACACACTCTATTACCCATTTCAGATTACAGACAACCCATCGTACATCACATCCCATATTCCATATCCCCCTGGAATGCCGCGAACACCCCATCCCCCGCTCCCCCGCATTCCGGGGCTTTACCTGGAGATGAATTTGTCCTTCCCGCAGGGCACCGCGTCCCCTCCGCCGCCGAACTCCATCCCGGGGCAGCGCGGGCATGGGAGCCGAGCTGCGGGAGGGAGCAGAGTCACCTCAGGGGAGCCGCCCCATCCCCGCATCCCGCCACCTTCCCCTGGAGAACCGGGAAATAAAAATAAAACTAAACCCCCTCGGCGCTGGAGAAGGCTCCGGAGGCGCGGGTGGAGCTCGGTGCGGCTCCTCCGGGGAAGGCGCTGGGGAAGGCGGGAGATCAGATAAGGGCAGAGGCGCCGCGAACTCACTGAAAATTTAATCCCCGCGGATATATCTTTACGCTAAATTTGCATTTGGAGCATCCGCGGGTGTCCCGGCGACGCCAGAGCTGCGGGTGGGAGGGGGGTTTAGGTGGGAATTGTTCATTTTCTCCGATTATTTTATTCTTTTTTCATCCTACAAAACTTCAAACGTGCAGATCTGAGTGCAGCTGCTGCTTCCTTGGGCCATCCCAAGCCCAGTGGTGGCACCAGGGATGATTTTCTAAGCAGACAGAGATGCTGGGTTGATCCTTCAGCTTTTTTAATAATCCCAGCTGGATTTTTGGGCCATGCAAATGCTTGGGAAGTCCCCAAAATCTCACCTTGGGGAGGCCCTGGCTTAGATCTCAAGTGTGATTTTTGGATGTTACAGAATGGAATTAAAATGGGGTTTGGGGTGAAGACCTTGGGATGCTCACGGGTTCAGAATAGTCTGGAAATCGGGTGTGAAAGAGACCTCGGAATGTGGAACTGGGGTGGTTTTGAGTGATGAAAAAAGGGCTTCTGGGGTCGTGCTTTTCCTTGGATGAAACCCGAGACAGGATTTCATTTTTCAGGGTCTTTTCCCTCCCTTCCCTTCTCCTAGGAGAGAAACTGAGGTAAGAAAAGGCATTTGCTCCTCAAGCTGCTGTTTTCTTCCACCTCCCACATTGCCATGTGCTTCCTCCAGTCCCCTGGGACAAAAAAAAAAACAAAAAAACAAAAAAAAAAAAAAAACAAAAAAAAAAAAACACAAAAAAACCAACAACTTATCCTGAAAGAAAAACACCCAATTCCACACCAAAATCCAGGTCAAGGCAGTAAAACCTGTCAGAGGATGAATCTAAACCCTAAAGCCTCTGCACGGCAGCGATCCCGGGGTTCCATCCCACACATTGGGATAAATCCCCGAAAAAAAAGTTGATTGGCAACAGCAAAAATATTCTGTGGCAGGTTTGAAACCCCACACGAGGCCGGGCTGGACCAGGAGCAGGAGGGGAAGGGCAGGAAATCAGCCCAGCCCAGCCCTGGGGCTCTGGGTCTGCCCAGAGAAAAAGCAGAAGAAAAAGTCGGCTCCAAAATGTCGTGGAAGAGCTGACAAAGCTTTGGGCTTCCTGAGGAGCTGAGGAACTGCATGAGTATTTTGCCAGGAAATACCTGGCAAAATTTGGCAAAATCCAGCACCAACCCCTCTCCTGCAGCCATCCATTCTCCCACAAGGAACAAACCCAGGAATAATCCTATTTATCCCTCAAAATGGTACCAGGAGGGGATTTTGCAGCTGGCTCATGGGTTTGGGATACACCCATGTGATTTTTGGGGGCAGCAGCTGTGTGTGTGGCCCCAAATTTGGGGGTGCTCAGCTGTGAGGTGCAGGAATGGCAAGAATGAGCATCCTGCTCATGGGCATCCCCTGGCAAGATTTGAAAAGCTCTGGGGATATTCCGGGAGGATTAAAGGACACGGCTCTTGGCACATGTGAAAATAGTGCCAGAAACATCAAAGTGAGTGAAAAAAACCTTCCTAGAGCAGCAAAAATACAAAAGTGAGTGAAAAAAAAATGCCTCCTAGAGCAGCCCAGGGTGGAGCCTTTGGTACCACTCAGAGCTTTGCTCCAGAGCATCCTGGTGATGCCAAGGGGTGAAACCAAAGTCCAAATTCCCTCGAAGGGGACATGGGGATGAAGTGCAGCCACAAATAAGGGCCTATTTTGGGGTGGAAGGGGAGCTCCAAAGTGCAGGTTCATCCTCCTCTGCTGAGGAGTCGTTTCCTGTTTACGCCCCGGCTCTGCCACCTTCACCTCCGTCATCACATCCCCTTCCTAGCACTGAGGAAAGGGGCAAATTTTTCCTTTTTTGGGTCTGGAGAGAACCAGGATGGGAGTGGAGGGGAGAGGCAGCTCCTGGAGATTCCCCAGCAGAGACCAGGCATTGACAGCCCCCGATGTCCTGCCATGGCTTTGGGAAAAGGCCGGAAATCACCCAAATCTAAGCACTGGCAAAAGTGGAAGTTGCTCCATTGCTCAACCGTGGCAGTTTGGGGCTGTCTTCATTCCCGGCACCTCGGTGCCTCAGTTTCCCCCTCGGAGCTGACGCGTTTCCGCCGTGCCTTGCCCGGCATGAGTCTCTCCTGGTGCTTTGCAAAGCGCTTCTAGCACGTCTCCAGATCAAACCAACGCCCCGCGGCAGGAGGGTTCCGGCCCTCTCTGCCTCCTCTCGGCTGCTCCTGCCACTGCTTCCAGGCCTGACTGACCCCACGGAGCCCAGGCTAGTCCCCCTCCCTAAAAACCTCCCTAAAGCCCTTCCCGCATCCCTACAGCCCAACCTGAGGGAGCCTGGCCACATTCACAGCCCCTCACAGCTTCTGCCGAGCTCCGGGGAGACGCATAGCTCCAACACAACAAAACAAGGAAAAAAGTGGCAAACCCGCCCAAACCCGTGTTTTCAGCAGGAGAGCAACGTTCTTCCCTGCGCCTGCAAATAAATCTGCGGGTTTGGGGGGGTTTGCTGCCTCGGTCTCACCCCCTCGCAGCACACGGGAGCCTCGGCAGCGTCCCCGCTGGGGCGGGAGATGCGGATTTGGCGCTGCTGAGGGATTGTGGGAATATCCTCCTCCCCGGGGAGGCCGCGATGTTCCCTCCTGCACCAGCGCCGCCGCTTCCCCTCAGCCCGGGACGGCTTTTAACCGGCCCAAGGGCGCTTCGATCCCGCCGCTCTCGGTAGCAAAGCATCACCCGAAGGCGATGGAGCCTCCAGCAGCCGCTGCGCTCAGCGGTGTCGGGGCACGATCGGACACGCGCGGCCGAGCGCTCACCGCGTCCCGCGGATCCTGCGCTGGAGCAGCCGCGCTGCTGCCGGCGGTGCCTCCGGCCCGGCCGCTACTCTTGGGCTGGGATTCCTGCCCCGCGTCCGGCCCGCATCCCTACGCGGGGAGGTGCGGCAGCTCCATTGTTTTCCAGCGCCGCTATTGTTCTTCAGCCCGATTGCTCCGTCCTGGAAGGGGAGAGGGGAAGGAGGGAGCGCTGAGTGGCGGCAGAGCCGCCGAAGATGCCATGGGGGGTGCCGGGTCACTTGGGGACGGGCGAGAGGACCCACTGGCCGCACTCAGGGTGAAGCCCTCCGTGAGGAGCCTGTGCACACCAGGGGCTCCTCGCGGGCCCCGGGACAGCGGCGGGCGGGTCCCACCCGGGCGCGACGGGACGAGAAGGTGCCGTGCCCGGGGTGGGAGCCATGGGCGCTGCGGCTGCTCCAGCCCAGCACAGAGGACGATGCTGACGGCGTTCGGAGGGTGCTGAGGTGACACCCAGGGGTGGGGGCCGGGTTCCCCCCTCTCCCGGCGGTGAGCGCGCTTTTCGCCTCCGCTCGCTGCGGCCGCGGCTGCGGGGGGGCCGTGGCTCAGCCCCGGGGCCGCTCCCCGCGCAGGGGACAGGGATGGGGATAGAGACCGGGATAGGGACGGGGATGAGGATGCCCCATCCCGCCCGCACTCACCCGATGCCGGTCCCGCTCCGCTCGAAGCTGGTGTCCCCGTAGGGCCGCCCCTGGGCGGGGCGGGACGGGACGCGACGGGGAGGGGCGCGGGCGGGACCGAGGGTGGTAGCGCGGGGGACATCCTCTGCCGCAGCCGGGGTCATCCCGGAACCCGGATCCCGAAGGACATGCGGCCTCCGAGATCCCTTCCCGGTGCCGAGACTGGGCACCCCAAAGGATGTCGCCTCAGGAAGCCGGGTTGTCCCCGCCCGGACTTCCCGAAGGATGCTCCAGCAACATCCCTGGAACAGGTTCTGGGTTTCCAAAGGACACCCTGGCTCCACCCGGGTCGCACTTCAGGACCAGGGGCTGAAAGGATTCTCCATCCCTGGTGCCAAGACCAGAGTCCCAACGGACGCCCCATCCCCACTGTCACAACCAGGATCCCCAAAGATGCCCCATTTCCGATGTCAGGAACAGGATCCCAAGGGATTCTACAATCCCGTTGCCAAGAGCAGAATCCCAAAGGAATCCCCATCCCACGCAGCCAGGCTGGAAATGCTCTTACAATCAGCTCCAGCTTTGTCCAGAATTCCCAGAGGGAGCTTTGTGGGCTGCATCACACAGGCTGAAGCAGTTATTTCTGCCTTTAAAAGCCCCAAATCCTGGGATATCCAGTGCCAGAGCCATGCAGGCAGCACACTTGGCTGGTCTGTTGTTGGGACGGGGCCGTGTGCTTGTTCCCAACCTCGGCCTTGGGATCCCACCCGGATCCAAAACCGCCCCTGAGAAGTGAATGGAGGAGGAAATAAATTAAAATAAAATCTGCCTGGAAGCAGCTGCTGCAGCTGCGGGTCACAGTTACTTCTGAGCCAGCACTCAGCACTCCCAGGATCGGGGTCCCATCCTGCCCATCCAGCCCCGGGGAGAGTTTGGAGGAGTTCAGTATTCCGAGGAGCAGTGGCCGTGTGCCTCCTCCTTTGTCTGCTCCTGACCTTTCCCAGTGCTTTGTGGCTTCTCTGGGCTTTTTTCTTTTTAAGGAATTTGCCTAGAAACAGCCCACACGAAAGGAAAAAAAAAAAACCCAAAACAAAGAAATAATCAAAGCAGCTGCTTGAGCCAAACAGGCGTCTCTGCAGGCACACACTGGAATGGGCCTTTCCCCCCTTACTTTCCTGGATTTCTATGTAAAATATGAGAAGCTCTGGAGGAGCCATCTGGCTCAGGGAAGCACTGACTCGGCAAAAGTGAGCGGGGCTGGGTCAGGATTGATATTCCAGCAGCATCTCGAGGGCTGGCAGGGATGATTGGCCTTTTGTGGTGGGAAGAGAGGACAATGGAGCTGCCCCCAAACCCCAGGGATTTGGTCTCAAACACAGGGAGAGCTTCCCCTGACCCTCAGCTCATGGGGTGGATGCAAACAGCAAAATAAAAATAAATTCAGGGCTTGGGGTTGGCACCTGCAGGAACACAGGGGTATGTTGGCTGTGGAATTTGGGTTAAATCCTGATTTTTGCCATGTCCTGCTTGCTGCCACCAGTGCACAGTCTGTGGGGGGGAGGCTGGAGCCTGGATGGGGGGGATTTATTTACCAAATAAAAGGAATTTGACCCATTCCTCCCCTGTGAGGGCTCCATGCAGCTGAGGCTGATGCTTCCTCCACAGCAGGGTGAGCACAGATCCAGGAGGAACCAAATCCACAGGGAAGGAGAGCAGAACTTCCACCCCTCCAAGCTGCCAAAAATCCCCCAGGAAAAGGTGAAAAGGATGTTACAGCACCTGTCTGCAGGCTGAGTCAGCACTTTTGTGCTAAATGCCACACAGGGATCACAGCCGATGCCTTTTAAAACATGAGCTTGGATGGATTTACTCCTTCTAAGGACCTCAGTCAAGCCCCAGAATAAATCACCAGCTCCAAAATTCTCCAATATTCAATTATTTCCCCCCAGACCATGCAAGCAGCCAAAATCCCTTATTTACTACCTTGGCAGCTTCTCATTATTTCAGATTTAAGCCCCCTCAGCTGATTGCCAGTGAATACAGAGCAATATCCCACACTTGGATCCATGTTGCTGTGGGAGCATCTGAGAGCTGTTAGGGAGCTCTGGGAAGCAGATGGGAAGCAGAGGCTCTGGAAAAGCCTCTCCTTGTTCTTGACCTGTGTCTCTTTCTCACGATCTCATCCCCTGTGTGGGGTGTTTTGGTTGTTCTGAAAATCCCCAAATTTTGAGATCCTGCCCAGGATCTGACTGCCTCGGGTCGATGGTGATTCAGACAAGACACAAGAAGAAAACACAATTATTGCCTGAGCTGTGACCCTGCACAGCTCAGGGGATCAGGCAGGATTAGGATCAGGTTTTCATTACAGACCCAAACCTGCAGTGCTCAGAAGTCCCTGGCCCTGCTCACAGCTGCTCCTCTGGCTCTGAGCCCACAGCTGCTCTCAGGCCCTCGCTGTGGATGTGGTGAGTTTTTGCTGTTTTAATTCCCATCCACTCCACCACGGGCCACATGCAAGTTCAGGGAGGTGCTGGGGTGTGCCCATGTCCCCAAAGCCAGGAGCAGCTCCCCTGGTGGCTGCAGACACCTGAGGCTGCTGGGTACCCTCAGCCTGGTGTTCCCAGCTCCCAACCCTTCCCAGGCACCACTGCTGCTCCGGGGTTAAACCTGGAATTTGAGCTCATTAAAGGGCTGGGGATGAGGGGAGATGGTGACCAGCCAAGTGACACTCAGCTCCTTCATCCACACACAGGAGGACGTGGAAGTCTCAGCTCAGAGCAGGGACAGGCGGGAAACACAGGAAGAATCACAGAACAGGCAGGAATCATGGGAATAGGCAGGAAGCTGTGGCTCTGCCCCACAAATCCAGGAATTCCATGTGTCTGCATGGTGGGAGCGATGGGGTGAGAGCTGGGAGTTCCGGAAGGCATTTGCAGGGTTGCCCACGACAAAGACTCTGGGTCTTGCCATCACCTGGATTCTGAAATTAATTATCCTTTGGAAAGAAATCAATCAATTAGAGAGGAATTCCTGGCTGTGAGGGTGTGGAGGGGCTGGGATGGAATTCCCAGAGAAGCAGTGGCTGCCCCTGGATCCCTGGAACTGTCCAAGGCCAGGTTGGATGGGGCTTGGAGCAGCCTGGGACAGTGGGAGGTGTCCCTGCCCATGGCAGGGGTGGAACTGGATGAGCCTTAGGGTCCCTTCCCACCCAAACCATTCCAGGATCCTCTAATTGCATGATTTTCCAGGAAAGGAACTGTGACACACACTGCCACACTGCATCTATGCCCGCATTTATTTATACTGAACAGCTTTAAAAATACAGAATAAAATAGCTTTATCTACTATTATTCACAACATCTGGTCCAAATATTACATTTTTAAATATTTAGTTGTTTAATGAAGCAATGTTAGGAAAAAAAAAAGGAATAGTAATTAAAAAAAAACTCCGTAAAAGAATTACACATCTTGAAACAAGAACAACAAAAAAATCAAACAAAACACCCCCCCCCAAATAAACTTTTGCTGTTGAACAAAAACGTTTTACAGCCAAAGTCAGTCACGAAAAGTCATGGAAAAACCAAAATTTATCCCCACCGCCTAAGAACAGTCAATAGTTTGTTATGCCAGAGGTTGTTCTGAACAGACAAATACAGGAATTATTTGGACTGGCAGCACGAGGATTGCCTGGGAAGGGCAGAGGCCACTTGAGCTCTCCCTGCCATCCTGGATGTCACTGCACAGCAACAGCCCAGCAGGAATTCCAGGCAGGAATGCTCAGGGTGGCTCCAACACTGATCCCAACTCTCACCCAGCCCTGGGATCTCGTGTCTTCCCCAGGGCCCCAGCACAGCCCCAAGCCTTGCAGGCTCCCTGAAAAACAGAGAAACTGCACCAAGAGGGACTTTGCTGCAAAAAATGAGTGACCCCTCCCACTGCCCCCGCTTCAAAAAGTGAAAGGAAAAGGGAAAAAAAAGCCACTCTTGGTTGAAGAAGGCCACAAAGAAGCAAGGTGAAGGTGGTGCTGGTCTCACACAGGCGTTTCACACGTCAACCCAGTGATTCTGGCAAGCACAGGCTGCTGAGGTGGGGTGGAGGCATCCAAGGGCTCAGCAGACACTGGGAGTCTGCCACCACGAGTGCCTGGAGTGCTGTTTGTACTCAAAATGACAGGATTTCCACACCTTTGGGGTGTAAATGATGGGTCACACTCACTGGTGCTCCTCAGGGCGCCACTGAGGGTTTTTCTCCAATTCTGCCCCAGGAGCCCTGAGGACTCAGCAGAGAGGAAACAACAAAACCCTCCAGTTTTGGATAGGAACACAAACATGGGTAAATAAAGTATACACAACCACTATAGATTCGTCAATGAAGAAATTCTACCATCACATGACATTGTCATGACACTCATACCACTCCCTCCCAGGAAAACCGCTGCCGTTATCCTGAGTGGAAATGTTATTTTCTTAATATATGGAAATAAAATACTGCAATATTCATGTACAAACCAAGTTGTCATATTTCAAGTCAGTATTAAAAGGCAATAAAAGCAAATTTGGGGTTGAAAAGGTTGAGCTTTCTGAGTGAGGTACATAGTGAAGTCCCTCCAATATGACAATGTTAATCAGTCATAGCTGTCAGCTATGAAACCTAAATTTCTATAGGCATAATTTGCAAGTATTTGCTTTAGAAAACATGTTTCAACATGTCAGCCAGAACCCTTAATTTAACCCCCCCCAAAAAATACAAGAGAATATCAATTACAAAAATTTCAAGTTACTATCTTTGTATACACTGATACCATCTCTGATATGACAAAATGAGATTTCTACCATGAATATTTGCCCTTCCCTCTCAAAATTTGGTTGAAACTTTTCATCACCTCTTCACTCAACTCTCAGCTGCCGACTTCCCTGGGTGGTTGGAGTTTGGCTGTTGGAAAGGCAGGGAAGGACAGAGAGGAAAATCCAGAACTGCGTTGGCAGTCAGGTTACACCTGGACGTCCCCAGCACACACAACTCATGTTTAATGCTCCCCAAACCTGCAGCGTCATCCTCTACCACCCCTGCCAGCAGCTTGGCACAGGCACCCAGCTCCCTGAAATTTCACAGCAGCCACTTGAGAAAGTGACCAGGAAAAGGGAAGGTGGGAGAAGGATTTAAGATCCAAAATCCCCCCTGCACTGCACAAACCCGGTGTGAATGCAGACATTACCCCCCCCCAAAGGAAAGCACCGCTCTCCTTCCCCTGGGAGGGCTCCAAGGAGCCCCAGGAAGGGACAGGGAAGCTCCTCTTTCCATGGCTCCTATGCCCAACTCAGCCCAGCCCTTCCTGCACACCCAGGTGTCCTTCCTGAGCCTGGGGCTCACATTTAACCATTCATCCTGTCCCACTGACCAACTGGGATTCAAACTGACCCTAACCTGAGCTGCTTCCCAAGGCCAGGGGCAGCTGGGCGGGGCTGCTCTGCTCTCGGTCAGGGGGAATGGGCAGAAATCACAAAAAGAATTAAATCCAATGGATAATTGGACTGCACATGCTCAGAGAATGCTGCAAGGAAGGAGGGGAGTTCTGCTCCTCGGAGGAAAATAATGCTGGGATTTGCTGCCCTGGGACTCAGAGTGTCTTGGGAATCACCACTGAGAACTCATCCGGGTTTCCCTCAACAGGGTGAGAGACAAACTCTGCTCTCATGCTTTCCTCTCTCTGGAGTCAGCTGGAAATTGAAAACTTTTTCCTTCCTTCCTTAACAGGATAACCAACTTTGGCATTTGACATTATCACAACCCCACAGGTTGTACAGCCACCAGAGGTGGCCTTTGTTTTCCTTTTGAATGGATATTTTTAACCCCACCACATCTGCCACACATCTTTGGCTGCACAGAAAGTTGGGGAATTTGGATGCTTTGTGCCACTGATTCAGAAGTTCCTGCACCCAAACTGTGTGCAGGCAGGCATGGGAATCCAACACCTCGCTACCTGGAGAGGAAACACTGAAAAATGAGCAAAAATTATTTTGTTTCACAGGCAAACCAACCTCATCTACTACACAACGACTCTTCCAACCAGCTCTCGAGTCCAACTGACACCAAGACTGCAAACTACTGAAAGTTCCCCAAAGGAAGCAGGAACAAAGGCATGCTTGGACATGGGAAAAGCGGGATAAAACAGTTTCTGGAAACAGCCATGGCATGCTGAGAACGATATCCACGGAATCATTCCGACTCTACACTACTCGGTACTGATCTGTCAAGCTCTGTCCTTGCCCTCCCCACCCCAACCCATCCATGCTTCAATAACCCAGAACAAATTCCCCTGGGAGTAGACTCAGAGAAAACAGAGTTCCTGTGCTCCTGTCCAGTAGTCAAACTTGGATAAATATGTCAGGGGGTTACAGGAGCTACTGTTATGGTTTTCCAGGAATACAAAACGCAAGCACCGTAGAGCATTACTGGCCTTGAAATTACATTACATGACATTTCCCTGATGAACTCCACAGCTGAAAATGCTTTTGGGGCCACACTGAAGTCTAAAACTAACTTGCAATAGTAAGAACATTAAACAGGAATAAAACTGTTAATCATGAATGCATGATGAGCGTGAACACCCACATAACAGCAGAGCTGAGACTTCCAGGAAAAGAAAAAGATATCTGAGTGGTGCCCTGATTGGACCCAATACCCGTGAACCCACCCAGTGGGTGAGGCTGGCAGGTGCAGTGTCTCTGCTGTCCCAAACCCCCTTCCCAGTGGGAATCAGCCTCTGGAGAAGCCCCACAAGAGGAGAAGAAAGAGCCTTGTGCAGCATCAACAAAACCCCCCCTGCTCAGACCCAAGCCAGGAGTGCTGGCAGCATTTGGAGCACGTGGCTTTCCCTGCAGGGAGCAACTGTTAATTGCTTGGAGCTGCTCAGCTAATTAGCATTTCTGGCCAGGAAAGTGTGTTGGACACAGGCACTGAACCGAAACACTGCCTCCAGACCCTGTCTGAGTTCAGGTTTCCCATCCCTGGAACATCCCAGCCTTGTGTATGCCCATAAGGAAATCCTGGACACTGTGGTGAGCTGGGAGAATCCCAGGTGGGGAAAGCAAATGTTCAAAAATGACAAATGCTGTGAATAAAATAAGTGGCTGCTGCAGCACTGCGCCAGCAAAGCCTGTCATGGTTTTCAAGGGCAAAGTTATTCCAGAAACTTCCTGTGTGAGCACTGGATGTGTCACTGAAATTACAGATAATTCAGAATTAAACTCTCATGATTTGCAGGCATCAGCTGAGCCCCATTTCCAGGATGCTGAGAACATGGAATGTGCAAGTCACTGAGTAGCAGAACAGCATCTATGGGATTTGACATGATCAAAAGGAACTGTTTTTCCTTTTCTCCCCCCCACCCCGCCTTTTTCAAGGTTCAGCTTTCCTGGCGTAACCAACACTGAGGGCTTCAATAAAATCACCGTAAAAACCAAAAGGTTTGCAGCAGCACCTCCACATCTCCACCTAAACCCATTTTAAACCAACAGACTTAGGTACACAGCTCTTTACAACTTCCCAAAATCAGCGGGATCTGTCCCAGAGACACTAGACCTGGCTCCCATCACCCACAGCAGGAAAAGCTTTTTTTTTTTTTTTTTTTTTTTTTTTTTTTTTTTTTTTTTTTTTTTGTTGGTTTTTAATCAGTCTCAGCTCTGGTTCCAGAATTTAAATGCAGATATACAAAACATATATTTTAATGCTTCTCAATCAGCAAGAAACTGCAAATACATCTTTAACTACAACTAGATAATATAATTTCAGCTAAGGCTATACTGTAGCTTCTGAGTCTTCGTCTGAACTCCTGCAGTTACCGCTTTTCCTGAAGCCCTTCCATGTGTATCCCATGAAGGTGGGGCTGATGGGCAGGAAGCTGAAACACCTGTATTTTTTAATGAAGTTCATGCCAAAAGGCAGATCATATGTTTCCATGCCCTCCAGGGATTTGCTTCCCTTACCAACCCCTTTCTTCCATTTCCGTATTCCCCTTTCTTCAGGGCTTCCTAGAAGTCAAAATAAAAGGAGAAGAATATATATATATATATTCACGGCTATCTTTATATGAATACACAGGCCTAAAGCAGAACCTGAAAGAAAAAAAAACCACCAAGGCTCAGCCACCAAGTTCTGGAAAGATCTGGAAAAGATCTTTCAGACTCCTCAAAAAGGGGAAAAACACATTATCTGTTTTATTTTGTAACTGGAAGACAAGGCTAATTTTTCCTTATGAATGGAAACAGGTTTGGATCTCAAACCCAGTTTTAGTCTGTCTCCTGGTGACTGGTTTTGCTTCTATCAGCTCTTTTAGGTGTTTAACAGGATGGAATTTTAACCTGGGAAGGATTCCAGGTGTTCTCAGGGGAAGGGAGGGCAGGTGTAAAGACTCTGCTCCTGGTGTGAAAACAGCCAGCCACAAAAGCAGGAGGGACCTCCTGCTCCTGCTCTGCTGCAAGGAATGCTGCTGTTACCCAGGGAATGCTGCTTTTATCCAGGGAAAGGACAGCTCAGGGCTCACCTGGGATGGTGTTATCCAGGATGAAGGCGACGCAGCCCCCGACAAACATGGCTGTGGTGAGCAGGACATTCAACACCTGATCAATGCCTGCTATTCCTGCAGCAACAGGGAAAAAACCTGCTGGGATTTTTTATCATCCATATCCTGCTGATTTACACCCAGGCCAAGCAGGAACACTTGTTCCTGAGTTCAGTGCGGGATTTGCTCCAAAATGGCTCTGGAAGTCATGTGAGGATTGATGCAAAAGAACCTTCCCCCAGTGCATCACCACGGGACATTGTTCCCCAAAATGCAACTTCAGGAACTCTCAGTTGCTCATAAAAATGTCACAAAACACCATTTTAATTCCTACTGCAGACACAACTAATCTGAACTAAGCAGAAAACCATGAAATAGAAAAGAGAAATGTTTAGATTGTAAAACTGTGGGGACTGAAATAATTCTTTTTATAAATCTTCACTTTTTAAAGGGGCAAGAATTCACAGCCCCAGTTATGGAAGAACATTACATTAACCACATAAAGCTTGAAGGATTTGCTTTTCTAACCACTTACAGCAGGATAGATATGCCCTTAAATCCCGGTCTGAAGGCACAGTGGAAAGAAAAGTCAGTTAATATTTTGCTTAAAAAAACCCCCAAACAAACCCAAAGCAGTGAAATATTTCCTTTGAGTCCATCTCTGGTGTCACACACTGACATGACCACTGCTGAGGGTAACATTTAAACAGAAAACCTTCCCTGTGAACTCCTCAAAGCTACAATTCAATTAAAACAATCTGCAAAGGAATTCACTAAAATCAAAATTCACGCTCAGAACACATCTGAGTCACAAAAAGTTTCAACCCCCAGACAATTCCCCACCTTCCAAACTCTTAACTTGGTGTTTCCCCTTAATCTTTTTAACATCATTTACAGCTCACATTCACCCTTGCAGTTTTTCTTTCGGCCCAGTTGGTAAGTGCCTGCTTCCATTGCTCCACAATGCACCCAGAGAAACAGGACAGTTTCAGCTGTATCCCACTGGAACATTCCCCTGCAGGTCTCAACCTCCCAATGATTTCTCCTCTGAACATACAGAGCTTGTCTGGACCTACAGACTTTACTGTTTGCATCATTTGGGGTTTTTCTCCATAATTTGGGTTTCCTCTTACTGACCCTCTGCATTACTCCGTACCTAGATGAACTTTCCATGTGAGCACAAGGCACGAATGTTGATGTCAAGGAGCAGGAACACGTACCTGTGACCAGGGGGTTCTGTTTGAGATAGCTCGGGAGGACTAGCCCAAAGAAAATGGAAAATCCAAGAACAAAGAGATTCCGAGAAGAATTCAGATCAATGAACTGGAGGTTCGACAGACCCACGGCCGTGATCATCCCTGAACACAAAAAACCCGAAGACCAGCTTTTAGACAAGTCTTTTTCTTCAAAAAAACCCACAGCAAAATCCTTAGAAACAGCAAAGAGGAGCACAAAGCCCCCTTACCAAAGAGGGTGCAGAAGAGAGCCCCCAACACGGGGTCGGGCAGTGATGCGAAGAGAGCGCTGAACTTGCCCACCATGCCCAGCAGCAGCATGAAGGCTGCTCCATACTGAATCACCCTGCGGCTCCCAACCTGCAGGGAAAACAGGACAGGACACTGGGTAAGGTCTGCACTCAGCCCAGCCTCACACCTGGTGTTTTCTTTTGTTTTTCAGTTTTAATTTGAGCTCACTCCTGCACAGGTTTCATTTTGGTGCTAGAGGGCTCAGCAGAGCTCTGCAGCCAAGCTCAGCTTACCTGCCTTGGGGCTGGGGATAGCACCAGGGCAGCCCTAAAACCATCTGGAACTGCCACGATCACCAGGAAATGTGGTGAAACCCAGCCACGAGAGAGAAAGGAAAACAGGCAAACCAAACCAAGGAGAGATGGCAAATGGAAAAAAAAAAATCTGTGTGTTGCTGCCCTTGGACATGGGAATAAATAAACAGTTACCAGGTCACAGGAAGGAGGTACAGGATTTTTAGACTTTAGAATTTAGCAGCTGGTTTTGTGACATTCTCAGAGACCAGGGCTGAATGCAAATCAGGGCTGTGCTAGCACTGAAACCAAGGGCCTGCACTTCCTTCCCAGTTTTATTTTAAGCATTCAAAATTCAAGCAGTCAGTGGTTCTCTGTGGTGCAGGGGTACTGGATAAACCTGAACAGTTGGTACTTTAACACTTTTCTACTGACAGAAGATGTGCTTCAGGGACAACAAAAACTCTTTTACATTAAGATGGTTTCTAGAAAAGCCTTTTGCAGGTCCCCTGGTACAGAGCATCAGGGTTCAAAAAGGAAATATTCATTTGTTCATCATATGTGACTGAGATAAATGAGTGAAATGAGAAACAGCAGATCCAACAGGCCTGAGAGTGGGAAAAGTCCTTTTTTCCCCTACATTCCTCATTGCTGAGCTCCAGGTGAGCTCCTTCCCCTGCAAATAGAACCCCCACACCATGATCTGGAATTACAACAAAATTTAGCTGGCACCTTTCTCTACTTTTTATAAAGATATTCATTTCTGCAGGGCCACTGAGATCTTGCTCTACAATTCTCTTCCTGCCAGAAACAGGCAAATTCTTTGAAAACCTGCTTGATAGTGACATTTATTTATGCAAACAAATTAAGCTCCTCTGGAAAGCTACTGAAAACATCCCAGGCAGCATTTAGCTCAGGCTCTGCATTTATTCCCAGCACACACACTTTCAGTAATTATTTTGGAGTGCATCACATGGTACTTGGTGCCTCCATTTCAGCACCACCATTACGGCAAGAGATGCTTTAGCCCCAGCTAATCGGAGTTAATTGATCTTCCTCTCATCAAGTAAAACACACACTGGCCCAAAGACTTTGCAGCACCTATATCCAGCTGAGTTTAAATTCTGAATGTAATTATGCACCCATTTCAAGGGAGGGAAATGCCCTGGGATTAGCAGGGCCATGCAATACTAAAGATTTCCCCTCCCAAATCAACAGCAGAGCATCTCTGTGCAAATTCTATCTGAAGCTGAAAACCTCTTGAGTTTTGGGGAATGAATGTGCAGGAAAAGGAACAAGAGCAAAGCCTGTTGCAGAGCCACCCAGCTGTGCCACTCTGGGCAGCTCCACTCCCTGCCACAGCTGCCACTTCACCTTTCCACTGTTCCAGCATGAAATGCACTCTCATTTCTGTGGGCTGCTCATAAAAAAAGCACTGTTAATTCATCTCAACCCCCATGAAGTAACAACAGAAAGGGAGCAGAACAGAATAAACCTTTCTTTAAGGAATTTTTCTGACCAAAACTTCTCCTAGGAGATTTCCATCGGCAGCTGGATGGTGACTGGTACAGACAGCAGATGGTGCTGTTAGTGTTGAATTGCAGCCTGAACCCAGCAGAATCATCCTTTGTGCACCAGAAGGAAAGGCTGAGGACAAATATATCATTTATTTGGGATCAGGCCAGGGGGATGAGTTACTGCAAGTGGAGGACAGACATTTTCTATCCTTGTATGAAGGATCTATGGTTCCCACGTTAAACATCCAACAAGATGGAGCTATTTACAACATAAATCACTCTTACCAATGCTACTGCTATTTTTACCAAGGTTAAATGAACAATATGAGGCAGATCTCTCCGCAGCCCAAGGCCTCTCAGCTCATCCAGGCACAAATCCAGCCCCACATGTCAGCAACAAAGAATTCCTCATGCATTCACGCGTTTTGTTGAGCAACTTCACAAGAAATACATTAAACCCCTAAACCCTGAACCCAAACATTTAGGGCACATTTAACTCTGAAATGACCTCGACTGCAGCCCCTGTGCCAATGCAATGTCCCAGTACAGATGTAGATAAAGCCCAAGCACCTCACACTGCATTTTACTGTTTAAGTGAGGCACTAAAAAGTCACTTCCTACTGATGCTTTCAGAGCCAAGACATCCAAAAAGCACCAATTTCTACACAGTTTATGCCTCAGTTTACAGTGTTTATGGCTCAACTCAAACCACTCCAGAGCACTGGAATGCTGCCTGGGTTTTCCAAGAGACAGTTTATGCAGCAGCATCTGCTTTATGTGGATTCTAACTGCCTTTTACTCTGAATAAAAGGATTTTTGAGGTCTTGATGTACAGTAATGCATTTCTCTTACACAAGAGCTAGTACAGACAGTCAGGTACACTCAGAATGATCTGCGAAGTTTTGTCTGCACAGGAATGGAGCAGAATGGTCTCCGGGAAGAAGATTATGAACATAAGGAACACTCAAGCCTCTGAGGGCTCACAGCAAAGCACTTCACCTTTGTGATGCCCAGGACCCCAATGTTAGGGCTGGAAGAGGTGGATCCATTTCCTGTCCCAAACACTCCATCCAGAACACAGGAGAGACCCTCGATGAAAATGCCCCTGTAAATCCCAAACAGAACACAAGAGTCACGCTGGTACAGGCACAAATTCACTGGGAGGGTGTTTCATGGCTGAATGCCACAGGGGCATCTATTCCATCATGGAATTACTGTAATTCATACTTCAAGCTCCAACACACCTGGAAATCACACTGGAGTTTTGTTTCCTGATTCTTAGACCCCACATTCCTAAACTGAGGAAATTACATAAAAAATTCAAACAAAACTTCAGAGCTGCTCTTTGTTTCTAAATTGCATTCCAGGCGATTTTGACAACCCAAATTCCAGAACTAGTTTACAGTTCTATCCTTATGGAAATGGTGCTATTAACTTCCACAGACTCTAGCAGGAATAGGACTGGGATTCAAATGCTCGATCTGTAAAAAAAAAAATAATCCAAGGATCTGGATTTCAGATCCTTGGCCCTTGTGTTTGACCAGGCTGTAACATTTCACTTCAGAGCACTTTCCTGTCTTATCCCAACAGGAAAAAGGGTAAAAACCCAAATAGCCTGAGACACTGGAAGTACTTTTGTTTTGGACAAACCTGTTTATGGCATGGATGGGTGGAGGAGGAGCACAGGACAGCCTGGCACAGGCATAGTAATCCCCGATGGACTCGATGATGCTGGCAACGACAGCACTCAGCATCCCGATCACCCCTGCGGCAGAGATGGTCGGCAGCCCCCACTGGACTGTGAAGAGAAGAAAACTGAAATCTCTCCTGCCCCAGGAAAGAGTCTGGGTATCAAAACAAACAGAAATCTGAAGGAATTGTGGAATGGTTTGAGTTGGGAAGGACTTTTACGATCATTGAGTCCAGCTGTTCCTTTAGCACTGCCCATGCCACCACTGGCCACGTCCCCAAGTGCCACATCCACACTGCTGCTAAACCCCCCCAGGGATGGGGACACCACCCCTGTGCAGGGCTGGGCTGGGCAGCCCTTCAGGGGAAGAAATACTCGCCAATATCCAACCTGAGCCTCCCCTGGCACAGCCTGGGAGGCTGTTCCCTCCCTCCTGCCTCTCCTCCTGTCCCTGTTCTCTGGGATAAGATCCCAAATCCTACCTGGCTGTCCCCTCATGTCAGGGAGTTGTACAGAGACAGAAGGTCCCCCATGGGCTTCCTTTTCTCCAGGCTGAGCCCCTTTTCCAGCTCCCTCAGCCTCTCCTGGGGGCTCCAGCCCCTTCCCCAGCTCTGTTCCCTTCCCTGGGGCTTCAGCCCCTCCATGTCCTTGTCCTGAGGGGCCAGAATTGACTTTAGGATTGAGGTGGGGCCTCCCCAGTGCCCAACACTGCCCTGGGCACTGTTTATTTACCTTTGATGGAAACAACAAACTCTCTTCACTCTAACATAATCTGGCAAGTTTAAGGAGATGAAAGGAGCAAAGGAAAAACCGCCAAACCAACTGCTTTGATCACACTTGGGAAAATCCCAGAGAACCATAAAACCCCACTAAAAAAATTTTCTCCTGTTCAGGAATCAGGAATTTGAGCTACAATTTGTGAGAAAACAATTATGGCTAGTGAGGAAAATGCCACTTAATTATTATTGCTCCAAAAACTCACTTTGGTCACAAGTTTAGTCTACCAAAGAGGATGGCAACAACCAGCTCTGATCACTGCACAAACATCTCCCAGCTCCAAGTTTGTGTAGTAGAGAAAATAAGATTAATTTAAGCCTGTAGAAAAGCCTGGCAGGTTTTCCAGAGCTATTGCCTTGATGCTTTTATCTCTTTGAAATAGATGAGTCTCCTGCAACAAAGGGATCTTCAGTCACACAAGAGTGAACGAACCACACAAACACTAAAGGGCTAATCAGGGTGGAGAAGTTTTCCTCCTCTTCTTTCTCAAAAGCTTCTATTCTTCATCTGCTGCTTTAGAAGTGGTTTCTTTTAAGAACCAAAACATATGGAAAACCACACCGAAGCTGCCTCATTACAATGTGGTGGTATTGCTGATAATTCCTATGATTCTATTCTAGAAGACTATTATTCTCTAATTACCCTGTTAATTTCTGAAGGGTGAACCAGTTGTGCAATCTCATGCCATAAACCCAGCCTTTCACAGCTATAAACTCAGAGGTGGCTAACATAAAAATACATATGAAGCATCCAAAACGTTGTGTAAAGTGTTTGGTGCTGTCCTGTAAATAATTTCATTGCCCTCAGATAAGCAGGGCCTGGCATTCTCTGACTTGCCAGCTCCAGCAGTGCCTTGGCAAGTTGGGGCATTTTTCTGCCAGGAACAGTTGTGCTTGTTCAGGAATGGGTGTGTCTGGGGCACGGAGGTGCAGCAAGCTGAGAGAAACTCCTCACAAAAGTAATTCCTTAGACAATGGGAGTCAGTGACTTCAGCAGAGCTGTAAAAACCTGTCCTTGTCATTGTATAATAACAGGACTGTCAAGGACAGATAAATCAGCCAGTACTTGGATTTCCACATTAAAGGTACAGTCACTTGTTATCAGAAGAGTCATTCAGATAAACACTGCAAACGGCAGTTTCAGACCCTCAGCCTTCCCTGAGTGACACCTTAAGGTATCAACTGAAGAGGGAAAGAAAGAAAAACCATCAGCCCCACCCAGCAAGTAATGAGAGTGGTTTGTGTTAGAATTATGGAATGGTTTGGATTGGAAGGGACCCTCTAGAGTCCCATCCCTGCCATGAGCAGGGACCCCTTTCACTGTCCCAGACTGCTCCAAGCCCTGTCCAGCCTGGCCTGGGACACTCCTAGGGATGGATTATCCACCATCCAAGGGTCATGGAATGCACCACTGACAAGAGAGCAAGCAGAGCCCCTGAAAGAAGAGGAATGACACTCCTGGGTTCCTGAGGAGCAGGGACACTTACAGGGGTAGGGGACCTTGAACCAGGGGGCCACCAGCAGCACGCCCCGGCGTGCGTCTGTGCGTGCGTAGAAGCCGTACTTGGAGCTGTCCGGAGGAAACACATCCGTCACCGTGAAGATGAAGCACAGCAGCCATGACACCAGGATGGCCAGGATGATCTGGGGGAGAAGAGCAGAGAAGCTGATAAATGAACTCTCAGTTCCCATTCAGGATGTGCTGCACAGCTGTGAGTCGGACCAGGCAGCACATCCCACAGCAGATCCATAGGGCGCTTCCCCAGCCCCAAGGAAGGTGCTCTTACAAAATCCTTGGAATCAAAGCAAATCTCTTCTCTCCTTAACAAATGGGGAAGTCTCCAAATGGGCACTTTTAACAAACTGGGGAATTAGTCTTAGTTTTACCACAGGAATAAAGAGCAACTTTTCACGAGGCGCAGGGGAATTGTTTAGGTAAAAGGAGATGATAATGATCTGGTATCAGCAGTTCTGAGGGCTTGGTATAGGCTCTCCTTGTGTACACAAACATCCCTTCTTCTCTGCCCTTCCCTCCCGGGTCTCCATCACTTCAACAGCTCCTCAGCAGAGGCAGACACCAGAGTGGCCACAAAATCAGAATATTTCCTGTGGCCAACAAGCTGTTACGTTTCAAATAAATCCATTTACGCTTTTATCTCACCTTTGTGAGTATTCTATTGTTAAGAAAAATCAAAACCAAGGGAAAAAAAACCCCACTCAAAACAGAAATGATTTTTTTTTGCCTAAGGAAGAACAAGTTCAACGACTTACAGGGAACATCTTGAAAAGCTGCAGTCTGTATGCTGTCCATCCTTTCTTGGATTTATAAATGGGCAAGGGAAATTTGACATTTCTGGCATACTGAGAAAACAACAATACTAGGAAAATAGTCCTGAGAAAAAAAAGGAGGAGGAGGGTGGGACAAGAGAGAAATGTCGTTAGCACCAATATATGATAAAGTCTTCTTAGCACAAATCTCTTCGGACCCTTTGGACCCAGAACAAAACTGCAGATTTTCAATTTAAGCAGAAGACGAGGCAGCAAAATGATTAAAATTATTATTCCTCAAATAGCTAAAGAGAATTTGAATTCTGAAGTGCTGCAAAACTCAGCAGCTGCAAGCAGGTAAAATGAATCAGGAACAGGCCCAGACTGAAGGCAGATTTTCAGTTAAAATTTCTGTGCTGCTCCTTCTTTCCTCCTAAACTCCACCTGTGATCCATGTGCTCTGTAAAGCACAAAACTTGCTGCCAGCAACTGGGAAGAAACAGGAAAACTGGAGGCCTGTATACAGTAATTTTTACATTTCAAAATTTGCATAAAACTCCAAAGCACTTGAGAAATTTCTGTCAGGGAATTTTTTCTGTTTTTCAGAATCCAATTTTTAAAATATGAATTTTTCACTAAATAGCTGCAAATGAAACAGAATGCAGCCGGACCCCCAAGGCTTGCTGCAAGTGCAGTTTATCAGTATTAGATGTCTCAATTATTATGCATTTTCCCCCCCACAATGAAATTGCCAAGCTCCTCTAGATATTGAAAATTAATTTTTACAGCTAAAATAAGCCCCCCTGCACTGAAAAATCAGAAGCCAGGGCACGTTGCTCAATTCTGAATGAGCCAACCCAGCTCTGCTCTAAAAGGGCCTCCCAAAGACTGGAGCTGTCTGAAGAAGCAAAGCTCTACTGAAATCTGAGATTATGTTTTTATCAGCTGACTTGAAAAATAAAAAGAGGATTTTCAGTCTCTCTCCCTGTTCTGCCCCAGATCAGACACAAACCAGTTTTCCTCTCCCTCAGCCTCCAGGAACAAGGAGGGGCATTTACAGCCCTCACTACTCCAAGAGAAAAGCAAAAGGCACATCTTTTCCAGCCAGGAAACCCCAAATCTTCCCCAAAATCCACCACTGGAAGATGGGCTCCACTCCCTTGCACACCAGCCCTGAGGACAGGGAGCTTTGGGTTTTATTTAGTACAGAGTTGTAAAAAAAATATAGTATTCTATTATTGCAAGGAATTTTCTATTGGCTGCATGGCAGAGGGGCTGTGAAAGAGCACCAAATCCTTGAATGCCCCAGGAAAATTTGGATAAACAGGGAAAGCCCAACTCAGGAATAATTCCCCTTTTTACAAATCACAATGCAAAGTGTCTTATGGAATAAAGCACTCACGGAACAAGTCAAGTCAGGAAACTGGGAAATTGGGAATCCTGTCCAACACGGACAAGCGCCTGCAGGTCCCAGAGGCCCCCAGTTATGCCACAGCTGATTCTGCAGGGTCAGGGAGGAATTCAGGACCTTGATCTCATCAGAACAGCCAAGACAATTCCAGGAGCCACATCTCACAAAGCTGGAGTCAGTTTTGAATGCCTCCCCACAGCTATGGAGTTGTTTTCAACAACCTAGTGCACGTTTTTGCATGGCAGAAGGCAGAAATACTTTATTGACTGGGTAATATTTAAATCCCAATCCTGAATTGATTTATTTTTTTTCCATTTGCAAAAATGTCAACTTTAATTACACGTTTCCATGTCCAATTCAAAGATCTGCTTGATTCATTTAACGTTAGTCCCAACTTGCACAGAATTTGTTTTACAGGCAAATAAAACGTTTCTTTGGATCAGCTGCCTAATATAATAGAGTCACAAAAATACTCGTGATGCTAACATCCAAGATAAAAGAGAATTAAAGAGCCCTTTTAATCATAAGCTGCACTTACAGAATACTTTACATGTTCAAAGCACTGTGCAAACAGATTAGTGAGATCACAATCTGATCTCATCAAGGCATTCCTCCTGCTCCCAGAGCCAGCACAGTTGCATGCTGCACATGGAACACAGCAACTGCTTCAGCCCCTAAAATGGGCTTTCCTGCCTTATTTGGCTGCTTACCCACACGGGGAGCTTTTGTCTTCTCTTCGTCTCATTTTCTTCATTTATTCCTTTTCGTTCTTTCATTTCCCTGCTCCCTACAGCTGATGGCACACATCCCAGACCCTGAAATTCCCTCTAAAAGCTTTTTTGTCCCTTTGACAGGAATCTCTCTGCTTATGGCTCAGCCACTGATGGTAAATATTTGTGCCCTCTGTCATCACACAATTGAATTTCTCTTGGGCACAGGTAAGCAAACCAGTACCAATGGTAGAGGGACCAGCATCACCACTGGTATTTAGCTGCTGCTGCAGGAGAGGAAACAGGCAATGCCAGTCCAGAAATACAAATTGTTCACTGTATTTCATCTCTCTGGTGTGTTCCGTTAAATCATTTTTTCTACAGCACTGAACTCCACCCAGCCAATGGCTCCCAGATCAACTCCTGCTTTATAAAATTCTGTTCTCCACACCTCAGTTTTGGTAACTGCCCTTTCCCCTCTCCTCGAGTTTACATTATCATGGAATGGTTTGGGTTAGAAGGAACCTTAAAGCCCATCCAGTTCCATGGAGGAGCCATGGCCAGGGACACCTTCACTATCCCAGGCTGCTCCAAGTCCTGTCCAACCTGGCCTTGGGCACTTCCAGGGATCCAGGGGCAGCCACAGCTGCTCTGGGGCCTCCCCAACCTCCCAGGGAAGGATTTCTTCCCAGGGAAAAGCTTCTTCAGGAAACTCCTCTGAGCTGCTGCTATCCTTATTCCCACATTTCCGCAGCTCTTCCATATTCCTGTTCATGTTGTTTCTTTCTCCACATTGGCAGCACTGAGATGGCTGAGCTGCCTCTGGCTTTTCCCCAGTGCCCTCAATTGTCCCTCCCCAGCAGGAAGCCCAGGGGTACTCACAGCATGGCGATGCCCCAGTGCTTGCCAGCTCGCTCCCCAGCAGCCTGGAATCCTGAGAGGCCGATGAGGGCCACGGTGGGGGTGATGGTCAGGGGGCCGATGTAGTGCAGCAGAGCCCCAGGCAGCCCCAGCAGCCCGATCACCACCTCGATCAGTGAAGACATGATGATGGCACCTTGGATCTGAACACATAACAGAGCAGAGAGGCAGTTCAGTCCCATCTGACAGGCAAAGCCAATTTGTTTTTCTGCTCTGGATTACAAACTGCAGTTAAAAGAATTTAGTGACACAGAAGAACTCAGCAAATTTTTTTTTGTCATAAAACAGCTCATTATGTTTAAGTGACTTATTGCTTTAAGCATAACACTTATGGTTTTCTCCACAAAACTATTACACAACAGACCAGTGGGCCAGTCTGGAAGCTGTGTGGAAAGCACATCACACTGTCAGACAGGAGACCTGGGGTCCAGGCTAACCTTTAAGCTCTCAGATCGAACGGCAAGGGTTGGTGCGCCACGAGGTGATGCTCCTAGCTCCTAGGGGCAGAGTGTGTGCTGCATTGGTCACAAGTGCTCCTTAGAAGCTGGATTAGAGCAGCGTTGTGGTCTCAGGAGACTGTCAGCCCTCTTGGCTGCAGGGCTCTTGGCAGGATGTAGCTATGGTTTGAACATGGGGAAGAGAGAGGGGTTGTTTTTAATTAAGAAAAAGTTGGCAGCCCAAAGCAACGGGATGGGAGATCAATTCCATGACACACGCCTTCATTTGGACTACTCTACCTGCCACCCTGGCGTGGCACAGCCCTCAGCCTGCCCTGCAGGGTACCACGACTTTACAATGCAGTGCTGCCAGTGGAGGAGGAGTTCCAGGCATTTCTCAAGTCTCTTGGGAGAATCGACCTCTTATCACAAGAGTCTCCAACTTAAGACACTTGGGAACAAACCAGATTTCCTAACTGCAGATTCACCTTCCAGGGCCCAGCCCCACTGCACAGGGACAGCAGACAAGAGGCCTGGCAGCAGCTTAACTGCTGCCAGTGAGCACAAATCAAAGTTACAAGAAGAGTTTTCATCTCACTTGAGCATTTCACTGCACGTCTTTTGGAATGTGGTAACTAACTCCTGGTATTTGCTGTCCAGCAATGAATAGGTGGAAAAGATGAAGATTTCCATGAAATGAGTAAAGGGATATATTCAAATGGAGATTGCAGTGAAACAAGAAATTACCAACTTAAAGACAAGAACACACAGATGATCAAGTGAGAAACTTAACTGTAACTGGAGAGAGTGACAGCTAAAGGCAACTCCCACATTACCTCTCGTATCCGGGGGTACCAGATGTGCTCCGTGTGCAGCAGCTCTGCTGTTCCATTTGTAACTGTTGTATCTTGCAGAAGGGAGAAAAAACACAGGGATTTATTCCCCAGCCACTCTGCCACCATTCCACACAAAACAAATCCCTCCTCACGCTGTGTCTGACAAATGAGCCCTGATTCACACAGAGAGCAAGCTCTGCTCCAAATGAAGTGACACCATGATCACCTTCCCCAAGAGCCAACCCCTCACTTCACCCTCTGCTCCAAACTGGGAAAACACCCTGACTTCCAGACAGAAAGGTCAGTTAGGAATTCTCTCCCCACTCCAATGGAGAATAACTCAGCTGCACCCCAGAATCACAAACTCCAGTGCTTGCTGTTCTCCAGCTGAGGTCACTCACTGAGTGAGCTGACCCGTGGCAGCCTTGGAAGGTGAGAGGGTTCAGGAGGAAGATATAGCAAAGCTCTTTTGGAAAATCTGGAGTTGTGGGGAAAATTGCTTTGCCACCTGGGGTTATTGGACAGTTTCTTTCAACAAGCTGGGTATTAATCACATTTTGAATGTGAGTTAACAGGGATGTATGAACACACAAATATAAGAAATTCAATTATTAGAGAATCCAAAGGAACCCTGGGAGGAGTTTCAGTCAGGAGTGAGCAGCCTGATTCCCAGCTGCAGCTATCCACTGTCCACAGTCTTGGTACTGAATAACCACCCCCTACTGAACAGAAAACTGCCAGAGTCATTTCTACCTTCCAATCCAATCCAGTCTAAAGCAAATGTTCCCATCCCAACCAGAATCTTTTCTTTATGAAGTTCAAACCTTCCAGGATGATGACATCAGCAGAGAAAGAGTGAAAAAGAACATCCAAATCTTGTCAAAACCTGTCAGTATGACTTAAACAGGGGAAAACCCTGGTCTGGAGGTGATGCTGTACATTGCTCAAACTCCCTCCTACTCACAACTTCAAAGGATTCAGTTGGACTTGCTATTTCCAAATATTTGGAACATTACGGGAAGGAACATTAACGGAATATAAATGGAACAGAAGAATTACTTTATGCCATATTTACACTTCTTTCATCAACGTTTTTATATTCTAAAAAAATCCCCAGAAATGGAACTCCACAAGGACATTTTTAGGAGTCTTCTTCTGTGGCACAGTACTTGAACACTCTAAAAAGAGTCTTTCTCTATTCCCTGCTCATCACTCCCAGTTTTTCCATCAGAAGCTCTGGCAGCTGCACTCCACATGACCTGGGCCATTTGTCACTTAAACCTGAACAAGGATAAACAACAATTACCTGTGTTATTGCACTTCCACTTCTCCAGAGAGAGAATTGCTCTGGCAGGTGCTAAGAAAGCAAAAGCACTGGCTTGGAACAGGGGTAACCTGGTGGAAAGGGAGAGGAGAGATGGTGACATTCTGTGGGGTTACTGCAGTGGGTGAGCATTGAAACCAGCCTTTACTGAGTTATAAAACTGGGAAATAGGAGGATTTCTCACAAAAAATCCTCCACCCAGTCAGTCAGAGAAATACAAAGACTTCATAGGCCAAAGAGCTAACATCACCTGCCTGAAGTTATCAACCAAGTAACTCCAGGGGCCAGACACTGATGGCAGGCTGTTACTCTGCAGCGCAGGGACATAGATGGACATTGAGCTGGGTGCTGAATGTGCAGCTTTTACCATCCCAGCATAGGGAACAGCTCTCTGAAGGAGCAGCCTGCAGGCTCCATCCCTTCCCTCTCCATGACTCCTAGTACACTCATTTTTAAGTGCATGTGTCAATAACTGCTGGGCTGATGGGAGCAGATTAGATGTTCCAAGTGGCTGCCACCAATAAATACAAACACTACAAGAATTTCAAGATTACATTCTTAGCATTGATGCTAATACTTCCCAAAAGATTTAAAGATCTAAAGAGGATCCACCTGCACCAACTATGGATTTATTGAACTCACCATACATTGTGTAACAAATATCCCAATGTTACTTAATTACAGATACACTTTGAACTATTCTACAAATATTGACATTAATGCACTGCCATGAGATTCCCTTTAACAGGAGATCCCAAGGTGTGACATTGTGAATTGCTATGGGGCTGTTCCACAGCACCTCGAGGGTAGGGCAAACACCAGGGCAGGAAAAAATTGCTCAGGTTCAGGTAAAGATCAGAAAATGCTCAAAGGAGGAGAGATGTGGGGAAAAAATGGTGTACACGGAGCACAGAAAAGATGAAACCAGAGGCATGTTATTAATGGTAGTTGTGAAATTCACAGGCAGAACCTGGAGCAGTTTGGGCCATGGGCAATTTCAAACCCACCAAATGTTAAAAACTCCATTAGAAACTCAAACTTCATTAACTCCATGAGCCATCCAAGGATGGCTGGCTGGACTTAACTCCCACTGAGAGTTCCTTTAAGCACAAATCCCAGCTTTATCTCCGGGAAGTCAGGGCTGGTGGCTCAGGGAATGATTCACCTCATTCTGCCAGGTTCATTAAGCAAAGTTGGTGCCCATGGCAGGACTGCAATACCTGGAACAAGCTGGTACTGCTCCATCCCACCTACACAGCCCCACAGCCTCCCCAGAGGTTTGGTAAACATACACTACAAACACATTCTCCAGTGCTGAGGTCACTGCTGCCAGCTTGGGTTGTTTTGTATCCCGTTAAACACCAGCGCATGGATGGAAAATCACATGTCAGCACGTCCTGCTCAACTTTTACGTAACACAGGTAACAGAGGGAGCTCCCAAAAGGCTCAAAATAGTGTTTTGTTTTTTTTTTCCTAAGCCAGGCAAAAAAAAAGGTAATTCAATATCTTAAAATTTTTTAACAAATTGCTCAAAATCAGTCAACCAAGATCACTCTTTCTCAAGTGACAGCTGCAGTCTGGAACGTGACTTACGGATTTTAAGGCAGCCACTCATTGCTAAAGCACCAAAAGCTTGAAGTACCAAAGCTCATGAGTGGGATATCATTTAAATTTCATGTCTAAATCATCAAGTTGCTCCAGCTTGGCACTGGCCCTTGTGAAAACAAGTTTTTATGCAGTCAAAGGCATCTGGAAATGTCTCATTACATTCACATGTCTCACAGATGTGAGAAAGCTGAGCCAGTGCAGTGATGGGCACAGCACCAGCACTGCCACCCTGGTGTGGATTAAAGCTGTATTTGATGGTCTCAGTGTCACTAATTACCCACTAATGAACCCCTGCCAGAGCCGGGGCTCACTACGTAACACAATGAATAGCTGGAATTCCTAGAACTGGTCTGGGTACCAAACTGACCACAACTCCACCTCATCTAAATCCATCTTTAAGGACCCTTAAACCATGGAATTTGACCTTTCGAAACCTTTATTTGCTGAAATACTTTGCAGTTGACAGACTTGCCAATGAATACTTGCAAATCTCATTGAGAGGCCTGTGCTGCTGTATCCCATTCCCAGCCTTACATAAACCCTCCATCACATGGGGAATAGTTATAAAACATCCAAGCGTGGAAATTTCCTCCTTAAATACAAGTTATTTTAAGACCCAAACACAATTTGGCCTTCAGGGATATAAAAATATAAGTACAGTGCAAGTGGAAGCCACTGAAAAGGGAAAAATCCCAGCAGGGTGGAGGGCAGGGGTGGGATTACACAAGAAAGAACAGAGAATTTCGAAATGATGGCACCATAATTTTGGGCCCCTCCTCTCTGAATGAGCCCCAAATCCCGTTCTAGTAAGTGATAAAAAGCCAAGATTAGTTAGGAGGGAACAAAACCAAAAACAAATATGACAAACTTCCAGACAATGTACATGAGGATTTATGGTTGCAGCACGAAGAGCCAATCAGGCTGGAAATAAGATTATTTACTCTAGGGAGTCTTTACAAAAGAAAAATACATTGGAGAAAGCAAGTTTGCTTTTTCAACGGTTTTTACTCTGTTGTTTTGCCATCAGAGTGACCTTTACATACAAGACGGAGGAGTGAGCTCTTAAGTCCAGTGAGACAAAAAAATATAGGATGTTTTCTTTTTCCAAAGGAGAAAGACCAGCAAGTGAACCAAAGCTAACTCAGATAGCAACCAAAGGGTACACTGGAAAATCTGGAATATCTGGAAATGTTTTAGATGAAAAGCTGACCCACCACAGGTTTGTCTTCTGCACCCTACTGAGACACCTTTGCCACCTAAAGATTCTGGTTCTTAACTAAATCTTTAAAAATGCAGAGGATGTTCAGAATTTTCTAGTGGAAGACAAGATTTCAGCTCACATTGTTCTGAAACTGAACTGAGTGACTCAAGAATCACCTCAGTAACCACCTGAGGGTTAAACATGCACATTTCTTCTGGTTTGGATTTATTCAAGAAGATGCAGAAATAACTCTGCAGCTTTTAGTTATTCCCAAAGTTCAGGTCAGCATGTTAAACATCTGTGCAGTGGCCACTGTGGAGAACAGGTTTTTAAAGATTTATCTTAATTAAATAATATCCTATCCTTGCCAACACTAGATTTATACAAGGCTATATCTTTGTGTGTGTTCCCAACTCCAAGAACGATCATTACCTATAACTCAGAGTAGCTAACAAATAAACCCAAATTATTTCATGGATTGGGAGGAAACAGAGACTCAGTTCAGAGAGTGACAAGTTTCCCTCATCATTTTCCCCAGCCTTTTTAACTTGCCAAGCCCTTCACAAGAACAAGAATGCAATTTGTTGTAGGACTGGTCACAATCACCTAAATATTGCCAAGGATTAAATTCAAGAAATTAATAAAATACCACAGTTAGCTCCTCTTTACCAAGGTATATAAATTTTTCATCTTCTAGGAACACTCCTCCCTCCTCTGTTTTACTGGGTTTCCCTCCCCATCCTCCCCTCTCCTTGCTGTATTTTCTCACCCTTGGGATGTCTTGTGTTATTTCAGATCCACCTTTTTTTGGGAGCAGCTTTCCAAAAGCTTTCCCTAACTACCCTGTAGCTGCTGCTGTTAGTTTTGTATTTCTCCTCTGGAAACCACTCCCACTCCTGGATCCTGGGAAATCCCAAAGGATGCCCAGCCTAGGCCCAGTGTCAATAGACAGCCCCGAGCGCCCCAGGGTCTCACCTGCAGCCGAAGGTGGTCTGCAGCAGGGTGGTGATGCCCACGCAGAAGAAGATGGTCCCGATGAGCTGGCTGGTGGCCCACTGGTCAAAGCCCACGCACATGGCATCGGCCAGCAGGAAGGGCACGGCGATGGTCCCGCTGAAACACGTCAGGTAGTGCTGGGGGCACAGGGGGGGTTAGTGCTGCAGCCAGCACTCAGCAGCTCATTCATTTATTCATAACCAGCTTTTCTGGGGCATCAGCAGCTTTTCTTTCTACTTCTGAATCCCCAGCAAAGCTACCACCCCCCTGAGCTTTCCTCTCAGCATCTCCCCTGTGCTCCTGCTCGCCTGTTGCTCATGATCTCGATGTGGGGGATTTCTGATTCCTGTGGGATCCACCAGAACTGAAACATCTCCACAGCTGCTCTCCTGAGGAGGCATCCAGGTAACTGTGCTGAGAACAACCTCCAAGCCAGAAATAACTCCATTCACACTGGCTCACATCCCCTGGCTCACAAATGAACCTGGAGCACTCACAGAGGAGATCCCAAGGACCAGCAGCTGGACACTCATTAGCTCCTCCTCAACCCAAGCACATCAAAAGCAAAACAAATTTTCACCATACTCCACACACAAGTAAAAGCAGAATTCATACAGAACTGCCTGTGTCCTTGAGGAAAAGGCAGAAATAAAAAGGATGCTTTGGAATGTATTTGCTTGGAGATCTCAATGTCCCTTACAGAGATTACCAAATTCTCTGCATTCTTGTGGGACTGATGTTATTACCACTGGAGAAGGGAAGGAGATGGAACTGGAGCTGCTCTGCTGCCCATAAGAAGTGGCTGAGCTGGAGGAAGGTCCTGCTGCCCACTCCCTGCAGGAAGCACCTGCCTGTGCTCCAAGGGGCCTCCCTGGCAAGCCAGGTCCAGGGTGATATTCTCAAAACTGAAATAACTGCAGTAGCAGCTTAAATATTCAATATTTCAGGTCTAAACCATTCTCTCTCTACATTTTTAACTCCAGAGGTACCCAATATCACTTGTGAAGGCTGCCACTGGAGCCTCTGCTCACTCATTTACTAACAGTAGCCTATAACCTTAAATATTTAAAGTGAATCTCAAAAATGCACAAGCTGAAAACTCAAATCATTCTCAGAACAATGATCTGAGCATGATCAGCTTCAGAAGAAACCTCTTAATACCTTCTTCAAACATGAGAATGGAGCAGGATAAAACTCACACACACAAACACAACAAATGGAGCAGGATAAAACTCACACACACAAACACAACAAACTGGACACAAAATCCTCAACAAGCTTTGGAAGTTACAGAAGAAAAAAAAAAATCTATCTCTGTTTTGGGATATACCTGCAAGCCCAGAAATATGCAGAGGTACCAAGGAGGAACATCTTCAATGGTGTAGATCATGTCAGTCCTCTGGGCATCCAAACTGCCACTGCTGTCTAGGGTCTCTGCCAGGGAGCTCTGGAGGAACAAAGGACACCAGCAGGTTATTGCTGCACACAATAAAGTGAATTTAAACTGTCAAGCAAGTCCTAGACACTCCAAGGCTGGTTCAGCATTCCCAAGCAATGCTGATTTGTGGCAATTTCAAAGCCTTTCACATCTAGCTCCTGAATTTGTACCCAACACATTCCCTTCTGACAGCCATTCCCTGCTTACTTATTTATAATTGCTGATTTATGACAGAACTGATCTGGCAGCCAAAAGATGGCCAAAAATGGATTAATCATGACAAGACTGTTAAAAAACACCACCAACCCCCAAAACCACAAAAAACAAACAAAAAAAGGAAGCAGGAAAAAATTGGAACTAAGAAGAAGACCTAACCCTGGCTGTTTCCAAAGCAGAAGAGCTCTGTCCTTGCATTACAGACCAAAACCACTGGCAAAAATAAATCCTCATTATGATAATTGCTTCCCTGCTTTGCTCTTACCCAATTTCATCTTGGTCAACCACTTTCAGCCAAAGAATTTATAATTTTTCTTCTGCCTCCCCTTTATGCAGTCAGAAAAAACGCTAATTATTATACCCAAATTAATCCCTAACCAATTTCTATCAGTCAGGCAGAATTCCTCCAGGAATTTGAATTCCTCCAGGAATTTAAATTCCCCCAGGAATTTGGGCAAGGCCATGCTGTGCCCTGCCACATGCCCCATCCCAGTGAGCCAATGGACAACTGACCACAACCAACATTCATACATCAACATCCCTGCAGATCTTCCATTAAAACATGGGCCAGCTCTGTAATTTCTCTGTCACAAATAAGTGGAAACCTTTCCCTCCAAACCATCTGGTTTGGAAATTCCTGAGAACAAACCCACAATGCTCCAAAGCCCCAGCACAACAATAAAAGTAGGAGGAAGTATGAGATTTTGTAATTTCAGATTAAGTAACTAAAAAATTACCTTATACAACAACTGCTCTGCCCTAATCCTGCCCAAGACACAGCAAGCCCACGTGAAGCTGCCTCACACAGAGCCTGGGAACTCTGCCAGACTTGTGACTGCCTCAAACGGTCTCTACCTCTCCAAAAATCCCAACACATCCATGGATTACGCTGAGCTAATCTCCATTTGGTGTCACCTGCAAGGTCAGTGAGCCAATCTGACTCCTGGCATTCCCCTCTCACCTCAGCCTTCTTCTGGGAAAACAAATCCACTGAGATAATCCACATTCAGGGAGTGCAAGTGAGCACAGTGCTGTGGGAAGGTCGAGGGTGTTGCAGCAGAAAAGTAAAATATAGAAACCCTCATTTCAGAGAACTCTTTAAAGCACTTTGAGCACTGAGCAATCCTCTCCCCAGGACAGAGGGCCTGCACAGAGCAAGGAGGGGAACTGTCCCTGCCCAGCCCCTCCTGCAGCACCAGTGACAGCTTTTCACTGACTGAAAAAGGAACAAATTCTCTCCTAACCCAATTTTCTAAAAAAGAAGAAACCACATGGAAAAAACTCAGAAATTTGAATCATGGAATTGTTAAGGTTGGAAAAGTCCTTTCAGATCATCAGGTCTGACCACCAACACAGCAGCACCACCACAGTCATCACCAAACCACATCTCCAAGTGCCACATCCACACATTTTCTGAACACCTCTGGGGATGGAGACTCCATCACTGCCCTGGGATGCTCTTTCCAATCCCTGACCACCCCTTCCACAGAAAAAATCCTCCTGATGTCCAACCCAACCCTCCTTTGGCTGGGTTGCAAAGACCTTAAGGCCTGGTACCACCCCTGCCATGGCAGGGACACCTTCCACTGTCCCAGGCTGCTCCAAGCCCTGTCCAACCTGGCCTTGGACACTTGCAGGGATCCAGGGGCAGCCACAGCTTCTCTGGGCAATCCTGGGCCAGGGCCTCCCCACCCTGTTCATTCACTGTGAGCCACAGCAAAGCTTTAACTCAAGAAGATCTGGTTACTCAAAAGCTCACAGTCTCTTTTAGGTGAATTAATCTCCATCATCCACATTTCTGATCACTGGATCAACTGGGAGGGAGAAAAGCACATGTTTGGTAAAACCAGGAACATTTCCATGTCTAGAGATCGCTTATCTAATTGCAAAATTCCACCCAAACACCTTTTGCTCAAGGCTTTTATCAGATTGTGCCTCTCCACTCCAGCCCCAGCATGCTCCAAAAATCAGCCATCAAAGACCTTCAGGTCAACAAAAACCTTCCATTAAATATGAGTGTGATGATGATGGCTGTGGGGATGTGAGACACCTGGGCAGACTGAGCTGGGAGTGCACCAGGCCCAGCCTCCTCTGAAACCCAGCACTGACAGACCTCTGGCTGCTCAGGGGATGTTTTAAATCTGAAATTCAGGAGCGAATTTTGGTGTCTGCACTGGAAAACATTAATTGCATCCCTTGGTGTCATCCTTGCCCCAAAAGAAACAATGGCCTTGAAGGAAGGAGCATCGTGATGAACCAGGAGCTTTGTTCTTGTTTCAATCAGGACATTTGAAAAACTTGGGTCAAGTTGAGGCTTTTCAGAGACAAGGCTTTACTACAAAGCCAGTCTGACTGAACATTTCAGAAGTTCAGATTTACCACAATCCTGATCTCTATTTTACACAAAAGCTCAGATTCACACCATCTCAGCTTGCAGGATTATTACTCAACAGGCCTAGCAAATGAAGAAAAAAGCTGGAAAAATCACAGCTTCCACCATTTCCTGAGTCATGCCCCAAGTGCTGCAACCGAAGTGTGTGACCAGGAATCATGAGGGCAGAACTCCCTGGGGTGATGTGAATCTGCAAGTCAGCATCTCTGAGACAGGAAACCTCACAGTGAAGGGAAGCTGCTGTGAGCAAATAACGAGCTAGGAGAGCAAGAGAGAGTTCTCACCTAGCAGGGAAGCCCCACGTACCTTTTCTGCTATGCCATTCTCTGTAGTGTAGATGGCCATCAGCTCTGTGTCCTCTGTGTCCTGATCACCGCTGGATGTGGCTCCACCATTTATCACAACCTTAAAAACACAACACAAAGAGAAACATGAGGTCTTCTAAAATAAACATTTCCTCTGCAGTCACACCTCATCTGTCACTCAGTTTTCTCCCTTGGTACTTCACATCTGCCTCTGACATTTTGTCAGAAAATATGAGGAACATAACAAGTCATCATTTCTGTATCAGCAGGGCTAGGGACAAAAAGAGACTTGACAGACATCACATAGAGCTCCTTAAAAACATCCCACAGAACTCCTGAAAATCTGGGCAGTGTCAGCTTGGGGCAGGGGGAACCAGGAGCAGACTGACTGGAAGAGTTCTCAAGAGACAACATGTACAACAGAACGATTCAACTGAAAATGTGAGCAAGTAGAAGACAAGCAAATGACTCTCTGCTGCCTCTTACTCTCAGTTGAGCAATTCAGGTGGTCAATACAGGCTGCACAAGAGCCCAGGTGGGCAAGGAGGCTCTGCTGAGGCCCTTCAAGGGCTGTGTTCACATCTGCCCCCTCACAAGAGAGACACTGATGGGCTGGAGCATGTCCAGGGAAGGGAACAGAACTGGGGAAGGGGCTGGAGCCCCCAGGAGTGGCCGAGGGAGATGGGAAAGGGGCTCAGCCTGGAGAAAAGGAGGCTCAGGGGGGACCTTCTGGTTCTGCACAACTCCCCGACAGGAGGGGGCAGCCGGGTAAGATTTGAGATCTTATCCCAGAAAACAGGGACAGGAGGAGAGGGAACAGCCTCAGGCTGTGCCAGGGGAGGCTCAGGCTGGATATTGGAGAGTATTTCTTCACTGAAAGACTGCTGCCCAGGGCTGTGGTGGTGTCCCTGTGCCCAGAACTGTTCAGAACCAGAGCAGATGTGGCACTTCATGATTTAGTGGACGTGGTGGGGGATCAGTCACAGGCTGACAATCCTGGAGATCTTTTCCAACAGTGATTCTGTGACTCCACCCCAGGGATGGTGCCTGCTGCAGGAGGACAGCTCAGTGCTCTGACCTCACAGCGCCTGGGGTGCTGCATGTCCTGGGAACATGGAATAACCACACACAGAAGGACTGGCCGTCTTTATACACAAATATTCAGGGAAGCACAGGTTTGTCACTGACTGCTCATGGAAATGAAGGGTTTGTACAACATAACAGGAACATTATTCCCTGATTCACACTGAGCCTGATTGCAGGCCTGGAATTACTCACAGGCAGGGTGAAGAAAGTGGGGTGTTTGGACTCATCCTCATATTTGCCCTCTGTGGAGCCTCCTGTCTCCACCGATTTGGACGTGGTGTTCTTGCCAATCCCCATCGTTTCCAGCACGTCCAGGACTTGCATGCAGCACCCAGGAGGTGCTTCTGGGACAGGCCAAGAACTAAGGACAGCTCCTTATTCCAACAGCAGCAGCAGCAGCTCAGCTCCAGGAATCACACAGCTCAGTAATCCAGCTGGGACATCAGGGTGTCATTTGCATCAATGGCTCCTAGGAGTGAAGGGAGAAATTGGTATTTTTTTATTCCTTAAAATAGATTTGCAAAAGCACAAGCCCCACAGCCTGGGCTCCCTTTTTTGCTTGTGACTCAACAACTCTCATCATTCCTCCCTGATAATTATCAGTCAAGGTATTTGAAATTCTTTCATACTAGGAATACTCTGATTATTCTCTCATTCTTCTCCTGTGTTTTTCAACCATTAGTAGTAGGTACATTAAAACCTTAGGGTTTTTCCAATCTCACAACCATTTCCACAGAACTTTTTGGGACCAAACTCCAGGCACAGAGCAGGGACAGAACAACTGAACATCCACCACAAATGAGTCTTGGGCTTCTCCAAGGAGGGTAAATTTGCAGAGCCACTTCAGGGTTACCTCTGTATTGCCAAATCCTTTCTTTGCAACAAACTTACTTTGAAATAAAAAGCATCTGGGAAGCTCAGACTGGATGGACAGTGAGGCATGCCTGCCTTTCAGTGAGCCTGTTTCAGAAAGAAACAGCCCTTTCTACTGAACATCCTAACCCAAAATTATCCCCATAATCTCAGCTGTACGAAGAACTTTTACGTATTCAACTCAAGAATGCTGAAGGAACTGTTTGAGCATAAACTCTGTATTTTAATGAGTTTCACTTCTCTTTTGGCACAGGAACAGGAAAGACCAGAGATCTTAGTGGGGCTCTTTTGTTTTCCCCGATGGGTCACTACAGTACAGTTTTCCCACATTTACTCCTTAAATCAGATCAGCCAATCCATTGTCATCCCATATTTTCCATTTCCAAGACAAAAGAACAGGAATTAACATATTTGAACCTAAACTCCCCACAGGACGGCATAGAAAATCCTGCAGCAAACAAAGTTTTGCAACCTGTGCTTATTGAGCTTTAAACAGAGAATGCAGCTGCCAACACCTGCAGGTGAAACCAGGTCAGGTAGAGGTGAAAGTACAGGACAGAACCTGAAAAATGGTCTCTTGAAAGCCACAGAAAGTGGAATTTGCTGCATCCAACCAAGCAGCAGAACCATTCACACTGATGTTACTTCAAAAGCAAGCTAATGATGGGTTCAGTTGAAGCCTAAGGTGGAAACACAGCTCATGGACACTCACAAACACAGGTTTGGATTGGAAAAAAAGAGGCAGAACTTGGGTTTTTCCTTATGTCTCCCTTCCAGATACTGCTCAGGAAATGCTAGTAGCTCCTGTCTACTGTAATTGCAAAAATAACTGAACTTGAGAAAGACTCTTCTGCTGAGGGCAATTCAGGACTGTACTAATATATGAATACTAGTATTTTAGAACCTCTTAATAGCTGTTAAGTTTCCATCTGCTAGAAAATTCTGGTTCCTTGGGTTGAAAGAAATATTATATTTTCAAAGTGATGTAGGTAACTCTTGAAAAGTTACATAAAAAAGACAGTTTGGGCAGTGAGATCCCTTGAAGTATTAATCAAATCAAGATGGGATGGAAGGCACTTTCCGCAAATCAGGGTTAAGATTTGTTTATGAGAGTTAATATTAAGGTAGCATAATTAATTATTTCTAACTAGAAGAATGAAGAAGACTGGTTTGAATACTCACTGTCTTGCTCTGGAAAAAAAACTGTCATTCCCATTTTCACAAATAACCACAGAGCTCCTTTTCAAAGTGCAGCTCAGGGCAGAGAGGAGACAGGTACTGTTAAAGGTTAAAGATTTGGGGGCACTGGCAGGTCTGGACTGGGATTTTTGGAGGGGTTTTTTGTTTGCTTTCATTGTAGAGCAATGAGGGTTTTTGGTGGTTTTTTTTTTCTAGCACACAAGAACAAAGAGAAAAGAATCTGCCTTTTTCTGTCATTGCAGACGTATTTTATTGTCCAAGAAAATCAGAGATGGAGACAGGCGAGGTTTAGTCTGGCAGGTTTATCCACTGGGACTGGGAAGGGCAGCAGGACACCTCCCTAAGCCAGGGCCAATAAATCTGGAGCCAGGGAAGCTGCCAGTCACAGGATCTGCTCTAAGGTGCTCTGGCACCCTAAGCTGCTTAGCTGGCATTAACCAGCATCTCCAGAAAGAGAAGACAAGACTCAGTAATCCTGCTCTGCTGGACACTGCACAACAGCAGGGCCTGTCTTCTCCAGGCTTGGATCACTCTTTGGGAATTCCAGTGTGACAGCAGCAAAGCTTGCCTTGGATCAACTGATTGCTGAGAGCTGACACACTATAGCTAAAATAACAATTCCCAAATTGGCAACTCCCAATTCACAGGCAAAAACCCCCTCATTGCTGCTTTTCCTAAAGGGAGGGTGGGTTTGTGTCAGGAGGGGTTGGTTCAAGAAAAACCAGAACTACCTAGCAATTAAAATTGCATTTAATGGCTCAGATGATCATCAGAGATTTCTGGAATCCTTTGATTCTGCAATCAGGAGCGTCAAAGAGAAGCAGATAAACTCTGCTGCTGCCTAAAACTATCTGGGAGGGATCATTCTTTACCAGCCTCAGTGTCCCACCACATGACTCAGGCATTTTTACAGCCCTCCAGAGCAAATCCAGCTCCTCAGGAGCTGAAAAGTCCTGGAGAAAGAGATAAAAGCCATTTAGCATCAGGCAGGTACACTCAGTACAACCCATCATCTGCAGGCTGGGATCAAATAGAAAGTCTGGAAGTGAAATTTTCCTCAGGACACTGATACAAAGTTCACCTTTCCACACCGAATTACCTAATGTGTACACCTGTGTTTAACACATAAGGCCAAAAGCTGCCAGGGTTTTACAGTGCTGGAGATAAGATTAGAATTTAGACAAAGGGCAGGAGATAGCGCCCGTGCAAAATCAGGAGGAAGAGCCTCCTGGCCAGAGAAAGGCCGCTCTGAACCTTCAGCATCTGCCTCTTCTCCAGAAAAAAGCTCCCTCCAGCCTTGGAGCCATCAGGAGAGGACACAAAGAGGTGGCAGTGTCTGCTCTGACACAACATCACCTTCTCACGCTTCCAGGACCACCCACCACATCTTCCCTTTTGCCAAGGTCGCTGCTATTTCTTTTAAACAAATTAGAATGCATTTCAAAATTCATGGAAAAAAGGTAAAATCCATGAGAGATACAGAGATCTACAATGCAAGACTGTTTAAATGCTCTTTTTCTTCCTGCAAGTCTGCTCTGGAACTTCCACCACAAATAAAAACATCCACTGGAGCACAAAGGTTTTCCTACAGGAAAATCTGCCCCTGTGCCACCACACGCTGCACAAAAAGCTTCCACTTCCTGAGGTACCCAACTGCCTGTGAGTCAGTAAAAAATTGTTTCAAAGCTCACCTTTTAAATAGATCCACGGGTTAACCTGGGCAGGACAGAAGGTGCAGAAAGACATAAAGAGCTTATTGCCATGGGAGGGAAAACTGGCCACAAACCCATAAAGGAGCAGGCAATGGAATACAGACACCTCCCTTCCATGCACTGTTTCCTTTAAAAGCACTGGATATAGTTTTTGGCTGAACCACACCAAAAATATTCTGTAGATCAGATTTGCTGCTATGGCAATTCCTCCATACAGTGCTGAAGGCCTAGTGGAAGGGCCTTCAGCATTAACATTTAAATCCAGAGCTTGGCAAAGTGAAGACTAGGGAAAACAAACCCCATCTGACCTCCAGGCTGTGACATTCCTGAGGAATTGAGTTCTTGGGGCTCTTCCCTTAGTTTGGGTTGATTTGGGTTTTTTTTAAACTTCTCTTAGAAGAGTCAACACTTTGCCAGATGCTGTTGGCCTGGCAGCACCAGGACTGGGCAGCAAGCAGGTCATGCTCAAGACATGGCAATGCTGGGAAGCTCATTTGCAACAAGCAGACCTAGAGATTAACCCTCTGGAGTAAGTCAGGCTCCCCCATGACTTCCAGCCCTGAAAATTACAGTTTTTCCAAAGTGAAACGATCTCCAGCAGCTCTGTGTATTTCCTTATTTGCCAAACTCAAACCAAAAACCTTCTAAAACCACAAAGGTTGAATTCTGACTGGATCCTAAATTTCTCTCAGCTGAGCCGAGCCCACCACCCAGTGACAATCAAAATACTTCAGACTTTCCCTAGCCCTTTAGACAATCCCTGCCCTGGTCCCCTGTGGGCCCTCTCCTCTTCACCCTGTGGAAAATCAGAGACTGGCTTGAATTTGGTGGTCCTTCCCTGGTGCACAAGGGAAGTACTCGTACAGGAAGCACAAGAAGTGTGGTGATAAAAGTAGCTGGAGATGGAACATCCCACGCTTGGGCTTGTCCCATGTCACACCTCCCTGAGGAAGGAGTGGTGGCACTGCCAACCAGCACCTTTCTGGCTGTTACAGATGGCTGAAGAGCCAAAAAAAACCCCTGGCTGTTACACCCACTAAGGAGATTAGAATCAAATTAAGGTCACTGCTTAATTACCATCATCAATTTATTATTTTAATTAGCTGTCGGGCTCATGTGAACAGACCAACTTTCTCCTGCAAGCAGAGATGATGCTCAGCCAGAAGTTGTCCCACTTGAGGTGCCTCTGGAATTTCACCACCTCCCATGCACTTCCAAGTGCTTGGCACCTCTGAAACTTGGGCACGTGATGTGTTTTAACACACACCAAGGCATCCTCTAGGTCTGAGACTGTATTTTAGGCAGCAGACATACAACAGAGACGTGGAAAGGGACTTGGACTCCCTGCGTGCTATTTTCTTGTTACATGTTCCAAGTCTGAGCAGAAGATAAAACCAGTTTTAACTACACTTGCTCTTGTTTAAGGCTGGGGAGCTTACTGTGGGAAGGAAACACCAGACACTGAGGCTAAAGCAAAATTTCAGTTCCTGCAGTGTCACAGCTGTGAAGAATTGAAGCCAGTAACAAAAGCACCATATTTACTTGGTTTGGGGCAAAAAAGTGCTTTTAGGCTAAGCAACTGATCCCTGCTCTCCAGGACAAGTCACAGAAAAACCAAACCACCCCTGGGGGACAGAGCTGCCGTGGGCCAGCCAGGATTCCAATGGGGAGACCCAGAGAAGGGACAGGCAGACACAGGCTGGGATTGGCAGCCGAATACCCAGGGAGCTGCAGAAGGGACAGGACGGAAGCCAACAGATCAGGGAAGTTGTAAAAGGAATTCCCTGCTCAGAACCCTTCACCAAACTGATCAGGGACACAGAGTGCTCCAGCAGTGCAAACGATTAAGGAACATTGTAGAGGCTCCAATTAGACAAAGTTTGCTTACAGAGCACAGCTGTTCTTGGCCAGACACACGATTCCACACAAAAGCAAGGCAATTCCCAGTTAAATACGGAATAGCAGCTTTCTCCAGATCGCCACTGGCTCTAGCTACACCTCACAAAACTTCTGTACTTACTTTGTGCCATTAAGGTATTAAAAACCCAAATCTCATATTTTTGTTATTAGCCATATCAGGTCTGCTGTGCATCAGCTCCAGGCACTGGATTTATCCATGTTCCCACTTTTCTGCCATTTTTAATCCCAGAAGAACCTCAGAATACAGTTCCCCTTTTCCCCTTCCAGCCTGCACAGCTGTCCACACATATTTCACAACTCAAATAGATATTAATTAGTTATTTGTTTCTGAGAACCTGTTAGAAATGAAACAGCACATTACCAAGAGGTTTTCAAATATTAAGGACCAAATTACAAGCCACTCAAAGAGCACCAACTTTACTACTCAGAGGTGTCCAAAGGGGGCTGGATGTTTTCCTAGGAAAAAAGTTCTCTCCAGTTAGAAAATTTCCACAAATATCTCATCACTGAGGTTAAAAAAGCCCAGTAAGTACTTAAAGGATGCAATCAAAGTCCTGTCTGCAGAACCACAACTCCAATTGCTTCACGCTATTACATCCGTGATCTGTGCCTGGATACAAGCACCTCTGAGCTCCCACTCACTGTCCACATATGCAGGGAGTGTCTAAAAGTGCCTTCCAGGGCATTTTCACAATCTGAAAGATGTGAAGAAGGTGCCAAGAATGGACATTTAATTTTCTCTTGCTACTTGTAAAAACCATCCTCTCACTTCAGTCTCAGAGTGAGTTTTTTCTCAGGCTGTTGGGGCAGGCTCTTTGGTCCCAGGAAACTCGTGATTTGTCTTTAGCAGGGGCCTCCCGAGTTCCTTCCCATGAACTGAAGCTGCACTGAAATGCCACCACATCCTAAATGCTCCAGAGATTTCCCTCCTCCACCAAACCACATCCACAACTGAAGAAAAGCAGACTCCAATTTCAACCTAACACCACACAGTTTGTCTTTACCTGCAGCAGAGACAAAAAAAAATGCTGCTAAAACTCCAAATTTCCTAACATTTGAGTTTTAAAAAACTCAAGTTAGGTTTTAAAAAGAGTTGATGGACACTCTTCTCTTTACTTCAAAGCAGCTCTTCAAAGCACAAACATATTCTTTCTTTGGAGACTCTAATGAATTTTTAAGTAGTTGGTATTTTGACTGCCATCCAGAACGGTATTTTACTAACTGACCAACGTTATTAGGGCAAGTCTACACAAAGCTAAGCAGCAAAGTTATGCCGAGCTCAAACCTTCCATGTATTTAAAGCACATTAGCTAAATCTCATTAATTTCCTGTGTGAATGAGCTCGTTGAGAAGGGGACTTAAATCCAGCTGAATGAGATGTTTAATAAAGGATCACACAGCTTTCAAAAACTCCAAGTTTGGTTAGTCAAGTTATTAACTGAGAGCTTAGTTAAGCTGTGATTCTGAACTAGAATAGCTGAAATCTGAGTGTTTTCAGCATCAGTCATCCTGAAGGGTGGTTGATATAAAACACTGCTGGCCAAGCAGTTCCTACTCATCTTTCACCACATTACTCTCATTTTCTTGTTCCAAAAGGCAGCAGTTTTGCCCAAATTCTGTGCAGTGCATTTGCCACTTTCCTGGGAGACTCCACCAGTGGATGTGGATGAGAAAAGGACATGGGAGAAGCTGTGAGATTAAATTCCGAAACAGTGCAAGCAGAAGGTGGGAGATGACAATTTACAGCTCATTATCTGTACACAGAGTAGCACAGACACTGCTGGGCACTGACACCTGCAGAGCTCTCCAGACTTAGGTTAAATAAAAATTAAATCCTGTCTCACTGTTCCTTCACAGTCTGCCCTGGAGCTCAGTACACCTCACACAGTGTATGGCACACAGTAATTTGATTTATAATGCTATGGAGTCCTTACAGTCTCCCTGGAGAGAATTAATAATTTGGGCATTCTGATACCTCCCCGTTATTATGGATATTAATACACAGCTCGTTAAGCTCCTTCGTGGCCCTCAAAGAAACCTGAGCTCATACTGGGTCCTTTCTCAGCCTGCTTTGTACTTGGCCTTGGCACTTTGATGAAAGCTCCCTTCTTTCCAAGACTTTAATCACATTAAAACAAAGGTGGAGTTAGAGACTCATCAGGAAAAATTCCATTTATTAAGTAAATAGAGGTAATGTGCCAGTTTTTCAGCTCTGGATGTGAAGCTCCTTCCCGAAGGCTGAGGCATCCCTGTGGCTCCTTTGGAAAGGAAACAGCTTGAGCCTAGTAATCAATACAAACCCAGCAACTGATCCCACACTTGAAAAGTCTTACACTGAGTTATCTATTAGGCTTGCCTGGAAAGAAACAATTCACTTCCATTTAGCATAACTTATTAGGATTTGGAATTAATAAACTTTCAGAAACTAACCAAGATGCTGTACCTTTGTGCTCAAGCTTTCTTAAAATATTTTTATCACATTATTATCATATAAATTTTTCCCATTTTGAAGACTAAAAGGAGAGCGAAGTTTATGGAGAAACAGAAGAGAGCAAATACTTTTGAAACAGTAAATACCTTTCTACAGTGACAGCAATTTTAAAATGAGAAATTAAGTCCTCAAATCTTTAAGATACGGCAAGTTAGTTATTAACACCTGTAAAGTTTCTTATTTTATAATTCTGACACCAAATCAGTTGAGTTTTTGCAACCACCCCCACCGGGCTGTGAATCCCAAGGCAAACCTGCACCAACCTCTCGGAGGCAGCTCCTGCAGTGCCTCTCCAGCCGGAGCCCGGGGCGGCAGCAGCAGCCTGGAGGATGCAGACATTCATTCCCCAGGAGCACTTTCGTAGTCTTTTTATACTTCCCCATTGTGTAACTGCTCCGTGCCCAATCCCAGCCCATGGTTATACAAGGGCGGGGCAGGAGGCGGCCCTGGACACCCTGGTTTACGCCCCGGTTACTCCATGCCTCCGCCGGGCTTACGCAAAGCAGCCCGGCCCCGGGAGCTTCAGCTCGGCCACAAACTGCAGCTCCACGAGGAGAACACCCAGCCAAGAGCCCTCCGAACACAACTGGCATGAACATCTACATGCCTGGGTGCAGCAGCTGGAATCTGCATGGAGCTTTTCTCCGAGTGTTTTGCCATGAACCTCCCTTGTGCAACTTGCATGGAAATGTTTTTATCAGCAATTGGACAAATTTTTGAAAGGTCCCAGATCTCACAGCTCTTCCCTAAGACAAGGGTCAGTGATCCTCAGCCTCACTGGGAACTGAAACACACCAGGACTCGTGCTGGGCTCAACCACTTCCCCAGTGGAAACCGCTGAGCAACAATGATGGGCATAGGGCAAAGTGAGATGGAAAGGGACGCAGGAGAAGAAGTGAAAGACTCGAAACAAAAACAAAACCAACAAGAATTAAATAAAGGGAACAGGCTGCCCAAGGAAGTGGGCGAGTCCCCGTCCCTGGAGGTGTATAAAAGCCACGGAGATGTGGCATTCATGGTTTAATGGTGGACACGGCAGTGCTGGCTTAATCGTTGAACTTGATCTTAAAGGTCTTATCCAACCAAAACAATTCTAGGATTCTAGAATTGCTTCCCACGGATCTCCTCCTTGCCCCACTCCCTTTTTCTGCGGGAGCATAGCCCCGCCTAAGGCTGCCCTTACACTCCTGAACAATCACTATGTAATTTGTCATATCACAGCCCCTGTCTCAAGCTGCAACTGAGTTACTCATCCCCATCCCTATCCCCCATTTATCTTTTCAAAGGATTAACGAGACACCATCACTCTACAACTTATACTGAAGCCATAACCAGAACAGGCCACCACAGAGCAGCACCCAGTGAGCAGCTTCTGCCTGGATTTACCGGCAGCGACTCCACCCCTTGCACCCAAGGGAGAGCGCGCCCAGACTGTGGAGCTCGAGGGAACAAAGATGAGCTCACCGTACCTGAAATGTCCTTTTTGCACCCTAATGTGTGGAGGCAGAGACAAGCTGCCAGTGCTGTCCAGCCCCCTTGGCTCCATCCAGTTCCCGTGGCTGTCATCCAGCCCCCCCCCCCCCCCCCCCCCCCGCTCTGTCCAGCCCCTCCAGGACCATTCTGCCCCTCCAGGTCCATTCAGCCCCCCTCATTCTGTCCAGCCCCTCCAGGTCCATCTAGCCCCTCCAGGTCCATCCAGCCTCCCAGCTCCAGGAGCCCCGACACCCTCGCAGAGTTGGAATTCGCTGCCTGCTGCTCCGGGTTCGGCGTGTGCTCGCTCCGGCATCAAAGAGCCAAAGCCTGAGCAGGGCACGGTTAATTGAGAGCTGACGCCTGCCCCGTTGCAACGCTCCTTATTCATCCTTTGCTCAGATCCATGGAAGAGACCCAAGGATCTCCACTCCTTTGTGCAGTGTGTGTGCACACAAACCCAAAGGATACTCCAGCATTTAATCCCCACTGCAAAGAGATGTTGAAAAGCTTCCCGTTCGCTCCTTTTCCAATTATTAGATCCTTTCCTCCTTCCTTCTGAATTCCAAATGTTTTCACAAACACAATATCTTAATTTCAACGTAAAGGAATCTTAGAGCCCTTAATACAAACATCACCAAACCTTAAGACCACAAAATACCAACTGCTGTATCCAGACTGGCTAAAGATCACTGATCTGTAACACTTTTAAAGAACGTGCTGGAAGTTGTCTTAGATTCAAGGCATTTGATGTGCTCACAGGGAGATACAGGACTGAGTGATCAACAGCAAGAAGAAAACTTTATGTTTTGAGATAAGTAAGCCACTTCTTTTTCTACTCCAATGTCCAACTGTTGTTTAATCCAACTGTTTTAATAGTTGGATTAAAACAAAGCCAGGGACTCAAATACTTCTTGCCCTGAATATGACAGTTCAAAGTATAATTGAGTTCAGTGCAATTAAAATTCTTAAGTATGCAATCAGAGACTATCTATTTACCTTGCAATTAAAACTAATCGCTCCAAAATTCACCACAGTGAGTGGAGAATTTCAACATTCAAACAATTTATTTCTGATGACTCTGCATTTACACTCAATCTAAATAAACCACCTGCTAATCTGGGTACCTCCACTTCAATCCCAGCTGCCAGGATTGATGTCAGGACAGATCCAAGCATGAGTTGTTGGGTTACAATTCGCTGCAGTGAGCAGGGACTGGAATCACTGTCACACTCCACCGAATGCTAATTCAAAATGTAACTCCACTGGCTCAAGCACTGGAATATTTCAGAGTGCAGCTTCAAGTTCCAAACTGGTGTGGAAGCCAGGTGGGAATGAACAGCCAAGAGCTGTGTGTGGCTGCACTTTACTGTGGGAGGTGAATCACAGCAGAGGATTTATCTCGCTGCGCTTCAGCCCAGGGAGCTTGGTCATCATCACGACATTTGACATAGCCACTCATCATTTTTATTACCTGCTTAATATCTGAAATGCAAACTGGTGGAAGCATTTCTACTGCTTGGAAATGTTACTCCTAGGAGGAGTTCACTTTGATTATTATGAGAAAATGCAATGTTTTGCCTTCTCAGATACTCAGTGTTCAGTCTGAGGATGAACCAACACTTCCAAGTGCTCCGGCCAAATTCTGTTTGCTCTTGGACACACATTGGTAAACTACTGACAACATTCTGAGTTGGAATATTTATTCTGAGGATTTATTCTCTGCACTTCTGCAGCATTCAGGCAAGATAAAATCCTTCTCTGAAGTTCCCTATTCACCCTGCACAGGGGTGACACACAGTGGTTACGTCCCTTCACCAAAATGACAATGCAACCCAGGCACTGCAAACACCTGGTAACCAAACTTCTCCTCTGAAACTTCAGTAAGAACAAGAAAACCAGCCAAAAGCAAGAGTGATGCAGTCACTCAGTGCCAGCAGTGCTCAGGGAGAGGCACAGCTTCCCTAGACATCCTATTTCATCCGGAGGGTGAGGTGGAGGAGGCCTTGTTTCTGACAGCCCAATGAGCCCCCTCACTACATTTTTGTAGCGATCTCCTAATTTAAGTATTCTTCTTCCCAAAGCCACAGCAAATATGTGATCTTTTACATCAGCTTATTTAATCAGCAGCCTCTCATGAACATCCTCCAGAACACACTTAACATAATACAGCAAACACAGAAAATAGCATCACACACAAGCACAATAAATAGATCTACTTCCACCCACAACTGGGAACAGCAGAAAGCCTCAGCTATTAAGTTTGATCTTAGAGTGATGTTTATAAATTCATTGAATTATGAATTCCTTGAAAAAGCACTTACCAGAAGATCTGCTGTAATATGAAAACATCTACTGCTCTTCCCTAATGCTGACTCAAATCGACACTGAGAATTACTGGAATTGCTCTGGAAGCTTCCCAGGTAATTCAGGGAGTGATGCCCAGTCTTGGCCCCTACTGAGTGTCCCCCGTGTACCGGCTGAACCCACAAATCCCTCTCTCCTAGAGAAAGGACACCCTGGGGCAATCCGTGGCCAATGAATCCCACATTTCCAGCTGGACAATGCAATGCTTTGTGGCTAACTTCTGTTCTTAAATTCTTAATTCATCTACAACCTGTATTATCAAGGTGTTTATTAGAACTTTTCCTGCAACGGGGTATTTTTAAATACTTGTAAGAAGAACCCAAGATTTGAGATGTACATCAGAGCAGACACAGAGTTCTGTGTAAAAAAGAAATTTAAAATGGAAGTGCCTTAAAGAATACCTGCGGCTGATTTCTGGGCAAGAAATAAGGAATCATTGTCAAGAAAGAACAACAAAAGAAAAGTGAAGCTAAAGCCCTACACTCCACAGGCACTGATCAAAGCACTTCCAAAATTACTGGAGAAGGAATGTGCTTTTTGGGACGTGTTATTGTATTCATCCTGTCAATAAACTATGTCAGATTCCTTTCCTGGAATATTCCTCCAGATATTCCTGCAATTAAAGGTAAAGCTCAAATCCTTTGTCTTGGAAGAAGAGACAGAAACAAAGCTTGTGCAACAGAGCAGGGTAAGAGGTAGTGAACCTTATGCATCATTACCTTTGAGTACTCCAAGATCACCCTTAACACATCATTACCTTTATGTATTCCCGGAATCCCCACCCCTGAAGCGCCCAAAGCCAGAGCTTGGAGCACCCTGGGACAGTGGGAGATGTGCCTGCCCACGGCAGGGGGTGGCACTGGCCCCCCAACCCAACCCATCCCATGACATTAGAAACATGGTCAAATTCGACACACCAGTTACCAGTTAGTTTGCAACTCATATTTTAGCTTTCTCTCCCTGTTTTTATGACAGCAAATAGTTTCAATAGTTTCTAAACTCTTGAACAGAAAAATCCAGCAGGATGTGCAAAGAACATGAAAAGTCCCCCCTTTAGCTGAAGCTGCTGTTATTTTAATTTTCTAATTTTCTATTTTGCATAGAAGTGCAAAGCACTTCTATGCAAAATAATTTGTTTAGTTTTTCATTCAATATGTCATATGCTTGGACGCCTAAAAATCTCCCTGCATTACACAGTGAGCAGCCAGGCTGAAAACTCCAGCTGCAAGACTAAATGCCTTAAAAAGTGTGGGGAGGAAAAAGCAGATATCCACAGTTTTGGTCAGTGATCCTGGGATCTCGTTCACAGCTCAGTAATTCACAGCCAAACTGCTCCAGCAGCCACAACTCGTCCTCCCACCAATCCCAACCTCCTGCATCTGAAATGAAAAAGCCCTTTTAATCTTCAAAGCATGGCCACAAGTCAATCTCAACTTAGCACACTTTTTAATTTTCTTTTTAATTATCCAGTTGGGAGAGTTATGCCCTTCTTGCTCAGTGACCTTTCACTCCTTCGAGATTACTTCAAAATCTTTCCTGGGAATAATCAGCAAATTTACACCACTTACAGAGGAAACGTTCCAAGGCTCCCGAGGCTGAGGGGCAGAGCCAGTGAGTGTGCAGCAGTCTCTGCTGGGCTGCAGGACAGGATCCTCTGGCTTCAGGATTGCCTGGCCAGAGGAGGAGGAGGTTTGCAGAAGTGCAAACCTGGTATGGCTGCTCCGACCCCTTCCTAGGGTGGGCTGGCACCACACCAGGGTTTGGAGGTCCTGATCTGGAGCTAAACCCAAAGCAGCAGGAGAAGCTTCCTGCTAAAGCTGGTACAAGGCATGGCACAGGCTGAGCATGTCTCAGTGTCACAGAGCAAGAACAGATGCCATTATTCATTATATTAGCAATAATAGAGGCTGATATTCCCACCAATAACTGGTGCCCAGCTGTTTGCCCCAGGAGCTTTGGTCACCAAGCACAGCTCCGTTTCCCACAGCCACCGGGAAAAATTAAATCATTATTGCCATTAATGATATTTAAGCCAAACCAGCACTCCTTACTCCTTGCCCACACACCAAACAACTGTAAGCAGCCCTGGGTTTGATTCCCACACGTTAAGCAAACCAATTATTAATTTATTAATTTCACAAGCCTGGCAGTGTTTCTGTGTTCAGCCAGCCTTGCTGAGTGACTCCCATGCTCCTGTTTCAGGCAGGCTCAGGTGAAAGCAGCTTCTGCCCAGCCACCAGCATTGTCCCCTCAGAAATGTGCATTTCCTGGTCCTTCCACCCTCTGAATCCATGGGGACAGTCCAGGCAGCAGGAGGGGACAGGACCTGCTGGAGCCCAGCTGCCACCTCACCCCTGTGTCAAACACCATGTCACCAGGCAGAGATGGGGAATGTCATTTAGTGCAGTGGCTTTGAAGATTTTCCTCCATGTGTAAGCAGATAATTAAGAATGCATTAAATAGATATTAATGCATTAAATATCCCTGTGAGCAACAGAACTGGTAAAGGTTAAGTGGCTTCTCTAAGTGAAGGGACAGAAATGGAACAGTCAGTTTAACATCCAACTGGCTGCTTGAGAAAAGCACAGCATTATAAATTTTTTATAGTTCATACTACATAGAATAATATTTTAACCAGCTATAGGTTATTGAAGGAAAACTTCTTGGTTCTGGGAAGACTTTTAAAAAAGAACTTTGGCAAAATTTAGTAAAATAAACCTCTAGATCACCTTTAGTAAACCTCTTTGTGGTTTCTGCCAGTAAATCAGTCCTTTTTTTACCAATATACTGTGGGTTTAATACTGTGCCTTAATTGCTGCTTCATCTTCAGGGCTCTTTGGCAGATGTGTTTCAGCACTGCTTTTAATAAAATAATCACACTTATTCTTACTTAATTGGCATCAGATAAATGCAAGACTTCTTAGCTGCTGCTATTTGAAGGAACAGCACTTCAGCACACATTTTGCCCTTTGAATAATTAGGAGAAAAGACCAATGCAGACAGAGCGTACCTAAGTGAGCTCCAAAACTGGGCTAATACTGATCGCAAAACCTTTACTAACAGCCAAGGAGAAGAGCTCAGGCAGCGCTGTGGGTTCAGGCTCGTTTATACTGAGAAATTTAATAGAAGGTTTAATTGACAGCTTTGCTTGGTTCTATTGTGCCTGATTAGGCATCTCCATGAAAAGCATTAGCTGTATTTGATCCCCTCCAAAGCAGAGCAGCTCATTAGCAGGGATGTTTACAGGACCAGCAGCTCTTCCCCTGCTGCAGGAGGAGTTTTCAGATCGTGTTTTTATGAGGAGGATCACAACTCCGAAGGAGCTCAGCCTTCCATCCTTTGCCTTTCTTAGTATTTGCCAACAGGACAGATGGGCAAGGAAAACATCAGACAGGACTACAACAAACCCCCAACACTTGGGTATTAAAAGAACCCAAAATCCTCTCCCTCATCTGTCCTGTTTTGTTTTGTTGTTTTTTTTCCAAAAGCATCTATCAGGAAGCTGAAATAATTACAAGTAACAAGTGTCTAACAGGCTGAATAAATCAGCTGAGAGCCTTGTGAGATTATATTGATAATAATAACTCTGCTCAGCACAACCTCCCAGAATTCCACACACAAAATTAAATGGCACCCATGCAAATACATCCAATATCAGCAAATTACTGGTAATTGTTATTGTTCCCAGAGATGAAAGGACACAGAACAGTATGAGAACACAGCAATTATTTCCTGCACTCTGAGCCTATGAACAGGGACCTGCAGCTCCAATTTCTTTCTTGTCAGTCTCAATCCAAATTGCTCCTTAGGCTTGGTCTTAATACAACAAAATGCTCATCAGGAAACTATAATCTGTCTCCTTTTATCAAAAAACCCAATCTGTTAAAATACGACCAAGCAAATGCTGTTTGCATCAGGAAGACTTAGTTACCTTTCAGAAACAATTAATTCTGCACAAAAAAATGAAAAATGGAAAAAAAATCTGTGCTAACTTGTGAAAAGCTGGTGCTTTAGAGCCTGCAAAAACAAAGACGTGTTTCCTTTCCTTGGGTATGGTGAGGGTCTGGATACAGGATCCTCCACACAAAGGACAAGTAATAAACAGAGCAAAATTAGTTTTTCCTGTCACAAGGATTCAAAGACTTCATAAAAATTGAAGCCTCTCCACAGAAGAGTCCAGTAAGTGCTATTAGCTCTGAGACAGATTCATTTCAAGCAGCACACAAAAGAAAGGGTTGCTAACTTTGCAGTGCAGCATTTTATTTCCCTTCCAAGCTCCTAAATAAAAAGTGAAAGTCATGACACAGAGTCACGTGCCCCTTTTATGAGATCCTCTCCTTGACCTTGAATGCTGCTAAGAACATTTACACACAATTCCCTTGAAAAGCACAACATAGCAGCACGTGAGCTGAGCTTCCAGCTGAAATTCAAGATGCTCCAGGTAAGTGATAACACAAGTAAGGTCAGAAAAATAGGAAACCCTTCAGATGGTGGCTTCTGGGCTAGAAAACAGAGTGCTCAGAAAAGCTGGGCTTGGTGGTCAAAGACTTCCAGCATTTCCTTGCCATTGCTAGCAGCACATCCAGAGACTTCCAACGGGCTGAGAGCCTGAGATAAATTCACATTAACCACTCCAGCACATAAACACAGCCAAGTGCATTAGTGTTTAAGGCGCCTTCCTATTAAAGCTGCACTTTGTTCTGTTAACCTTTACAATCTCACAAGTGGGTAACACCCAGCAAACCACTAAAATCGTCATTATTGCCCTGGGCTGCCATTTCACGGCCATGCAAAACAGGAGTAAAGCCAATTAAAATGCGTCGCTCCATTGAGAGCCCAAACTGCTCAAAGCTCACACCCGAGGTTAATGCCCAGGAATGTCAGCGCACGAGCCCCCCTGGAAATTGTTTTTCACTTACTTTCCCACTACCCTGCATTCCCAAAATGCTTCAGCCAACTGCTAGAATGGCACAAGCCCTACAACAGTTTGATTTAAATATAAATTCAGACAACAAACTGGGAAACATGGAGCCCTTCAAAAATCAAATTCAAAATCAGTTTGGTGACTCACATTTCCAAAGAGTCAAAACCAAAAAATGGTGAGTCAATCCCTCCTTCATCATCGTACTCACTTGAGGCCCATTCTTCAAGTAGTTTTACTCTAAAGTGAGCATAAAGTGGGTGACAAATTTAAACAGGCCCTTTTATCAGGAATGGCACATGCTGGTTTAACCCAAACACACAGAAACCAGGTCAGTTGTTTTCAGAGCTGGGAAAGTTCAGATACTCCCAAGTATTGTGGGACAACTCAGCTTGTCCACCACAACTGGACTTCTCTGCTCCTAAAAATACAACTATCAGACAAAGCTTGTTTCCTCAGGCACTTTGCTGACGCGAGTCCAAGATCAAAACATTCCTGGTTCAGAGGACAGAGATGTTTCAGCCTTCAAAATACGCAGCTAAAATCCAGCCATGCCATCCCCCAAGATGCTTGGGTCACTCTTGGAAACACACATCGATTTATTACTGCTTAGTAACATAGGTTTTGAGGGAAGAATAAAATATTCTGGTTGCCTGAAAGTGTTAAGAAGGAACTTTGGAAACACCCTTTCAGCAAAATAGGATAATGTTTATTCTCTCTTGAAGTTGCTATTTAAAATATTAAAATTAAATAAGTAAGGGCAGACACCTGGATGTTAAGTGCATTCCCTGCCCCCGTCCCCTCCTTAACCAGCACTTGCATCTTCTGGCCTGAGAACTGAGACATGGGGAGATTCAGATAATTGAACTTCTAATTATAAACTCTTTAAAATTCTAGTTTTACAGTTACCTCGAGCCCAGACATTCCTCAGCAAACAATCAAACAGAACTGTGGGATGGGAACACGGAGCATTTCAATCCATTCCCACAACACAGGAGGGAGACACCCAAACCCGGTGCTTTGGGACTCCCTGGGCACAGCCTTGAGGCCAGTTCATCCTTCCCAAAACCATCCGGGAGCTCTCAAAGCCAAACCCTGCCCCGGGCCCACGGCAAAGTCAAGGGAAGAGTCGCAGCTCCCAGGCGAGGGTGACTCACTACTGACGGGACTGATGACAACACTGGGGACCATAAAATCACAACTCAGCTCCTCGTCCCCCTGGAGAAGGCGGTCCAAACCCAGGAGCCGTGTAGGGCATCGCCGGGCACAGGGCGCTCCCACACACGTTCCCAGAGTTCGGAAACAGAAACGGCCGAGATTAATGTGAGTGGAAGGGATGAAATTACAACAGGAGACTTCTGAGCTAAAAGTTCAGTTCTCCCTCCTCCTCTCTCTCCCCAGCAAGTGCCAGTGATGTCTCAACACCCCAACTGCCTTTCCAAGGAAGTAGCTCTGCTCCTTTCCGGGCCAAATTACCACGGCAAGAAATCCCATGTAGATTCACCTCCAATAGAAAAACATTCAGACAGTAAACATTTCCTTCCCACAACCTGAAAACAGCCAAGTATCATCAGACTTCTTTCCTGCCATCAAAGAAACCCTGTCCTGAGACAGCTCATAACAACTAAAAGCATTTGCCCATAAAGCAAATGTGCTCCCAAGTACTGACAGAAATAGACAGTGCACCCCACGAAGCTGGCTGTGTCTGAACACACTTCACCCCCAGGAAGGCTGGAGAACACAGCAAGAACTTTCATTTGTAATGATTTATTTTACTCCTGCCTTTACCACATCAGGATGCTCATCTCTTACTCATCCTGACTGTCAATATTGTCTTCCTGCAGCTTTTAAGTAAAATAACCCCCACTGTAACTGTTGTCAGGCCATGTCATGACCACTGAGGATTCATAAATAACACTTGATATAAATAGATTTTCCAGTAACATATAAACCATCGGCTCCAATGCAAGTAGAAGGGCTGTGTGCAGCCATCTCTCCTGTAAGGATAAACACATAAAGAAGTGTTCAAAAGCAAAATTAATCTATTGAAGAAATGGTCCTACAGAAACTTCTGGCACTTGAGATTTCTTACATGGTTCACACAAACACATTGACAGGAGCAGCTACAGCAGAACAAGATCTTCTCAGGAAGAAATACTTCCCTGGGAGGGTGGGAAGGCCCTGGCACAGGGTGCCCAGAGACGCTGTGGCTGCCCCTGGATCCTTGGAAGAGTCCAAGCCCAGCCTGGATGGGGCTTGGAGCACCCTGGGACAGTGGAAGGTGTCCCGGCTCATGGCAGGGGTGGCACTGGGTGGGCTTTGAGGTCCCTTCCCATCCAAAGCATTCCAGGATTCTATAACCTTCCAAACGGCACCAGTTCGTGGTGGGAACAGATCCAAGGGGTGCCAGCTGCCTTCCCCTACCCTCAGGATCGGGAGAGGTTTAATCGCTGCGGTTCAGACCAGTCAGGAAAGCAGCTTAGCAGCCACTTCTGGAGGAATCCATACCGACAATGCCTGGAGTTTCACTCATTTTCCTTTCAATGGTCCCCAATCAACTTCCACAACACGACAAAGCCATGTCACAGCCCCTCGGGGACACTCTATCAAGCTGAGGAAGCTGGCAGATTTGGCTACACCAGGAATAAACCCCCAAACATACTGACAGAATCAAAGACAAAATCTCAGTTTAATTAAAAAAACAAAACCATTAGAAATAAGAACTGCATACAAATACAGCATTTTTTACAGGTTCTTCTAAACAAATATGGGGGAAATCCACAGTAGAAGCTTTCTGTTAGGAAGAAAACCAATCCTCAAGCTTCCCCTGAAGAAGTCTCCAACTAAGTAATACCAAGAAAATTACCTCTCCACTGGAATTCAACTCCATGTTAGACGACCTCTCGAGACAGAAATTCTCATGTTAGCAAGGTTTAAATACACACAGAGACCACCTAATATGGACTTGGGGAGGTACACTCAGGTTTGCCTGGACTCAGGGAGGGCAGAGAGCACAAAAATTCCCTGAACGGATCTGGCTGCCACAGAAACGCAAGGCTTTGCTGGGCTAACCCCTGACTGAGCTGCCATCCCTCCGGGGGACACTGCCAGAGGGTGAGGGACGAGCTGCTTAAATTGCTCCTATGACCCAAGGAGAGACCCAAATCCTCCCACTGTTTGAGAAGCTGTTTTTCCTTCAATTTGTTTCCAAGCTGAAAATGCTGGGGAAGCAACAGGCCCGTGCTCTGAGAGAACCTGATTCCCATACTGCTCCTTCCATCTGCTGAGAGCCATGTGCTTCCAGAGAGTTCAGCAAAGCTAAGCCTGGCTCAAAACAGGGCTTACAGCCCAATCCCACACTGGGATAGGTCTTAAACCATTCGAATTCAGCTTGTTAAGGCACAGCAGGAGCACAACCCACTCCTGGGAACTCCAGCGAGACCTCCTCTTGTCCCCAGGGCTCTGACAAGACATTTTCAAGTCCTCTTAGCATCTTGACTAAGCCAAAGGCTTGTTTAAATCCATGATAAAAATCTCAGGGCTTGTTAAGCCTCCTTGCTAGCCCAAGGTTGAATTTGTTTCAGTGCATCTCCATGTTAACACTGGTCTAATTTCAAGCTATCTGAATCATGACTGAGAGCTAAGAGTAGGGGTGCAAGAGCTCATCAACTAATCCAATTGTTCTACATATCTACATATCTCAAGGATTATTTTCCAGTTTGCTAACCTGAGCTACTTGTTGCAATAATCCTTCATCTACACTAAAATCACCTGGCAGACCAAGGTGTGTAGTTAAGCCTGGCTCTGGCACTGTGCAGCCCATCAGCTGCTTATCACTCCAGCATTGGTTCTGCTTCTCCACTTCATTTTAGAGCCTGCATCAAACTCCACCTGCCAGGAAAAACACTACCCACTTTTTTTTTTTCTTTTTTTGTAAAGCTTAAACTGGGTAATTTAAAGCCTGCTCAAGCCTGGCAGCACTATGCTGCAGGGAGGACACACAGACATATTAAGCTCCCTGTAAATATAGAGCATTTAGTGTTGCTGAAAATTAAAGCTCAGCAACAAGGAGCCTGGCATTTACCTGCCACTGAACTCACACCCAGAGTCAGCTGCATGTGGGAAATGACAAGGCGGAAAAATTTAACAGGCCAGGTCTTTACCTTGTCTTAAACTCTGGGGATTTCCCTTCCCTGCCAGAATCTTCCACCGTCTCTGCTGCTGCCTTTGGGGTCAGCCCAGCCTGCACTCACCTGACCAGGAGAGCCCCAAACTGCCTCAAGGGCTGCTCTTCCCTGCGTACAAAATGACAACGACGGCTCCAAAATGAAGGGATGGGAATAAAACTGTAAAGCCTCTGCCTCATTCCCGGTTTTCCCGGAAAAAAGGCAAAAGCCACTAATAACAGGAATGTATGATAGCGGTTAGTCCTTATTCTAGGAAACCTAATAGGCTTGCAACAAGCTTTGTTCGGGCATTTTTCTGCGCTACCTACATCAATTCTTTCTACTCAAAATGTACCTTAAAACAAAAGAAAACCACACAAGATTTGGAACGGGGCTTGCAAGTTGAAACCAGAAAATTGTAATATTTAGCGCCTCGATGTGCACTAGAAAAGGAAAAAGAAAAAAAGAGGCCGATAAATAATTTTTAAGGGGGGGTGGAAGCTTTAAAGCGTATCACGAGAACGGGATCAGGGAAGAGCGAGGCCACCCCTTCAGGACCAGGGGAGAATCAACCTGCATTTCTCCATCCCATATGCAAGCTTACGGCTCTGCCACCCATTTTGTTTCAGATTAAAGGGGGGAAAAATTAATTTAAAAAATTACCTCAGCGGCATCGAGAGAAGACCCCTCCCCGGGGATTGATGCTCGCCGGGCAGGTGACCCCGCCGCAGGTGCCACCCTGGGCATCCCCCCGCGCCCCTTCCCCAGCCCTGGAGACGATGCTGAGCCAGAAAACGGCGGCGCGGAGCACAGGGAAGGGTTTATTTAACCCACAAATGCCAAATAAAAGGGAGAGGAGGAGCGGGGAGGTGCGGACGGCGCGGGAGCCGCGCGGCCAAGGTGAACCGCGGCCGGCTGACATGGTGGAGGGCAGCGAGGGGCGAGCCGCGGGTGTGCGGGGCCAGCAGGGAGGTGACAGCGGGCAGGAGGCTGAGGGGCGAGCACTGAGGGGAAAGCGCTGAAAGGAGAGCGCGGGGGAGAGTGCGGCGGGGAAGCGCCACGGGGCTGCTCCCTCAGGGTGGGCGGCCGCGGGAGCAGGACGGGGAGGACGGGCTCACCTGCCATGGCGGGCTGAGGGCGGCAATGGCGCTGGGGGCTGCGGCTCCGCACCCCTCGGTCTCCGCGGTGAGTGCGGCGGGGCCGGGCGGCCCCAGCAGGCAGAGCATGGGGCGGGACGGGGCTCGCTCCGCCCCCGACAAGATGGCGCGCTGGGTCCCGCTCCCTCAGTGCTCGGCCGCCATGGCGGCCTCGGCGCTCGGCGGGGGAAATAGCCTCGTGTTCCCTGAGGGAGAAGCCTCCAACTGCAGGGACGTGTAAACGTTTTATGCATGAAAGACACAAATCTCAGAGTCGCGGGATGGGGCAGGTTGAAGGGACCGCAGTGGGGCATCTGGTCCTATGTCAACGCTCAGGCAGGATCATCCCAGAGCACACGGCACAGGGTTGTGTCCAGACAGTTTTGGAATATCCCCTGTGAAGAACACTCCACAGCCTCTCTGAGCAATGGAGCACTGAACAGGCTCCCCAGGGAATGGTCATGGCCTCAGGGATGGCAGAGCTCCAGGAGTGTTGGGACAAGGCTCTCAAGAACATGGTGGGGTTGTTGGGGTGTCCTGTGCAAGGCCAGTTGGGTCAGTGGTCCTGATGGGTCCCTTCCAACACAGAACATTTTGTTACTCTGTTATTCTGGTTCTAGGAATCAGTACCTGGTCACCGGCAAAGGAAAGTTCTTCCTCATGTTCAGATGGAACTTTGTGGGCATCAGTTTCTGCCCATTGCCTCTCGTCTCATTGCTGGGCCCCAGGGAGCAGAGCCTGCTCCATCTCTGACACCTTGCTGCAGATATTGATGGGTATTGGTGGTTATTGATGAAGTCCCCAAACAAAGCCCCTTGGGACCCTCATCTGGGGGGTCCCTCTGCAGCCTCTGGGAAAATGTGCTCACCTGGTGCCTCCAGACCTGGCCCTCTTGGGGCTTTGCTTTGGGGTTTCTTTTTGGTTGTGTTTGTTTGTTTGTTTAATTACTATCTTTTAGGAAAAATCCAACTTTTACCATAGGAGAGTGAGTTTAGGGGAGAACAAAAGAATCACAGAATCATTTAAGTGGGAAAAGACCTCTGAGGTCAAGCCCAGCCTGTGCCCAGTCACCACCATCCCAACTAGACTGGAGCACTGAGTGTCATATCCAGTCGTTCCTTAAACACCTCCAGGGTTGGTAACTCCACCACCTCTCTGGGCAGCCCATTCCCATGTCTAATCACCCCTTCTGTGAAGAAACTCCTCCTGAGGGCCAACCTAAACCTCCACTATTGTACCAGAGGAGGCTAAGCTGAGTCACCCAAAAGATGACACCTCCACCACATCCGCAACCCTCCCCAGAAAACACCATTTTTCTGAGATTTCCAGTTTTCTGGTGGGGGCCAGGACAAAAGTGACACAAATATGACAAATCCCCCCCGCCCAGCCCACAGAGCTGGATGTTTTCAGGCACTGCTGACATCTGCAGCTCCAGTACCCAGCACTGGACGCTGCCTCTCTCACGTCCCTCTCGGCAACATCCGACATCCATAATGGCTTTGTGCCCTGCCCTTTCCAGAACGTGCAGTTGTCAGACACATCAGCCCGTGGCTCCTTCCCTTGCTCAGGGCTGTTCTGGGCAGCCGGGGCTGAGCCCTCACAGCTGATTCCTGCCCTTTCTCCTTATACTGGCTGTCCTTGAGGAGATATTGACCCATGCTGGGCTTTCTCCCCCAGATCTGCTGATATTTAATTAAGGTACAGCCCCGAGTTGATGAGAAAGTGTTCCCCAGACCACTGGTACTAATTGGACCTTGTTTCACCCAGACCTGCAATTCTCTGTTGATCTTTTGGGTCCTTTCTTCAAACGTTGCTGTTTGCACAGTGGCAACCAGGAATGTTGGCGGGGTGTTTCTTCACCAGCTGTCCAAGCCCTTCCCTCCCGCTCCCCCATAAAGAGCGTTTCATCCGATCCCATTAAAACCTAGGAGCTTACTTTAAGACCAGAGACCCTATGAGGCCTCTGGAACATTTGTGCTTATCCTTGAGCATATTTTTTTTTCCATGTTCACTGCAACACTCCCTTGGTTAAGCTTATAAAAGGTTTTCCAATGAGATATATGGAGAATTATATAAGGCAGGGCTAAGGCACAATACTTGATTATGGATATCAGTCCTTGGCATTGTTCAATACCTGGCCTTATCCCAAATGTAGACACAGACTTCAGTGCAGCTTTTAAACATTAAAAGCCTTTGTTTGTCAGGGTGGGGGAGTGTGGGGCCATGATGGGAGGGACATTTTAGTAATGCCAGATTGATGGAGGCTGCAGCAGTTTTGCTGTTGACAGGAATTTGTACAGGAAGATGGATCATGTGTGCTCAGTGTCTCCAGAGTGCAAGGCCTCCCTATGTTCAGGATAAGGGACAGAGATACGGCGCTGTTTATTTTATTTTTGAGTGTTAAAATTTTCCAACCTGCCCTCCCCAGGTGAAAGACAGAAATACAGAGGGAAAGGCAGAGGGAAATACAAGTAGTACAGTGAGAGAAAACTCATCAGTCAAATTGAAATGTAACAGATGACCTCAGGGTTGTGACAATCCCAAGGACAGGCCAGGGAAGGATGATAAAGGTAGATTTATTGCTCCAAGAATTGAATTTGACACAGCTAGACCCGCGCCCCCCCCCCCCCCCCCCCCCCCCCCCCCCCGCCCCAGAACCATGGGCTCAAACCCAGTAAAGCCTTTTTGAGTCCTTTTTCCTCTTAATTTGATAAATTCCCTTCCAGGTGACCTCTTGTGCTGCAAAGTTTGAGAAAATTCCCTGGCATTTCCTTGTTCAGGAAGTCAGAGCCCATTTTATGCCATCACACTGTCCTACAACAGAAGTAGGAACAATTTTGCTGGGATTGTTGGCATATATAATTTGTGTTATTAAAATGTAGTGAAGAACCCTGATATATTTATCTAAACATTCAACCACTCCCTGCCTGAATCATTCACAGGTCCATAAAAAAGCTGGAAGAATTGGAGCCATGGGATGTGTGCATTCTTCCTGACCATGCACCAGGAGAAATGAGCAGTTATCAATCATATGGTGGGCACACCTTTGAGATCCAGAAGGAGACACATTGCCTTTGTTTTCTCCTCTATCCTTGATCTACATCTTGTCTGGATTACCTGAGCTCCACAAAGCTCACTCAGGGACCTGTCTAATATCAGGGACCTTGCTGCACCCTCATCTCATAACAATCCAAGGAAGCTTTACTGAGGACATTCCTCAGCTTTATCTTGGTTGTTTCTTCATGTTTCTGTGTGGATCACAGGGGAAGGACAGGACTGCAGGTCAGGGTTTTTCCTCAGATGCAGCATGGACGTTACTGGCATAAATTTAAATGCTGAAATGTTTTTGGCTAGCATCTCTTACTCAAAATTTCCATTTTAAATCCAAGTGTTGTCTTGGCTGGGATGTGACTCATTGATCTGAGCACAGGATGTCCAAAAGACCAAATCAAAACTTCATGTCCAGGAATTCATCTAGTGAATGGTATCTTCACTCTTAGCAGGGGAGTGGAATGAAATGATCCCTTCCAATGGACCCAAATCATCCCACGATCCTATAATTGGTTTGGGTCCTGGATCCATAGCTCCTTTCCAATCTTGTTTTCTTGGTGTGTTTTGAGTTTAGTTTTTATAATGTAAAAAAAGAAAATTAAAAAAAAAAAAAAAAAAAAAAAAAAAAAAAAGCCTGCCTTGCATTAATCTTGCAGGAGATTAATACCATTCTGTATGAATCCCACAGATGGAGTCCAGCAATTAAGAATCCAGCACTCCTGGATACGGATAACAGGGATATCTTTCACTGGTTTAGACAAAATAAAAATGAAAGCCCTGCTATTTCAACAGCAGCCTAGGAGGTGAGTGGAAGCTCCACCAAATAAGCCCAAAAAAATTAACACCTCTCCAACAGTGTTTTATTTTTTTTGCTTCTCCCTCTGGAATATGGAATGGTAACTGAGGGGAGGAGCTGGGCAGACCCTGAGTTTCACTCTGTGAGATGAGGAAAGCAAGAGTGAGCAGCACTTGGTTAAAATGCCATCTACACCACTGGTGGGAAACTCCCCCAGCTCCTGACCCACAGGAATTCATCATTATGTCGGGGACACCCATGACTTGCTGTTCCCCCCAGTGTCAGGTAGAAATCAAGTCAGAAAAAATGTATTTCTTTCTCAGAATCGAGATGGGCTCTGCCAGCTGAACTCAACCCCCTGGTTTGTCATCTGCAACATGGAGGCAGGAAGAATTTTTATGAAGTTTAATTAGTGCAAAGTGCTCTCTGTAGCAAAGAGAGCTTTTGGTTCGAGGATCTTGGGCCAAGTACTCAAATTACAGAGGCTCCAGCCAGCGACCCACGCGGTAGAGCTCCTGTTGTGCCTGTGGTATCCGGGGAGGAACAGCAGCAGTCTGAATTCATGTCATCAATAAATCAAGAGGTGAGCAGGAGAAGAGATCTGTGTGGCTGCAGAACTGTTGGGTCCCTGCTGGTCCTCTCACGATGGTTTCCCCTCTGGCAGGTTTTGGAGAGAAGAGACCCTCCTTCAGCTTTGGGATTGCAAAATATTTTTTAAGTGGAGATGAGGTTGTGGGAACCAGGAGAGTACAAACAACCAGGAGAGAACAAACAACGAGAAGAGTGCAAACAACTGAGGACAGTGCAAACAACTCAGGACAGTACAAACAACCCATTTCAGGTCCTTCTGCTTCTCCCTGTAGCGTTGCTCAAGCCATGCTGCCACGAGATATTCATCCCAAGCTGTCAGGAATACAGGGCAGGGACAGTGCTACAGAGTGCTCCCGGTGACACTAACTCAGCTGGACAGCCTGTGCTCTGCAAGAGAAGGCAATTAATTTTCTTGCTGCTGTTCAATCTGGTACTTCAGGCTGTACCAAAGAAATGAGATTTCACTTGCTGAGTCAGGGGCAAAGCCTGTGTTTGACAAGAGGAGGAGGAGATGGACTGAGTCACCTCTCCGAGTTCATCTTCAGGCTGCTTCCTAAAAGCACAGCTCCTGAAATGAGCTGAGAGCCCTTAAATCCTGGGAAGAGTGAGATGAGGGGGCGAGGTAAGCATCCTGCATTTGTCCTGCCTGGTCTGTTCTCCTGCCAGGCTCTCCTTGTCAAAACGCTGAGTCTCTAGAACCACATCTGGCTCCAAGGTGTTGTGACAGCAGCAGAGGCACGGTGGGAGCCTGGGGCTGATGGCTCTCAATGGTTTTGCTCTCCTGGGCACACTCACCTCGGAGTTCTGTTCCATGAGATCTTCTGCCCATTGGATGAACCCTGAGGCATCTGCAGGGATAGTCTCCGAGGGGGAGACAAGTTGGGATATGTCACATTGTGTCACGTTCACATGTGGCCGTTCAAAGCTCTGGGAATGAAGAGCACCTGCTGTGGGCAGATGTGGATAAGCAGAACCAGAGAAGCTCATTCCCACTTTAACTACTTTCAAAATGAGGTGGACGTGGTGCACAAAATAATTTTGAAGTCCTTTAGAGGAATTTTATAGCACAGAATAAAAGAGGTTTTCTTAAGCCACCTGCACTGGGAGTTCAAGTGAAGGTCCTTCACCCTGCATTGCACAGGCATCTGGTGGCTGCTTACTCATCCCTCAGCAGAGAAGTGAGAGCAGAGACACAGTCCCTCCTTTAACCCACTTGCAAGTCATCCACCAAGAACATCCTCAGAAAGGAAAGATGGGCTTGGGTCACTTTTACTCTGTGACTCATTTAATCCCTCATGTGAGCACATAGCAACAAAACTACATGATGACATCATGGTGACACAGACACACCAGCCTCCTCCAGCAAGGGCCAGAAGGCAAAATAAACAAGTGGTGCTGAGGCACAAGTTAGACCATGAACCCTCTACAAAGCAGCTTTTGAAACTGAACTGCCCGAATCCCACTGGGCAGACACCAGGAGCGGTCACTCACACACAGGAAAAGCAGAACTTGTGGAGGCAGAGGGAGAAGTGGGCCCAAAGCAGGGCTCCATGGGCAGGTCCAGCTCTGGCACTGATTGCAGACACCCTGCAGTTCCTCCCTGCCCTGACAGCTGGAGCAAGGCTTGTCATGGGAGTGCAGAGCAGGCAATTATAAAAGCACAGATGCCACAGGGCTGGCCAGGCTCTCTATTTATAGTTCCCTCCCAGCACAGCTCTCCCTCTGTGCTCCTGCTCACAGGTGAAAGCACAGGCCATGCCCTGCAAGGCTCACAGGCCAAGTAAAAACAGAAAGAGGAAGGACTAGCAACCCCTGTTATGATGAGAACCAAGAATCAGAGATGAAAGACAAAAAAGAAATCCACAGAGAGCCTGGAACTATGAACTCCAACTTCTCCCCAGAAAATTGCCCTGTAGTTAGTTAACCCCTTCCCTGCCTGAAGTGCCACCTCTCTGCTATTCTTAATTGGTGCCAAGCAGTGTCACTGAAGTGTTCTGCAAGCTCTGCCCCCTCTTGCCACTGTTGAATGGTTTCCAGCAGAGGTGAGAGAAGGCTGTGGCCCTGCCTCCCCCTCTGCAGTTCCAGGCCTGTGGCCAGGGTGGGAGGCAGCAGCCCAGGACAGCACCCCAGACACTGTCCCCTGCCTCCAGGATGATCCACTCTGGACTGAGCCTCTGCCAGCTCCAAGGGTTTCCAATGGTTCAGGGTGGCAGACGACCATGGGGCCAAGTCAAAGAGTTGCCTTTGTTTCGTGGGGAGGATTAAACCAATGAACTGTTTGTGAGCTGAACTTTGAAGAGTCTTCTCAGTGATCTGAAATGCGGTCATGCAACAAAGAGAGACCTCTATAAATACTCTTTTTGTGCTTGAAGTTGGAGACCATCCACTGGTTTATTTTTAGGTGCACATTTGCACCGGCCCTGTTACAATCCTGCCTCTGTTCTTGTGCAATAAAAGGCAGTGAATCCTCTCTGATTGACCTCCGGTATCCAATACAGAGAAAATAAGGCATTTGTCTGGAAAAGAAACACCCAAAATAGTTGGGAAGAGGTCATGCTGTGATATGGACTGTTAATGTTGAGAGACAAGAAAAATGAGGATTATAGGAGCTGGCAGACTTATTCTAATGACACATTAATGAAAATCGCTAGAAAATTTTATGGTGATGCTAATTAGTATTTGTATGTTTAAGGACCTGAGATCTTTCTGTTTTACACTAAACCAGTGCATGAGAGTAAGAAATAATCCCTGCTGAGGTGAGTTCTCAGTATTCTTTGAGGACTTGTTCTAGATCTAGAGCACTTCCTTTACTACACATGGCTTTAGCTCAGAAACTGATGCTCCTACACCAACCAGCTCATGTTCCCTAAACTCCTCAGAGCCCCTCCTCAGGCTTTGCAACACCCTGATGTAGACAATTATCACTAAATTAATTTTCTGTCTTGCCCCTCCTTGAAGAAGCTGGGGAAAGAGCCCAGAGGACCTAACTGAATGTTTAATTTCTGTCACATCAGCAGGGCCATCTGCACCAGGCATTTCTCACTGATGAGAAGGTTAAAACCTCTCATGACAGGTTAACAGCATGATTTACAGCAACAGCTTAAATAAATGGTTGCAGGCATAAAGAGTAGCAGGCAGCTAATCCTTTAAAGACTTGAGAGCAGCTACTACTTCAGCCCAAGTAAATATTTCAAAACAAAATTAATTAGTGGTGACTAGTGGATTTGCTGCCCTTTGCTTTAACAGCCCAGTATGAAACGGTGATTCCTCCACAGAATTTTTGCTTCAGTGCCAAACCTGCTGTTTCACAGGAGCTGAAAGTCCTCTCAAAGAAGATTCATCACAGTTTTGTTCCTCTCTGTAACTGCAGAGCTGGAGAAGTTCTCATGGATCTGTGCTGCTGTGGGAGGGGATATCCCTTTGTGCTGCCCCAGGGATGTGGACTATAGCATGGCTCAGAATCCAGCCCAAGTACAGTGTGGAGGAAGGAAATGTCACTTCCTGATTCATATCAAAAGAAAGCTCTGTCCATGCTGGCCACAAAATAGAGCTCCCAATAATTCCCTTACTTCTGATTAAAAGCAGTTCCTTAACACCTTCCTAGACACAGGGAAAGCAGGAAGGAAAGGTGTCAGGGTAACAAGTCCTGAACCAGCAAACCATGGTCTGCCTAAGCCCAGATCAGCAAACCAGTCAATTCAATCAATTGGAAACAATAATTTCTAATCAACAATCGAGATTTTCTCCCCATGACCCTTGGCTCCACATCAGAAAAAAAGCCAACTCTCTTGGGAGGCTCTGTCATGGCCTTGCTGGACTGTCTGGACTATTTTTAGTCAAATCCAGCATTCCTGAAAAACCTCAAGCTGCTTTTGTACTCAGGAAGGGGAGAGGAACCACTGTGCATATGCACATCCACATTCCACAAAGGAGTGGGACACAGCGTCTGTCTTGGAGCAGGGAAGCACAGCTGGGTCAGCACAGAGCCTTGGGAAAATGGCAAAAATTGGTACTTTTTATCAGGCTGAGAAGGCTGGGAGGGGGAAACTGAAGGTGTCTGCTCTGATTGAGAGGCCAGAGAGATCCAAGGGCTGGGTGATGTCCCCTACCTGCTGAAGGGATGCAACTCCCGAGGACAGCAACGGGGAGAGGCCAGCTGGGAAGGCAGGATCAGTCACGGAGTCCTGGAGGAGCTTTCAGGGCAGAGATCTTGAGAAGAGCAGGACAAACAGCCCAAGGGAAGGGCCAGGAGAAAGCTCGAGGTGAGGTTCAGGAAGAGGCAGAAGGCGTGAGGAGCCGTTGCATGAATGGGCTGATGTTTGAGACCTTTAAAGACCAGGCACGAGGGGGAGGAGCTCATTCAGAGAAGGGCACAGCACAGATCCCCATCGAAGTTGTACTGTATCATTTCTTCCTGCCCTGAGGGGTTTTTACCAAGCTTTTATGCCACGACAAATCCCTATTTCTGTACAAAGCCTCTCTGTGAAGAGTGGTGCTGAATTTGGCGAATTGCAGGTGACAGAAAGCAAACCTAACCTGGGCTGAGTGTTCCTGCAGGAGTAGCCCCAGGGAAGCAGCAAGAGATGCTGCTGCTCATTTTGCTGTTCACTCACACACTGCACTGGGGTCGTGGCTGTATTTACAGCCCGGGGGTGGGTAGCTTCACATCCTCTCTCTCTGTGTTTCACACAACTTCTACTGAGATGTTTTCTGGACTAAGGTCAGAGCCCTGCTGCCCCGCCCAGCCTCCTCACACCTTTCCCAAACAGGACAATGCCCAGCCAGAGACTGAGAATGCGGTTACCAGTGAGAGGAAATTGAATTTACTGCTGAGCAAACATGAACAGGGAGTTACAAACTCGAGTTTCCGTGGGACCAGTGATGGGCTTTGCTCTTCTCCCCATCCCATGAACTTCCAGCAGCACAAGCACGTGGAGAATCTCAGAGAGAACGAGCAGCAATGCTGCCAGAAACATCTATGGCACAAGTCTGGAGTACTGGCACTTGCCTTCCCAGGATTGGCCTGCAGAGCCTATAGCTGCTTCCCTGCAGCGGGAATGATGTCACTTGGGAATTAATGGTTGGACTGAGTGATGTTAATTAAAGGTTTCTTAACGATTCTATGTCTCTTTCCATGGATATGTGTATGTAAATATGCAAAATCCTCAGTGTGAGAGTCATCGTTGCTGGAGAACTTCAGCCAGACAGGAAGTGAGAGCCTGGGACAGGGTTGTGGCTTCCCCTGGCCTCACAGCTCAGACACCATCTCCAGGCTGGTGAAACTCCTCCCCATTTCTTCACCACTTTGGACAACCTAAAGCACAATTTCTGCCTCTACTTTCAAGGGTTTATGGCACCATTTGCACAATACTTTGGATAATTCTGGCTTTGTTAACTCAAAAAAAAAAAAAAAAAAAAAAAAAAAAAAAAAAAAAAAAAAAAAAAAAAAGAGATTGACTAAAATCTTTGCTTTTATAACAAATACACCAGGAGGATTTCTTGGGCACTGCTTGTAGCTCAGGCCACAGGACTCCAGAATCACATTTCCAAATCTTTTCAGCAACTCCGTGGTGTTAAATTAAGCGGATGATTAATTGTGTAACTACACCCTGCAACAGTAATCGAAGAATGATGATGAGGAGACACGAATCCAAGCACTCATAAACCAAAGAAAAGCCTGGAATCTGGCTGCCTGTTCTTTCTCCAGAGCTTCTGTGCATGGTTAACACCTGTCAGGCTTTGTAAATGCTGACTGTTTTTCACTGAGACAGCTGCCTTGCCCGGAACCGAGGATGCTCCACAAAGGGAGCAGCTATTCAGTGTTAGCCTCATTCATCAGTGCCTCATTTGTTATTCCAGCCCTGCTCTAGAACCACAAACTCCTTCCCAGGCCTTTTCCTATTGCCTTCATAGCCACAGGGAGTCAAGTCAGGGCTCCCCAAAACCTGGATGTCATTTTGAAGAATGAAGTCCTCTGCATCCATGTATTTCCAGTGGTCAGAATTCCCTTTCTCTGTCCTTGAAGTATTTATTTTTTTCCCAATTAGATATTAAAAACCCTGTGGAGAGGACTTTTTCTTCTGGCCATCCCTCACACAGGCCTGCTTATTTATCCACTCTGCTGCCTGAGGACTTTGCTTCTGTCAAAGAAAAGTAAATTTATTAATTCCTTTCCTCCAGGAATGTCAGCGTGTTCTTGGAATCACAGCCATAAAATGCCCTAACTTGGAAGGAACCCACAAGGATCATCCAAGTCTAGTTTCTTCTCCTGTCCCCTGAATTTATCCCGCTTAGGTGACCCCCCTTCTTCACAACTTTCTGCATCTTCTCCCTCCCTCTTTGCTTTTTCCATCTAAACTTCCACTTCCTCTCCCTGTTCTCCAAACCCAAATAAACCCAGGTTCTTGTCCCCTAAGAGAGGCTGATTCATGGTTTGACGTCAGCAGCGCTCTCCTGGCCAGAGCCAGCTGTAATTGACACATTCCAGCTGCTGCCAGCAGCATGTGTCCCTTGATCCCTGTCCCACCCCAGACGCTGGGGCTGCCAGCAGGGAGGGAATGTGCCCAGCTGTGCCTCCAGAGGTGGAAAGGGAGATCCTGAATTCTCAGTTCTTCCTCAGAGTGCAGCGCTGGGATTCACACAGGGGAGTTGAGACAAGTGAGGAAAGAGATGCAGGTTAAAAAAAAGAGTTTGGCTCAGGGTTTGGGTCTAATCTGGAGCACTGAAGGAGGAAAAAAGGCAATTCTAGGAGTATGTTCAGAACAAGGTGTTTGTCCAGCCCTGATCTGTGGATATGTCAATGGGCCTGCTCTGCACTGTCAGTCACTCCTGCCCCTTCCTTCTGGAATGTTCAGCCCACCTGGGGCTCAGGTAACAATTGTGGAGTGCTTTGTGCAGATAGACGCTGCTGGGGCTATTCCCGAGCTGCTGCCTCCCTCACTCCAGCAGTACCTGGGAGCTGCAGGCAACAGCAGCCAAAGCCCAGGACAGTTTTTAGTGCACTCTGACACCTGTGAAGGTGGGAAAGACAAACTTATGGTTAAAAAGAATATAGAACTTTATTAATGTTAAATGCATCTACTTGCATCACTGCTCGTTCTCCAGGACACTCACTGAGACACCTCAGCTCAGGAGACAGCCTGGTTTTACCTCACAGAAGTGAAATCATCACTCTGTTTTCCCTGAATGACACATCAGCAAAGCTGGCAAAGCAATCCAGAGGGGGTTTGTTCAGCACAAACTACACAGAGAACTTCTCTTCACTGGCCTGGGTAGGTCTGCACAGCAAATGATCTACACAAGGACAAAAGGACTCCAAAAGACAGAAAGCTGGAATTCAAATGTCTCCAATACCCGTATTAGTCAAGCCCAAGAGTTCTGGTATTTAGACACTTGAGTCTGGATTCCAATCCTTCTCCCATTATCCATTTGGTTGTTTAAATAACAAGCAAAGTCCAACACCAGTCCTTGTGAAGGATAAGCTTTTGCCAAAAGCAGTGGCACAGGGAGAGCTCACTTGGGAAGGATGTGTTTGTGAGGAAATGAGCTTGGTCAGTCTGACAGGGAGCCGTGGAGCAAGTGCACTGTGTGGAAATCACTTGCAGGAAGTGCTGCTTTCTCCCTTTCATCAGACTTTATTTACTCCAGGCAAGCTCAGGAACCAGTAGTTTGGAAGCATTTCTGATGGACAGAGAGCAAAAGGAGAATTTAACTGTGGTCTGTCTGCAAAGGTAACCCAACAATAACCACAATCTCATGGAAAGCTAAAATAAACTCTAGAAACACTTAGAGAAAAAACAAGTATCTGCTGCTAAAACCAGCTCATCTATTTTTCAAAAATCACAAGGATTGCCTCACCCAGGAAGAATTTCACAGAGTGCGGAATTATGCGACCTTAAGAGGAAATAATACCATAAATCCCAAGTTCTTTGCAATTCCTTTTGGTCAACTCTGGGCTCGAGCCCCCACCCCCCAAACTGGAAAACCTGCAACACCTCAAGCCCAGGAAGCGGAGCTGTGTGAGGAACACACATCAGCTGTGCCCTGGCAGCATCCAGGGGAACTATCAGCTCTGACCAACCTAATTAGAGTGGGATTAATTAAGGGTTCAGTCATCGAAGTCAGGGATGTCATCGTAGGAGTAGCCCCGGTAGCCCTTGGAGGCGTAGTAGGCGATGCGCAGGTGGTAAAAGCCCGGCAGGAACACAAGGATGCCGATGATCAGCACGGGGATGGCCCGGTCGGTCTCCTGCAGGGACAGACAGCCTGGGGCAGTCATCTCTGCATGAGGGGCTCTCCTCCCTCTCAGACCCTGCCTGCTCTAGAGGAAGGCACCCCTGCCCAAGGCAGGGGTTGGAATGAGGTGATCTGTAAGGTCCTTTGAACCAAAACCATCCCATGGTTGTGATCCATCCCCAAGACCTGGCAAGCTGAGAAATAAAAATTCACCTTCCATCAGAAATATCTCAGCTGTCATGAGGCTGAGCCTCTAATCCTGTCCTGGCATCTCCTCCTTGCTGCAGGAAGCCCCCAAGGACCTGCAGGTACCTTGTCCTTCACCACGGACCCCCCTGGATGTGCAGCCAGGGCTGGGAGCTACGATCGTGGCCAAGAATGAGCCCAGAGATCTGTGCCTGGGGTACTGCTGATAGAGCCCAGAGGCTGCTGCTGCCACAGAGATAACACAGAGCTGCCAACCTACCATAAGCCCACAGCACAGGGAGCAGGGGAAGAAGCACCCAGAACTGCAGGAGCAGATCCCCTTCCCATGTATCACAACCAGAGCCAAATGGGGAAGGGCTGCCATGCCCCACACAGTGTCTGGCAGCTCCTCCCTGTCCCTGCACGATCTGCGCGGGCTGAAATCTCTCCAGGATGTGATGTCACCAGGATGTGACATCTCCAGAGATGTGACCTCCCCAGAGACACTCAGCCCTCCTTGGAGATGCCCAGCCCAGCTCTGAGCCTGCTCCAGCCAGACTGACTGCGGGATCCCAGGGAAAGGGGGCTGCCAGCACAGCCAGGCCGTGGTGGAAATCAATTCCCTGCTCACTTCCTGTGGCTCTGAAGTTCTACACTGAACATGATCACAGGATCCTTGAGGCCAGAAAAGAACTTCAAGGTCATCGAGTCCAACCATGACCCAGCACCACCCCCAGGGTCACCACTAACCCATGTCCTTGAGTGCCACACCCTTCATGGGGATGGGGCATGGGATGAGGACTCCACCACTGCAGGTCTGCCAGACCTTTCCCACCCTTTCCATGACAAACCTTTCCTAATTTTGAATTTAAACCTCCCATGGTGGAACTTGAGGCTGTTTCCATCAGGCTCATTGACCTGATGGCCAGTGAGGGCTCAGGGCAGCTCTGAGGACAGTGCAGGACCAGTGCCAGAAGTGTAACTAAACACTCACCCCTTTGCTGATGTACCCTGCCAGCAGCAGGGCTCCAATGATGATGAGGAAGGTCCCAATCATGAACAGCACCACAGCCAGTGCGATGGCCTTGTAGGGGATTTTGGGTGGGCTCTTCTTGAACTGGATGGAAAAACCCAAATATTGAACAGCTGAACTCAGTACAGCTCCGTTCTCATCACAGCACAGATGTGACCCCACAACTAACAGAGGTGACATGGGACAAAGTGCTGCAGCAGCTCTGCTGCCAGGCTCTGTAATGGCCCCTCCAGGAGGAATTCTGCCCATGGAGACCCTGCTGAGCCAGTCTTTACTCCCAGTCTTGTTCCCAGGAAACCTCTTTGGACTTTCCAGAGGCGAAAGGCCAAGGGTTTGGCTCCCACCCAGCTTTGTCCCTCTCTGCTGCAGCTGCTCCCCCGGAGGTGCACGAGAAGCAGCTGCCTGTGGAAGGCCAAGCTGTGGCTGCCCATCCTCGTGGTTTTACAGCTTCCTTCCCCACTTTTTACCTGCAGGTCGATGTATCCATCATCAGTGCTGGAGAGCTTGGAATATTTGACTTTGCTACTGGGAATCCCAGCAGAGAGATTGGTGCGCGACGGCATCATTCCAGGGAGGCCTGGGCATCAGCTACAGCCTGGAAAGCAGGGGGAGGGGCAAAAACGGGAGAGAAAACTGAGTGATGGGAGGCTGAGAGACACAGAACAAAAGTTTCTGAAGAGAAACTCTCGTGTCAAGGCTATGCCACCCAAAGGGCATCTCTGTTCCTTTTCATAAATTAAGACTTTTCCAACAGAGGATCTAAGCATTTCATTTGAAGCCTAAAATACAAAATGGATACAGCTGCAACAATATTTGGAATCAAGGTAGAACCTGTGCTTCAAACCAGATTGAAATTCCAGGGCAGGGCCCAGGGTACAATCCCACTCTCACTCTGCAAGGAGCTCCTGCTGCCAGCACAGAGATGTCCAAGCTCTGGCTGTTTCTGAACGGGACACCAGCAAATAAATCCAAATCAGACCTAAACAAAGCAGCTTTTCAGCCACCAGAAGATTTTGCAAGAGAGCAATTTAGAGGGGGGGAAAAATCAAAACAAAAAGCCAACCCAAACCACTGGAAACTGGAATGAAACAGAGGTGTCCTGGAGACAGCAGGAGTGACTCAGAAGGAGCAGGACAAGGGGATGGAGTGTGAATGGTGAGGTCATGAAACCCGAGGGACAGCCCAGGGTGTGCAGAGCATGGTCCCAGTGCCAGGGGAACACCCTGGGGACAGGGATCAGAGCCAGCTGCTGCCCCTCAGAGCCTTCCAGGGATCCATCCTGCCAACCTCCCCCTGCCACTGCAGAGCTGGGACTGGGCCAGGCACCTCTCCCAGCAGGACACTGACTCCCAGGGGAGAGAGGCAGGGAAGGGCTCCCCACACCTCTCAGCCTCAATAGAGCTTTTATTTTCTGAGAAAGTGTGGAACCAAGGGAACAAAAGCAGATATTCCAGCGATGCCAACAGGAAGGGATAAAAACTCATTTCCACAACACTCTTTAGTATCAGAGGTGATGCATCCACTCAATATTTTGAGTCTCCACTTGAACTGAATGAAGCCCTTTGTCTCCCCATCACTAATTGCTGGCACATTCCCCACCCATCTTCGTTCCTCCTGCTGTAAAATTGACTTTTATAAAATCCCCTGTGATGTGAAATTCCCACCACTGAACCTTTTGTTTGAACTTTGGGCTTTTGTTTTAGTAACAAAAACCAAACACAGACAAAACATTTTCAGCCCCGTGGATAATGGAAACACCTGCAGGGTGGTATTCCCTGCTCCCCACACATCCTTGTTTTTCAGGTCATGACCCAAACACCCCCAGGCTCTCCCACATGCCCGAGGGTAGATGTGCAGGAGGGGAAAGAACCGGAATAAACCAATCTTTCTGGAAGGTGCCAGATTTCCCAACAGATTACCATTTTGCTCTCTTTTCTTACCCACTGCCCCATTATTTACCAGGCTGTTCAGTGGCTTCTTCGGAATTAGTCCCATTCTACACTTGCACAAGTTGCCCTATCCTTCTCAATGGCTCATTTACCAACAACAAAGAAGCTATTGAGGACAAATGTGTATAAAATATAAATATAAAATATTCTCTCAGATCTCAAGTTTAAGGGCCAAGTTCAACTCTACTGAGCTTCACACAAAGTGAGCTCTTCACACAATGGTTCAAGAGCAAGAACCAGCACACTGCTAATACTTTTTGGGAGCCAAATAGATAATCGGGGCCTGAGCAGCTTGGCCAAAACAATTAATGCTGAAATTCAAAATTTCTAATATGGCAGTTGTGCTTTAAACCCCGTGGAGGCACCAGGGCAGCGCCGGGAAACCCAAACACGGCAGCTCCGTCCGGGATCCTGAATCCCCTCAATCACAGCCCCGCATTTCCCCTCAGGATAAATCAGGAGGGGCGGGGATGTCGCTTAGTGAGAGCCGCCACCTCCCGCGGGGACACCCGGAATGGGGTGTCCCGTCCTCGCGCCGCTCCCAAACCCACCCGAAATCCACCCAAAATCCACCCCGAAGCCCCCCGAAGCCCCCGCCCCGCCAGCCCCCGTACCTGCTGCCGGCCCGCCCCATCCCAGCCCTGCCTGTCCTTCCGCGGCCCCGGGAAGTTGATCCCGGTGACGCCGCTTCTCTTCCAGGTCACGGCCGGGGCTGTCCCAGCTTCCCTCTGCCCCGGCACCGCCCCAATCCCCGTGTCCTGCTGCATCCCAGCATCGCCTCACCAGGGGAAAAGAGCCCCCAGGTTATTTAAAGCACTCGCCCTTGGTCCGGGCAAGAGGTCAGAAATTGTTAAAAAAACTTTAGAGCGAAAGATCTTCCTTCACAGATGTTTCCTTCATCATGAAGTAACCCGCAAACCAAGGAAGCTGGAGGATAAATGGGGAAGGATCTAGAGACACGAGACAACTCAACAAGGGAGGCACCTGAACCACAGGAGCAGAAAAATCAGTGTCTAAACCCAGAATCCTGGGATAATTTATTTCGGAAGGGACCTTAAAGCCCATCCAGTGCCGCCTCTACCGTGGGCAGGGACACCTCCCACTGTCCCAGCGTGTCCCGTCGAGCTGGTCTGGGGCTCTGCCGGCCACCCCTAGGAGTGCTGGTCCCGGCGGGAGCCCAGGGCCGGGGCAATGCTGTCCCCAGCCGTGAGCAGGGATTGTCTCTCCGGGCAGCAGCAGCGGGGTTCGTTCGTGGCCAGCACTGCCACCTGGTGACATCCTCTGTCACCTGCCGGGGCTGCCCGGGACAGCTTTTCAGGCAGTTTGTCCCCAGGATTCTCGTGTCTTACCGACCCACGTAAGTACACACCCTCCCCAAAAAATCTACTGAAAATCAGGCAATCGCTTAGGTTGGAAAAAGCCTTGACAGGATCATGAATTCCAACCGTCAGGGCAGCAGCACCACCACAGTCACCACTAACCCCTGTCCCCAAGTGCCACATCCAGGGAACAGACTGGCACCTCTTTCACACCTTGGAGTGATCAAAGCTCGGAGCCTTGAGAAGGGAATCAAAGCACATCAGCACAGTTTCAAAAACATTGATCCACCAACCTACATTTAAACACGACAAAGTCCATGAAATTATATTCTTTATTTCCATTTTCCAAGTTTCAGTCAAAATATTGGCTTCAAAAATAAATGAAGTAAGATCACATAAACTTGTGGGATAATAAAACAGCAATCCTAAGCTACAGCTCCACTGGGGAAGCTCCAGGAAACATCTTGACCCATTAAATATTGCTCTTCTTCTCCAACAGCAGCTGAAAGGAGTAAGAAATTTCACCTTCAGACAGCATCCAAGAGATTGTTGGGAGTACATGAACAGAGTAGAAAAACTCAGGTTCCTATTTCCAATGATACCACGATAGCAAAATAGTGAGTTGAAAAATATTTACAGAGATATCTACAAGACACGGCTACAGTGCTCCCAGGATGCTCCAAGGCTCTGGAATTGCTGCCTCCAAACAGGAGCAGATCCCCCCCCAGTCCTGCTCCAGTTAAGAGCCATCCTGCTGGTCCTCAATCTTTGGGGCCAGGTAGTACTTCAGGTGTCCCATGTCAGCGATCTTGTACTCCACAACTGAGAAACAGAATGAAAAAAAGGGCATTCAGAAGGTTCTACATAAAATCCAGCTTTAAGTTCGAATTCCCCTCAGGCAGAGGCACTGGTACTCACCCAGAGGAACATCTGCAGACATGCTGAGTGTGACCGTGGGGGACAGGGGGGTGGCTTTGGTGAAGAAGTTCAGATACCTCAGGGCGAAGGTCAGCTGGACTGGCTCATTCATCTCTATTGTAACCTGGGGAAGCAGGTTGGGCTCAGGAAAGGCAGCTGCAGGGATTCCAGACCCCTGGGACAGCTCAGGCAAAGGCCACCAGTGCTGCTTCCAGGGTAAGGCTAAAACTGGAGGGATTCAGGGACTCCATGAACCAGAGGGAGACAGGGCCCTGTCTCTGCTCACTGCAGGGCTTGGACTCAGTGACTGCTAAAAGCCCTCTCCAACCCAAACTATTCCCTAATTCTAGGACCCCCCACAGGGCAGAGAATTGGCTTTGCAGGTGATCCCTGCAGTCGCTTCACTCACAGCCTCCTCCTCCTTGTCCACGTTGCTGGTCTGGGACAGTTTGATGTTGCCGTTGCCCAGCTCGCCGTTGGCAGAGAACTTGACGCCGTCCTTGGCGCAGGAGATGACCACGGCGTCACCGATGTGGCTCAGGTCCCGGCAGATGCGTGCAAACTCGGCCGAGGGCATCTTCACCACACAGCTGTACTCCTGCTCCTGAGGGGGACACAGGGACCCCCTGCCAGGGCTGGGCGCTCAAAGGGACACCCACAGTGACACCCTGCCAGCCCTAAGGTACCCACAGTGACACCCAACCAGCACCAGGCTTGTCCAGTGCTCCAAAGGATGTTGTGTTACAGGATCTGATGTGAACTGTGATGTACAAACAGTTGTGGTTCCCCAGAATGTGGGAACCCAGTGGCATTAGAACCTGAGTTGTTACTTACTGGGATTCCCAGCTGCTCCACATCGAGATCCATCAGCTTCATTTCATAATCAGAAACCTTTTCCTGGTCTGGAGAAGCAAAGCACAGTTATACCATGTTTACAACAAGTGACAAACATCGCTTTAACTGCTGCCACTCCCCACTCCCTCCAAGGTACCGCCTCAGTAATGACACAAAGATTTTCCTTTGTCTCCTTAGAGCTGGAACTCTGGGAATGCCCCAACTGCCTTTCACAGGCTGTAAGGGTACAGCCAAGGACATCTGTATGCAGCCTATGAGCTAGGAGTCTACCTCTTACAAAGAAAATATTTATCAAGTTGATGAAGTTTCAGTCTCCAGACTGTTCCAAGAATCAGCTGTCCCCTCCCATTCCTGCAGGATCCATTGCCACTTCCCTCCCTCCTGCATCCCTGGATTTTTGAAGCTGCTTAAACACATCCCAGTAACAAATGAGCTCCCAAATCCAACACTCACTTGGTGTCTCGAACACCAGAGCCAAGGTGTCTGCATTGTCCTCGGCCCGCAGGGTGATGATGTCCTCATTCCCTGCACATTTCAGGATTTTGGACATGCTGGAGGAGAGAAAGGCAGGTGACTCAGGGGGCTGAGAGCTGACAGAGCAGGAGGAGATGGGATATTAAAGTTAACAGGCTCTCCTTTTAACATTGTTGGAAAAGTGAGTGTATGGGAGACTCCGCAGCCTCTCTGGTCAATCTCTTCCAGTGCTTGGTCACCTACGAAGTTTTTCCACATATGTGGGAAGTTCTTCCACATCCCCGTGCATCAGTTCCTGCCTGTTCCTCTTGTCCCACGGCTAGGCCCTTCGGAGCAGAGACTACATTCATCCTCTGACCCCTCCCATGGATATTTATGCACAGGGTTGAGTTTCCCTCTCTCAGCAGCCTCTTCCCGAGGCTGAACAGCCTCAGCTCCCTCAGCCTTTCCTCATAATGGAGATGCTCCAGGCCCCTCATGTTTGTCACCCTCCGCTGGACCCGCTTCAGGAGCTTTGTGCCTCTCCCCTGAGAGCTGAGGAGCCCAGAGCTGGGCACAGCACTCCAGGAGCGCCTCACAGGGCTGAACAGAGGGGTAGGAACGATCACCTCCCTGACCTGCTGGCAGTGCTCATCCTGACGCTCCCGAGAATTCTGTAAGGACTCTCCTAGCGCCAGGACTTTAAAGCTGTCACTCGTTTCCCACAAGAAGGGCCATGGCGGCGGCTCCCCGCCAGCGCTGGCTTTTCCCGCCACTTGGCGCCGGCAGTGACGTCACGGCCGCGACGAGCCCCGCGCGCCCGCGAAAAACGGCGCGAGAGGCGTGAGGGGAACGGGGGGGAGAGAAGGGCTTAGGGAGCTCCGAGCGCCCCCGGGACCCCCCACACCTCCAACGCAACCCCTCGCCCCCAGATCTCCCCTCACACTCCTTTCCCCGGCAGCCCCCGCTCCCCTCAGCGACACAGCCTCCGGGCCTGCTCGGCGGCCCGATGCCAGCACCCGATGAGACCCCGCCGCCGGCTGACCTGGACAGGTTGACGCCCATGGCGATGTTGCGGTCGCAGCGGTACGTGTCGAAGCCCTCCGATCGCAGCGTGAGCTGCACCAGCGAGACGTGCGAGGAGTCCATGCTCTGCAGGCTGATGCCGCTCGAGCCCAGGTCCCAGCAGGCCTCGGTGATGAGGTCCTTGAGGGCCTCCAGCACTCTCTTGAGCACCGAGCCCTGCACCAGCCGCGCCTCGAACATCTTAGCACCACCAGCGGGAGCACCACACAGACAACTAAACGGCGGAATAACTGAGAAGTGAGCGAGGCGGCTCGCCTAGCCCCTTTTATGCACTTTTCTGCCCCGCCCTCCTCCGCGCAGCAGCCAATCACCAGAGCCGCTCTCCTCCTTCTGCTCAACTCTCTCCAAGCTCACATACAGGACCCCGCTGCTCTCCGGCCAATCCCAGCGCCGCTTCTCCCCTTAGTCCCGCCCCTTCGTGCGGCGGAAGCCAATCACCGAGTGGGATACACAAGGCCGCGTCCGCCTCGCTACGCAGCGATGCTTGCAGGGCCCGATCCCTGCAGCGGCGCCGGTGCCGCACACGAGTCTGAGGAAAAAACAGCCATAACACAAACTCGTTTGTCCCTTAAGACAAACTGTCAGGCTTCTCCCAGCGCCCGGGGACCTTCCCGCGCGCCCGTTCGCCCCCTCCCTCAGTGGCACACTCGCGCCACACATCATGGCGCCCCGCATCATCCGGGTACACCTGGGCGCGGCCATGCCTCGGCCCAGGCCCCGCCTCTCGCCCATCCCACACCTCCCATTGGCCGGCGGCGCCGCGCGCGCCCCACCCATCATGGCGCGCGCCCTCATCCGGGCACGCCTGGGCGTGGCCAGCCCCGCGCGAGCCCCGCCCCAACGCCCGGCCCGCGCCGCCCATTGGTCGGCGGCAGTTTTGCCGCTGCCGTGTCGCCCCCTGGCGGCGGCGGTGTGCGGCGCGGTGGGCGCGGGGCTGGCATGAGCGAGGCGCGGCTGCGGCCCGGGCGCGGCCCCGGCGGGGCGCGGGACCCCCAGGACAAGGTGCGGAGCGGCCCCGGAGGGCGTGAGGGGGCTGCGGGCACGGGGGGAACCGGGGAGCACCGCGGGGCGTGGGGCCTGTACGCCGCGGGGTCCCGCCGGCCCGCGATGAGGCCGCTCTGCGGCCCCCGGGCTGCCCCGCGCTCGGGGAATTTGCCCCTCGTTTCGTTTATTCGCTCCTGCAGGAGCACAGCGCGTCCCCGGGGGTGTTTCGAGGAGCGGCCCCGGAGCGCGGAGATCTGGGCGTGAATGCGTCTGTGGGATGGCTCAGGTGGGGGTCACGAACCTTCCCTCAGGGTTGAGTTCGGTGCCTCCCAGCCCATCCCTGGGGAATGACGCGGTGGGGGTTACAAAACCTGCCTTTAAGGAAGAGTTTGGTACCTCCTAAATCATCGCCAGGGAATGAGGTGGGAGTTCCAAACCTTCCCTTAGGGAAGACTTTGGTACCTCTAGGCCATCCTTAGGGCAGGATGTGGGGGTTTCAAACCCCTCGGGTTACCTTAGGGAAGATTTTGGTGCCTCCTAAGTCATGCCCATGGAATGCCCTCCCTGCGACGTCTCTGTAGGAGTTTCATGAGGGTTGAGTTTGCCTTTCTCCGAAGGAAAAAGTTTCCTTTTCACGGCAGAAGAGCCATGGGAAGCAAACCTGGCTGTTTTCCTGTAACGTCTCTTCTGTTCTAGCCCTGAGCCCGGCTGGATGCTCACTGTTGCTCCATGAGTCATTAGTCACCCTTGTCATCTCTGCTCCTGTGCCTCCCCAAAGAGGAAAGGACAAAGAGGAATAAACACTCGGGGAAAACTTTGTAAATAGCATTTGCAGAGTCACAGGGAGCAGAAACTGGAGGGAAGAGCGGTTCTTGCTGGGCTGGTGTTTAATGCACTTACCTTGGGACTGGTCCATCACCCCTCACCATATCATATTGATGTTTTCTCCATTAGTGCACGAAGAGAGCAGTTCAGAGCAACACAAAATCATCAGACAGAATTCTTTTGCAATTTAAATGCCATTTAAATGCAATTTTAATGACAGTTAAACACCTGCTAGAGGCTGTGTGGGCAGGTTTGAGGAAACTTCATGGTTCTGATGTGATCAGGGAGGGATCTGGAACAGAAGGAGCCAGGAGTGGTGGGAATGGGTCACCCTAGTGTGGGTCTGGAGGCTGTGCCTCTCTCACTGGAACTCTCTGACACTGAGGGAAGGAGCTCTTAGATGGCTCTGGTTTTGTGGTGAGTGTGCAGAGGGTGAGACCTTGAGTTGTGTTCATCTCAGCTGGAATTTTTACTCTGCAACAGAAAACTTTCAGGGAGTTTTATATTCCAGAGCTGTGATGGGAGTTGGAAGACTGGCAGGGCTGGTGCTGCTTAACTGGTGCACAACAAACTCACTGGGCCAAGCTGGGATTCGCTTTAGCTCCTTGTGCTGTGCCCCTAAAGAAGGTCAGAGGGCAATCCTGTTATCTCCATGCTGGCATTTTCACGTACAACGAGCCTTCTGAAGGACTCTGATATTTCCTTCGAGCTCCAGTGACCTGGAGTGTCCTCACTAGAGAGAGGGAATGTTGTGCTGCTCCTCGTAAAACAGCTCAGAATTAATTGCAGGAGGAAAAAAAAAAAGAAGTGAAATATGCCCAAGCAGTGAGGAACAGCTCCTCCGAGGTGCTGAATGTGATGTTTCATAATAGAAGGCAGTGATGGGAGCAGAGAATTTCCCAAAACTGCCAAATGCAGCTGCAAGGAGGTTACCTGGTAACTAATTCTTAGTGAAACCCTTGGTGTCTTGCTTTCCACACTCAGTGGCAGGGTTTGATTTCCTGCCCTGAGATCCAGCAGTTGTGTTTTTAGTGCTGGAAAGGCTCGGCAGCAGCAGAACCACTCGTGTGTGGTGTTCCTGGTGGTCTGGGGCTGCTCAGGCTCTGTGCAGGTGCTGCTCGGGGAGGGGACATTCCCATTCCTGCTTTGTCACACTCGGAGCTTTGCCAAAGGGAATAATTCAGCAGCTTTTATGTGACAGGAATCCTGGAGGCTTCTGGAAAGAGCTCTGTGTTGGCAGAAATGCGTTACAATGGGATGCAAACACTAAGATCATGGTGTTTTGTGCTTGTTGCCACTTTCCTGTTTTGGCAAAGGAGGGTGAGAAGCTGGTTGCACTTTCTGCTTCTCTGAGCCTTGCTCGGTGTCCCAGCTCTGATGTGTCCCCCCTGGGCTGCCTCAGGAGATGCTTGTGCCAGAACGGTTTAAAATATTTTTTTGTTAAATCTGCTGTGCAGCACAAAGTCTCTGTCTTGAGGGGAATGAGGCAACATCTGTTTGTTCTGCTCAGTGAGCTCCCTCTGATCTCTGTGGTGAAAAACCAGGGAAGCTTTTCCTGGTGTTACTGGAGCCATTAGCTGAGCCCAAGGGATGCTAATACCTGTTGGTGTCTGTTGATGTTTGAGAGTGGAAAATCATGGAATGGTTTGGGTTGGGAGAGACCTTTAAACTGATCCAGTGCTACCCCCTGCCATGGGCAGGGAAACCTCCCACCATCCCAGCCCTGTCCAGCCTGGCCTTGGACACTTCCAGGGATGGAGCACCACAGCTTTTGTGCCAGGGCCTCACCATGAAACCAGTTCCAGTTTCTTGGTGCCTTACAGGTCCCACCCTCTCCCAGAGATACCTTGGTCTTCACAGACTTGTTCTTTTGTTTGTAGCCTGGCTCATAATCCAAACCCAGAGGTCAGTGCCTTCTCTCTTGTGTTGTTTACAGCCCATGAAATCACATTTTCTCTGCAGCTACCAAAGAAAACAGATATAGCACAAAAGAAAATAGTTTTTCTGTGCCTGCTGGACCCTGAAGGCTTCTGCTGGTTTGGAGGGATTTAATGATAATTTCTCAGTAGCTGTTTGTGCTTTGTGTGACCCCACAGTGAAGACTGAAGGTTTTTTCCATTTCCATCTGCTTGCTGGGACAGTGCATGAGCAGTCTGAAATTGGAGGGGGTTCCCAGATATGTCATGACCTCCTCCAGGGAAGGGGATTCAGGCTTGTGTGGGCTGCAGGTCCCGGCTGGAGAATCCTGTCCCTGTGCAGGAGCACAAGGAGGCTGTGCTTGGCTTTGTGTCCTTCCTGTAGAGTTTTCCATTTCTGGTGGAAAAGGGGTGACAGTGGCCTGCAGGAGGCTGCTTTGCTGGTCGGAGGCCCTGAGCAGACATGGGGAGTGCCAGGGTGAGATGGCTCTGTGCCACCAAGGGTTTGAGGAGGAAAATTCTGGTTCCTTCCAGGCTGGTTTTGCAGTGGCCTGACAACGTGACCTTTATCTGGCTGCATCTGGTTTGTGGGGTACAAAGAGGGAAAGACTGGCATCCAAGCCTCGTGATATCTTATGCTTCCAGGCATTTATTTCTTGTGCTTGCAGGCATTTATTTCTTGTGCTTCCAGGCATTTTGGAAGAATTCCCTGGTGGTCTGACGTGCTCTGAAAAGGCTGAGCCAAGTGAGGGCTGTGCTGTCCCTGCTCAGGAGGGTGGAGCGTGGCTGAGGACAGTGGCCTCGGGTGAGCTGGAATGGGGGCAGCAGCTCCAGTTTTGGCTTTTAGTTTGGGAGAGGTGCTGGACACAGAAATAACAGTGCAGGCACTCTGGAGGTTCAGGCAATTTCAAATCCCATTACTTCCCAGATTCTGGGAGAGCTCCTTCTAGTTGGCAGTTGGTGTTAACATCAGGAGGCTTTTGTAGGACCAAACCCAATAAACTACTGCAGTGATGCCTCTCTTCATCTCATCCATGATAAAGGGAGGCTGAAGTCCAAGTCTGCTTCCAAACCCACTCCAAAAGATTATTTTCTTAATAGCTCTTAATATTATTTTAGGCTGGGATCCAAGCACCAGCTTCCTGATGCAGGACCCTCATTTATTGCTGGTAGAGGTTTTGATTCCCAGCTCTGCTGGCAGAGGACACTCTAGCCTTCCCTGCAGTTCGATGCTTGGCGCTGTATGTGCCTGACAGCTCCTGTGCATCATTAATTGTGGCCACAGGGACTGCGCTAGGTGTGTTCCTAGTGGAAAAGTGACTCTCAAATTTAACTCCTTTGCCAGCATTTCCTTTGGAAGGTGTTTTGGCTTTGCCACTGCTTTTTCACCTGTATTTTTGCTTGTTTGTGGGGATGCCAGGGAAGTGTGATCCCAGGAAGATTTTATCATTTTGAAGGTTGCACACCTTGCTTTCCTTCCCTGTGTGCAGTGCTTGTGTGTGACTTTCAATGCTCACGTCAAACCCCCAGGTTGCTTTTCATGTTACTCAGTCCTTGGCATAGTCCAGAGCTGCTTTCCTTTCCTATCCTTATTTAATGAGTGGGAAATTTGTTTCTGTCTGGTCTGGAGGACTGCTCTGGTTCATGTCCCCCTTTCTGTGACCATTTCCTCCAGGCTGTGTTCTCTGTGTTCCTGCTGCGTCTTGGTGGATCTGGGAGCTTCTTCCTGAGTTCCCTCTTGGTGCCCCAGCGGTTTGTCCTTGCTCCTGGTTGTTTGTTGTTATTATTTATAGTAAGATCAGGATGGCAGAAGTGGTGGATGTTCCCTGTTGCAGGCTGAGGCACTTGGACTGTTCTGTACAGGGAACAGTTCTCTGCTCCTGCTTCCAAGTGTGCTGTCAGTGGTGTCTGGGGGTGACTTCTGTGTATGGAGGGTGCTGAGAAGAGGGAATTTGGGATGATTCCAAGCAGAAAAAATCCCCAGGACCCCTGGAGGTAAAACCCTTAAAATCACTGAATCCCAGACTCGTTTGTGCTGGAAGGGACCTTAAAGCCTGCTGTGGGCATTAGACCAGGGTACTCCAAACCCCATCCAGCCTGGCCTTGCTGACACCTGAGACTTCAGTAAAGCACAGATTTGGGTTCATCAGGTTCACATCTAAACACATTGGTCCAAGTCTGTTCTTTGGTTAGTCCAAATAAACTGGACTGGCAGAGAAATGTGAACAAGATAGTGCAAGGCACCACCTTAGAGTCAGCATATTAAATACCTTGGTAAGGGTTTTTTTTCCCCCTCATTATGTTTTGGAAAAACCTGTACAAACTCCTGAAGAATCGAGGGTCAGAAGCCACTGGCCTTGGCATGATGCAGGCTCTCATTTCAGAGGACAAAAATAGCCTTTTCCTGCAGGAACCTCCCAGTGTGAACGGTTGCTGCAGAGCTGTTTGTTCTCCCCAGCTCTCCCAAACAACAGCAGATTGAAATGTCTGTGCAGGCTCCAGCAGACACATCTCCAGCCTCACTCAGGCACCCAGAGGCTCCTGGGGCTCTGCTCTCCTGTTTCTGTGTCTCTGCAGGGAGGTGCCAGCTCAGAAATGCCATGGCAGCACCAGGATGCCACTCGGACTCAGGAGAACTTCTCCCCAAAACATCTCCATCACATGCTCAGAGGGGAGGCAGGTTCCTTTCCAAACAGCAGGAAATTCTGGGGAAATGCCAGAACCACCCACCGATTTTTGTGCTCCTTTTGTACACATTAGCTGGTGCCTGGTGCCTTTTCCTCCTTGATTTCCTGGAAACAGCAGCCCCTGGAGTGGGTGTTGGGGGTCCCAGCAGAGGGAGAGCTCCTGCTGAGTCCCAGGAATGTGTGACTTCCATGAATCCTGTTTGTGCAGGCTGAGCCTGGCTCCCAGCACATCCCGTGGCTGAGCCAAACCAAGCTGGTGCTCTGGGATCAGGGGATGAATTTTCTCTGCTGTTTCAGCCACTGTGCAAACATTCCTGCTTTTTGTGATGTTGTTATCTGCTAAAGGTCTCCATTTTTAGGCATGTCCTGATTTCTGTGCGTGTTTTCAGCTGGAATATGGTTATTTTGGGATGGGGAAGGGAGTCCTATATCAACATAAATGAAACCTAAGCTTTTTGGTTTTTTCAGACAACAAACCAAGCAGCCAGGTGCCAGCTTGGTAGATGTCTTGGTGGAGGGACATGAGAAACTTGAATTTAAGTGCCCTGCAGGTAATGTCACAGCACAAGACCAGGGTAGAAAACACTTGAAGAAAGATTCCGGTGCTTTTTGGGACCTTCCTACAAACCAAGCCTGGAAGTTTATTTTTCCTTCTGGTGTTAATGATCTCCAGACTTCTCTTGTTTCACCCTCCCAAGCTGTAAACTCCTAGGAGAGAATATCCTGTAGTTTTGGAGTTATGGGATGAATTTTGGCCGTGATGTCACCCTGGTGGATTTGGGGGGCACAGCAGCTCTGGGGGGTGCTGTGGAGGTTAGAGGCAGGAGAGGAATGGAGCAGTTTCCCCAGATGTAAATTAGGGATTAAAGTCCCTTCTGGAAAACACTGAGGTTTTCATTACTGAGGCCGCTGGGTTTGTATTCATCAAATTAATTGTATTTGCTTTGATCCTGCAGATGTGCTCAGAGGTGAGAACACAGGTACAGTTGGTCCCTTTTGTTCCAGCTGTCAGCTCTGTAGCCTGAAAAAGCAACTCTATTTCCCTTTTCAGAATTTATTTTACAATAACATTTTCTGTCACCATTTTTTGTTAAAATCTGGCAGAAAGTCGGAATAAAATAGTGCCCAGCTCCGAGGAAAATACCTAAATAATGGCATTTCTTGAGCTAATCTAATCTGCCAGTGTTGAATACTTAACTGGATATCTGTATTGGGCAGAAGATTTTTGGCAGGGAGAGAGCAGGCTCGTTTCTATGGCAACTGAGATCATGTCGTGGATATTTGTGTAAAAAACCCGGTGCTCACGACTTCCTCTGTGAGAAAACCATTTCAGGGTGAGCACGAATTTCTTACCACCCTCTTGAAGGAGTCGAGTTGTTTAAAGAAAGCTCAGACGAACTCAATTCTCTCTGTATCTTTTCTTCAGGGTGATAAAATATCTGTTAACAAACGTTGCTCAGAGCTGTTGATTTCATAAATAGAAAAAACGAGCAGGTATCTGGATTTTCCCAGCTCTGGTTCAGCTGTCAGGAGAGACAGGCCTTGCAGAGATTTGGGGTTTTACTCTTTCTTCTCATCATGACTTGTGTAGAAATCAAGGAATTAGGATAATTTCCTGTCTTGGTTTTATTCCTGCATCCCTTTTCCCATTATTCTGTAAGAAGACTTCAATACTGAGATGATAAATGGAAGAAGGAGCCCTGGGTTCACCTACAGGGTTGGACAAAAATACCCTTCAGTTGAATAACCCAATATTGGTTAAAAACCCTCACTACTTGTGAGAGCAGTGCCCTGGCACGGTGATCATGGAGGAGATGTGTGGGAGGTGTCCCCAAGGCAGTGTCACAGCTGGGTTCAGTGGCCCACTCCAGGGTGCAGCAGCTCAGGCTTAAACACGTTGTTTAGCACCCACTCAGCTGCTTAAACTGATGATTTGTAGCCTGATGGGGCAATTTGCATAAAAGGTATAAAAATAGTGTCAATTACCGAGTCCTTTCTGTAGCCTATATCTGGTACAATGTCCTATAAAATCTCAGCGGATTCGGGGATCTGAGGAGGGAGAAGAGCTCATTCCCGATTCATGGGGACCTGAGGAGGGAGAAGAGCTCATTCCCCATTCAGGGGAATCTGAGGAGGGAGAAGAGCTCATTCCCGGTGCTGCTCGATTGTTTTAAAAGTGATGATGTTAAATTGTCAGTTATCCCTCGCTTTGCCTGGTGATTTCTTCTATCAGGCTTAAATTGAGCAGGAAAGACACGGCAGGAATTCCTGCATTTCGTGTTGAGCTCTAACAACGTCCCTTTATGGTGACAATAAGCCTCTTGAAGGGCTTCTTTGTGCTCTCTGGGAATAACCTGGCAGTGTTTGTGGAAGCCGTGGGTGTTGTGCTGCTCTACACCTGCTGTTGGCAGTGCCCAGGGTGAAGTGGGGAACAGCTGGCCTGACCCAGTGGAGCTCTGCTCCTGCTCTTGGAGCCTAGAGCTCTTTGCAGGTGAGGTTTGGGTTGGCCTCTCCCTGCAAGTGGTGGTGCAGATGCCCGGGGATGGGGTTTGACATCGATTTACCTGCAAAGTCTGTGGGGTGCAGTCGGTGTAAGGAATCATCGCTGGGATACGGCAGAGATTGGGCACAGCAGGGATGAGGATGTGAGTGATCAGGAAGTGAGAGGGATCAGGCTGTGGCAGGGATCAGGCTGTGGCAGGGATCAGGCTGAGCAGGGATCAGACTTTAGAATGGATCAGGACATCAGCTTGGTTGCACCATCAGATTCCTCAGTCCTTGAACTTTTCTTTCATCACCTCAGCTTTTTCTCCTCTCAGGGGTGGAAGTGAGGAAGGCACAAGTGCTCTTTCCCGTTCTTTTGGTCTCTGAGCACTTTGGGAAGCTTCTGATCCTCCTGGCCCCAAGCAGGAATTACCTGCTTTGCACTTTGGGGAGTAAAACACAGGGATGGTGCTTGAATCCTTCCAGGCTGGTGACCTGTGCGGGGTAAGGGACACCAGGACTGCATGAGAAATGTGCTTGAGGATTTGGAGTTTAGCCTGTACAGAGGAGAAGCTGATTTTGGTCTGGCTGAAGCTATTTCGATTGCTCCCAGGGGAATTTGGCAGAGAATCCTTTTATTCAAGAATGCATTGCAGTGGGAGCAGAGACTGTAGCTAAATACAGAACACAGATTGCCAAAAACCTGACCTGTGCTGTGCTAGAAGATGCCAAATCTGTTGTCTTCAGGGAGTTTTATAATTTCCAGTCTCTGCCTGCTGCCATTTGCAGCTGCCTTATGGATTTTTGTTCCCATCTAAATCGCACTACATCTCTCCGAAATCTGAGGTCCAAAAGGATTTTATGGGTCAGTTAAAGAACACCTGAAAAAACCCAGGCTGCATTTCACTGCCAGCTCCCCAAACCTGTGTGAGGGCGGCAGAGGTGTTGGGTTGAAAGCAAACCCAAACTCTTCCTTCCCAGTGGATGAATGAAAAGGAGGAGCGTGGAGGGAGGTGATGAGGAGGTGACACTGGGTGCTGCTGGTGCATGGCTGGAGATCTGCTCATCCCTGGGAATAATCTCTGACATCACCGAGGTATTTTTAGCTGCCTCCACCTGACAGTGCCTCACTGTCCTTGGCTGATTTCAGATCCTGGCCTGTAGCCATTGACAAGTTCCAGCTGGGAGGGGGGTAATTACCTTTTCCTGCTTTAAATAAGGAGCAGCTCCTGCCTTCCTGCTCTGCTGAACTGTAGATTCCCCCAGCCATGAACTGCACCCAGCAGATTTGGTTGTTTTGGAGCTGCCTGGAAGCCCCAGGGGACGAAGTCTTATTGTTTGCAGAGCTCCCAGCATTTGTCAGCTCAGCTCCCTCTGAGCTTTTTCTTTGCAGGCAAAGTCACTTTTCTGGGAGTTCTCAGAGAACCTGGGGGCTGAAGCCAAGGGCATGGACTCTGCCTTGCCTGGATGCTTTCCAGGGAGTGGTCTTTTCCTTTCTTGCTTCCAGGAGCAGGATGAAGCTGTGCTGCTGAAATGAGGGGCAAAATGTGGAGCTGTGGGTTTGTCCTCTGCTCAGGGGCTGGGCCAGAGTGAAAAGTGCCACTAGGAAGAGCCAGGACTCACCTGTAATCCCCTTCCCAGCCCTGGGCTGGAGCCTTCAGTAACCTGCCTCTCTTGGGTTTATTTACCCCTAAACACAGGACTTTGCTCAGGGTTGAGTGCTGGAGCAGTCCAAGGGGCAGAGAAAACACAGAGTACGTGTCCCTCTGCAGCACCTTGGGTTTCTCCTGTGGCCAGAGGGGATGGTTGAGCCAGGGTGATAAGCCAGGCTTTTCCTTCTCAGCTGCCTGAGGATGGGCTCAGTGTTATTTTTAGTGTCCTCAAGTAGTCAGCACTTCAGAAGTCCGTCTGGGAGCCTTGAGCCTGTTTACTTGGAGGCCTTTCTTCCTGGCTTATTTGGGCAGTGTTACATTCTTTGAGACCTGCCTGGGGATTGGGACCTTGTAAAAATTCCTGCTAACAAGCCCTGGAGCACTTGCTGCTCTTGGAGATGCACATTAATCAACCTCGAGGCATCTATAATTCTGCAGAGGAAACAGGCTCTCTTCTGTGCCTGCTGCTGAGGCTGAGGGACCCTCAAACTCCTCTTGGATGCCACCTAAGACACCTGAGAATGTTTCTCATATGTTTACCCCTGTGTAACAACCAGAATATTTTCTTCTCCTCCCTCTCTGGTGCAGAATCAGAGTGGTGGTAAGTGTTGGAGCCAGCGAGCCTGGCCCAGGTTCCTCCAGAGTGGCTGCTAAAGCTCCTTGGCTCTCTTTGTCCTGCAGGAGTCAGAGTCTGAGAACAAGCTGGATGGAGAGACAGCATCAGACAGCGAGAGCAAATCCGAGTTTGGGGGTTCCTCCCCGGTGCCAACCTCAGATGACACTCCAGAGGTGCTGAACAGGGCCCTCTCCAACCTGTCCTCGAGGTAACACAGCCTGAGCATCCTCCTGTGCCCCTTCAGGGCTCTGCACCTTTCCCGTGGTTCCCCATGGCCCTGGGGGCTGCTGGAAGCTGAAGGAGCAGCCTCTCCCTGCCCCTGAGGCCATGGGAAGCAGCAGGGTCAGGGATTTGGGTGGGAAGGGAGGGGGCAGAGTAGTGCTGGGAGGGTCTTGCTGCTTGCTGGGTCCTGGCAGGTCCAGGCCTGGGTGGAGCAGACCCACAGAGCTCGTGAGTGACTTTGACAGCAAAGGTTGGAGCTGTGGGGGTTTTCAGCCCCTGCTGTAACTGAATTCTGCCAGGATGCTTGAGGAGTTGCACTGATAAGGACAGGATTTGGGAACAAGCCAGGGATATTCTCCACAAACTGCTTGGGAGGAAATTGACTTGTTTATATCACAGGAGAAGGTGTCTTTCCCAAGTGTGCTGTGAGGGTGGGAGAGGCTCCCAGCAGGAAAGCAGTGAGGGTAGCAGTGAGATGCCAGGGGCGATCTCTCCTCATGGAGAACAGTGTAGAAAGGGGGAGTTGTCCCCATTTCATTTGAATTTATCCTGCAGCTTGTCCAAGGTGTGGGAAAGCTGCAGTAGAACAGGAGCAGAGGCTGCCCTGTCCCATCTCAGCGCCCTGCGAGGTGCTCAGCTTTCTGCATTTAGTGAGGCTGAAGTGCAGCTGCTGCAGCCTTTATCAGCACATCAAGGTCTCTCTGCACCACTGAGAGGAAACTTGGGGTTTCCAGGGCTCAGTTTCCTTCCTGTGACACACAGAGAGCAGAAGTACTGTTTGGCTGCTTTGCTGTCTTGTCTTTCTCTGATGTTTTCCTTCTCCGTGGCCCAGATGGAAGAATTGGTGGGTGAGAGGCATCCTCACACTGGCAATGATCACCTTCTTCTTTATCATCATCTACTTGGGCCCCATGGTCTTGATGACAATAGTAAGTGCTCCAGAGAGGTGTCCTGAGCTTCCCTGCAGTGGGGAGAGGTTGCTGGGTAGCTCAGGGCCTCCTGTTCTAGAGATCCTGGATTCCTCTCTCCGTGGAGGAAACCTGGGAGGAATCTGCTGGTCAGTATTTGGCTGCAGTTGGAACACACACAAGGGGTTGTTAGAAACCTTCTGCAGGGGAAGGGGGAGGGAAAAATGACACCCTGAGCATCCTATGTGGAATTGGGAGGGAAAAATGCCATCCTGAGATTCCCACGTGGGACTGGGAGGGAAAAATGCCATGTGGGACTGGGAGGCTCCTGCAGGGCTGTTGGCAGCTGCTAAAGGACCTTGTGCTCTGCACGTGCTTGGTTTTTGTCTCCTCAAGGGAAGAGGTGTTTAACCAACAGGAGTTAAAATGCCTGGATGTCCTTTCTGTGCAGGTGATGTGTGTCCAGATCAAATGTTTCCATGAGATCATCACCATTGGCTACAATGTGTACCATTCCTATGACCTGCCCTGGTTCAGGACGCTCAGCTGGTGAGTGAGGGGCTGCTCCCCATCCCCTGTGTGCACCTGAGCCCTCACCTGGGCACTCAGGGAACACAACAACAGGCCCTGGGCTGACAGTGGCCTGTGCTGGCAGCACTTGTAAAGGAAAATCACAGAATCCCAGCATGGTTTGGTTGTAAAGGACCTTAAAGCTCATGCAGTGCCACCCCTGCCATGGGCAGGGACACCTTCCACTGTCCCAGACTGCTCCAAACCCCAGTGTCCAGCCTGGCCTTTGACACTGCCAGGGATCCAGGGGCAGCCAGAGCTGCTCTGGGAATTGCATTCTAGCTCTTCCCCACCATCACAGGGAGGAATTTCTTCCCAATATCCCATCTAACCCTGCCCTCCTGCAGCTTAAGGCCATTCCCCTTTATGTCCTGTCACCTCTCCTGTTGTGGAGAGGGCAGGACTGGAGCTTTTGGGGCACAGAAACCCCAAAAGTGGGCTCCAAGAAGGGTTTTTTGTGAGGTATGTAATGGGTGGTTTGGGGAATCACAGGGTGTGGGATTTTGGGAGGCACAGGGTGGAGGATTTTGGGGAGCACAGGATGGAGGATTTTGGGAGGCACAGGGTGGGAGGCAGAGGCCAGTTGAGCAGTGCTGCCTAAATAGGCAGAGGCTTTGTCCATCACAGCCACACCCAAACCCCAGCTGTGACCCATCCCAGCATGGGGCTGAGAGCTGCAACCACTCCTGGGAATGAAGGAGACATTTCCAAACTGGAGGAGGCAGTTCTGGCTGGCAGAGGCAAAACCTGTTGGCAGCATCCCAGGGCAGCATGAAGACCTCAGGGATCAGCCACTTCAGGAGCCTTTTAGGGCTCCTGCTGACAAAGTTCCCACCCTCCTCAGGTACTTCCTGCTCTGTGTGAACTACTTCTTCTACGGCGAGACAGTGACAGATTATTTCTTCACCCTGGTGCAGAGGGAGGAGCCCCTGAGGATCCTCAGCAAATACCATCGCTTCATTTCCTTTGCTCTCTACCTAACAGGTGGGCACCACCTTGATTAATGGCTGGGCTGGAGGGAAGAAATCTTCTGCCTGGAGTGCTGTGTCCAGTGCAGGATCTGCAGCAAATCATCTCTGCTCCCCAGGGATGCTGGAAGTTGGCAATTCTTTTTGTAGTAGTGGTGGCAAATCTTTTCCATGAGGTTCTGGAGGAGAAAACTCCATGATCTTCATGGGGCAGCCAGATTGTTCATCTGCCCAAGTGCTGCTTGGTGTGACTTCCAAGCAGTGCTTTTCCCACTGCACAGCACTCCTTTATTCCAGTAAAATCCCCAGAAGCTGTGCAATATAGTGGCCCAAGAGAATTTCTGGCTGTTGAAGGCACATTCTCACCACTGACTTTCCTCCTGTCTCTCCTCAGGTTTCTGCATGTTTGTCTTGAGTCTGGTGAAGAAACACTATCGCCTCCAGTTCTATATGGTGAGGTTAAAAATCCAGGGCCTGGTGAGGTTAAAAATCCAGGGCCTGGTGAGGTTAAAAATCCAGGGCCTAGTGAGGTTAATAATCCAGGGCTAGTGAGGTTAAAATTCATGTTCTGGTGATGTTAAATTCAGGGCCTAGCGAAGTTAAAGTTCAGGGCCTGGTGAAGTTAAATTCAGGTCTTGGTGAGGTTAAATTTGGAGTTGGAAAATTAGTCAGTCAGAAATTCAGCTTAGCTGTTCAGATCTTCCTTCAAGAGTGAGATGTTTATTGGCAGCTGGGAAGTGCCAGGCCAGTGTTGGCCCCACAGTGCCAGAATAACTCAGTACAAGACAGCTTGCGCTGTTTATCTGGCTGGTTGACAAACAATAGATAATAAATGAGCTTTATGAGGGATGAGGTGCCCTGGTACCCTCCTGCTCGAGCTGTTCTGAGGAGTTCAGAGCACCTGAGGTGGGCAGTGGCTCTAGACAGGCTGGACAAGGTGCTCTCCTCTCTTGCAGTTTGGCTGGACCCACGTGACGTTGCTGATTGTTGTTACCCAGTCCCACCTCATCATCCACAACCTGTTTGAAGGAATGATCTGGTGAGTTTGCTCTGCCCCCTGAGCTGCTTTGGTTTCTGCAACCTGAAAAAAACTGTCTTTTCATAGAGTTCCAGACTGGTTTGGGATGGAAGGGGCTTTAGTGCCCATGCCATGGGCACAGACCCCTCCCACAATCCCATATTTCTTCAAGCCGTGTCCAACCTGGCCTGGGACATTTCCAAGGATGGGGAGTCCAGAACCTCTCTGGGCAGCCTGCACCAGGGCCTCACACCATTATAGTAGGAATAAATTCCTAGTATCTTTTTTTTTTAAATCTCAAAACTTGGTTTTGAGTTAAAACTGTTCTCTCACAAAAGCAAATGGCCGAGGAGGAGGTGCTTCTTGTGAGGACCAGCCTGTTCTGAACAGAAGATCAAGTGAGTCCTCAGAGACTTAGGACTTGCTTTGTGCTACTTCACCGTATAGAGAGATGTTATGAAACAGAATTCTGTAAAGTTGCTGTGAGGTGCAGGGACCTTTCAGATGTCTTTGGGGCTGAGTAGGTGCTTTCTGCCACAGCTGCCCAATGGCTGGGAAAGTGCTGCTCCTGTGGTAAAAGCAGCACTGAAAGGCAGGAGCTGCACCCCCTGCAGCTACTGTGCACAGGGGAGGCCCCTCTGGGGGTCCTGCCAGAACCAGCAGGGCCAGGAATTAATTCTGGCCACTTCAGGGTTGTGTGTTCCTCAGTGTGTCACACTAGCCCAGGGTGCTCTGGGATCCTCCTGCTTATGGCTAAAATGCAGGAAATATTTACAGGAGGTCAGGAGGGGCGTGTCCAATACCCTGCTGGGTGTGGCTAAAGAAAACCTGCTGCAAACAGGCCATTCTGGGGACACAACCTACTTTTTAGTCACTGGAGTGACCCCCAGATTCCCCTTGGAGCTTCTCGTGGTTGTTCCTTGTACTGAGCTGGAGGAGGGGATGTTGAGATGGTGGCACTGCAAAGAGCCCTGTGGTGGCAGCTGCTCCCTTAGCCTTGGAGTTGTGTGATGTTGGCAGTTGCCAATGGTTTGACGCTTGTCCCCTGCAGGTTCATTGTCCCCATCTCCTGTGTGATCTGCAATGACATCATGGCTTACATGTTCGGGTTCTTCTTCGGCCGCACGCCACTCATCAAGGTTTGGGACATTTTGAGGGATAAAACGTGAACTTCAGCTCCTTTGGGTCTTAGCCCTGTGCTCCCCCAGCTCCTGCTTTGTGGCCTCTGATGGGTCTGAAGCAAGTCTCCAAATGAAACCCAGTATGCATCCTAGTCTTTGAGGCTATGAAATTATTAAATCATTGATCCATTGAGATTGGAAAGGTGATTGAGTCCAACCATGAATGAACCATTTCATACCAAGGTGTTGGGGTCAAATTCTGACCAAAGCCCTCTTTGTGGGTTGGTGGCACCACTTTGTGTTGCCTCAGCTGTTCAAAAGTGAGGAAGGGCTACAGAGATGTATCAATTATTGTCCCCTTTGCTCTCTCTCTGACAGCTATCCCCAAAGAAGACCTGGGAGGGTTTTATTGGAGGATTTTTTTCTACCGTTCTGTTTGGATTGTTGGTAAGTGACCATCATGGTACTTCCTCCACGGAAGTTTTTCCTCTTTAGGGTCCCAGTGTTCTGTTTAAAAGATGCAGTCAGGCTTGAATCTGTCAGATATTTCACCTTTTCTTGCTGCCCAGAGTTTGAAGTGGTCCCTGGCTGTGTGCAGGCACTGCTGATGGAGCCGAGTGCTGGAGGAAGTTTTTAATCCCTGTTAGACCCTATGATGTGCTCATTACAGTAATTAACCATTTGTCCTCTGCTGCTATTGGATGGTGCTGTGCATCGTTTCAGGGGCTGTGTGGGGAATTCCACACTTCTGGAGTGCTTTGCCCTGTTTTTATGACCCTCTCTGTGGCTGCTGTTGCTGTTCCTCCACCTCAGGGTGCAGCCTCGCTCTTCCTCTGCCTTTAGCCAATTACTGCTGCTCAGGGGGGTAATCTCCTTAATGAAGCTGGGAGTGTGATTCCCTCCTCCCTTATCTCCTTGCACGGCTTTTCCCCTTGCGAAATCCCTGAGGAAAACATGAATCCTGTTTTCCTTCTCTTTTTCCTGGAGCTGTCCTACGTGATGTCCGGGTATCGCTGCTTCACCTGCCCCGTGGAGTTCAACAACGACACCAACAGCTTCACCGTGGACTGCGAGCCCTCGGAGCTGTTCCAGCTGCAGGAGTACAACATCCCCGTGGTGCTGCAGTCTGTGGTGGGCTGGGTACGACCCTCTCTGTCCCCTGGCTCTTATGTAGTGTGGTAGGATCACTAAGGAAAGAGCAGGGCCTTGTTTTGATGTGAAAGAACAAAGGTGCATCCAGAAAAAGGGGGGAGTGCAGCGCTGCCTGTTGTTGATTGAGAGCCCTAAGGAATTATCACAAGTCTGGTGAGACATTAGCTTGCCTGAAAGCCAACTGAGCTGAAGCCTGGGGGACAGAGAAGGAGGGGCAGGCACTGAAAATCCTCCTGTGCTGTTACTCCTGCAGAAGACCGTGCGGATGTACCCCTTCCAAATCCACAGCATCGCCCTCTCCACCTTTGCCTCCCTCATCGGGCCCTTCGGGGGCTTCTTTGCCAGTGGCTTTAAGAGGGCCTTCAAAATCAAGGTGAGGATGGAGAGGGTCATGGAGATTTTGGGAAAGGAAACACAAAGTGGGTGCTGCCACTTGAGGCCGTCCTGCAGCTCTGAGGGAAGGGAGGGGAAGGGAGGTTTGGTCAGTCACAGATAAAATGCTGGAACAGGATCTGGGTTTTTGACCAAAAGGGAAGAGACCTTAAGATTTTAACCGTGATATTCTAAACCCTGCTGTGGTGCAGGTAGAGGAAGGAAGACCCAAGCAGGAAATTTTACAGCCTGAAGTTTCCCTTGATGTCTTGCAGGCTGGTTTCACATATAAACAGCCTGTTCTCAATTAAGATGCCTTGAAAGGCAAGGCAAGGTGGCAGCAGATAAACATTTGCCTTCCCTGACCTTTGAGTAACAGAGCTGAGTTGAGCCTTGCTGCTCCTCAAGCACCAACAGCTTCATAAAGGAGAAACTTCTGGAACCAGGGAGACATGAAACAAAATGTTTCCTTGGTCTGACTTTGCCTTCTGGGAAGAACTGGGGCAGGGGGTGAGCATGGTGTGTGGGGGCACCAAAGCGAGCACAGATCCTGGGAAGGGCTCAGTACCATCCCTCTGCTCTGACAGGACTTTGCCAATACCATCCCGGGGCACGGGGGGATCATGGATCGCTTTGACTGCCAGTACCTGATGGCCACCTTTGTCAACGTGTACATTGCCAGCTTCATCAGGTGGGTGAGCCCTGCTGGGCTAGGGCTTCTTGTCACTTCCAGGGCATGTTGTTACTCCAGGGCTAGGATGAGAGGCACTTGTGCTATCTGACAGATTTAACAGCTGAAAATACAAAGCAGAGGAAACTGGGGCTTGAGGAGGGGAAGGATCTTCAGGAGAGCTGGAAATGCAGCCCTTGCTTCCCGTGGGCTGTTTTATTCCAGTCCCACTGAAATTCCTTCTGGGAATCCTGGACAGGTTTCTAGAGTCAAACAAGCAGGGAAATCTAATTTTGCAGCACTGACAAGCATTCTGCAGCCAAGCACAGAGGAAAGAAGCCTGTGCATAAAGGATGTGCTGAGGGAGCTGAGGAACTGTCTGTGTGTGGCTGCTTTGAATTCTGAGGGGGAGCATCTGCTGATGAGATGCACAATCCTCTTCAGATAGATTGGGTTTGGGGTGTTATTTTGTGTTTACAGTTCAGCCTTCTGTGCCTTTTGAGTCCATTTCCACATCCCAAGAGGAGTTAGGCTCCCAGGGTAGAGCTGGGGAAGGAATGGACAGCACAGCAATCAATCTCAGCCCGTTATTCTGATGGAATTCACTTGAGCCCCATTGCTGATGATGCTTTTGTGTTCCAGAGGCCCTAACCCAAGCAAACTGATCCAGCAGTTCCTGACCCTGAGGCCAGACCAGCAACTCCACATCTTCAACACACTCAAAGCACACCTGGTGGACAGGGGAATTTTGGAGAGCCTGGAGGATGCATAGACAGGAGGTGGTTGGAACAGGACTGAGAACAGACAGGCTTCCTCCACGGAATTCCTGGCTTGCCTGATTTAAGACAATAACAAGGCCTCATTTCACTGTAACTTTTCTTCCTTTCTTGGTAAATGTTTGCATTTGTGGTTTATTTTTTTTAAATAATATATTTATAGAGCTTTGGTTCGAATGGGCAAATCTTGGGTTCGTAGCTGAGAAGGAGTTAAGGCTTGGAAGGACTTGGGTGGAGCAGGAGGGTGTGACTGTCCTGGTGGATTGTTTTGAACCCTCGGGGTGTGTGGGCAGAGATGAGCTTTCCCTGGAAGTGGGTTTGGCAGGGAATGCAGAGCCTGGGGCTATGTTCTCCCCTGGCCCTCCTCTCCAGGGACAACTGGGAGTACACTGGGAATTATCCCAGCAGATCCTTCCTGTGGGAATCTCCTTGCACAAGGAAGAGGATCTTGTACTAACTCAGCCCCATTTCCTCTGCCCAACACCTGCACTGCTCTCACCTGCTGCTTCTGCAGAGCCTCTCACATTCCCTCCCTTCAGGGCTGATGTTTTGGCAAATCAAATTTCTGTAACTAATTAAACCAGAAACAGACTGGGGATGAGGAGTCAAGGAAGTGGCAGTTGTGTGTGGGAATGTGGGAGGTTCAGATTCTTCCAAAACTGATGGAAGTAAGTTTTAAAGAACGTTGAAGCTTCATTGAGCAACTCCTGCCAAGTGAGAAGAACTTTTAAATAACTTGGTTTGTCTTTTCCCCATTAAATAACCTTTAAAAACCACACTTCTTCATTTTTCCAAGGTTGGAAACCCCACACTGGGATATTTGAAGTAACCTGGGGAGCAGTTTCCAGCCAGTTTCATCGCTGGGTGGGCTCCAGCTGCAGCCGGGGGTTTTGTTTTCTTTCAGGGATCATGTCTGTTTGTTACTTGAGTTGTATAAGTCGTGCTGCTGAGTTTTCCACGGTCTGTGTTGCATTTCAGTCTGGGTTCATTTCTCTGCAGGTTTCTGTCCTGCTTCGCTCGCTGAATCTTGTCAGAAATAGTTTGTACTTTATAGCTGCAGGTTTTATCAACGTCCTTTCCTTTATTTTGTCATACTTTTTTATTATTTAAAAATGAGAGCCGTAAAGATTTGAAAACTTTCTTTTTTTTCCTATCAAAGAGTGACAATATCCCCATTTACACCTCATGCGATGTTCCCAAACATGAGATGACTCTAATTTTCCTTCTTTCCATAGTTTGTGCTTGGGAGAGAGAAACTTTACCTTATTTTAGCCTGGGGGGTGAGTGACAGGGAGAGCTCACACAGAGGTACACTGGTGTTTTCAAGCAGTTGCTGCCACAACCCTTTAGCCACAGACCCCTCATGTGAGACATGTACCTGCTGTGAGCTGGCTTGGCATCAACAGAAAATAAACTACCTGAAAATAGCCCAAATTCAGAGCTTTTACTCCATATTCTGATTATGCCACTGCTTTTATTCACCCTGAGTGTGTGTAAATACGCAGCACAGGTCCCAGCCTCTCTCCTACATTTCTGTAGGCCTGTGGTGGGCTCTGCTCTGCCTCCCTGAGCAGGAGCTGAGGTTTGTGCTCCAAATGCAGGTGTTTGATGGAAAGTACAGGGTGCAGAGAAGGCTCTGTTCTTACAAAGTATTTTCAATTGGTACTGGCAAAGTTCTGCACTGAGCCAGTTCAGGGTTGGGTTTGGTGTTCATAAAGATTTTTCCTGGTTGTGGACACTGATCCCTTCCAGCTTGATATTAGGCAGGGGTTTATTTTCTGTCGATGGAACCCATTTTGGTCCAAGCCCCTGATACAGAAACTGCAGAGGAGAATCGAGGTGCTTCCATCTGGCATTCCCCAGGGACAGTATTTGGGCTGTGTTTAATGAGGGTTTGCCTGAGTTCAGTGAGGCAAAGTGAGGCCCCTGCCAGGAACACCCATGGGAGCAGGGTGGGAGTGCCAGGATTTGCTTTGCCCTAGGGGGCTCGACCAGCTGGTGCTGTTCTGGATTTTCCCTGCCCATTGCCAAAATCCCTTGTTGTGGCTGTTGAGTCACAGGCAGAAGTGACAGTGTTGATAAATATTACAAAGCTGTGCTCTGTTCATAGTGAGAAATTTCTTCAGTGGGTCTTTAGTCTTCTGCTTGTCTGCTTTAAACCTTTTGTTCCCCTTCTGTTGTAATCAGTGGAGCAAAGCTTTGCTGCAGGCTCTGGTTTGGGGCAGGTCTGGGCCTTTTCCTGGGGTGTAAATGCTGGATGTGGGCACTGGAGGGCAAAGCAGTTCCACGGAGTAGCTGTGAGAGAAACAGCAGCAGCTCTGCCTGTGGGTGGCTTCCCTGATCAGAAATGCTCTGATCAGCTTTATTCCTCCTTCTTCCCTTCCAAACCTGGGCTGGTCCTCATGGGGGAAACTGCCTGGGAAGGGTTTCCTGCATGAAAGCTCACTAAAGTGAGTGGGAGCAGTGGATGCAGGGAGGAGGAAGGGAGGGTGGTGGGGGTTGTTTGGATTGTTTGCAAGCTGTGCAGCTGAACTCACAGGATCAGGAGTTGGATCCTGGGTTTGGATTGGAGAAGGCCTTAAAATCTTGTTTCACCTCCTTTGCCGTGGGCAGGGAACCTCTCCTCCAGGTCTGATCCTGAGCACTGCTAGGGATGGGAGTTTGTGATTCCCAGAGGAAATATGAAAAGCTGCTGTTCCTGACCTTGGCTATTTCTGAGGGTGGAACTGTTGCCCAGGGACATGCAGCAGCACATGTGGCCCTGCAGGACCCTGGTGATGCTGCAGCTCTTGGGAATTTCAGTGTGGAGGGGACAGAGTGACCCCAGGGATGGTGAGTGAGGAGAGACGGGGGAAGTTCTGCAGCTGCAGGACTCAAGCTCAGCGTAGCACAAAAAAATGGTTCACAGCGGGCTCCAGCAACAGGGAAGCTCCAAAGGGAAGAGCAAAGTAAGAAAGAGGAGGTTGTACCAGCTGGGATTTGTGTGTGTGGGCTGGGAGAAAGGAACAGGAAGGATTTGCCTAGTGTGAAGGTCATAGGCTGGTGTGGGAGCCACCTCTGCACCAGTGCCACGGACCAGGTAGCCAGGGAGGTGGGAGTGGCACTGGGAAGCTGCTGAGGTGTGCTGGGCAGGACACTGGACACCCCCAGGGTTTTTTTTTTTTAGGGGCTGATTAGATTTGGACATGGGTTTGACCCACAGCTGTGCTGGGCCTGTGGACACCTCGGTGGGAATTTGCTTTTCCTGCCTGGTTGTGGCCCAGGTGAAGGTTCCAGGTAGGAGGCAGGGCCAGCCCACGCCTGGGGAAGCACCAGACCTGGGTTCTTCAGCCATGCTGTGGGATCAGCCAGGGTTAAACGGAATTCCCTGGGCTCAGCAGTGCCCTTGAGCTGAGGGGCAGCTCTTGTGTGGCTCGTGGAGCTGGGATCCTGCAGCATCCCGCAGAGCTTGGCTGTTGAATCCCAGTGTCACATTCCAGGGAATGTCCCCTACGTCCCCTGTGTGCAGTGAGACCCCCCAAGGCTGGCTGGGGGGGATCCTGTCCTCTCTTCTTTCCCCCCCTCTGTGGTGGGAGTAGGGCAGAGCTGTGTGTGCCCATCCAGCCCCTCCTGGGGACAGCTCAGTCCCAAACAGCAGCGCATGGAAGCCCCGGGGTGGCAGCTCTGTGCTTCTGTAATCCCTGTGCAATTCCTGATCTCCAGCCCATTCCCACCAGCAGCTTCTTTCTCTGTGTATTGTTCTTTTGATTCCAGTTTTAGCTACACACGTAGAGTTGCCTTTCTTTGACCGAATGTTCAAATGTGAAATATTGTATATTTTAAAGTATTTACCCTATTTATATACTGTATGTTACTGTTAAATAAATATAAATTCCATTATCTGTGGAGGAGTTTGATTCAGTGCTGTGGGATACTCCATGTTTTCCAAACTCACATTCCCTCATTCCTGCCCTGTAGCTCTCATTGCTAAGGGATTTTCTGCAGAGCAGACCTGGCTGCGGCAAGGACACGGGTGGGCAGGACTGGACCTGAACATGTAGAGCGACACTGGCATTCCCTGTGGGATTTGTGGTGACCCTGGGCTCAGATTGTCCAGGCTTATCATGACCAATGATGAGGGAAGTGTTGGCCCTGCTCACTCCTTTTTTACCTGAAGATTTCACTGGATGTTAAAAATCATTGTGAGTTCCCTTTACCATAAGTTATTCCTTCATTTCAGCCCTTTCTCCTGACTTGCCAGGGGTCAGGAGGGCAGAATCCTCTGTTTACCTAGCAAAACGCTATTTTTAGCTCTGGTGTTATTTTGTCTGTTTTTTGACTTATCAGCTAAGCCAAAGCAGCCCCTCAGCTGCCTCTCAGGTCTTCCTGTCACTGCATGGGCACTTGCAGGCGAGTGCAGCCTCCAGCCACAGCAGAGCTCAATGAAACCCTGTGAAGTGACTCCAAACTCAATGGCCACACTCAACAGGGGATTGCTGGGCAGCAATATTTAATATTCAGCAGTATGTGAAGCAATTTGAGAGCTGACCCATCCTTTGGTGGTAAATCTGCCAGAAAAGGGACCCTGGAGTCCTCAGGCAGCCGTGGAGCTGCAGCACCGGGGCTGTGTGTGACAGTGCCAGGCAGAGGTGATGGCACAGCCCCGCCCAGTGCCAGCCCTTCAGCTGGGGCTTCCCTCTGCTTTCCCCCCAGTCTTGTGCCAATTTAATTGGTCAAACATGGAAAAACTGCGGATTCCCAGTGGGAATCCTGGTGCTCACTGTGCTCCAGTCCCAGACAGTGAGCAAGCCCAGGCTGCCTCTCTGTGACCTGCTGTGCATGAGATCCTGAAGGAAGAGGGATGTAAAAACAACTTTATGGGCTGAGATTGGCCTTTTTTATGTCCTTTTGAGGCATGGAAGGTTTGGATGGGATATTGGGATGGAATTGTTCCCTGAGAGGGTGGGGAGGGCCTGGCACAGGGTGCCCAGAGAAGCTGTGGCTGCCCCTGGATCCCTAGAAGTGTCAAAGGCCAGGCTGGACAGGGCAGGAGAGTGGAAGGTGTGGAAAAGGGTGGAGCGGGATCATTCTTCATTCCATGTTTCAGCTCAGGAATGGGGGCTGCCCTGAGGAGTGGCTAAGAAAAATTTCAATCTGGTGATGTCCTTTCCCAAGCCTGGAGGCAGCTGCCAGGTCCCTGAGCAGGAGAGGGCTGGAGCAGCTCTGGGGTGCTCACAGGTGCTGTTTTGGTGTGCCAGGGAGGGCTGAGCTCTGTGCTGTTACCACAGTCTCGGGCTGAAGCACAGTTTTGGGCTCAAACAGAGTTTCCGTTCTGGAGGAGGGGACAGGCCCTCGTGACATCCTGCCTGTGACACGGCTGGGAAAGGGCTCCAGGCTGCCAGAGACAGCCAGGCTGGGGGGGGAAAAGGAGCAAAATGTGAGAGCTCCTTCAGCTGCCTGCAGAGAGTTAAAAATGCTGCTTAATCCAGGGCTAACTCAGGGCCCTCTGCTCAGGGCACAGCAGAAATGGAGCCAATTGAGGAGTTTGGGTCCAGAGCAGGGTTTTGGGTTAATCTCGTCAGTCTGGGTGAATGTCCTGGGCTGCTCTGCTGTGAAATTCCACACTGTCATATTCTCTGGATTTTGGGCAGCAGAATCTGTGACCTGGCTCCAGTCACTGCCCAGAGCAACAAAGTCATTTTTCAGCTGTGATTAACCCAAATTAAACCTAAATTAATTAACCCCAGCAAGCTCCACCCTGACTGTGCTGTGACCAGGCACCCAGTGCAGGCTCCAGCTCCTTCCTTTTCTCAGTTTATGTTACAATACTGAAAAAAATCCCCTTTGGAGGTGGATGGGTGCCTCTTGGGCACAAAGCTGGGCTGGGAATCACAACAGGAACCATCAGCCTCGTCCTTGTTCATCCCGCTGCCGCTGTTCCTGCTTCTGCTCAGGGCAACTTCCCTCTTAACAGGGCCTGGACTTTCCCAGGGTGGGAGAAGATGGGGCTGGAGCCTCCATCAGGCCTCGGGGGGACCCTGCCATGGCTGGGAGGCCACAGCAGTTCCCATCAGTTGTGAGATTTGGTGGAATCCATTTCCTGAGCTGTCACCACTGGCTGGTCGGACACTGTGGAGATGCAAAGCTTTGGGAGAGCAAAACTGCAACTCATTGAGCTCTTCTGCTTTCATCATTGCCTGATTTTAGGGTGCTTATAAAATATGGCTTAAAATTAGTTTAGGTTAAATAAATTCAGGTTAGATATAGGGAAGGAATTGTTCCCTGGGAGAGTGGGCAGGCCCTGGCACAGAGTGCCCGGAGAAGCTGTGGCTGCCCCATGATCCTTGGAAGTGTCCAAGGCCAGGTTGGACAAGGCTTGGAGCAGCCTGGGAGAGTGGAAGGTGTCTCTGGTGCAGCAGGGGTGGCACTGAATGAGCTTTAAAGTCCCTTCCAACCCAGCCTGTTCCATGGCTGCAAGATCCCTTGGTGCTCACTGCTCTGATTTCCATGGCCTTTTCTCCCAGAGCTGCCTCATTTAATCTCAATTTGGCTTTTACCAAATGTAAAAACCTTAAATCAGCTGTGGGGAGATGTGAGCAATTAATAGGAAAAATCAAAGCCCCCGGTGCCATCAGAGGATGCCCCAGGACAAGCACAGACGTCACCCTGAGCTCTGCCCCTGAGCAGAACATTCCCTATAGCCCTGAGCTGGGCTGTTCCTCCTCGGAGTAGCTCTCAGAGCACCAGGAGGACACCCAGAGTTCCTGACACCACTTCCTCAAATGCCCCGAGCGGCGCGTGGGGAGCGGCCCTGGGCTGGGCTGTGTGTCCCTGACAGCCAGGACAGGGGACAAAGAGGGGACCAGCCCGGGCATCACATGAGAGCAGCGCTGGGGAAGCCAGAGCTGTGCAGGAAAGCAAGGCAGGAAAGGACTTTTATGGGGTTTTTCACAGCTGCTCTCAGAGGCAGGAAGCTCGTTGGCAAATCAACCCTCGCTGAGTTGCTGCTCCTTGTGGGGGGATCCCCACGGGACGACCATCAGGGCTTGGATCCAGCCCATCTCCTAAGCAAACTCACCTTGAGGAAAAAACCCAGACCTTCCTGATCTAAAATGTCCCTCAAGCTGCCACGGAACTGGGATTTCAATCTGAAGATGGATGCTACAAAAATAGGTACCGTGAATGTTCGTTTGTGTCCTTGTGTGTCTGCAGTGGTGCCTGGGGTGGATCAGGGGCTGGGGGTGGCTGTGGCCAAGCCCAGCTGAGATTTTAGCTCTGGCCTCAGTGTGGGGACCTGGCCCCCAAGTGCCACTTTTGAGAGAGATCAGATGATTTGCAAATGATTTGTAAGGCGTGATTTGCAAAGTTGTCAGTGAGGGATGCTTGCAGGAGCAGGGGGACAGGAGGACAGGGCTGCTGCCCCCCAAAATCTGGGTTTGGGAGGATTTAAACCACCCAGGCCCATTCTGGTGGCACAAAGCCTGCAGGAGGTGAGGCTCAGGCCAAGGGATGTTGACATGGCCCAGTTTGGAGGAAAGAACCCGGCCCTGGCTCAGGTGTCCCAGCTCCTCTGACATGGTTTTCTCTCAGGGGTGCTGAGGAGCGCTCAGACTCCCAGGGCTGTGGGACAGCCTTGCCCTGGGATTTCCTGACCCACCTCCCACCCCTGCCCAGGCTTTGCAGGGCTCTCAGCCACCCTGGGATCCTTCTCCAGTACAGAAACCACTGGAGAACACCTTTGGGAAGGAGTGCAGGATCCCTGTGTGGGCTCTGAGGACAAAATACCAGAGCCTGAGGGTGGGCCAAGCAGCCAGGGAGGGGATTTAGGGGTGATGATGCTGTGGCCAGGGAGGGGCTGCAGAGCCCAGCCTTGTGCATGCTCTGAGGCCCAGGCCATCCGTGGTCCTGGCACTGGTACCCAAACATGGCCAGGGCCCACACTGGTGCTGGATTTGTCCCTGGAGCAGAGGTCGGACACAGCTGGGCTCTGCCCCACTCTCCCTTCCTGTGCAGGGTTGGCCTGGCTGGACTTTCCTGCAAAGGCAACATGGATTTCTGTCCAAAGCTGCTTTTCAGAGTGGCTGAACCATTCTCTGCACACAAAACTCCAAATGAAGGAATGGAAGCCCCAAATGTAGGGTGAGATCTCGGAAGGCCCAGAAACTCGAGCTGGGCAGAGGCTCAGTGCCATCTCCCACACTCCGGGAGAGGAATCCCCACAGAATTATCACAGAAGCATCCTGGACTCTTGCACTGCTCACTCCTAGGATAATTAATACTTTTTTTGCCCAGAGGCTGTGGAGGAGTGGGTGAAGTCAATCAGCAGCTCAGAAAAAAAGGCCAGGGGAGACACCAAGAGTGCTGGAGAGCAGAGGGTGGAAATGGGACAGAGACTTGAACCTGTGTTGGTACCAGGAATTGCTGTTTTTCAACAAAATTATGTGCTTGTGATGAAATCCCTGGTGCTTTTTGCAGCTTCCAGCTGCTGGATGAGCATGGGTTTGTGCATGTAAGTTTGTGTGTTTGTGTGTGTGCACTGTCTCCAGTGCTGCTGTGACTTCATTTGCAGAAATGTAAAGTCACATTTGCAAATCTTTGCAATATTTGCAAATTGCCACTGCCCTCACTGGCTGCTCCTGGCCTGGGGACACTTCTCCCTTCTCACCCCAGCCCTGGATGTGGCACAGGCAGCATTTGGAAACCCCAGAAAACCACAAAGCTCTTTATTTCAATGAAATAGAAATTCCCTGGTGAGAGCTCTTTTACTGGCTTTTTATTGAAGTTCCCCAGGGCAGGAGCAGGGGGGAGCAAGGGGAGCTCGTGCCCAGGACAATGCTCTGGGCCAGAGGCCAGCATTGGGCACTGTGCTGGGCCCCTCTGCCCTTTCTCCTGCACTTGGGCTCCTGGTTTTGGGGAGAGGGCAACAGGACATGGGCACCTCTCCCTGCTGGAGGTCTTGCAGTGGGAGGAGTGAGGATGTTTTGGAGGAAATGCCCAACCCCAAAGGCCGTTGGTGCAGGAAACGCTTTGGGGGCACCACCAAAGCTCCTTGTGGCTCCTTCCTGCCCTGAGAGGAGCAGGGCTGACCGTGCAGGGATGTGCTGGATAAGGAGACAGTTCCAAGTTCTGCAGCCAGGGCAAAGCTTTGCCCTCATCCCAAATTCAGAGGTGGTCACCACTCCTGAGCTGGGCACAAAACAAACAGAGCTGGACAAGTGGTGAGAGAGGAGACACGGCCTCAGTGGTTCTGATTTTGAGAATGCTGAAAACTTTCCACTGCAGAGCCAAGGGCCCAGGGCAGCTCCCTCCCCTCAACTCTCACATCATGGGCAAGACAAAAATAACAAACTGTTCCTTTGGCCTTCAATGGGCCCAAAGCCCAAGGAGAGCTGCCCCATGCAGAGGAAAAATGGAGCTGTGTGTTCATAAGGGTGCTTGTGGGGGTGCAGGAACATGGCTAAGCCAGGACTAAGCAAGCCCAGGCTACGCCTCAACCCTGGAGCTGATGCTCAGGAAAGGGAACTCCAGGGGATTCCTCTGAACCCAGAGTCCTGACTGGGCTGGGAGAGGCTACAAGGAGGGAAAAAATAAACCTCATTTCCAGCAAGGATGGACAAGCCAAGCTCAAGGCTGAGAGCAGGAGGAGTCCCAGGCAGCAGTGCCCTTTCCCTCAGCAGAGCCCTGAGCTGGGCTGAGGGGCAGGTTGATATTCCCCATAAAAGGTAGCAAACAGTTGCATTTTTCCTAAAACCCCACAATTTCTCCTTGCAAGCCTCGTGCTGCTGGAATATCAGCACTGCTGGGCTGAGCTCTGTGCCCTCCAGGCTCCTCATTCCCAGGGGCTGCTCCAGCCCTGCAGGGTATCCCCCAAAAATCCTCACCCTGAGGACTCAGGGACATGACATGAAGGAATGTGATTTATGGGGTTCTGAACACTTTGCTGAGAACCAGTAATATTTACAAGAGCTGAGGAATGCAGATGCTTTGACAAACAGCAAAGAAGCTGCCAGGGCTGGAGGAGCAATTTGGAAACCCCATTTGGGTTTTCCATCAGGGTAATCCCCACCAGCAGCATTTTTCAGAGGAGCTGGCTGGGAAATCCCTCTGCAATGTCCCTGTTTCCAACCCCATCCTCTTCAGGGCCATCCTGTGGCAGCACACACTGAATATGCAGCATCCTCAGGGTGCTTTGAAGGCTCACTGGGGATTCACAATCCTTTTGGGGGTTTGGGATTCACAATCCTTTTGGGGGTTTGAGATCCACAATCCTTTTGGGGGGTTGGGATTCACAATCCTTTTGGGAAGTGATTTGCAGCCCTGTGGCAGGTTTGTAGTGGGAGATGAGCTTGGAGTGTTCCACAGGACAAAAGCAACACCCCCAGGTGCTCTGGGGGATTTTGGGAGGGGAAGTGGGGACACCCTGAACTGAACCATTGGAGTCCTGGATGCCAAGTGTTTTCCACCTCAGGAAATCACCATGTGCAGACCGCAGTGAGGCCAAATTCCCCTGCAGTCATGGCATTATTTTTGCCTTGCAGCCATAAATGCAAACTCTGCTCAGCTGGGTTGGCTCTGGGGGGCTGCAGTGCCTGGTCCAGAGGCAAAAATCCCATCTGGAAGTGATCCCTGTGAGGCATTTGCTGTTACAGAGGCATCTGGAGATGCCACAGGGCCATGGTACCAGCCCTGGCACCAGTGGGGCCATGCAAACAGGTGACAGGGACACTGCTCTGCCCAGTGCCAAATCCATGCTGCTGTTCTTTCCATCCTTGGAGACTTTCCAGCCCCATAGATGCGAGTTCTGCCTTACTGGGAACACCAGGCTGTCCCAGAGCAAAACTGTGACCTCCAAACCGTTTGGGTCACTCTGCTGTCACTGCTGCTCCGGGGAGGGTGTAAAAACCACACACTCCCATTACAAAAAAAAAAAAAAAAAAACAAAAAAAAAAAAAAAAAAAAAAAAACCGAAACAAACCCAAAAAATAGCGCTAATGATTTTGTTCTCACTTGCAAGACAATTCCTCCCACGCAGGAAAAAGGAAGAACACACTGGCAGCTACTGCAGCCACTTCCTTTGTAAACTGGGGCCAGTTCTCTCGGCAGAGAGAGCCTCTCCCCGTGTCCCTCTGTCCCCATATTGCGTCCCTCTGTTCCCACACCCGGTGTCCCTGTCCCCATATTGTATCCCTCTGTCCCTATATCTGGTGTCCCTTGTCCCTGTCCCCATATTGTGTCCCTCTGTCCCCATATTGTGTCCCTCTGTCCCCATTCCCCGTGTCCCTCTGTCCGCACTCCCCCTGTCCGTCTGTCCCCACTCCCCGTGTCCCTCTGTCCCCATATTGTGTCCGTCTGTCCCCACTCCCCGTGTCCTCCTCTGTTCCCACCCCCGGTGTCCGTCTGTCGCACACCCCGCGGTGTCCCCACGCCGTGTCCGTGTGTCCCACAGCCCGCTCCCGGAGTGTGATGAGCGGGGATCCCGCGGGGGCCGGGCCGGGCTCCCCCCGTGGCCCGGAGCGGCCGCTGAAGCTGGGCTGGCTGAGGAAGCAGCGCTCCATCGTCAAGAACTGGCAGCTGCGCTTCTTCGTGCTCAGGGGACAGCAGCTCCTCTACTACAAGGACGAGGACGACACCAAGCCACAGGTGGGGCGAGGCCGCTGCTCCCGGGCTGGGGGTTTCGGGCCGGGGGAATTGGGGGTGGCCCCCCTGCAGAGGAGAAGTCTCGGGGTGATTTCATTGTGGCCGCCCAGTGCCTGGAGAGAGCTGAAAAGAGAGATGGGGAGAGGCTTTTTACTAGGGTAGTGGCTTCAAACTGCCAGAGGACAGCGATGGGTGGGATATTTGGGAAGGAATTCCTGGCTGGGATGATGGAGAGGGGCTGGGATGGAATTCCCAGAGAAGCTGTGGCTTCTCCTGGATCCCTGGAAGTGCCCAAGGCCAGGCTGGACAGGGCTGGGAGCAGTCTGGGACAGTGGGAGGTGTCCCTGCCATGGCAGGGGTTGGAACGAGATGATCTTTTCCACCCAAACCATTCTGGAATTCTGTAATTCCATGAAATGTTTTGAGATGGGTCTGGGGTTGAGTATTAAAGGAATTTTCCACTTCTGGGCAGCAACAGAGATGAAAGGTCCTGATCAGGAACTTCATTGATGGATTTCAATTCCTCAGATCCCTGCTGTGGGCTGGGTTCCTCTGAGCCCAACAATTGGGGAGCTGGCAAAACCCAGCCGAGTCACCAGCTGGGAGCTGTTCCCATTTCCCTGGAGAAGCAAACCAGGGAGGAGAGCTCAGCTCTGTGTCCAGGACAGCAGGAGCAGCAGTGGGGGCACAGGGGTGGCAGCTCGGACAGAGGCTCTGTCCCTGCTCTCAGTGGGAAAGGCACCTGGCAGGAGGCTTTAGGGGAAATCAGCAGCATTTTCAGCACAGCCTGAGGGTAAGGGTCAGCCCAAGCTGAGGGCTGGACAGATGGCAGGAAAGGGCAGCTGCTTCCTCAGGAGAGGCAGCTGGAAGGGAAGGAAATTCCTCTCTCTCTGGCCAGTGCACTTGTCTGGAAGAAATCAGGTGATTTTCCCCACAATTTTTTTTTCTCCTACCATTTTCTCCATGCTGTAACTCACTTTTAGAGTATCCACCACCTTTTCCCCCTTTCGGAGAAATTCCAGGGAAAAGTCTCATCTGCTCGAAAAGCTGTTCCCGCTACAAAATTTAAAAAAATAAAATTAATTTTTAATAATAATATTTTGGTAACCTCTACAAAGTATTACGAACAGCAAAACTCCTCTAAAGACAAAACACTCCCAAGGGGAAGGTGGTCAGTGGATCCTCAGGGTGGGAGCACCAGGCTGAGCCTGGTGGGATCCAGCTCCCATTTCCAGGGTGATGGAGAGGAGCTGGAAATGGGATGTGGGAACAGAAATTGCTGTGAAAAGCTTTTCATGGCACTTCTGGCAGCATCCAGCCCTGAGGGTCCCAGCAGGGATCCCAGCTGAGCTCGGGGCCTTCCAGGAGGCTGAAATTGTTGAGAAATTTCATTTCTGAGGCATAACCTCATTTCCTCCCCTGAGAGGCCTCCAGGGCTGAGTCACCCCAGCCCCTCCACCAGCCCCCACAGCCTGAGGAAGGAAGGTCCATCAGAAATGGCTGTTTTCCACTTTATTTGTTAATTTCCCATCTATTCTCTCCTTTTTCCCTACTCCTCTCCTGCCAGCTTTGGGCTGGCTTTTGGGTTTAAGTGATGCTGTGTTTCCTGCCCCTGCCCAGCAGAAACAGGATGTTCTGGGGTTTTCCCAAGTCTATTCTCCTTTGTCCTCTTCTTCCACTTCCAACAAGTGTTAAAAGGACATGAGAAGTGAGAAAAAAAATAGGAAAGAGCAAAAGAACCAATTTTCTCCTGAGAATCACTTCACTGGAAAGAAAAAAGGCATTTAAGAAGTGGCCATTATTGCTTGAAAAGTCATTGTAGTGTATCTTTAGGAATATATCTGTATAAAATGATCTCCTGCAAGGTGTTTGAGGGCAGAGCTGGCACTCAGGGGGTTGCTCTGCTCTGTCCTAGGGCTGCCTGTCCCTCCAGGGGAGCACCATCAAGGTGGTGGCCTCTAACCCAGAGGAAGGAGGGAAATTCATCTTTGAAATCATCCCAGGTGAGGATGCCTTGCTTCTTCTCACATGCTTTTGGGCTGGACTGGCCACCCAAAATCACTCAGGCCAGTCTTTTCCCTGTCTTTGTGCTCCACTTCTTTCCAAGGTTCCCAGAGCGCTGTTCCATGGAAAAATTATTTTCTTGCTCTCAACATCCACACCCCAGGGCTGGGGCAGAGGCCTGTGTCCATGCCCGTGTCCCAGGGTGAGAAGAAGCTCTGCCAAGCTGCAGCTGCAGCAGTTTCTGTTCCTTCCTTGCAGATCTCAAAGTGGGAAATGTCAAAGCTCCGCTTCCCCTCCAGCCAGTGGGGCTTTAACGGGGAAATCGGAGCCAGAAGCATTTAACTAAGAAAACAACAAGAATGTGTCTTTTCTCCTTCTTAAATGTGTCATTTTTGCAGGGGTGGCTGGAGAGCAGAACCGGGCAGGGCAGGACTCCTGCTTGCTCATGGCCAGTTCCCAGGCAGAGATGGAGGAGTGGGTGAAATCCATCCAGAGGGCGCTGGGCTCAGCGTCGGGAGGTAAAAAGGGGAGCAGGGACAGCTCCTGCAGGGGGGATCTCCCACTGTCTTGGGACCTGCAGCACTTCTGGGTGAGGGTTTGGCTCAGAAATCCCTGGAAAACAGGGCTCTAACATGTCCCTTGTGACTCCCCTGGAAGCTGCTCTGGGAGCAGCCCCTGGCACTGGGGCTGTTGCAAACAGGGGCAGTGGTGAGGAGAGCCAAGCCTGGATGAACATTTCTGGGCTGGCTTTATCTTCTTCTGTCAACCTCCTGGTGGGCTTTTTGACCCTGAAAATGTTCTTGAGAACAACTCCCATTCAGGGATAAAGCCTTGAAAAAATGTTGTATTTCACCTGCCAATCTCCTGGCTTTCCTTTTCCACTGCCTTTTCTTGCTTAGCCCATCCTTTCTCACCCATTTGCTCTCCAGCCCACCTGGGTCACACCCTCACCTTCCTCACTCAAGCATGGACCTGTGCCAGGGCTTCACCACCCTCCCAGCTGAGAATTCCTTCCCAATGTCCCATCTAAATCTCTCTTCCTTCAGCTTAAAGCCATTCCCTGTGTCCTGTACCTCCACCCTTTGTCCTCAGTCCCTCTTCAGCTCTTCGGAGCCCCTTCAGGCCCTGGAAGGGGCTCCGAGCTCTCCCTAGATCCTTCCCTTCTCCAGGCTGGACACCCTCAGCTCTCCCAGCCTGTTTTTCCTCGGCATCTCTGAGTTTTTCTACCTCCAAACGGGACCAGGCTGTGCCCTGGAGGAGGCAGCATCACCCAGCTGAAACGAGCATTGAGCCAGGAATTCTCAGGGCATTGTCTCAGCTGGCTCTGATATTTAATAATGGCTCTGCCTCTGATCCTTTTTAAACTTAGGAGGCTGTTGGTCTCTTGCAGCTAAATTAAGTGACTTTATATGAAAGAAAATGTAAATTTATAGCAGCACAGAGGACAGCAGAGAGTCAGGGACTATGGAGCTGCATTTTATGTCAAAATACAGGTTAGCAGATCCCAAAACTCCCCAAACTTGAGGTTTTTTGCTTCAGTGTAAACTGGGGCAAGATGAACTCATAGAGGAAGCCCTGCATGGGGGAGGTTGAGGCCAGCTGGGAGCAGCCCCATGGCTCAGGTCCTGTGAACTTGTTGCACACCAAGAAGCAGAATAGCTGCAGAGTGTGAAGAAAACACCAAAAGCATCTCCAAAATCTTGGTGTGGTTTTGCAGGGTTGGCTGCTACTCCCACAGCCCTGGGGAGGTGTCCCCAGAGCAACAAATCTGCAGTGAAATATCAGCTACCAAAGCAGAGAGGCCAAAAAAAGAGATTTGCTCCTGGTGTGCACAGTGACAGGTTTATGGTCATTATTTAAAAGCATGAGCAAGTGACAAATGAAAAAGCCCCAGGAGCAGGCAAGTGCTGACAAACCCTGTGGTTCCAGGTGAGGTTTCCCTGTATTCCCCTGTTCTGGAGGATGCACAGGAATGATTTCAGCCTTCAGAGCATGAGGTGAATGTACCACAGGCACTGCTAGGGCAGGAATGTGGCAGAGGAGCAGGAGACCCTTTTCCCAGAGAATAAATTGGGATTTACTTGCTCTGGCCATGCCCCAGACTCCAAGGAAGAAGAGCTGGGATCCAGGCTCTGCCTTCCCCCCTTCAGGCACTGCTTCTGCTGTGAGTTCAGGAGGAAAATGCCAGTTTCAATGGCAAGGAAGGGCACCAGCCCCTGTGGAGCACAGCTGTCATTGGAACAGGAGAGTTTCAGGAGAGGGGAGGGGAAAGAAAAGCAGCTGGATCAGGAAAAATTCCAGTCAAATCCCCATAAGGATCTTGGTGCTCTCCTGTGCTTTCTACACTCTTCAGCTTTGTGGGATGAACTTCCTTCCCTCCCTGTGCTGTCCCTGTCTCCCTCTGGATCAGCATCCTGCTCCACAGGCTACAACCCCCAGGGCTTGCTTTCAGTCATTTTGAGAACTGTCAGTTATTTGGAGGAGGAACGAGGTTTTGTTTGGCCAATTTTGCCTTGGGAAAAGTTCTGCTTCCTGCAGAAATTTGTTTCTTCAGAGGGGTTTGCAGGGTTCTGGTGCCTGGCAGAGCAGCAGGTCCTGCTGGCCCCGACACCTGGGGCTGGTGAGGTGTCCTTGATGCCTTGAGAGGCCACCTGGAACAGAGGCTAGACAGTGTTAAAGGAATAAAGTGGGTGTTTATTAAAAGGCCTTTAAAGGATAGACCTTGGGCAGTACAAGAGCCCAGCTGAGGCTACATCCAAGATGGACATGACAGGTCATGAGTTTTCACACTTTTGTAAGTTTTGGTCCATTTACACATTGGGGTTAATTGTCTAATTACAGCTTCAGGTAATGAAGTCCCATCCTCCCAAATTGCTCTCCTCAATTCACTGTTGTTGGCACTTTTTGGGCCTGAAGCTGCAATGGTGTCCTTGGGCTGGAAAAGGATTGTTTTCTCTAGCTACTGTGAAAAGAACTTACTAACACTTTATATGAAGTTCAGAGTTATTTACTAATGCAGTACAGAATCTGAAAAATATGAAAGCTGAAAGTTAAGGCCTCATCCTGAGCTGAGCTCTGACCTCATGCCCTGTCCCCAGCGGTGTTCGGGCAGCACCTGGCAGAGACCATGGCCTACGAGCAGAAACTGGGGCAGCACCAGGTGCCCATCCTGGTGCAGAAGTGCACCGAGTTCATCCGGGAGCACGGCATGGATGAGGAGGGAATCTTCCGCCTGCCCGGCCAGGACAACCTGGTCAGACAGCTCCGGGACGCCTTCGACGCGGGGGAGAGGCCCTCGTTCAATAGGTAATGCTGGCTCCCCCTCTCCCACCCCCAAATTCCAGGGCAAAGCAGCTAGTCCCACCCCCCAGAGCCCAGCAGTGCCCTGCAGGAAGGCTGAACCCTCTAGAAGAGCTTGAGGAGGAGAGAGGATTCAGCAGAAACCACAAAAACAGAGTCAGAGAGTGCTGAGATGAGATTCTTGGAAATAAAAGAAAGCACATGGCAGGATTGAAGGGGAGTGTTAGAAAGCTGCTGCTGCAGTCCAGGCATCCAGGGTGCCCAGTAGAGGGTATTGATAAGTCCTACAAAAACACAGCTCTGAAAAAGTCCCTCTGTGTTTATGCATGTTTGTAAAAATAATAGTATTTTACAACCCCAACCAATCCTAAAAGTAACTGACCTGGGGGATTTTTGCTTGAAGTTTATAAGAGTTTAGTGACTTCAAGGTAGGTCAGATTAGAGGCCCTTGATCTTGACAGTGTCCCCTTGACAGGATGTAAATACAAGAGCTGCAAAGCTGCAAACATCTGTCCTGGCAGAAGATTCCCAGTAATTGCTGCTGCACTGGAATCCCGGGGAGGCTCTGCCAGCTCCATGCTGGGGAGGGTGGCTGAGCAGGGGAGGATCTGCATGTGGACCCTTGGGAGCCCAGCGTGGGCTTCGCTTGGAATGGGAGATGGGAGAAAGGTTTTGCTTGGAATGGGAGATGGGAGGAAGGTTTTGCTCTCTTTACCTTGGTTCTCCACCCATTTGAATGCAGTGATAAGAGCCAGGGTGGTGCACCAGAACTGCAGCTCCCACTCATTAAAGAAGGTGGCAGTGCAGGTGTCCAGTGGGTGAAGAAAGGGTTCACAAAGCAGAGCAGGGAGATTGAGACAATCCCTGTATTGTGCCAGGGGCAGCTGCTGTTGGCTTTGGTTCCTGCAGTGCCCAAAGCTGTGCCCAAAGCTGTGCCAGGGTGATGGAGCAGCCAGCACAGGCACTGCCTGCCAGGCTCCAGGATGTCCAAGGGAAGGGCAACTGGGTAAAGCTGAGAGTGTGACTTTGTGCTTCCTCAAAACTCAGCTTTGGGAGGAGGCAGAAGCCCTCTAAGTGGATTTCCTGCTCCCCCAGTGCTGCCCAGGTGTGGACACTGGGACCTGCCACCCTCAAAGTGGAGAAAATCTCCACCAAGCCTTCATTTTCCTGCCAGCCATTTCCTGGCTGTGGATCCCCCCAGGCTGCTTTGGCCTCCTGTTTCCACCTCTGTCTCCACAGAGAGCTCAAACAGAGACAGGACCCGCTGGGTTTGAGTTTCCCTTTGCACGTTGCAGGGACACCGATGTCCACACCGTGGCCTCCCTGTTCAAGCTGTACCTGCGGGAGCTCCCGGAGCCCGTCGTGCCCTGGCTGCAGTATGAGGATTTCCTGCTCTGTGGGCAGGCTCTGGAAGCTGATGAGACCAAGGTAGAAGTGCTTTTGTTTTCTTCCTCTTGGCCTTAAAATCAGTTTCAGTGCCAGAGCATATTCTGAGTTGGAGGTGCCAAGTGCACAGCAGTATTGGCCACTGAGCTTTGAAATCTGGGGAGGGGGAAAAAAGAAGGAAAAAAAAAAAAAAAAAAAGAAAAACTCCCCCAAGTTACTGGGCTTTCCCAACTTGGCCACATGGGTCTGTGAATTTTAAAGCTTAAATTTCTCCTTGGGGTTAAAAGTGTCCTAAATGTTTCTACACAAGACACTTGAGGAGATGAGGCAGGATCAGCTCTTTCCAGAGCTTATCCCACACGTGCTGGGCTGGAAGGGACCCTGCTCCTTCTGTGCCTCCCCCTCCTTGCTGAGCCTTGCAAAACCTCTCCATGTCTCAAAGAGAAATGTAAGTCCAAGGGGAGCAAATTCCAGGAGAATCAGAGTCATGGATTAACTAACTTTGGAAAAGATCCCCAAGATCATCTACCACAACCCAGCACCACCCCCACAGTCACCACTGACCCCATTCCCAAGTGCCACCACACATATTTGGAACACTCCAAGGATGGGAGTGTTCCACTGCCCTGGGACTGGTGGAGTGTCCAGGAGGAGACCTCACACAAGCATGACTGGAGTGACCAAGAGCTGTTCTTGATCCATATGTGCCTGCAAAGCCTCCTGGAGCTGGTTTTTTTTTTACCATTTAGGGCCACCAGGAGCTCCTGAAGCAGCTGTCCCTCCTCTCCAGAGACAACTACAACCTTCTCAGCTACATCTGCAGGTCAGTGCTCTGCTCGAGGCATGGACAGCTCAGGTTTGGTGTTGGGGAGCAGAAATGTCCTCCCAAAGGATGACTCCTCTAGGCAGAACCTTCTTAAGCTGTGCTTTGGTTCCCTTTGAAGCACCAGATCCTGACCTTTGTGGAGGGGAATTTCAGCCCCTGAGGTAAAGCCCCTCACAATGTCTGAGCATGAATCATCACCCTCAAACTCCGTTAAAAATCCCTGAGAATTAAAACCAGGTGTAGTTTTCCTGGACAAAATCCTTGTGTGCCAAAACTTCCAGGTTTCACCCACCTGGGTGGTTTTATTCTGGTTGGAGATTTGATGAGGAGATTCCCTTCCTTTCTGATTTGTTTCTAAGGGGAGCAGCTCCTCACATGGTGGTTTTTATTGTGGTGCCAGTAAGACCCAGCTCCAGTTCAGGTCTAAGGCCAAGTGTTTCTGTCCTTGTGACTGAGAGGAAGAGCTGGAGGATGAATCAGGATTTTTTCACCAGTGAGGCTTTTTGCAATCTTCCACCTCTGATGTGAAATATTTGCTCTGGAATTCTGGCAGGTTTCTCTATGAAATACAACTGAACTCCAGCGTCAACAAGATGAGTGTGGATAACCTGGCAACAGTGATTGGAGTGAACCTCATCAGACCCAGGATAGAGGACCCTGCAGTCATCATGAGAGGTAAAAGGGACTCCTGGAATAACTGGCACAGGAACATATGGCATGCTGAAATCCTGATCTGCATCAACAGCCTTGAAATTAAAGATTTTCTGTGGTAGAACTGAAAACAAGCCAGAAATATGCCTGGGCACAGTGGGTACAGCAGGGCAGAGTCAAGCCATGTCTTTGCTGGGCTGTAAAGGTGTTTATGGTGACAAAACTCCCTCAGGAATTACACTGTATGTTCCTTTCATGGAGTTCAGCAGATTCAGGAATTTGGTGCTGTCATCTCTGTGCTGCTTAGAGCAGGAAGCTGTAAAATCCTTCCTGGGGAAACAGAGGAAACTCAAAGAAATGCGGATACTCATTTACTTTTTACTCATTACATTTACTTTATTTGGCTTTATGATCCCGCTCCTTGTTTTCTGTTCCATCTTCATTTTAGACACCAGACCAAGAAAGACCAAGCAGAAAACCCAAGTGGTGTGAGGGATCCTGTGGCACTGGGTTTGCCCCTGACAATCTCTAATTCCTCCAGGCACACCCCAGGTCCAGAAGGTGATGACTGTGATGATCAGTGACCATGAAAAGCTTTTTCCCCCATCCAAGGATGTGCCTCCCTCCCCACCTGCCCAAAAAACCGAGAGAAAAGCTCCTGTCCCTCGCAGCTCTGTGGGCTGGGGAGCTGCAGAACACCCCACAGCACCCAGAGTCTCCACCCAAATGGTAAGGATGGATCCCCAGGGAAATAATCAAACCTACATGAGTTAAATATGTGGTTAATGGTGGCAGGCTCTGACAGGTCAGTGAGCCATAAAAGCACTTGCTATTTATAGGTTAAAAAGCTGTATCTGTCACCCCTGGAATATTTACATCAGGAAAACGATGTAGATAAACTTTCCACTTTCCTGTGGAAAATCTGCTGTTCTGGGGAATATGAAAGCTCTCAAAGCTTTTTGCCTGAACAGCCGAGCACACAAAACCTTTTCAGCTCAGGCTGGTGAAGGGAAAACATGGAGGACTAAAGGCTTTCCTCTGGAGGAAATTCTGCAAAAATGGTAAATGTGGTGCAGTTCAAAATGATTTTTTATGGAAAAGTGTGGCCATTCCTCCAGCACGTTCAAATGTGCCCTTTGTAAACCCTTCAGTGACAGCAGTGGCTGTGCTTTGTCTGCCCCAGGGCTCTCCCAAAGCTGTGCTCTGTTTTTCAGAGGGATCACCCAAATTCCAGCAGTGCCCCTGGCCCAGCTGCCACCTCAAGCATCCCTGGGGAGGACACTGAGTCTAAAGACATGCTGGGAACGTGGAAAACGCAGTCAAGGAAAAGAACTCAGACTTTACCGACAAAGAAATCCTTCCTGGCAGCAGCTGCTCCGGGGGAGCAGGGCAGCAAGGAGAGGAACAATGTCCTTGCCAGTGACTTTTGGAAAAGCAGCACACGCCCCGTGGGCTCTGATGGACACAAGAGAACATTGTCTCATGATCTTTTTAAGCTGCTCGACCTCCACAGGGCTTCAACCTGTGAGAGTATTCCGCCCTCCCAGGCAGAGAGTGGGGAGGGCAGCGGCTCCAGCCCCAGCCCTGCCAGCAGCATCTCCGAGAAGGAATTCCTGCCCTGCTTCAGTCCCAGCCATGAGCCAAAGGAATCAGCCAGTCTCACCAGCAGCCTTGCTGAGGACCCCAACCCTGAGAAGGAGAGCAGGGAGTTCCTGCAAAGCATGATCCTCAAGCTGGAAAAAGATAAGGAGGCACAGAGAAATGACTACGAGGAGCAAATCAAAAGGTAACTGCAGGGAGCTGCTTTCTGCAGAGTGGGAAATGTGCAGCTCATGTTGTGACAGCAAACATTGCACAGACTATTTACCAGCAATGTTATGCAGTATATTATAGCAGTGATTAATGATAAAATACAGTATTTAACAGGCTGTCTAAAAATCAATGTGCTGTACTGCATGAGCTGTGCTCTCAGCACAGTGGGTGATGTATTATTACAACATCAATACTCCACAGCTCTTATCACATCATTCAATGGCACTGCAATGTTCCTGCCTTCCTTTGCACTGTCATAATTCCTGTTGTTACCATGACATGGGACCATTAGACTCTCCAGAATTCACCAGTAGCTTTATTACACCATTGGTTGTAACCATCAGCCCTACATATTGTTATTTTATTATGATCGTTATCCCATTATCAGTACACACGTATCACATTTATTGATTTATTGCATCAGGTTATGTGACCACTGAAGGGCTCAGGACAGCACTTCTGGCTTGTTTTGCTGAATGGCTCTGAGGTCAGACTCCCTGAGAGCCAAATGATTTCCCAGCCCTTTTCCAATCCAATCCTTTCATGCTCTGTTTCCCTTCACAGTCTCCAGAAGGAAAACTATGAAGCCTGGGCCAAAGTGGTGAGGCTGAACCAGGACATGGAGCAGGAGAAGAAGAAGTGTGGGGAGCTGGAGCTGAGGCTGATGAACGCAGAGCGCTTGCAGGAGGAGCTGGAGAAGAAAACCAAGATGCTCGAGGAAGAGATAAAAAACCTAACTAAACCCATGAGTAAAACTGGTGCCAAAACCAACTAGAAGGAGACACCCAGCTTTTCACAGACACCAAATGCAGCTGTACCAATGCAAGGGAATTGCAGGCTCAGAGCCAAGGATTTGTATTGTCCAGTGTCCTGCTCCTGCCCACAGGCCGAGGGGGAGGAAGGAGACCAGAGCTTAGAGGCTGGTTCATGCTCTGAACCAGAAAATTTCAAAAATATCCTTTAGCTTTTTTGGGTTTGTTTATTTCAACTCTTCTTTCAGCTGCTTAGGTTGCCTGGAGAACAGGCCAACACTTCCTGCTGCTCAGTTAGAATTGCACTCAGAAGTTTGGGTTATGACCACATTGTGCCTTCACAAAAAGAAACCAGAAGTGTCCCTCCTCCAGCTGCCTGCCTCCTTGCTGGAGAAACCCACAGGCAAAACATCCATGGATCCTGGATCTGGGCAGGCAGAGGAGCCCCAGGACCTGGGGAGGCATAACCCTGGAGTGGTGGAGGTGCTCATCAATCCCCAAGTGGTTTGTGCTCTCCTGGGGCAGGATAAGAATCTGAGATGTCCTGCAGCATCACCTGCTGTGCTGTGCCAGCCACCCTCACCATGGCTCCAGATGGAGAATCCCAGTATCACACAAACCTCTTCAGTTCAGGGGCTGTTCAGCTGGTTTGAGTCACTTTCAGCCACAGCTGGGTGTTCCTGAATCCAGCCCGGCTGACAGAGCTTGGAGAGCACTTCCACACACCTGTACCTGGAGCTTTTTGTGCAGGGGGAGTCTATCAGCAACTCCAGCACAGAAATTTTGTGTTTTCCCTGATGGACAGACTTCAAAGGATAACAAATCTGAACTTATTTCCTGCCCCTGCTTTGGTGTTTTGTTTCTGAAGTGTAGAATAGAATTTCCTCAATCAGCTTGTGGAACCCTGGATTTGCACCCCAACGAGGACGTTGGGTCTCTCCCCATCAATGCAACGATCCCCTGGACCCCAAAGTGTCCCCATGGCTGGTTGTGGCCTTTCTGCTTGTCCCCTACCACTGCCAGAGTCCTTCCAAGCAGTACCACGGTGCTGCCACAGCTTTTGGTGGAGGAAAGAAGAAAAACAGGACTCTGGATAATAATTTTCTTCTATAGAAAAGCTTTCATTTATTTATTTGAGGAGGGGGAACAGCCCAGCCTAGAGCCTTGATGGGGACACAAAAGGGAAAACTGCAGAAATCAGTTTTCAAGCAGGACCAAGCATGTGGCTCTGTGCCAGGTGTGGTGACAGGAATCGCAACTCTGAGTTCTGGTTGAGGACTTGGCTTTGGTGAGGCAAAAGTTCAGCTCCAGACAGGCTCTAGAGCTGTGTGACAGGGAAAATGAATTGGGAGGAGAAGGGGACACAGGGGAAAATGGAAATGAGGGGAGGTGGGAGTGGGAAAATGTTACTGGAGAATAAAAGTCAGTGTTGGGTAATAAAGCACTTGCTGCTCTCAGCCTTGCTGGGGGTAGGGAGAACTGTTTTAGCTCTGAAACTGAGCCCAGACTCAGTCTCAGGTCCAGTTTGGTGCATCAAACCTACCTTTGCTCAGCTGTGGATATAAAGTCTGGGAAGGAGAAATTTGTGAAAGCTGAGCTGCATTCAAAAATCCAGCCCCCAAATGGCTCATTTGACCTACAGACCCTGACTCCAGGGGTTTTCCTTTGCACAGAATCCCCAGAGACATCACAGCTCCTCACTGTCCTGCCCACAAACCTTCACACCAAGGAATGGACTGTTCCAGAGGTCTGGTTGGGTCTCCTGCAAAATCCCAGTGCCCTCCCAAGGACCCACAGCCAAGGTCCTCTGCTCTCCCAGGGATCAAGCCTCAGCACAGTGTTTTAAATCTGATTAAAATGTTTCAGATCTCAGTCTTGGCAATGGGAAATCTCAGTGAGGACCATGGAGAAGATTGGGCAATGGGCCTGGACCTGCTGGTGTAGTTCCACAGCTTTGCAGAGGGATGGATGTCATGGAGAAGAGCCCCAAGGAGGGCAGGGTGGCCTCCACCAGGCTCAGCCATCCTCCATGACCACCCAAAGCTCCCCTTCCCACACCTGCAGGTCCCACACACCACAGGAGTTGGGTCCTGAAGTCTCTTTCAGTTTCTTTCTGCTGCAAGTCCAAGTCCCCACCGTGGCACCTGTGACTTCCTGACACAGGCTGAGAGGTTCCAAAGTGTCTGCCATCTTTCGTAGCTGCCATTCATGAGTCTTCTCTGATTTCAGATGACCTTGACAGAGCTGCTTCAGTGTTTATTTAATTTTTTACCTCTGCAAGAAGCTCCTCACCAATCTGAGCGTGAGGCCCAGGAGTCATTAGGATGAAATTTCTCCGTCGGGTTCAGGAGCAGCATCGTGAACATCTGGGCTGGAAATGCCACAGGCTCCTTTCTGCAAAGATCAAAAGTGTGAAGAGGCCAATAATTCCTTCACAGCAGACTGTAATGACGTGCAAAGGCTTGGCTGAGGCTCAGAAATCTCCATGATTAGGACAAGTGCACATTATTTAAAATAAACTGTGCATTCCTCTGCTTCCACGCAGATAGGCAAAACAACCCAACCCCCTGGCTGTGAGGACCGGAGGGACTCCTTTGAAGATATTCCACCCATTAACATTTGCAGGGTTTATAGAGGTCATCTGTGAAAGAGAGACTTTCCAATAGGGGTCAGGTGGGCTGGAAATTCCTGAGAGCCTGGAGGGGAGAGAGACACGGGCACCTTGTGAGCTGGTGCTGCCATTGGGTGCTGTAAGATAATGAAGATTTTTTTTTTTTTTTTTTTTTAATGAGCTCTTTCCAGAGACAGAGAACCATGAACTGCCCATGCCAGACCTGTGAAACTGCATCCTTTTCATCCCTGAGGGGGTGGGTGTCCTCTCTGCTCAGCCCAGAGCCTGTTCTGGATTTTCTGCACTTGCACATCTTCTGCTGGAGACCACACAACATGAGATCCCTGAAAACTGACTGATGCCCAGCCTACATTTCCTCCCTCCGTCTATTTCTGCAGGCAAGCCATGAAGCTTTTTGGGGTGGGAGCAGCAGAGAATCTCTGCTGTTCCTTGGGCAGGGGTTGCAAGGGACCTTATAAACTCGTGGTGGGGGTTTCGTGGCCTTTCAGCTCAGCAGGTTTTGGGCATTGACTCTGGATGCCATGGAGAGTGTGATGCTGCTCCTGTCATATAAAAGCACAACAGGCTGTCTACCACTGAGAAGAAAGATCCTTTCCAGCCCTGTCGTGTAGGCTTGGAAACCTCCAAGACATTTTTCACCCTTTAACCCTCCCACTGCACAGTGAGGACACAAGAGCTTTACCAAGGTGATGACCTTGAGATCAGACTGAGGATTTTCCTCTCCCTTTAAATGTGGCATTGGCTTTCCAAATCAGAGCTGTTAAACCACAGATCCCAATGCATCCAAAACTGTTAAATCATGCAGTGTGGGATGAAAGTAAGATACCTTTTAGGCTGTCCTTTCAGTCCGCTCACTGCATTCTTTGTGCTAGAGCAGGAAGTCTGTTTTGCTCTTCTCAGGTATTTGCTAAATAAATTCATTTAGGAATTCACTCTGTTGAATCCAAGGGTTTGGTAGGCATGAGAGGCAAGAAAAGAAAATTATCCTTCCCACATTATTGTGTTTGGATCCCAAGCGAGTCACGCTTATTGTGACTTTTCCCCTCATATTTATCAAAGTTGTGTTTTTGGCATGATAGGAACTTTCCTTTTTTAGCCTGGCCACTGCACAGAGGAGCACGTTGCTGTGGGAGGCGAGGTGGACGTGTGGGAAGTGTCCAGCCGTGGCTGAGGAGGCCTTGTCCAGACCCCAGGAGCAGTGAGAACATGTTGTTCTCCCTAGCAATTCCAGTGATGCAGTTCATCCATCCGTCCTTTACGTGGGAGCTGAAAGATACCCCCAAACCAGGCTGCTTTTGGGAAGAAATCAATGCCAGACTGGGTGTATGAACAAGTGTTCACCAAGGTGGGGAGGGAAATGTGTCCCAAACACTGGCAGCAGTCCCACTGTCCCACTATCCCTTTGTTTTCGTGTCACCTTGCTGCAGCACTGGGATCTACAAAGCCACAGTGGCCTGCAGGGAAAATAACCTGGAAAAAAGAAGCATCCTGATAATGCCAGAGAACGCTTGGGCAGGAGGAAGCAGCTGGGGTAGCAGGGGCTGAGTTGTCCAAATAAGCTCTTTCTGGAGAAAATCCTCATCTGTTCTAGCCCCAAACCTTGCAAGTTTAGGAAGAAGAGATGTTCAATCAGGCCCTGAGTGCTGGTGAACATGGCACAGAGGCTCCAATCCTTGGACAACCCAAGGATTTTTGCTGCCAAAATCTCCCTGCATAAGGATCCCCACCAAGAGCTCCCTTAGAGCAGGAGTTCCCCCTTTCCTCTGCAAGAGTTTCCTCAGCAGGTAATTCCCATGAACAGGAGTGCCCAGCAATTAATTGGGGATCGGGTTCCTTGATAAATAAGGTTCATAACTTCAAATACAGAGGCAGGGATTTGGGTGTGATTTTCACAGCTGTCGGGGAGAGCAGAGGCCTCAGTGGTGCTGCCACTGCAGGACTCCAGGGTGTGCTCAGCCTTTAGGAAACATCAGAGGATCCACCAAGGTGAATAGCATGCCCAGCAGAAAAGGGAATACCTCTCTCTCCCGATCCCATCATGGGAGGAAGCTTCACAAAAAGCCCTTTTCACACAGAACCCTGTCCCTAAGGCCTCCCTGCATCCTCTGTGTGGCCGAGGGCACTGACGCTCCCAGTGCCATCAGCAGCCGCTGGTGTGCCTTGTGAAAATTTGCTTTATCATGCGTAAAAACACGATGTGATATTTCAGCCCTCTTCACACAATGTCCCGATAACAGGGGCTGGGAACAGGGCAGCGTTCCTGTAATTTCAGCTGGCCCCAGCTTTTGGTGTATCCAGGGAGAAATTTCCCCCAGCCTAGGGGGCAGGGGCCAGGCTTTGACCTCTGGCTAATGACATGAGGATAAGCCTTGGTCTGGCACCTGCATTCTGAGCATGTGAGAGGTAAATCTTTCCTTTCCCTGGCAGTGCTGCCATGTTTCCTTCCTAGTCTCTCTGATAAAGGCTGGCTCAGGCTGCCATCCAGCCGGAGAGGCTCCCCTTGAGCTCCACGTGCTCTGGGTGAGATCCACACTCAACCCCTAGGGCCAGTGGGGGTTTTGAGTCTTTTCAGCAACACCTTTACCCTGTGTGTCCCTTCCTGGAGCTCCAGGGATGGATTTTTAAGAACTGTCAAGTGTTCCCTTCACATGCATCCACATTTCTGATGCCGCTAAAAGTCTGGTGCTCATCTGAAGTGCTGAGAGCTCTATGGAAATGCCTTTCCAAAAGGAGTCAGGAGGTCAGCCAAGCACCCCAAGGACACTTGTTCCCAACACAACAGCTACAGACAGCACTGAGGAGTGAAAGGTCAAAATATCCACTGGAACCTGGAGTGTTGTCACACCCTGGGAAGGGATGTTTCCACTGGGGGACTGGGAACGTGTAGCTCCCTTGCTGTATCCCTCCTATCCAGGGTAAAGAAAGCTCTGTAAAGTGGGAAATGGGGATAAATCACATTTACAGTTTGCAGGAGACATGGGACACATGTTTAGAGACTCATTATCTCCACAGAGCTGGATCTGTCCCCTTGCTGGCAGTGGAAAGGCATTGGTGTGGGGTGAGGGATAGTACAGGGAGGTATGGAAAGGCAGCAGCAGATGAAATTCTTGTCAGCCACCCTACCCATTCCTGCTCACCCAGACCTTGAGCCCCACTGGTGATGGCAAGCAGGATGGCTTTTAAAAATAAAATTGCAGCTGAGCCTTTGCTCTGTTTGTCAGCTGTTGAGAAATCAGAGGCAGGAAGAGCAGTGGGGCAAAGCTCCCTCAAATCCCACCCCAGCCTTGGAGCTTGGGTATGGTTTGCACCCACAGTGATGCCGAGCAGGGCTCAGGCTACTCTTTGCTTCCCCTGCTTGACCTCCCCATCCTTGCTGAGCTTTGGGACCAGAGCAAGGAGCCCAAGCAAGGAGCCCAAGGTCCTGCACCAGGATCCTACACCCTGCAGTGTCTGGGCCAGAGTCTGCACATGAGTGCTCAGCTCAAACCAAACTGATTCCTCTGTCTGTCCCGGTGAAGGTTGGGCCATTGAGGTCGCAGATTTTTGCTTTTCCAAAAAGCACAGAAGTGATGGAGCCTATGAAAATGTCTGCAGGGCACATGTGAAGCAGAGCCAGACCAAGACTGGGGGTCCTGAGTCCCAGCTTACAGTAAATATATTTGTGATAATAACTTGATCACCAGGTTTCACCCTTCCTTTTAGTAACTTTGAGCTGAGGGTTTGGGGCCAGAAGCGTTGACAACATCGGTGCCTGTGGTGAAGACAGTGGTTTCATCCCCTGGGAAGAATGATGGAGGAACGGGATGGTTGTTGGCAGGAGAGCAGCTGGGAGTGGGCAATTCTTAATTCCCAGACGTTTTCTTGTGTCCCAGTGGCTCCCAGTCCCTTGGAGGCTACTGTGCTCCTGTGGGTGTGACTGTAGCAGGGCCTGGCTGAGCCAGCTCTGTCCAGAGGGTGACAGAGCTGGGTTAATGCAGCTCTGGGGAGCTCACTGAGCCCTTGTCTAAATCCTCTGCCTGCCCTGAAGCTCATTAGTGCTGTGCCCTGAGCAGTGTCAGGGCTGGCAAGGGGCAGCCCGGCCAAGTGCGCCCTGCTCCGCTTCCCTGCCATTAACTTCCTGTTTATTATCTCCAACACACTAATTAGGGCCCACAGAGGAAGCACAAGACACACAGTCAATATTATTGGGCCATATTTGCAGCTGGTGTAAATTGTCAATGGGTAAAGAAGAAGAAATCCCAAGGGAAAAGAGGGAGCTTAGTGAGGGAAGTGACTGTGGATGAAAGCAGCTGCTTTCCCTGCCAGAAAATATCAAAATTGGTGCAAAGAACCAAGAAATATTTAGGATTGTAGGTGGTATTTGCATAATGTTGCTATTTTATGTCTGTATCAGCAGCAACAAACTGCTGTAAGTCAAAATGGAATCACTTCAACCCTTTTCAACCTCTGCATCAGCCCATGGGTCTCCAGTGAGTGTGGGCTCACATTCCTGTTTTAACCCATGGGGATTCAGTGCAGACCAAATGTGGAGCACAGTGAGCAAAACATGCTGAACCCAGTCCCAGGAATTGCAGAAATGGTACCAGGGCTCCCTTTCCCTACAGTTCATTTGCTCTGCTTCCAATTCAGAGGTCAGAGGGTCAGAGGTCAGCCTGGAGGCTTCTCTAGGCTGAGCTGGGCATCTAAAATCAGGGAGTAATGGACTGGTTTGTGTTGGAAGGGACTCAAAGCTCATTCAGTGCCACCTCTGCCACACCAGGGACACCTTCCACTGTCCCAGGCTGCTCCAAGCCCTGTCCAACCTGGCCTTGGACACTTCCAAAGATCCAGGGACAGCCACAGCTTCTCTGGGCACTCTGTGTCAGGGCCTCCCCAGCCTCACAAGGAACAATTCCTTCCCTATATCTAACCTAAATTTATTTACCTTAACTAATTTTAGGCCAAATTTTATAAGCACCCTAAAATCAGGCAATGATTAAAGCAGACAGAGCTCAATGAGTGTTGCAGTTTTGCTCTCTCAAAGCTTTGCATCTCCACAGTGTCCGACCAGCCAGTGGTGACAGCTCAGGAAATGGATTCCACCAAATCTCACAACAACTGATGGGAACTGCTCTAATCTCTGGCAGATAAGGAGTTGCTACAGCAAAGCCAACATAAACCTGAGCTCCCTGGCAGGCTGGGCTGTTGTTTAGCTGCTGTTGCTAGCCAGCTACTGTACCTGATTGCAGAGACCACCCTGCGTCTAAACCTTCTCACTTAACTCCACACATACATTTTCAACACCATGTGAAGCTCCCAGCCTGGACAGACTCAGTCACACAAAGCTGAAGGACATTGTTTTGGGAGCTTGAAAGCTGCAGTGAGCATCCCTCAGCCTAAAGTCACCACAGGCACAACTGGCAGTAGCTGCTGCAGAATAGTTATGTTAATATTAAATGAAAACTACTGCGGCTGCCCAGCTAAACTAAAACCAGCATGTTGTCTTCGTTGGTCATCACAGAAAATAAAATATTTGGAGATATAGAAAAAGCCAACACCTTCCTGTTCAAGAAGCATTGCTCTGTGTCACGGAAATCCATTCCTCTCGTATAATTTCCTTTATTCAGTTTTGTTGATTGCTTTTATCCCTCCTATTTCCTGTCTTTACTTAAAAAATACAATCAAAAGTCTTGCTAAGCCCGTGAAATGCTGAGCAGGAGGTGGATAAGTTTGTGCTGGGAACAGAATCACAATGAACATGTCCTCAAGGCCAAAGACACCTGGTTGATTCCTGAGCCATGCCAGGGCTTAGCCCCAAATCTTTTCACACCAGGAAAATCACACCGTTACCCTGCATGGGTCAGTACAGGGGAAAAACCCACAGAATTTCTCCTTTTAATGTCAAAGCAGAGGTTTAGAGTAAGAAAAGTGTCATATTTTGTGGCTGTTTTCTGCTTTCTGTGACACAGCACCTCCTTGGCTGCCCTGCACCCCTGACATTGCCTGGGCTGGAAACACCCAGCTGTAGCCAAAGGCCTGGTCCCAGCAATAATGCCCAACAATAATACACTCCACATCATAAATCTCTTCTTCTAAAGGGTGCTGATAAGAATTTCCATTTTTAGTCGAGGGCAAATGAACCGTTCAGCCTTTATTTTTGCTGCTGCACTTGAAGAGAGAGCAGAAGCTAATTTTTTAACTTTTCTTGTAAATAATGCATTAATGAAGACAGATGGGTCAGCAACATAAACAAAAGCTCTATCTCAAGCTGGTTTTGTTCTGGTTTTGTTTCCCAATATAGTAAGCAAACCACCACCACCCCCGTTCCCATCCTATTAACAGTGTTTGCACTCCAAATGTTGAACTGGGTTATAAGGAAGTTTAAATTAACACTGGGCTGTAGTTTTTCAAATGTTTTAAGCAGATGTTCAAGTGCCATGAAATCTTTCTGGGTTTGGTGGTTTTTTTCCTTTTCCTCCCTAAAATCCCAGTAGATTTTGCAGAGATTTGGCTCAGCGCATGTCACAGAAAATCCTAAATTGCCCCTCTCCCATCGTGGTGTGGGTAACACAGGCACCAAACTGCCTGGGGCTGTCAAAAATCACATGTTCCTTTGGTAATTCTGCACTGCTGCAGGTTCTGGTTTGCTTTGCTCTCTGAGCAGTCTCAGAAGGCCAGTGCAGTAATTTTGGGGAGGAGAAATTTGGAATAGGTTCTGGCAGCTGCTTTGGATGATTTTTCCTAAGTGAGCTCAGTTTTGGGGAGGTTCATGTCATACCTTTAGCTCCAGAGGTACTGCTCGCCTGGCAGGGCACAGAGACCTTGGAAAGAGATGTGTCCATTATACTGAGGAACACATATTTTTCCCCCAAAGATTGGCATTTGAGTACCCCCAAATGGGATGGGCATGAGCCAGCACAGACACTGCCAGGGAGAGAGGGATGCCCTGCTCTCCTGACTGAATGGTTCCTTGACCAGGCGCTCAGACCACCCCAAAGAGCCCAGAGCAAGGGCAGGGCCAGGAAAACCATACTGAGCTGTCAGGTTTGGCACCCAAAAAGTTGGGAATCTATATCCTCAATCAGCTCCATGGGACACCACAGAGGGAGCCTGGACTCCAGGGTCACAGCCCAGGAACGGAAAACGCAGGGAGGCTTTGGGGAGAAATCTATTTGAGGAATTGTAGCCCATGTGCAGAGAGCTCAGAGATATAGATCCTTTAGGGAAACCTCAGCCTTCCAAGTGCTCGGTGAAATCTGCCCTGGGTGCTGAGTGTTGGCTCAGGAGACATAGCTGTCACCGTTCTTGCACAGGCCCAAGAGTGAGGAGGATGTCTTGGAGTTCATGCTCTTCTGGATGTTCTGTGTGTGTGGATTTCAGAGCAGCAATCCAAGACCAAAGCTCTTCCCTCAGCTCCCTCGCTGACCTGCTCTCCAGGCTCTTCCTCTCTAGGATTGTTTGTTTTGCTCCCACCCCTTTGCCTGTTCCTGCCTGTTTAGCCTAAAAGCACTGCCTGGAATTTTATACAGCATCCAGCAAAAAAGGGGCTCCACAGCTGCTCAGAATTTCTTATACATGTTCAACTAGAAACAGATGAAAGCAAAAATTCTACTGATGTTGATGATTTCAGTGAGACAGGGTTGCTTTAGTTGCTTACAATAATTCAGAGATGGATGGATGGGTGGATGGAAAGCCACAATTAAGCCATACTTTCCCAAACCTTTCTTAAATTAAGAATGAATTGAAGATTTAAGTCAAACATTTGCTAATATGTTGAGATAAAATAGATCAGAAATGAAAGGAGAATCTATGCACACCAGAATTTAATGTGACAAATAAAGTCTTTTAGATACAGAAGTCACAGTACTAATGTGGATGGATAGATGGATGGAAGGAAGGAGCATAGAGACAAAGAAAACAAAAACATGCAGTGGAACATTTTTTCCAGGAACTTGGAACATTTTTTTCAGGGACTCAGAACATTTTTTTCAGGGACTCCTGGGACTCCCAGCTTGGCAGCCCTAGCTCTTGTCACACCCTCACCCTGTTATTTGTAAGTGTTGTGTCTATTTGGACAATGGCTTTAAAGCCAAGCACTTCCTATCTTGCAGAAACAGCCTTGATTTGCTACTTGGGGAAAGATCCTTAGTAAATAACTGCCACTCGTTTTTGGGGGGATTTTTTTGTTTGTTTGTTTGTTTGTTACTTTGTTTGGTTTTTATTGTCTGATCTATGTCATTGAACTGCATTAACATCCAAGAAATGCCTTTGCATGGTTATGTTGAAAGTAAGGGCAAAGGGAGGATTTTGCTCATAAAGCAGCTGTGGAGTCCTGACAGACACCCCAGATAAATGAAACACCATTCCCAGGAGTTCTGATCTCAGGTGCAGCTGAAGGATTCAAGAGATGCTCAGTTTTCTCCCAGAATAGCACAATAAGACACAGCTTTACTTCTTTCACCACAAACTCTGGCTGAAATCCTCCTCAATCAGCAGGACAGTCCTCATTTCTTTATAAAGTTACATCAACAGACTGGCTGCTCCCTAAGTCTGAAGGACTACCATCGGTATTTATTGACAATTTTACTGATCTTGTAGAAGTTCACACATGCAGCTGATAAAATGATAAAACACACATTGCCTGTGTTTTCCTATGTACCAGAACACACCACAGACTCTGCTCTGCTCCAGCAAATCTCTGACAGACAGAGACAGAGAGTGAATCTCTGACAGACACAGTGCAGGCCCTGCTCTGCTTTGCAATGTGGTTACTTGAGAATTTACAGTGAGATTTCATATATTTATGGGCGATTGCAGTGGGTTATTTATTGTTTTTAAGGTACAGCTTTCCCTGCAGCCTGTTCAGAGATATTGGTGCTGTCAGGGAAGGACGGGGAGAAAGGCAGGGAGGGCAGATCTCTGCCTCAGGACTGCCTGCAGAAATGAGATGATAAAAGCAAATGTTGGATTATCTCCCTAATGCAGGATTATCGCTCCTAACAAGGTGAATGGCTTGTCTTGGCAAATGGCTTCATAAGAATTGTGGATAGTTTTGAAAGGGTCTGTGTGGTCACACTTCAACCGTTGGCTGCTGCAGCTGATTTCAGCAGAGCAAATGTCACACCTCTCCCAAATTCCTCCAACGTGCCATGAGCCACAGGCTCTGATTGCAGAGTGGCTTGGGGGAAAGGTCTGTCAGGGATGTCAGTCACTCACAGGGTGAGGAATAAAGCAATATCACAGCCCAGTGTGCTGGCCACTATCTGGAGACTGCATAACTCTACAATAAACCACACAGCTGAGCACTTCAAGCTGTGATACCCCTGCAAGAGGAGCTGTAAACTGGACGAGACCATACTCCAGAACTCCACTGAAATCACTGCAGTGAGGGAGCAACTCTGCAAGCGAGGGGGTAACTGAGCCATGTGGAATTCACAAGGGGAGGAAAAAGAAGTCAGCAACCTCATTCTCTGTGCTACACAACTCAACAGAGAGATTCCATGTAAAGTAGGATCAGCAGAAGGTTTTATCCAAGTGGGATTACACACAAGCACAAAAATAAAGCATTCTGTATTCTACATTATATTACAAAGGCAGGCAGTCAATAAATAGGTCAATAAATTATGGGAAGCACAGAAGAGTATGTGTGAAAATGGGTGAAATTTGGTTTAGTTGGTGCATGATAAAATCTTTGGTGTTCATTCCCATGAAGTGTTGGAGAGATTCTTTCAAAGACCCTTATCACTTCCAGGGAAGATAACTTTCCCTTAAAAGTGTAAAACAGATGCAGGGACAGTACAGTAAGCTCTGGTACAGGCTAAAAGAGTCAACATCACTTACACTTTCCCAAGAATCTGACAAATTTGCAGCTTAGTATAAATAAAGTGACGGGTCTATTGTTTCTCAGCTCTGACACCTCCTTATCACCACGTTTTGTTGCAGAAGAGTGGTGGAAACATGGCATGTGACTCCATCTGTAGAGTATGGGGGGAGGAATATCCCTGTGAATTGACAATTCAGCACTTACAGAAAGGGAAGATGCTCGTGTCTCACTGGCATGAAGGTCTTTGCTGTTCTGCCTGGCACTGCTGGGTCCTTCAAATCGGATTATGCAGCTGCATCCCATGGGATTTACTGACTGGGAACAGAGACTGGTTCTCAGCTGGTAGAAATATCAAGAACAATTTTGGTACAATTCCAAGGGTTCAGGAAATTTATTGCACTTTCTTCTGCCACTTAAATCTCTGGCCCTTGAGAGCCAACGCATGGCTACTACAGCAAAGCCAGAGCTGCCTTAGAGTGATTTTGTAATAAACCTGCACAGGGGGAGTTTCTCGCCTTGGCCCAAGCCTGGCACTGCTCCTGGGCCATTTGCTTTCCTAAGAAAATGGGAAAGGGAATGGTGCCCTTCTGCTCCAGATGCCAAATCACCCCTGCTAGTTACCTTTGAATGAAACAGGGAAAGAATGAAGAAAGTATTAAGAAAAAAGGGAAAAAAACACCTTGTTTGTGCCTTAGTGATTCAGGAGCTTGAGAATTACCAGGACATAAGATCTACAGAGATAAATTAAGAAAAAAATGAGCACATAAAGACCTTTATAAAGATATTACAGAACACTGAACAATCTAGGTGTGATTGCCCATCACTCATGTATCTTTAACAGCTCTGAAAAGTCCTGGAGATGCCAATCAACATCGATAAAGTACAAAAATATGCCTTTATTTCCATGAATTTAGATGTGCCCTTTTGGCACCAAGAGCCCTCCCAAACAATCCAGTGATCAGCTCTATGCCCTGACAGGAAGAGAGACTCGGTTGTGATCTGGACAGCGAAGAGCAGCAAGAAGGAAGCAATGGAACAAAATATACAATCCCTACACGATGTGCCCATTCCCTGTGACAGGAAACATACAATTATCTGTACAGGCCTCATTAAATAACCTCATTAAATAGCAAATCCCAAATGTACAAATTTACAGACTGAATCATTAAATACTCTCCCTGTGCCCTCCCCACACGTGTGTTCCCTCCTACTATCTGCAGCCACACTCTGACACCACCATGCCCTCATACTTGAACTTGTAGGTGACCACCCCTGCATCTAAGTAGAGGATGGAGATGGGGTCGAGTTTGGTGGGCACACAGCAGGCCTTCGAGGCTTTCTGGGGGTTTTTTAGGTGCACTAAAGTCTTGACTATGGCGTGTTTGGTTGGCGTGACGTGCTCTGTCAAGGGGTAGGCGCACACCCCGTGGCACTCGTAAGCTTCGTACCCTGCTGGGGCGATGATCCAGGAGTCCCAGCCAATCTCCTTGAAGTCGATGTAGAGTGGAGTCTTTTTGCAGTAGTTGCCTTTGGCGTTCCTCCGGATCCGGGCAGTGGAGTCGTAAATGATGTTGGAGCGCATCTGGAGCAGCGCCTCCTCCCCAGGCTGGTCGTGGAAATTGCCAACCTCCAGGTTCTCCAGGTCCAGGAGCTGCTCATGGTCTATCATCTCATTCAGCTCTTCCTTCTCCTCCTTTTTGTCATTGCTTTGGTCGTCAGAGTACACAACCAACAGGGGCACGTGCTTGGCCTCGGAGTTGATGTCGATATCAAGTTTCCCTTCCCCGTTCTGCTCCTCCCCTTCCCTGCTCTCGATGTGAACTTCTAGCCGGTGCGTGGTCAGCCCTGCCCTGCGCCAGCGCCGGATGGCCTCAGTCACCTCGAAGCTCTCCCACTCACTGCTTGTGCCGTAGATGTGCCTGGAGGCCAGGGCCACCATCTTCCTCTCTTCCCCGGTCCCCACGTGGATGTTCTCCAGCACTTCGAAAATGGTGACCTTCCGGTCAAGCCCTTCATAGAGCCTCTGGTCCCGTTCCACCAGGGTGTAGAGCCTCAGCTCTGCCATGGTGATTTCCTCATGGTGAGGGATGGAAACATTGAACAGGAGCGGGTATTTCCGAGTTCCTGTAATGCCAATAGGGTGGGAATCCAAGTCTGGAAAGGACAAAAATCAAATATTTTAGAAGAATCTATACATCCAGAAACACACAAACTGAGGGTCATCCAGCATGATGGGTTTCACCTGGACAGCTCCATGAAGATGTTTTTCCAGCACTTCCCACAACTGTAGTTGGAAAAAGGGCCGAGGTTATTTTAGATGTGTAAGGGCAACAAGGTTCCAGACATGCTACAGACCTGGATTTAGTGATCCTCCTTCTGTCCCCGGGCTTTCCAGGGACTTCTTTGTCAACTGGAAGGTTTACATATAAAAAATGTGTTGTCTAATACTGACAAAAAAATCACTTCTAGGTTGCTGCACAACAACTATTGAATAAACAAGGGAAAACATTCATTAGTGCAGGAAGGCAGAAAGGCCTGGCACTGGAGCCAACATGAAATGGGCAACATATCACAATCTGCAAACACAAGAAATGTGTGTTCTGTAGTGTTCCTCTGCTCGCAGGAACTCCCTGCTGCTCAAACACCCCTCAGACATGGAAAGGGCCAAGCACTAGGAGAGCTTTGGAAGATGTTTTACATCAGGAAGAGCAGGTGTAACCTGGCAGCCACAGTAATCGCGCCACAGGCCCTGTGGGCTTTGGGTGAGCAATCAGCTGCAATCAGCCAGACCCTCTGGGCACCTTTAGTAATTGAACAGGTGAGAAGGACCATGTCTGGTGTCACCCCGCCTGCCTGTCCCATCTGCACTGCTGGTGCCTACACAGCAACATTCATTTCTTCTCACAGCACGGGATCTGCTCACGAGGTGCGTTTGCTGCCTCCTTGCAATCCAGAAGGCAGATCTGGACACAGAGGCTGTAACTATAATTAATGCAAAGGCAAACTGTTTGTAATTATTCTATTACTCCCTTCATCTCCGTGTTCCCCATTTTTTCTGTATTTGTAGAAAAATTATTCTGATAAAGCCACAAGATCTGGCCATGCTCCACCAGTGCACTTAGGCAAGTCATAAACTTCAGCACATGACTTGTACTGTTTAACTCTATTTAACTCTAGTTTGGAGCCTTTTCATTATTATTATTATTTTTAATCCCTTCACAAATAAAAAAAAAAGTGATGGGGGATTCTGCTTCCATTTCCCTGTCAGTTGGTAAAGGTGGGAGTGGGATCCACTGCGCAGAGCCAGGGTAGGAGCAGACCCTGAGCACCTCTCATACAGCCAGGATGTGACTCTGTTCTTCAGCTGGAAAGTCCATAGCATGCCAGACCTCCTGTTGCTTCCAGTACACCCCTGGGAGAGTTGGGAAGGGAGATTTGGAGTCCGTAGAAAAAGAAAAAAATTCCCTTAAAACTTTATTTCAAGTATTAAGCACTGATTACAGCCCCGATTAACAATTAAAATGTTATGGTCCATGGGTTAAAACAAAGAGCTAATTTCAGCCATGCCACCTGTTATATTTTTATAATAAAGGATTTAATGGATAGTAATGGGTTTATTCCTAGTTTTCAGCAGGCAGGTGAACAAAACAATTCCATGGTCTGTTTCTCTGTCCTTCTCATTGCAAGCATTTAATTTCTCTATCAAAAGAGCTCTTTAGAATGAAAGAGATGGCTCTAAATTATCCAAGCCTTGTGGACACACGAAAAACATGAATTGCACAGTCCTTAAACTGCATGTATTTGTGAAGCTGTGTTCCCATCAGCAGTCTTGTTTTGCATCTTGCTGATTTGGATTGGAAGAGGTGAGAGAAAATCTGAAAAGGCAGAAATTTAAGGTGAGTTTTCTCCATTTGATGCAGAATTTCTGCAATAGGCACAGCAGGACAGCACAGACCTGCCCAGACCACCTGGCAAAGGTCAGTCTGTGCCATTTCAGTGCAGCAAAACTGAATTTTTGCAGGTGGAATGATTTCAGATTTGCATCACTAAAGCACGGGGTGATTTATTCTTTACCCCACTCTACTTGGCAATCTTTGTCCCATTATTTCTTTTTCAAATAGAACAAAATGAGAATAACACCTCCCCCGTGTATGCCTTCACTCCTGCTGCTGAGCAGAGACAGGCACAGCAAGGGGAGCAACTTGCCACCACTGCCTGCGACTGGTTTGCTACCAAGCCACACTGGAGAAAAGGAGAGGTAAGGAAATTTTAAACCACAGTGCAGAGTCTCTTCATTCCAGAAACCCACTGCTGGTAAAGGGTGCCTGGGCCTGGCAGGAGATGGGAGCAGAACAGAGCTTTGGGATTCTCTCCTGGCATCTCATTGCCGTGCAAAACTCAAGTGACTTCCACTCAGCCTCTCCTCACAGTTCATCATTTTCAAACTGCAAATGTTGAGGAAAAAGCAATAATGTCTTTAACTTCACTAATTAAACAAACAGAGGATGAGAGAGGCCCCATGGCAGCTTGAACAACCACATGTGGCCATGGGTAATTGAACATGAATCAAAGCACTTGCATTTGCCACATGGATTAATGGATACTTGGAATTGTTTAGTTGAAAAACATTTTTAGCATTAAACATGTTGGTGTAAAAAGGTATTGGCAAATTATTGAATGTTAGTACTGCAGCCTTATCTCATCCTCATTGAACTGAGGGGAATGTGGAAGGAAAAATAGAGGGGAAAAGAGAGGAAAATGGCGCAAGGGCATTTGCTCAGTTGGTTGGAGCAGGGTGTTAATAATGCCAAAGTTATCTTTGATCCCCGTGTGGGTCATTTACTTGAGAGTTGAATTTGATGACCCTTGTGGGTCCCTTTCAACTCAGAATATTCTGTGATTCTGTGATAATTACGTTTCGTCAGGTTTTGTTTGTTTGTTTTTATTAGGCTATAGTCTGCTACTCTGAAGTAAAACCTATTGGTTATCTAAAATTCCTCTTCACTTATTTTTGTGTATTTTCTGGACTGCACCAAAGGAAGAAAACTTTCCAAATGCCATGGGGATCAGCAGTGAGAAGGCATTAACAGAATGCTGTACTTGGTTAAGCTCATAATTTTAAAATATCACACTTGAAAATACACTTTGAACAGTGTGGAAAAATGAGTCTTGCCTTAATTTCAAATATTACTTACGATATCCATTTTAAAAAAATCATTCAGCTGATTACACATGATGTGTGTCACTACGGGGATAAAGAAATTGATGCACTGAAATGACATTTGATGCTGTCCCAATGTTAAAGATACATCTTCCCCCCAAGCCCTACAGTCTCCAGAGCAAAGGACAAGGACTCTCTCACCAGAGTGGGCTCTGGGAAGCCCTGCCACAGCTGCTGATTTCCAAGGCCATCCTCACCAAAAGGCCTTTTCCCCAGCACACTTCATGCTCTGTACTTGGTCAGGACATTTCACACTGGCTCTTAAGACGCTCCTTTCTATCCACTTCTCCCAGAGATGAGCAGCTCTTACCTTCATTTTTGAAGCTCCTGATGATGTTTGCAGAAGGCATTGATGTCCTGTCTGTGGCAAACCTGTTGTAGAGCTCTAGCATGTACTCTGGTGGGTCCACCTTGGCCGGCTCATGCAGAGGGATGTCAGAGAGGTTCAATGTCTTCAAAAACTCATTTTTCATGTTCTGGAGCAGCGTGTTGAAATCAACCCCATCTTGCTCAGAGAGTATCTCATCAAAAAGAGGCACGTCTTCCTCGAGGGAAGAGTGCTCCAAGCTCAGGATGGGACTGCAGGCTGCAAGGTGAACCAGGAGGGAGAGAACAGCCCACAGCTGGAGGACAACAGAATCCATGGCTTTGCCTGAGCCTCCAACCACGCTCAATGAGCTCTGGCTCCCGTGTGGGCTCGGTGGCGGTTTTATCCGCTGGGTTGCGCGCAGCTTGTGTCACAGAGGGATGACAAGTTTGGAAACTCTTGTCTTGAAACTTGTGATCTGTCCTGTCTGTCTGCCCCTTCCCCCTCCCCAAAACCAGGTCTCAGTAATTGGATCTCGCTCTCCTCTATGGCAGCCTTGCCTCTCTTATCTCGGCCAGTGGAAGCTGCTCACCAGATTTGTTGCTATCTCACCATCCCCTCTCCCTTAATGAGCGTTTTGTAAACATTCTGTGCGGGACTCTCAGAGATAGGACAAGTTTCTCCTCCGAGAAGAACTGCCCTTCCTTTCTCCCTCCCGGTAGCTGACTTTGCCTGCTGTATGTGAGCCGTTTCCATCCATGCAGATTTCAGGCAAACGTGTAAATTCCATAGAGCCTCTCTCCAAATGCACTAATTTCACACCCTTTTCAAAACTATTTTAGAGTCAGGTCTTTATGTTAAACTTAAAAAGGAATTTCTTTGGGAAAAATTCCTTCTTCTGTACCTGTGCACTGCAAAGCCCAGGAGAAGAGCTCTTGGTGCAACCACAGAACAGAGTCACCAGGGCCTGGATGCAGAGGAGAAGAGCTCAGGGTGAGCAACAAGAATCAAATCCTCCAAGGAGCAGGGAGTTGGACTTGGTGATCCTCCTGGGTCACTTCCAACTTGAGGTATTCCATGATTTCATGGCTGCAGTATTTGCAAACGATTCAGAAAATCTTTATTTCATTTATCTTTCATATATGACTTGGCAAATCATGGTTATAGTTGATTTAGTAATAGCACTGCTAAATAAAAAAATACTGAAAAAACACAAAGGCCAACAGGTGACTCTGATTTCAGGTTCTCATCAATTCAAACATCTCAGGGATACAGTGTGGAGAATACAGAAATGACTTTGCAAAGAGATGCTAAAATTAATGATGATTTTTGCATTAGTATGCAAATTTCAACAAAATGTGAGCAGTGTGCAGGCAAAAATTGGTCTGGTTCATAGATAACATTGTCCACTTAAATCTCCCTGTTCTCCACAGACTTTCTGAAGTGCTCTTGTTTTGGCAGTGTGGCCAGAGCTCAGCGCCTGTCCCTGAGGGGTTCAGCATTCAAGATAAAGAGGTATTTCTGCTTGTGTTGCAGAGATTTTCCTTGCAAGCACAAAGAATTTTACCCAAGGACTAAACCACTGACCTGCTGGGTTTTCTGGACTCTGCTTTTTGTCTAAGCACGTCCATTGATTTGCTGCCCCATCTCTGCAATTTTCTTCCTTTGTTGTTTGCCCAAATCTATCACAAACAACCACAACAATGAGAACCATGCTCAAGTCATGCCTGTTGTAAATTAATCCTCTATGTTTTTAATTAAATATCAGTATTTTTGTGAAAATCATGTGCAGTGTGGCTGTCACGGAGCCAGACACTGACATGGCATTTTAACCTCATTTTATTCAACTTTTCTTCTTCTGAACATGGGAAACCTGGTGCTAGAGAAAAGTGTGCTATCAAGGTCCCTGTTATTGCTATACCACATTAGAAATAGATATTTGAGCTTAGCAAGATTAATTTAGACTTCACTGTGGAGTTCATGACTATCTATAAATCCTCTACAGCCTTATCAAAGGCTGATCTGTGGATATTGTGGCTTTCCAAGAGTTGAGCACAGAAATCTTGGAGAAATCTTGGAGCAGTTTGGGTCACTTCTGTTAATTAAGAGAAAACTGCAGTCTTCTTTTTGTTGATGATTCATCACCAAATTAAGATCTTTACTTCCACAGGAAGTGGGGTTAACATTAAAACCCCTGAGAATTGGCTTAGCCTTAACCCTTTGATGCAGCACAGCAGTGAGTCCTGTAAAGGAAAGTCTTTGGGGCTGCTTTTTACAACCAGTGATGCAGGACATTTGTCATGAGGGTGATAATGCCTCCAGAGCATTTCCTTTTTTAATGCTTCAATATTCACTATATATATACATACATATATATATATATATATATAAAATATATATAATATATATATATACACACACACAGATATTACTCAATTAAAGAGATAAGCACATTGTAAGAGCTGCTGCTTGCTGCACTGGGACCTATGGAACTCCTTTCAAAGGAATGGGGGTTTTCTGTGAGATTCAGGGCTGAAGGTTTTGAATTTAAAAGGATTTGTTCAGCATTTGTGTCACTCTGAATTTTTTATTTGAGTTTTCCCTCTCACTATGAACACATTAAGTATTTTGGGGTCTGCAACTGGCCCTTGATCAGAGAATGAGTGAAATTCTCTCTGTTACTCTCTTGATGCAGATGAGCAGCTCCAGAGCCAGAGGAGCTTTTCTAGGTTTGCTCCCCTTTTCTGTGAACTACGGCTCAGCCCTGGATCTCTGAGTGCCAACACTGAACAGCATCGTTTCAGCTCCTCTGGGTGTACTGGGAGCAGCACAGGGGCTGGGCTGGGACCTCCCTGAGCCCTGCTCAGCCCAGACACATTTGTTCTGAACTTGTCATTTCCCATCCTGCAGGTATTACTGTATAAAGCAAAAACCAGTCATGAGCACAGAGATCTGACATCCATTTCCTCACTCACAAGTGTCATCTTGCCTCAGTGGCTCATTAGGAACACAATTCCTGCTCAAACATTCCAAGTGTTTTCGCTTTTCCTCTCTGGGTTTGATAAGTCCTTGAACAACAGCAGAATGCAGGGGCTATACCCAAAGCAGCTTGTGCTGAGTTTCCTGACTTATTCCATGTAGACCCTGCTGGGGGATTGCCAGACAAGGGATACCCAGAGAGCACATCTGATATAAAAGCAGCTTCCTGTTTCCTTAGGCTGCAGGCTGATGATTTTAACACACTGATAATGATTTTTTCTGAATTGATTTGTGTAACAGAAGGACTTTATTTCATGTCATTGAAATGGTGCATCCTTTATTTCCCCCATATGCACTGCAATTTACATACACAATGAGTATCCTAGAAAGAAATAGCTTTCAAAAATCAATGCTAACTAGATCACCTGAGGTAGCTGGAGAGGAATAAGCATCACAGTTCAACCATAATTCAATCTGTAGCATCAACAATGACCCCATTTCATCAGCAGTAGGTGGTTCATTGGGCAGCCTGGGTTACAGAAAGGCCACAGAAAGGTTTCCTGGCTGTCACTCTGAACACTCTGGTGTTCATCCCTCAGTTAATTGGCAGTTGTGTGTGGGAACACGAGGCTGCTGTGAGCCCAGGGCTCTGCACTGACCCTGGTGGTGCTGCGGCACTGCACTCCCAGAGCACCAGGTGATCCCTCCTCACCTTCCTGCTGGACCTGCTGGTGGTGGAGAGGCACCATGGGCTGGACAGGATCCCTTCCTCTGCCATAGGAAGAACTGGAGGAGAAAATCAGCCCAGAGAGCAGAGAGACCCTTCCTGCCCCCAGTGCTCAGCAGAGAGGGCAGGAATAGCTGAGGCTCTCCAGCCGCTCCTGGGAACCCCTCCCTTGTCCAGAGGGTCTATCCTGACGATTGTGGGGCTCTGAAGTAGACTCTAGTCTTGGGCACCTCACAGCTTCCTCCCAGCTGATGGCTCCAGACGCAGCAGAAGAGCTGGGTGAGAGCAGGTATGTGGGGACAGGAATGTGGGGGCAGGAGCAGTGCTGAAGGCTGGGAAGTGAGGCAGGGCTGTCCCAAGTGCCAAGGTCAGGATACATGAGATCCAGAGGGTGTGATGCTCCTCTGGGCAAGAAGCAATATGAAGTGTTTTTGAAGCATCCTCACCCGTCTTTAGCCTGTTTTTTGGGATGGACGAACACCTGCCCTCAGCCAGAGGCTGGGAGCAGCCTTGGAGGGAGAACCTTTCCCAGGAAAAGGGGATCAATGTTTGTTTGAGTGGCCTGGGCTTTCTAGGCATAAATAATTCCCCAGGGGATAAAAAGTCTGCCAGTCATACAGTGTCACATCTAATTTCCCCACCTGTAAACTAAGGTGGGTTTTGGTTCAGCAGTCCATACCTTAAAAATTTCATTATGACTGTTAAATTAGATTGTTACTGCATAGTAGGCTTCTTTTAAAATGTCAAAAAATGTTTTTCTGGTCCTTTTTTTTTTTTTTTTTTTTTTTTTTTTCCCAGGCATTTTGGATCAAGGCTGCTCCCTAGTCAGGGACCTCCATGAGGTCACACCCCTCCAGGGAAGCAGGAGAGGGATGCAAACGTGCTGTAGCAACCACTGCATTTGTAGCAACCACTGTGATTTGAGATTTTCCAAAATACAGGGATGGAATTATTGCAAAAATGCCCCACAACGGTTCCTGTCAGGAGATAGCTGTGGCATGAGGTAACTGCTGGGTGTGAGATGGGAGATAAAGAGAAGTGTGACACTGACAGTGTGATGAGCTTGCAATGGAATAACTAAAATTAGTTTCCATTCCTGCATCTGCCCAAGTCCTTATTCCCGTATGCCTTGGTTCATGGCTGCTCTGGATTCCCTGTCCATAAATGGGCTCTTCCCAGGGGCTCTATTCCCATTTCAGATGTCACTGGAAAATTAAAGGATGGTATTTACTGAAAGGGTGTCGGGGGAGAAACGTGGCAGTGCATTGCAGCCTGTGTGATCAAGAAAAAAAATCAGGGAGAAAAAGGAAAGAGAGAAGGCTGGGCAGCCACAAGAACCGGGAATTCCTCAAACCAAGAGGCAGCAGCTCCTTCTGACCCAGGGAATTCCTCAACCTGTGTGACACCAGCTCCTCCTGACCTGGAGCACCCTGGCTTTGTGTGGGGAGCCCAGGGCTCATCTCCCTCATCCATTCCCAGGCAAGTGAGGAGGATGGGGATCCCAAGAACCAGCAGGGCACACAAATTACCTGCACTGCCACTGAAAATTCCCTTTACTCCCTCCTTCAATCCTGCTGAGGTGGCAGAAGCTCCAGCCCCAGGAAGGGGTCCCATTCAAGTGCATTTGCTCCAGAGCAACCTGGGCTGGTCTGTGGCCAGTGGCCACGTGGCAGCACAGGGAAATGAAGAGAAGCTGGGAATTCCATGCCATTGCGAAGCCTGAGGAACTGAAATAGAAAGAAAAGAGCTGGAAAGAGCTGGATGTGGTCTTGCTGTCAGAGTCCTGCCAGTCACGTGCAGCAAAGGCCCCACGAGCTCCCAGCTCCGGTGTTCTCACTCCTCCAGGAGATATTTGGAGGAGCTGCCACTTCCATGACTGGGCTTTGCACTCAGCTGGGAAATCTGTAGCACCCAGCAAGTTCACTGCCCAGCCCTGCAGTTGGAGAGAGATTCCCAGGAAATTCTAAGATCTTTTCATGAGACAGTCACAGTCCCGCATTGAATCTGTTTTTTTTTTCCCCTGCTCAGTCTCAAAATGAACAAACACAGGCAACAGAAATACGCACATAATTCAAGGGGCTGGAAGTTATTTGCTTATATCATTTAGGGGATGAGAAATGTCTCAAAATCTCTTGATTTTTCTCTCCTCCTGTGAGCTTGATACATGCCTTGGTAAATATGGATGCAGTCTCTAATAATATTAAAAATTAATACCTTTTATGGTCACACAATTTATTAATTCAGTCCTCAAATAATTCAAACCTGGTGAGACATGGTCAAAAAGAAATCAGTTCCCATTTGTTATCTTCACAAAGAAAGAGAAAGCAGTGCTAATGAACAGAGAGGAGCCACTGTTTAATCCCAGGGGTTTGGACTCTGCAGGCTTCTTATCACACTCCCTTCACAGAACAGTTTGACAGAAAAAGGTCAAGAGAAAGTTTTAATTCTACATTTTTGAAATTTTTTCTCTCATCACACAGTTATTTTGTAGTGCTTTGGTATTCATGTGGGTGTTAAACTTCAGGAAACTCTCTGAGTAGCTCCAGTGACACTGACAAAAAAAAGATTGCAGAAAAAAACCTTTCAGAAACCTCCTAGACTTGTCTTCTTTCCTTGTCAGCTCCATGTCTAAGCAGGCTTTTTGAGGGGTATGATTCTTTTCCTTAATAAGAGCTCCATTTAAAAACTCTCACAGACCTAAATGAACAAAGTTACTGGGAATAATCACTAAATTTTGTCCTTGGGTTTGAGAATGAGGAGTCCTGATCTTCAACAATGGGGGAAAAAACCCGACTCTGGTCAGCAGAAATTATTTTGTTGATAATTTTGATTAATAACATGAAATTATTTAACTGACAACTTGAGTGCTAAGCAGAGATGGAATATTTTCTGGCATTGTTAGCTGATATCTCAGCATGAGATATTAATGACTAAGTCAACAGCTTGTAATCACATCAGCAAAACATGAGGAAAAATTAGACAAGCATGTCTAATATTTGCTCTGTTTATTTAATGTTAGGGTTGGAATCAGAAAGGGAAAGCAAATTGTACATAACAATAGAGAAGATTGATGCATTAAAAATACCTTTTAAAGTTTAGCCTTAAAAATTAAAAGATGAAAATGTATTATGTTCTATTTTCTGTAACTCAGTGACTGGAATCATACTGGGTAAACAAAAGTTGTTACCAGCCTCTCTCTGCCTTGATTGCCATGAAACCAAGTATCAAATTTTGTCTTTTCCAGCCTTTTGTTTAAGGGAAACTGTCTCAAACACCTCACTAATTTTGACTTCAATTGCAGCAAAATTTACAAATATGTTCTGTTCCCTTTGGTCTGGCTTCTGGAACTGTGTTGTCTGGGATACACAGAGTAGCATTGGTCAGGGGTCTGGCCAGAGCTCACAGGGCAGCTGCTGAATGCTCCTCACCTGGAAAATCTTACCTCTATCCAAGACAATAAACTGAAGCACTGAATGCTCTCCAAATTTCATGAGCACATCAAAATGTCTTGGGTTTTTTGTCTTTTTTTTTGTTGTTGTTGTTTTTCTTTTCTTTTCTTTTCTTTTCTTTTCTTTTCTTTTCTTTTCTTTTCTTTTCTTTTCTTTTCTTTTCTTTTTCTTGGCAGCTTTTGAAAAACAGTTCACAAGAGGCAAAGCAAATGAAGGTCTAGTGACAGCAGCTCCGCAGATGTCTTTACAGGCAGGAAATTATTTCATGGATCCATGGCCTGGTTTGTGAGGAGCTGTCACAGCAGCCTGATTCAATGCCCACATCAGTTCTCATTCCATACCAGCAAATACAAACTGATTTTTTAAAGATGTTTTCTTCTCTTTCAGCATTGCTACAAAAGGATTGACTTTATGCTACATCTGCTTTTCTACCCAACCAAAAATAGCAACCTGAAGTCTCCATTAAGTACGTCTAAATCACCATCCTCTCTTGACACATACCCTTAGAAAACTAAATAAAGTGGGAACTACCAAGTTATCTGTGTCTGGTTGCCTCTTAGTGAACTACAGAAAAGGGCAGAGAAAAGGACTCGCAGGAGTGTGAGAGACACTAAAGCCAGCAGAGGATGTGGCCATGGGGAATGGGGGGACTGGCAGGACTTGCCTGGAAGGAGCACAGATATGGCTGCAGAGCTCCAGCCAGGCTTCCACCCCCCTCTGCCCTTGGTCCCCTCCAAAAAAACCAAATGAAACAAGAGTCAAGAGCACAGAACCCATCTGTGAGTTCTCCATGTCCAAGGACAGAGCCTGGCAGAGCAGGACTGGGCAGGAGCAGGGGCAGAGGAGCTGCTTGGGTTTCTCTTGGTGGCACCAGGGTGGTGATAAGAGTGAGATAAGGGGTGCTGGAGCTGCTCCCTTTACCTGTGCTCATGGTCAGTGTGGGACTGGCCTTTGTCACACTGAGCCTCCATCTGCTGCTGGGGCCCTTTCTGAGAGGGAAAGGATTTCACTCATTCATGTTAGAGTTTGTGAGCCTTTGCTACTTGTGTTTCTGGAGCCCTTGGGAATATTTGATTGATAAACTTCATGCAAAGGCAATGCCTCATTATATAATAGAATATATAAAAATATATGCTTTGTATCCTAACTCGGTTTTTACTGTTGGTTGACAGGATTAAATCTATTTTATTTTTGAGCTGTGGCTCAAAGTCGGTGTTTTTACCAGCCCAATGACAGCACGTCTCACCAACCTGTGTCCCGATTGCCGTCAGAAAACCCCGACTCCCGAGGCTGGTGTAACCATTTGCCATCTAGTGGACAATGAAAATCTCACTCCGCGGTTGGCTCGAGTAGAAAGAAATAAGTACACCATGATTGGGTTGCATTGGTTGCATTCCTTGGAAATCTGGCCTGGCCCATTGGCCAAGACATTAACTTATTTTAAATAAGTAATGGGGCAAGATCCAGCTCACCTTCAGATAATTCATAATCTGAATATTTAAAATCAGGCACCTTGATTGAAGCTGGAAGGAGGAATTTGTCCCCTTTTCCTCTTGCACATGGATCTTGCTGTGTTGTTCAGTGCTCAACCACAGCAATTTGTAGTGGTTACACACACTCTGGGGGCAATTTTTGGTCTTCTAAAATGGGTGATTTTTTTTCCTCTCCTGACTGTGCCTTGTTAGCACAAAAAAAGGGTGGGAAGACCCAGCAGAGGAAGAAACTTGTTCACATCTTCGGCCTGCCCAGGCCACCAACTTCTATTTAATTTAGCAGGCTTAATTCTTCAGTCTGGATTAATTTTTCCCTGCTGCTGGGAATTCTTCCTATATGGGAAAAATATTAATAAATGTCCCTTTTCACTACTTGATGCAAACTGGAAAACTTATTTTGACCTGTCAGACAAGATACATGAAAATCTGCCATTCCTCCTAATTTAAGTAGTGTCTTTCATTCTCAACAGGTAAGAATTTCCACATTAATCTCTGGGTTTGAAAGGATCATCAATGGTGCAGTTATCACACCTTGATCTTGGTAAACTGTTTCTGTACACTGGGAAATCTGGGGAGATGGGAGGTTCTCAGGAGAATGGGCTCAACGGTAAAGGCATTTTGGATTATTGTGCAGCACAGGCAACTGGAAAATATGATGTCATTGGCAGTGAGGGACCACAGAGGTTTCTTGCCCACAGGGATGAGGAAGGTTGAGCTGCAAAGAGGAGGAGATGTGACCAGAGTAGGCTAATCCTGCCTGCGCTGAATGCCTGATGTGTTTCAGCTGTCAGTGGCATTCAACAATACCATAGCTTGGATTCCAAGAATGCTTTCAAACACCTTTCAGGCTTTTTAAAAAAAGTTGGGAGCAAACAATCAGCATTATCTTGATATTCCAGCCAGGAATAAATATAGTTTTAATTTACAGAAGCTGCTAGTGCACACACACACAGATACTCCCTCAGGCACACCCAGACACTCCCACTGAGCTCTCTAGTGTGTCCCTTCCAGCTCAGAAAATTCTGTGATCTGTGATCTTCCACATAAATTCCCTGCTTTTTACAGAACAAGCCTGGCTGGGAGGTTAAACTACCAGAATGTGCCTATTACTTTGGTGGGGAGGAGCTCTTGGGAAGATCAGGTAACTTTCAAGATAATGAATCAGATTCTGACAATTTCTCTCTCTCTAGACTCTTCCAGCCAATGTGTTTTTAGGATCTAAGCTCATGCACTGGCTCCTTTCTAATATTAGTGACAGCTCTGGGTTCCAGTGACAGCTCTGGGTTCCAGTGACAGGTGGACAGCCTTGTCCTTCTCCTGCAGCATATTCCCAGGAGCTACGCTGTTCTCCAGGTGTTAACCTTGTACCAACGAGCTCCACCTTATCCACCTGCACGTTGACCTTGGGTAGTTATCTGGACAAGCTCTGGGCTTTGTGCACTGAGAACACAACTCCACCATTGTTCCTGAGACTGGTTCCTGGGCTGTGGGTGCCTCCCATGGAAATCAGTGGGAATTTTCCATCCATTCCACTGGAAAATCTCATGGACCACAATGCAAAAAGATCCTCTACCAGCAAATGACCCACAAAGATACTGATACCTAATGAGCTCTAGGACAGCAGATGTTTCATATCAGATAGAGCATCTCTAAGTAAACTGATTCAAAGGTTTAAGATGTTAATATATTCAGCTTTTGGCCCTAACGGCAAGAAGGACATTGAGAAGCTGCAGCTCCAGCACATCTGGAGACAAGAATGGAGCTGGGAAAGGGGCTGGAGCCCCAGGAGCAGCTGAGGGAGCTGAGAAAGGGGCTCAGCCTGGAGAAAAGAAAGCTCAGGGGGGACCTTGTGGCTCGGCACAACCCCCTGACAGAAAGGGACGGCCGGGGGGGTCGGGCTGTGCTCCCAGGGAACAGGGACAGGAGGAGATGGAATGGCCTCAAGCTGGGCCAGGGGAAGCTTAGGTTGGATACTGGGGAAAGTTCTTCACTGTGAGGGTTGTAAAGCTCTGGCACAGCTGCCCAGGGCAGTGTTGGGGTCCCCATCCCCGGAAGTGTTGAAGAAACGTGGATGTGGCACCTGTGGACGTGGTTTAATGGAGACCACGGTGGTGGTGGCGGGTCGAGGGTTGAACTTGAGGACCTTAAAGGCCTTTTCCAACCTTAACAATTCCATGAATGAAATTTCCTTCATATCATGAAAATTCAGAGCAGAGCCTTTGCTGGCAGAGGGTGGATTTAGAGATTGACATTTTCAGACTACAGTTACTTCAGGCAACAACTGGCTTTGATCTTCAAGGACATTTTACCTATTGCTGATTTTTACCTGTTTGGGCTTTTCCTGTAGTCCAGTTATAATATCAAGCACCTGCAAGATAAGAAAAATATATTAATTATAATTCAAGACAGGTCCATAAAGCATATTGTAAACTGTGGCCTAGTGAATAAAGAACGAAATGGCAGGAAATAGCAAGGGCAAATACAGTATCAATAAATAAAATATCAAACTTCTTTCTCCTGCCTAAGTCCTTTTCTCTGGTTTGTTCAGAGTTGGCTGTACATTCCTATTTGCTCTGTGATTAGTTATTTTAATTTGAGAATAAATTTCTTTTGCTCTGCAGCCTTTTCTAGCATGATTTTTGTGGTTGTTGGTGATACCAACAGCTCGAGGCTCAAGGCCTGTGAATTCAGAGCTGCAATTTGCCCATCCGTGTGCTCTTTGTGGGAAGGGAGGGAAAACTTTTCCAGAGTTTTTCTCTGGAAAACTGGGGGAATCAGAGCATGGCAATATGGGTTTCTGTGGTTTATGGTTCTTCCTGTGCTTCCTCCTCTCTTTGTTGGGAGCTGCACCCCAAGAGGTGCAGCAGCCCCACAACAGATTTGCCCCTGAGTTGCTGCATCCTGAAGTTTCCCATGAGCTGGACACCTGAACATTGGAGGGGCTGTGGGAGTAGATGGAGAGCTGAAGTTTTATTTAGCAAACAACAAGCACAGGTGTCAAAATGTGAACATGATATATAAAAATACATTCCTCACAGGCTCGACGTATATCATGAGACTACAAACTAAAATTAACTCTAGAAACAATATTCCTCCATTTCTGAGGAAGGTCGGGAGCACTACCTCCCTAACTCAAAATTAAATGGCAGATATATATTGAGGTATTGAGGCTGGTTTCAGGGTCCACAGAACATGGAACAACTATTCCTGTATTTAATTGACAAAGTTTGACACTCAAGAAACATATTTTGGATCACCAAGAACCTGCAGCCTGTTATAAGTACAATTAATCTAAAAGAACAGCTTCACCATGTGAGGAAATGCTCTTTTATTAAATAGCAGATGGTTTGACCAGGAGCTTGATTTGAAAATAACAAACTGCAGACCTGTAGCCATTTTCCTCCAAATCTTTCCCTCTGGCAGCCACTCAATGCTCCAATAAACAGTAAACATTCAGTCTTCATCCCCAGAACACACACCCCTTCCAAGCCCTGGAGGGAAGGATGTGTGAGTTCAGCCATTCCCTGGGATCTGCCCCAGAGCAGGCAGGTGGCCCCAGCATTGCTCCATCCTATATTTCCATCAGCTCACAAGGACACAAAGGCCTCTCCAAGGCACTTGGGACACTCAGCAAGCGGTCACAGCTCTTTGTCCCTGCCATTGTGTGAAAGGAAAATTTTATTCCAAGGTACAAATTTTTTAGGGCTGGGACAGTGTCCTCTACCCAGGCTTGGAAAACGCCCAGAACAAAAATCTCTCTGACCCGCTGCATTCACTCAAACTGCTGCAAATTTCCACTGGCCCTGCAGAATTCAAGCTGCCTTGCAAATGTGGGTAATGTGGATCTGCTCCTTTCCTTTATATTCCCCTGTTTGCTCCCTCCCCCAGCCATCCTACATAAGGTGAGCCAACACCTTATGCTGATGCCAAATTGAAGTTCTCCACTGGAAAAATCCAATCTGTTTCTGCTCCTTCTCTTTATGAAGCACAAACCAATGCCTGGGCCATGCTGCAGCCCCAGTACAGGAATGTACCAAAGGGAAATTTGTCTTTTCTGCAGGGCAATTCACAAGACCCACTGTCATTGTGTTCTGATTTTGGGCAGAAGAGACAGACAAAGCATTCTATTTATTTATTAAAGCACTATATTTATTTGTATGTCATAGGCTTCTTATGCATCAAAGCTTTGGATAGGCAGGTTAAGCCTTGTACCCAAGTTCTGCTCCAGCTGGAGAACATGGTTACCATAACTAAAACATGCAAAAAGGCATTTCCTTGCAACAGAAATGTCAAGATCCAGTTGCAATGAGTTCTTCACAGATGTGGAGGCCCAAAATGCTTGGAATCCCGGCACTGGCACAGCCATCAGTATCCGTTAGTGCTAAAAAATCCCAGGAAAATGAAGACAGTATCAGTACCAGTATTTATACCAGTATATATCTCATTATCAGTATCTCCTTACCAGATGAGATCCCTGTATCCAGCTAGGAAAAGTCTTAAATACACAAATCTCAATCCTCAATTATGTCCCTATTCAAGGTTTCTGTTTCTGTCTCAAAACTGCAAAACATTTGTGGTGCAACTCAATGGGAAGAAATGTCTGCACAGCTCCAAGGTACCATGAGAGTTTGGGTTCAAAGGGGAGGAAGGTGCCCAGGGCAGACACAATGCCCCTGATCCGTGACTTACGTTCAGTGGCCACCAGCTGGTAGAGAGGCAGCCCTGTGCAGAGGTTTTCAATGTGCTTCCCATAGAGAATCCAGTCCTTAAAGCGCCCCAGCCTGGAACTGCCAGCTTGGAACAAGGCCCACACATTATTCGGAGAGTATACATCCTTCATGGCCTGAGAAGAAAAGGTTAAACACCATCAGAAATGTAGCTTTAGCTTCATTCTACTAGGACACCCTTTGAGAAGGTTCCCAAACATAAAATCACCTTCTTTTGCCTCACAAAAACCCATTAGATAAAGACACTTAATCCTTTAAAAAAAAATAATTTCAATCTATTCAGTAACAAAATTCACTAGATATTAACTATGCCAACAGAGCGAGCCTGAGCCATATTGCTGCCATAGGAAATTATATATAGCTGTAAATGTGCTACTGGGCTGACCCAAAATGGGACAGAACTCCAGTTCACCTCCAGGCAATACTTCTAGTCTCCTGAAACTTCAGCCTGAATAAGGAAGTCAAAATCTGGTCAACGTAAATTGATCTCTACCTTCTGTTCTGAAAAAAAAACCCTAAAAATTCAAGCAATGTCAAGGTCAAAATATTAGCAGGACAATGAATAAAGGGAAAGTTTCCCTGGACTTATATTTTGATCACCTCAAAATAGCCAAATTTCATCAGTTCCAAGGACAGGGGATTGTACAGCTTGAGACACCTCGACAACACCCTGTAAAACTGCAGGGGGGCCATGATGGTTCATTATCTTAAAAGAATATTCTGTACGATATTCCCTTCAAGATGTGTCTTGTCAGAACAGCTCCATCATTGCTAAGACAGCACAAGTCATTCCTGACCTACTTTATGGGTAGAGTGGAGGGTCCCCCTCACATCACACTGCTCCCATCCCTTCTTTGCCAGCAGCAAGAGTTCCCCACAGTCACCTCTCTCTCAAAAGCCAGACGTCCAATCTCTCGCAGCTCTGGAATTAATTCCTTCTTTATTTTCATGATAAAGCAGGCATTTCGTGAAAATAACCTGGTTGCAATATACCCCTGTGATGGAAAGAATTGAGGTTAAATCATTATGACATTAGTTGATGCTCTCTGCATTTGTGGCAATTTGGAAGGAACAAGTGGCTGCAGAGTCTGCTGCTGTGGAATGAATGCATTTATCTCCTTTGGGGAATGGAGCCAGCCTGTCCTGGTGCCTGTTCCTGAGACTGGAAGCATAATTTCTGACAGACTTCTGCTGCCCATGAGTTCTGGTAGCTCATCCTCACCTCCAGCCCCACTGAGGTCAGGGACCTTCTCACTTCCAGGAACTGCCACCACAGGTTTCATTTCAAATCTTTTAAACTGCCCCCTTGTATGGGTGAAGAAAGGAGATGGCCAAGGAGGAGGAAAGGTGCTGGGAATCCTCAAAGACACAGTGTTCAGGGACAAGATGTGGTGAGAATACACTAAAATAATTTATGATTTTAAAAACTTCCTCAGGGGTTAACTTGAGGCAGATCCTTGGATTTACTCACATGTGTGTAGTCAAAAATGGTGTCAGAGGAGTACACGCCAGAGCGAACGTGGACATCAACTATGTGCTCCTCGCTGTGGATGGTCATGGTCCCCGTGACATAGTTGCTGACAGGATCCCGCAGGGCAAAGGTCTTTGGTAAAAAGCACAAAATCATTGCTCATCACCTGGCTTCCATCTTTAGCAGGCGCAACAACCCCCAATGCTTTCTGCTTCATGTAAATACTAAATCCCTTAAGAACCCTGGAGCAGTCTGAGGAGGCTCCTGGGCTGGAGGTCAGTTATAAACCAGACTCTCGTGCAGGCAGAGGAAAACCTGCATGAGACATCCCAGTCATTCTGGGCAGCAGGTACTGGCTGGAGACTGCTCCAGTCTCCAAATGTTTGATTGAGCTAAGGGGACCCCTGAACCCCTTGTTTCTTTGCACCTGTACAGAACCTCTGGCAAAAGCTCTTTTTCGCTACACTTGACAATAAGAAACTTGTCAGTTTTAGTTTCTTCTGTGGTTTTCTTCCTATTCTATTCCCCCTGCCCAGGGATCCAACACATTTTATACACTTATGTGCAGGACAAGGCTCATCACTCTACTCACCTCCAATGCAGAAGTCTGAGCCCAAAAGACTCCCAGGCAAATGAGGACTGCAGCCTGTAACACAAATCAGAATTCTCACTCACCAGACACACCAGGCAGTGCCATAAGAAAACCCAGTACATGAACTGAGGGAAGGAGCTGGAGAATCAGTTTGAAAAATTATCCACTTAGCATGTATATTAGCTGAAAACAACTACAATTCCTCATTGTAAAGTTTTTGCTGTCAGGCTCTCCTTTGCCTGTAAAGCAGAATAACTTAACCATTACATTTCTGCAGTTTTCTGAAGTCTCTCCTTGATGCCATGTTACTTCTTGATTTACCTCTACAACTGCAATTATTAGATCATGACTAACTCCCCCTTCTGAACTCTAACCAATTCTTCATTCTTTGCTAAAATGAGGCTTCCACTGACTTTGCTGACCCAAGAAATGTAAGTTGTCCTTTTTCCACCCAAAGAAGTAACACACAGATCATATTATTGAACCATTGTATTGTACCACTAACTTGAGCATCTTCTCTATCCTTTTGTTTTTAAAACTGAGGCACTTACAGTATTAAAAGTTGCACAGAAATGGAGATACTCACAAATCTCTTCATTTTTCTTTCAGATGAGAACAAGAGGCTGCTGAAGGTTAGAACGCAAGGAAATCCCAGAGACTTTCAACTTTTATATCTTGCTGGAGGTGTGGGAAACACTTGACAGAACTTTCCTTCATGACTCGAACAAGTCCATATCTACATGTCGTAAGCCTCCTATCTGAATTTTGGGTTGGCACAGATAACCTGACCCAGATATATTTAAAGCACTCAGTAAGTCTCAGTAAATCAATCACTCTGCAAATGGCTATTATTCACTGGTTTAAACTTTAGTCTTGCTGGTTCTATTTTTTTAAATATTTGACAGGATACTATCCAGAATTAAATGTCATTGGGAATAACACTGCTATTTGTTCATACAAACTGCATTTTGTCTTCTAAAACACAATTCCTAACAGCCTGATTGATAGTCTGCAGAGAAATGCTGGGAAGAAACACCTGTGTCATGGTGGCCTCCATGTCATCCAACAAACAGACCAATACTTCAGCCATTTCTTTCACTGTAAATTTTGGATGGGGTCCTGAGGCACCTGACAGTGAGTGGCATCCCTGCCCATGGCAGGGGGTTGGAACTGGATGATCTTTAAGGCCCCTTCCAACCCAAACCACTGTGGGACTCCATGATTCCATTCTATGTGCCAGGACTCTTGAGAAGAAGTGCTGCTCATTTTTGATCAGTTACCACCATGAACAGAAACATGCACTGAAATGAGTGACAGAGTTGGGAACAAGAGCTGTGTTTCACAGGACAGCCTGGGGCACTTCTGGCCTCCTCAGCACACAAAGGAGTGACATGAAAACTCAGAGGCTCTGTGGTGCCCACAAGGTTGCAAACAAAAGGAGCAGGATGGGGACTTCCCCTTTGAAGCTGCCACTGATTTCTGCATTTTGTGAAAATGCCAGTGACCATGATGTCACCATGAGAATGTTCTTTGGTGTTCTTAGGTGACTGCGACCTTGACTGGACTCCTCCTCATCTGCTATTCTGCACCAGCCAGTGCTGGCACACCCTGAAACACACCCTGCTTTCTGCTAGAAGGTCATAATCAAGGCCAGTTCCCTCCTAATAAAACAAGAACTCAAAATAACAGCAAACACATTTCTGTAATTTCTCTTATCAGAAAAAAAGGAGGAGATTGTACAGAAATATCTTTCAGCAAACAGGCCTCAATGGAAAAAGGAAAAAAAAAGGAAATTACACATATTAGCTTTATCCCACCTAAGTCTACACAGGAAAAGGTTATCAAGTGTAACAATGCTGTGCTGCTTAGCAATATATCAGAAAACATATAAACAGATATCAAATTCTGCTAAACCCAGTTAGACTAATTAGGTTGATGTTGCACTCCTCTTGAAAGCTGGCTCTGTCCCTTCTTCTCAAAAGATTCTTTCTTTTTAAAGTTACAGGTATGTCAGAAATACTCAGAGTAGATTTTGATAGTCAAGTAAGTATTCCACAGCAGGACTATAACAGGGTTCGGGCACCACAAGTTAAAAGAAAAACCTTAATTTAACCTCTCCTCAGTGATTTTGCCTTCATGTACTCATCTTGTTTGAAGAATGCTTGAGAAGCAGCAGCTTCTGCTTCCCTCAACATCCATGTGCTTAGGCACAGGTAAGGGCAGAGCAGCAAGGGAGATCAACAGTTGTTTACTGAAGGAGAACTACAACAATAGCCATGATCTCACCCTCTGCACCTTGCATTGCACTGAACTCTGCTGATCCCATCAGACAAGGACAAAAACTAAAGGTTAATTGCTAAAAAGCATTTGCCTAATTAACCTGATTGCAACTGGACACAGCCTGAGTTGGTTGTCCCAGGCAAAGCATTTGATAAAATTCCAATAGGTAAGCCTTGCTTTTTGGAGATTTTTGCCAACAGCTCATCACACATCTCCCAGGAACACATCTGAAATCACCAGGCATGTGCTCGAACCCAAACACGGGAGTCCTAGAGGCACCCTTGGATAGGAAGTAGCTGAAGGAAGGAGCTGCCTAAGAAAGGCTGAAACCCCTCTAATTTCGCTTTGGCCAGTCCTCAGGCAGAGTGAGGCTTAGCTTATGAAGCTGTGACTCAGAATCCCTTGGTGAACTTTGCTACTTCAAATTTATGATCCCTTTCTCAAATGAGCCCTTAGTCCATAATCAGGTGCTACTTTCCTCAAGAGGCTCTGTGAAGATTCAGGGCCATGTCTGACAAGCAGAAAGCAGATCCTGAATGAGCTCAGAAAGGAAGGTCAGCAAAAGAACTCAGCAATTCCTATGATTTAGAACCAACCTCATCATCCCCTGGGACTCACTTAACATTTTTAACATAGCAAGATTACCACCCCCTTGGTTTGAATGGTGCTTTTGGTTAGAGACACAACTTCAGGCTGAGTCCTTTGCCACACTGGCACAAAGCATCACTACAAGCTTACTGGGAATCTGTGCTCTGCTTCTGATTGTAAGTTCTTTTTCCATTTAAAAGCGACTGTTAAATACATTGAGCTTACCATGACCCTCATGGGTTTTCCCTCACTTCCCTGTATGCAATGAATTCAATCAGGCAGGTATCAAAGCCTCCTCTTATCAGAGCACTTCCCCAGGAAACTCGTCATGCTTCTGTGAACACAGGGCACCTGCCAATAAGGTAAACCCATTTTCAGATTTAACTTTGGGATATTATGTATAAAAAGTAAGAGTACACATCAATTAGCAGCAGAGCTGGCCTGGCCTACCATCCAAATGAAGTTCCCTGTAAGTACACCTATCACTTTCTCATAAAACTCTTAAAAGCTGGGCAGCTTTTAAATGCTTTTGAGCTTTTCTTGGCACTGAGTGAACTCTCAGTGATTTCAGCAGGGCTCCCAAAGTGAAAATGCCAAAGGGGTGGGGACTGCAGGGGTGAAATCCCTGTTTTGGCAGGGATGGAAGTGCACCTGCCTGCTCAGACATGAAAGACAGAAGTGGTCTGTTCCAGGGCAACACATTCGTGTGATGTCCACAGGACAATATTCTCTCCTTCACGACTGAAAGGCAAATCAGCATTCTCAGCAAGTCATATAAAGTTAGGGCTCAACTGTTTGCTGCAAGTGTGACACATGAGAGACTTCAAGTGCAGGATGATGGCATTGAGGTATTTACAGCATCCTGAAACCGGTGCAGGAAAATTTCCCAAGCATTACTTCTAAATACTCTGAGTCAGACATTGACCTTTTTCATCAAAATCCTTCTTTGAAGGAGATAAAATATGGGACCAATTCAATATTCACAGGACTATCTTTAACAGAATAATTGTTCACAATAGTTATCCCAAAAGAATTTTTCATTGTAATAATAGGAAATCTCTCCAAAAGGTATCAGCAGTAGTTTGGACAAACCCGAGCAACAGCAAGCTCATAACTTGAAACTCTGTGGCTTTATAAAGGGCTAAGAAATGTTTGATGTCCAAATTTTCTGAACAGAAGGGCTTGTTCCTCCCTTTAGACTATTAGTCCTGTATTTGGAGGATGAGATCACTGTGAAGATGCTCAGGTCCCTTTGCTGCTGTGTTCCACGTACAGAGCTGGACTGTGTACCCATATTCCAACCCTTCAAATCAGGTGCACATGGACATTTCTCAGATCTGCTCCATGTCTGAAATCAAAAGTTCGAGGTGAAAAGCTCACCCTTGCCAAGAAAATATTTCAGGGAACATTTTTCCAATAAGTAACTGAACTGGGTCTGGGCAAGTTTTAGAGCCCACTGTTTCAATTACCTTCTTGCCTGGGCACGGTGCACTGCTGGGAGTAAGAGCCAGTTCTATGCATGTGTTCCGTGAACTCATCAACAAATAATTCTCCTGCATAATTAAATCCTCTTCAGCTGGACTCCACTGCAGAAAGTGCTGAGTCTGTACACAAAGTAAACAAGAAGTCAAAATTATTTTAAGACAGCAAATAATTTGATGCAAGATAATCAGCATGATGCTCAAGTGTTTTGAATTTCAAATGTTCATTTCAGATTGTGATTGCTTCTCTTCTTGGAGTTTTCCTGGCTCCTGCTCTTGCCAGCCATGTAAGTATAGACTTACACACAGCTACTCACTACTGCCACAGCAACCATTGGCTTTAGCTCTTACCCCTGAGAAATGAATTTCTAGAAGTGAATCTGCTTTTTAAAGTCTGATATTTAGAAGAAAATTGCATTTTAATTTTTCTATGATAATGAAGATATTATTTCCATGCTTGATGTGTCTGGGGGAAAAGACAGTTACCATGCATGGAATCATGCATGAGATGAGCATAAACACTGAAAATAATGGTGTGGAGAGAAAAAAATATTAACATGATTGATCTGACCACAAAATACAGTAGAATACTGTGAGTAATCTGGTGTCAGCAAGATCCTGCTGGGGAAAGAACAGTAAGGAATTATTTTGATTACTTAGAAAGTAAAGGCTTCCCATCTTCATTCTGAGCCAAGAAATTTTCTCCCCTTTAATCTGATCTCCAAGAGAAATAATTTCCCAAAACATGGCTACTAGAACTAACGCTTTATTGAGTGAAACTGCTGGGAATCTGGGAAGCTAAATCCTTACCTCTTAATCTTTTCCAAAAATCAGAACATGGAGAACAACTTTAACAGTGAAAACTCAAACCACTCTGAGATCAGGGTCAGAACCAACCTAAAGGACAGGTCTGAGGCCTGGAAAACCATCTGGGACTTCAAGACTGTAAGTAGATGACACCATGGCACAAGAAAAATGGCAAAAGATACTAAAATTTTCTAAAAACCACCAAAGTTTCAACAAAATTTCATTGTATTTAGAGGACATGCTTGCAAATGTGCTCCTTCAGCCTTGGGACTGTTTCTGGTGCACTGTGTGCTGTGTTAGCTTTTCAGCAGCAAATTCCTTCACCTGCCCTAAGCAGGAGAACACATCATATACGTGGCATTACTGGAGGAGGCAATTTACCTTTTGCCAAAGTCTCTCATCAGCCTCCATGACACATTTACCTAAACAATATAAGTGAAAGGAACAATATTTTTCTTTCCCTGTGGCTATTTGCACTGTAGGAAACCTTTCTTTTAACTGGTGCCTCTCTCCTAGCAATGCACTTCTCCTTCCCTGTATATTGTTTGCAACAAAAAGGGGTTTTTGTTTAATTTTAATAGGGTTATGTTGCAACCAAGGTGTTTTCAAAGAACACTTGCATCATTGCTACAACCAGCAAGAGGTTTTGGCTTGGCAAACACTTTTCTACACCACCTCAAGGAGACAAGGTAGGATGGTGGCTGAAAGTGGTGCAAAAGCCGATTGATTTTCAGTGAAAAGCACTTGTTCCTACACACACAGGAGAAAAGGCTCCAAGAACTGAAGAGAACCTTCTCAGCAGGGCTGCGTTGCTTGAGAAATTCTTTGAAAAGTTGCACTGCCCATGAATAATCCCAATTACTGTTCAACCTGGCCTTGGATGCTTCCAGGGATTAGGCAGCCACAGCTTCTCTGGGCAACTTGTGCCAGGGCCTCTCCACCCTCATGGGGAAAAATTTCTTCCCAGTATCCCATCTAACCCTGCCCTCTGGCAGTGGGAAGCCATTTCACCATGTCCTTTCACTCCAAGCCCTTGTAAATAGACTTGTCCAATCTTTCCTGTCAGTCCTTCAGATACTGGAAGGCCACAATGAGGTCACCCAAAGCTTCTCTTCTCCAGGATGAACAATCCCAATTATCTCAGCCTTTCCTCATAGCAGAGCTGCTCCATCCCTCTGATCATGCTGGTGCCTCCTCTGGACTCTCTCCAGCAGCTCCAGGTCCTTCCTGTGCTGGGCCCCAGGGCTGGGGGCAGATCTGCAGGAGGGGTCTCACCTGAGCAGAGGGACAGAATCCCCCTGGAGCTGCTGCCCATGCTGGGGGTCAGCTCAGCACATGGGAGTGTTTCTGGGCTGTTGGTGCACATTGATGAGTCATGTCCAGCCTGTCACTCACCAGGATCCAGGTCTTCTCAGCAGGGCTGCTCTCAATATGTTCATCACCAGTTTTGAACTCCAGTGCTGGTTTTCCTAAATGCTGTTTTCTGGCTTTGTTTCTTTGATGCTCAGGGACCTGTGACTTACCAATTGCAACCCAGAGAGAATCGCTTCATTATCTCCAGGAACAGAATACAAAGCTTGAGCCCATATGGAAAACGCATCCAAGCCCTGTGCAGAGGAATTCCCTCCTACCTCGCTTACCCAGCTCCTGGTGAGTCTGCTGCTGAGAGCCTTTGTTGTCCAAAATTAGGACAGGATTACAAAAAAAGATTCAAGCAGACATGAGCATCACTTGCTGAAATCCTGTGGTTTTCTATGACTTTTTGTACATCCATGTAGATATACCTAAGGAAATGCAACAGGTCTGTCACTATCCTGTGTACAATGACTTGGAGCCCAGTCATTCTCAGGAAGGTTCTGGGCTCTAGCTCTTGACGTAAGTCTGGAATTTTTGGGCAACGAGTTGGAAGCATTTCACCTACATTTTTATTTTCATATTTTCATATTTTCATAGTCCAAATCTAATTGTTTTTTCTTTTTCTTTCAGGATCAAACTTTTTAAGAGGATCAAATTTCTCATCAGGATCAAACTTCTTAGAGCACGATATTTCATGATTGACATATAAGATTAATGAACTGCCTGTTTATTACTGTTGTTGCTCCTGACAAAGTTTGCAGAAGAAAATTCATAGAACTGTGTACCCTTAAGTTAGATTTTTCTCCATGATAATCTTCTCTTGATCATATTTTCAACAATTAATATTTCTTCTGCTCTCTGTGGAAGCTGTTGAGTGTTAGTAAAATTTACCATCAACCTACACTAGTCTGTGCTGTATTTTTACAAACCCTTTGAAAAATCAGAAGCAATTTCAGACAAGTTGGCAAACTAATGTTATTGCAAAATCCCAATTTTGATATTTAAACCTCTTCCAGTACAACTTCCCAGGGACAGCTCACGTGCTGACTTGAGCAATTATTCATCAATACTAGAAGAAAATAGTGCTATACTTACTATGTTACTATATTGAAGATAACCTGAGATGAGTATATCTGCTTTTTATTTTGACTTCTAATCAACACAGTAAAACATAGTTAAATGTAATGTAAAATGTTTTGTTTTAAAAATACACATTGCCATGCAATATGGCAAATAGGCAGATGCATTATTGCTCTGACCAACCCAGAAATTGAATTGCAGATAACAGAATTAAGAAGTGTATTAGATGAAGTCTGGGGCTGAAAACAGGTGTTAGGCCAAAAGCAAAACAAAAAGCCTGAGCCTACTTTCTTCATCGAAAATTTCAGCAACTCGCTCTGTCTGGAAAACACCACATCTTCACCTTCCCTCCTCGCTCAGGGGCCCTTTTCCTTGCTCTCTGAAAGGAGTTACTCTAAGAAACACTTCACCCACTCAGGAACACCCCAGGGTTACACTAAGGAAAGGACGTAGATGCCTGTTTTCTCTGGGAAAAGCCTTCTGGGGACTCTAAGAGTCAACTGCTGTGAAAATCAAAGCGAGATGGCACCCAAGAATTTTTTAACACTTCCAAAGAAAAGCAACAGTACGGTGGCAGCATTTAAAGAATATCTCCTGTCTGACTTGCCTAGGGTTTCTGGAGAGATTCTCCTCTCCTTTTCCAGCTTGACAGTGCATTTTCCATCCAGAGATCCCACAGGCACAGCCCTCCTCCCTGATCCTGTTGGGAGGCACTGGGAATGTCTCCCTGGGGGCTGTGAGCCCTGTCACACATGATGCCACACGCCCCCAGGCAGCCAGGATGTGACAGGAGCAGAGTTTGTGGTGCCGATCTCGCAGCCCCGCGGTGACTGCAGAGCCTGGCAGCCTTGGGGAAACCCTGGTAGCCGCTGCCCGCTCCAACCAGACCCTCCCTGGTCTCCAGGAAGGGAATAACAGGGCACAGCTGCTCCTGGCAAGGGAAAATGCCTGCTGCAACACCATCCTGCTTAAAGACAGAGCTCCAACAGGAGAGCAAAACACCATCAGCAAGGTTCAGCTGCTCGCAAAACTAACTTCATGCACTTAGGAGGAAAAAATTGTCAACAACTGTAAATCAATAAATTTGGAAAGGTGTAAAGGTCTCAGGGTTGCTTTGCCAAGTCCACGGAGGCACAGATGCCTCAGCCCTCACCGCTGTATTTTAGTGGGTGCTATGGTGACCCAATAACATACAGTATATTTTGGAAGGTAAAAAGGCTTTCACATATTTTGTCTAATGCAAAGCTTTTTATGTTCTTGTTTAAGCCCTAGGATATCTCCGGTCTTAAGTTTGATGTGAATTTTCAAAAGTAAATACTACATGTCAGAAAAATACTAAAAACAAATTTAATTTTTCACTGCAAATGGATTCCTATTTGATAACTATCAGACTCCAGCAGGTGAAAATGTTCAGAAGTACAATCCCCATGTTTATCAAGTGGTTATGGCAGGAAATAATTTTCAGGGATAAGTGACGGAAACAAATCACAAAACAATTTTATTGCAACACTCAGCACTTCCACATCAATTTCTGAAAACATATAAAAGGTGGAGGGTTCACACTGCTCTTTCTACCTGCAGGAGCATCAGCTCTGCAGTCAGGATGAATCTCCCTGTAAGTATGCCTGCTTTTCTTCCTTATAAACTGAAACTTTGATTCAAACCATTCCTTTATCCCTCAGAAGGGCTTCTGCTTCTCTGGAGCATTAAGGCTTTCTCTGGGGGCATTTTGCTCCTCCAGAATTAGCAACTCAGCCCCTGTTTCCCAGAGGAGCTGAGAAGGTAAGGAATTTTTCATGGCTTGACTGTACATTATTCAGAAAACAGGAACCTTAATCCACGTCCATTGTTGTCAATGCTTTTGCACAACTGGAGCACTGCCCTAGTGGATCAAGGCCTTCCCTGTAATGCCAGAGCAGAAGAAATGGAAAAGCTTTCTGCTCACTCTTGTAAAATACCTGTGTGTGCCTGCACAGGTCTGAGAAACAACTTGGGATTCCACTCTTGAAAGAGCAAGTGTGAAATGTGTCTACTTTGCAGCACCCTGGGGTAAAGCAAGAGTGACTCCCTTTTGGGGCACTGATGCAATCCCCGGGTGAAAGCAAAACAGCATCCAAGGAGGACCCTTAAACATCAGATCAGGAAGAGCGAAGGAGGATTCTCATGACCAGATTTGTCAGCCAGGCAATTTTACAGTTACACTTTTGTATTTGATTTTCTTTTCAGATTTTGACTGCAGTCCTCCTTGGACTTGTTCTGACTCCAGTCCTTGCTGATTACGTGAGTACAAGTGACTGATTTCCACATGAATGGCTACTCTGCCTCTATTTCTGGCTTCTTGAAATCTCCTTGATTCTTTCTCCACCACTTTGAAGTAAAATAAATGAAGTCTTCTCAAACAGATGAAACTCTAAAGGCACCAGATGACAGGTGTCAGATGCAGCAATGATTCATGGAATCCTTGAAAAGAATTTTTTCGGCTACTGCTCTGTGCCAATGCCTTGATTCTGGGTCTGTTTGAAAATACAGAGGACACTGCTGGCTCTTAGGGGGGGAACAAAACTTCTTCTGTTGTAGAAAGAGTTTTTAAAAGCATTGGAGGCAACACTGACTAATATTACCATCTAAAAGTGCTCCATTTGGTTTTCCAGTCTCAGCAGACAAATCAAAACCAACAAATCATCTTTGATGGAGGCACCCATATCACTATCACTGGTATCTCACAAGGCGTGAAGATCAACAGTCAAACAAGGGTGGCAATCATTGAGCAAAAGAGCAAAAATTTATCATGGAAAACCATCTGGAACTACAGGATGGTGAGTGGCATGGAGAGGGATTGTTGAAAAGGTGGTACCAGAATGGGGTTTGTTTCTATATTCTCATAATTTCAGGTTAAAGATGTGGGATAGAAACTCTTGGCATTTCTTATTGTTTCCATCCATGACTTTAACCCAACATCAAGAGTTGGAAAAAACTGAATTGTGACTGATAAACTCTTTTATGTCACAGGGTGTCATTGCAACCAAAGTCCCGCAACAGAACACCTGCTACATTTCCATTATGAACAGAACTGAGATGCCCAGTTTTGATAATCTGGCCCGCCTGGCACAGGAGAGCAGGGTAAGATTCCCAGGGACTATTAGGTTCTTGGGATTAAAGTTCAAGGGGTGGTACCTCCATGTGCTTTTGCTTTCCGGACAGAATGGGCGTGTGACAAGTGGCAGGGTTTCCTCTCTCTGAACAGTAATGCCGATGGGGAATCTGTTGTAGGAATGCTTTGCCAAAAGAAGGAAGGGATTGCAGCATTCCCTCCCCAGCTCCCCTTTCTCTGCATTACGATGCTGAGCTCTGCAGCTTGCTGGCCAAGGCCTTGCTCTGAGGAGCCCTTCAAGGGCCTTCATCCCATTGGCATGCCAGGATCTCAAAGTCCTTCACAGACTTTTCAATACCAAACTGCATTGGTCAGCTGACAACGTGGCCTTGCAGCTGCTCTTGGCCAGACTGCCTTTTCCTTTGGCTCACAAGAGAGTGTCTCCCTATTCCACAGCCTTTCCCCCACATTCACGGGAGGAGTCACACCTGGAGGCCTGTGACTCTAGCTCAGGAAGGAGCGAGAGAGCAGAGGGAAGCCCAGAGTGCAGGAGGAAAGAGCAGGAAAGTAGCCAGGGACTTGGGCCAGGCCACAAAGCATTCCAGGACAAAAAGAGAGTGGCAATTCCTTAGAAACAGAGCCCACGGGAGACGCTGGGACTTGTCCCACTAGAGAACCCAGGGCTCTCAGAGAAGGGCCCTAAGCACCACCTGCAAATAGTCCAAGAGCAAATCTCTCTGCCCAGGCTTGCTGCTGCCCTCTTTGGTTCCAGATTAGAACGGGCTGCAGGGAGAGTCTTCTCCTGCCGGCCTTCCAGCCAAGTGCCTCTGAGGGGTGAGGGCAGAGACTCAGCAAAGGCTTTGGAAGCAGCTCTGGCTCCACAGAGCGGCCACACTCCTCTTCTCCTCTTCAGCGCTTTCCTTGCACTGCCACTTCCCCTCAGGCTCCCTGCACTTTGACTCCCTGAGAACAGGCTCTGCCTTGGCTGCTGCCTTCAAGGCTAGCTAGAGGTCCCACAGGGCTCCCAGGTGATTAAAAGGTGTCCCTAAAGGCAGTTTACGCTCAAAAACCCAGCCCCGAGTCATCTCTCCAGAGTTAGGAATAAGCCTAAAAGGGAAGCAGCTCCTGACACTGAGCTTGCTGAGTGCTGGTTTCTGATGTTTAGAACCAGATTTTTGTTGGAAGACTTACCAAGAAGATCACCTTTGTCACCAATGGATTGGTCAACAACCTCAACTCCTATGGAATAGACATCACTGCTATGTGCAGCGGACTCACCACCTACATGGCTTACCAAGTTCACAGTGAGTGCAAGCATTGGGAATTCCCAGTGTGACTGACCTGGCCTTTTTTCCTTTTCGGGCATGACTAAGCCACAATTGCTGCTCCTCCATTTTGAGATACACAGACACCAAGGGCTTCAGAGCAGTTGCAAAAAGTGTTTGCCACCTCTTCAGATCAGGACTGGAACAGGGTGGTGTCACGGCTTCCATAAATGCCCCGAAAAAACCCTTACAGCTCCCTTCAGGGAAGCTTAATGGGGCTTCCCTGTTTGGGCACAGACTGTTTCAGCTCACACTGTGCTCCTCTGTAACGCCCAGTCAAGAACGAGGGTCAGTCTAAGAACCATTGTCCCCCAGGTCCGACCTTGCTCATGAGTTCACCCAGGCAGCCACCAAATCCTTGTGCTTCACAACACTAAGTCAAGTGCATCTGCTCCCCGTAGGTTTTCCCCAGGGGCAACAAGCTCATTCCCCAGGGCTTTAATGACCTACACCTGGTTGGATTCTTTCAGAATGTCACAGCCCGTGTGACTGGGCATGCCCAGGAACGGGCAGCAGCCTCGCCATGTAATGCCCAGCCATTGCGACTCACACGAGCCAGTGCAACACAGCCCCCATGTCTGCACGGGAAATCCCAAGGGGTGTTCAAGAGCATCTCTTTATGAGCGTTCCTTGCTGAGCCACAGGGCTGGTGCTCTTTGGGGACTCCAAGAGAATCTGTCCCTCACACAGCTCAAACATTCCCAGTGCAGCAGTTCTTACGGACCTGGCAGGCTCGGAGTAACACCAGCGCTCTCCTGTAGGAAGGCAGCCAAAGTCTTAGGCATTAGCTCATGGGGTTTTATTTCTACCTTTCTTTTGAAGGTCTCCAAGTAAATCTGGGATCCTGCATTAACCTCAATGTCTTGAGAGCTGTGGATCTGCAGTACTGCAATGGCAATGGCAACTGGAATGGCAGTTGGAATGGCAACTGGAATGGCAACAATGGCAATTGGAATGGCATTTGGAATGGCAATTGGAATGGCAATGGCAGTGGCAATGGCAATTGGAATGGGAACTGGAATGATAATTGGAATGGAAATGGCATTTGGAATGGCAATTGGAATGGCAATTGGAGTGGAAATTTCCCGGTGAGAAAACTTTAGCCCTTGCCTTTCTTCAAACAAAATGTGGGTTTCCGAGCTGCGGCCTTAAGCCGACCCTGATGTCTTTCTTGACTGGCATCCCCTTGTTTACAAGATGCTAGGGTATTTGACCCTTCTTGACAGTGCAGATGCTGAAGCAAAGCAATGAGTCAGCAGAGGTTTACATCCCCGACCTTGAACATGGCTTTGCTATGGTCAGTGCACTTGGTGCGCATCTACCTTTAAAGGTGACAGATTGACAGCTATTAGATGTGGCAATGATTCACTAAATACTAGAAGAGAATTCAGATATCCTGTACTCAGGTCCACAGCCTTGATTCTGGGTCTTTTAGAAATGACTGAGCACAGGGCTGGCTCTTCCCAAAGGCAGAATATAATTTAAATTTTAGCAGACATATTTTGCAGGCTATGGGGATATCAGTATCTTACTTCCAAGGCAAAATGACCTCTTTCCCTTGCCTTTTTAGTCCCAGCAGATTCCTGGTGGAATTGTCAACAACACGCAAGTCATCATTGGTGGCCAGTCCCAAATTGTGACCATCAACCGGCAATGGCGCGTGGCCATCATCGAGAAAAAGAGCATCAGCGGGTCCTGGAAAACCATCTGGAACTACAACACGGTGAGTGGCACAGAGGGGACTCATTCAAAAAGCTTCCAAGAGACTGGCGCCTTGCACTTTCAACCCAGAGACTGTAATTGTGTCTTTATTCTGAATGTCTGGAGACCATGATGTGGGGCAGAAACTCTCTGCATTTCTTAAGGGTTCCATTGCGACTCTATCCAAATGAGAACAACTGGAAAAAAAGGATCGTTGAGTGCTGAATACTTTTATTTCACAGGGCGTCATTGCAACCAAAGTCCCGCAACAGAACACCTGCTACATTTCCATCATGAACAGAAGCGAGATGCCCCGCTTTGATAATCTGGCCCGCCTGGCACAGGAGAGCAGGGTAAGATTCCCAAGGAGTAGCAGGTTTCTCGCCCTGGACTTCATCGGGCTGTTCCATCACGTGCTTTTGCTTTCCGGACAGAATGGACGTGTGACAAGTGGCAGGGTTTCCTCTCTCTGAACGGTAATGCCGATGGGGAATCTGTTGTAGGAATGCTTTGCCAAAAGAAGGAAGGGATTGCAGCATTCCCTCCCCAGCTCCCCTTTCTCTGCATTACGATGCTGAGCTCTGCAGCTTGCTGGCCAAGGCCTTGCTCTGAGGAGCCCTTCAAGGGCCTTCATCCCATTGGCATGCCAGGATCTCAAAGTCCTTCACAGACTTTTCAATACCAAACTGCATTGGTCAGCTGACAACGTGGCCTTGCAGCTGCTCTTGGCCGGACTGCCTTTTCCTTTGGCTCACAAGAGAGTGTCTCCCTATTCCACAGCCTTTCCCCCACATTCACGGGAGGAGTCACACCTGGAGGCCTGTGACCCTAGCTCAGGAAGGAGCGAGAGAGCAGAGGGAAGCCCAGAGTGCAGGAGGAAAGAGCAGGAAAGTAGCCAGGGACTTGGGCCAGGCCACAAAGCATTCCAGGACAAAAAGAGAGTGGCAATTCCTTAGAAACAGAGCCCACGGGAGACGCTGGGACTTGTCCCACTAGAGAACCCAGGGCTCTCAGAGAAGGGCCCTAAGCACCACCTGCAAATAGTCCAAGAGCAAATCTCTCTGCCCAGGCTTGCTGCTGCCCTCTTTGGTTCCAGATTAGAACGGGCTGCAGGGAGAGTCTTCTCCTGCCGGCCTTCCAGCCAAGTGCCTCTGAGGGGTGAGGGCAGAGACTCAGCAAAGGCTTTGGAAGCAGCTCTGGCTCCACAGAGCGGCCACACTCCTCTTCTCCTCTTCAGCGCTTTCCTTGCACTGCCACTTCCCCTCAGGCTCCCTGCACCTTGACTCCCTGAGAACAGGCTCTGCCTTGGCTGCTGCCTTCAAGGCTAGCTAGAGGTCCCACAGGGCTCCCAGGTGATTAAAAGGTGTCCCTAAAGGCAGTTTACGCTCAAAAACCCAGCCCCGAGTCATCTCTCCAGAGTTAGGAATAAGCCTAAAAGGGAAGCAGCTCCTGACACTGAGCTTGCTGAGTGCTGGTTTCTGATGTTTAGAACCAGATTTTTGTTGGAAGACTTACCAAGAAGATCACCTTTGTCACCAATGGATTGGTCAACAACCTCAACTCCTACGGAGCAGATATCATTGCTATGTGCAGCGGACTCACCACCTACATGGCTTACGAAGTTCACAGTGAGTTCAAAGCATTGGGAATTCCCAGTGTGACTGACCAGGCTTTTTTCCTTTTGGGGCATGACTAAGCCACAATTGCTGCTCTTCCCTCTCTACTCGGACACAAACCAAGGGCTTCAGAGCAGTTGCACAAAGTGTTTGCCACCTCTTCAGATCAGGACTGGAACCGGGCAGTATCACGGCCCCCATAAATGACCCAAACAAAACCCCGTTACAGCTTCCTTCAGGGAAGCTTAATGGGGCTTCCCTGTTTGAGCATAGACTGCTTCGGCTCACACTGCGCTCCCCTATAATACTTAGAGTAAAGATGAAGGCTCACCGTAACAAGCACTGTCCTACAGGTCAGAGCTTGCTGACGAGTTGACCCAGGCAGCCACCAAATCCTTGTGCTTCATAACACTAAGTCCAGCTAAGTGTTGTAAAGCTAATTTCTGGCTTTGATCCCCGTAGGTTTTTCCCTAGGGGCAACAAGCTCATTCCCCAGGGCTTTAATGACCTACACCTGGTTGGATTCTTTCAGAACGTCACAGCCCGTGTGACTGGGCATGCCCAGGAACGGGCAGCAGCCTCGCCATGTAATGCCCAGCCATTGCGACTCACACGAGCCAGTGCAACACAGCCCCCATTTCTGCACGGGAATTCCCAAGGGGTGTTCAAGAGCATCTCTTTATGAGCGTTCCTTGCTGAGCCACAGGGCTGGTGCTCTTTGGGGACTCCAAGAGAATCTGTCCCTCACACAGCTCAAACATTCCCAGTGCAGCAGTTCTTACGGACCTGGCAGGCTCAGAGCAACACCAGCGCTCTCCTGTAGAAGGGCAACCAAGGTCTTAAGCATTCGCTCATGGAGTTTTGTCTTTTCTTTCTCAGCATTTCAAGGACCCCAGGTGAATCTGGGATCATGCCTTACCCTCGATGTCCTGAGAGCTGTGGAGCTGGAGTACTGCCAGGGCAATGGCAATTGGAATGGAAATTGGAATGGTAATTGGAATGGCAACAATGGCAATTGGAATGGCATATGGAATGGCAACAACGGCAATTGGAATGGCATTTGGAATGGCAACAATGGAAATTGGAATGGCATTTGGCATGAAAACAATGGCAATTGGAATGGCAAATGGAATGGCATTTGGAATGGCAACAATGGCAACTGGAACGGCAATTGGAATGGCAATTGGAATAGCAGTGGAAATTGGAACGGCAATTGGAACGGCAATTGGAATGGCAATGGGAATTGGAATGGCAATTGGAATGGCAATTTTCCGGTGAGAAAACCTTAGCCTTTACCTTTCTTTAACCAAAACAGGGGGGAATCCCAATTTGCTGCCATGATATCCTACTTGGTGTTTTCCCTTTGAGAGGTTCCTGCCTGAGCCTAGAGAAGCTTTAAAAGAGCACTGGGGGAGCAGAAGTTTACATCAAGGACCTTGAGCATGGATTTACTCTGGCCAGTGCTCTTGCACGCATCTACCTTTAAAGGCACCAGATGACAGCTCTCAGATGCGGCAAAGATTCACTGCATCCATTAAATGAATAGCTACGGCCTTTGCCCAAAGCCACAGGCCTTGATTCTAGGTGCTTTGGAAAAGATCGAGGGCAGGGCCAGGCACTTCCTGGGGGGAAGCATTGCCATTGCAGCAGGGATTTTTGGGAAGATTTGGGGATGTCACTGTCTCCCGCCAAAGGTGAAATGTCTTGTCCTTTCCCTTGGTGCTTTAGTCTCAGCAGATTCCAGACATCCTCCTCAACAACACGCAAGTCATCATTGGTGGCCAGTCCCAAATTGTGACCATCAACCGGCAATGGCGCGTGGCCATCATCGAGCAAAGGAGCATCAGCGGGTCCTGGAAAACCATCTGGAACTACAACACGGTGAGTGGCACAGAGGGAGCTCATTCAAAAAGCTTCCAAGAGACTGGCGCCTCGCACTTTCGACCCAGGGACAGCAATTGTGTCTTTATTCTGAATGTCTGGAGACCATGATGTGGGGCAGAAACTCTCTGCATTTCTTAAGGGTTCCATTGCGACTCTATCCAAATGAGAACAACTGGAAAAAACGCATCGTTGAGTGCTGAATACTTTTATTTCACAGGGCGTCATTGCAACCAAAGTCCCGCAACAGAACACCTGCTACATTTCCATCATGAACAGAAGCGAGATGCCCCGCTTTGATAATCTGGCCCGCCTGGCACAGGAGAGCAGGGTAAGATTCCCAAGGAGTAGCAGGTTTCTCGCCCTGGACTTCATCGGGCTGTTCCGTCACGTGCTTTTGCTTTCCGGACAGAATGGGCGTGTGACAAGTGGCAGGGTTTCCTCTCTCTGAACGGTAATGCCGATGGGGAATCTGTTGTAGGAATGCTTTGCCAAAAGAAGGAAGGGATTGCAGCATTCCCTCCCCAGCTCCCCTTTCTCTGCATTACGATGCTGAGCTCTGCAACTTGCTGGCCAAGGCCTTGCTCTGAGGAGCCCTTCAAGGGCCTTCATCCCATTGGCATGCCAGGATCTCAAAGTCCTTCACAGACTTTTCAATACCAAACTGCATTGGTCAGCTGACAACGTGGCCTTGCAGCTGCTCTTGGCCGGACTGCCTTTTCCTTTGGCTCACAAGAGAGTGTCTCCCTATTCCACAGCCTTTCCCCCACATTCACGGGAGGAGTCACACCTGGAGGCCTGTGACCCTAGCTCAGGAAGGAGCGAGAGAGCAGAGGGAAGCCCAGAGTGCAGGAGGAAAGAGCAGGAAAGTAGCCAGGGACTTGGGCCAGGCCACAAAGCATTCCAGGACAAAAAGAGAGTGGCAATTCCTTAGAAACAGAGCCCACGGGAGACGCTGGGACTTGTCCCACTAGAGAACCCAGGGCTCTCAGAGAAGGGCCCTAAGCACCACCTGCAAATAGTCCAAGAGCAAATCTCTCTGCCCAGGCTTGCTGCTGCCCTCTTTGGTTCCAGATTAGAACGGGCTGCAGGGAGAGTCTTCTCCTGCCGGCCTTCCAGCCAAGTGCCTCTGAGGGGTGAGGGCAGAGACTCAGCAAAGGCTTTGGAAGCAGCTCTGGCTCCACAGAGCGGCCACACTCCTCTTCTCCTCTTCAGCGCTTTCCTTGCACTGCCACTTCCCCTCAGGCTCCCTGCACCTTGACTCCCTGAGAACAGGCTCTGCCTTGGCTGCTGCCTTCAAGGCTAGCTAGAGGTCCCACAAGGCTCCCAGGTGATTAAAAGGTGTCCCTAAAGGCAGTTTACGCTCAAAAACCCAGCCCCGAGTCATTTCTCCAGAGTTAGGAATAAGCCTAAAAGGGAAGCAGCTCCTGACACTGAGCTTGCTGAGTGCTGGTTTCTGATGTTTAGAACCAGATTTTTGTTGGAAGACTTACCAAGAAGATCACCTTTGTCACCAATGGATTGGTCAACAACCTCAACTCCTATGGAATAGACATCACTGCTATGTGCAGCGGACTCACCACCTACATGGCTTACCAAGTTCACAGTGAGTGTAAGCATCGGGAATTCCCAGTGTGACTGACCAGGCTTTTTTCCTTTTGGGGCATGACTAAGCCACAATTGCTGCTCTTCCCTCTCTACTCGGACACAAACCAAGGGCTTCAGAGCAGTTGCACAAAGTGTTTGCCACCTCTTCAGATCAGGACTGGAACCGGGCAGTATCACGGCCCCCATAAATGACCCAAACAAAACCCCGTTACAGCTTCCTTCAGGGAAGCTTAATGGGGCTTCCCTGTTTGAGCACAGACTGTTTCGACTCCCACTGCACTCCCCTGTAACGCCCAGTCAAGAACAAGGGTCGGCATAAGAACTGCTGTTTTATAGGTCAGAGCTTGCTGACGAGTTGACCCAGGCAGCCACCAAATCCTTGTGCTTAACAACACCAGAACAAGTACATCTGATCCCCGTAGGTTTTCCCCGGGGGCAACAAGCTCATTCCCCAGGGCTTTAATGACCTACACCTGGTTGGATTCTTTCAGAACGTCACAGCCCGTGTGACTGGGCATGCCCAGGAACGGGCAGCAGCCTCGCCATGTAATGCCCAGCCATTGCGACTCACACAAGCCAGTGCAACATAGCCCCCATGTCTGCACGGGAAATCCCAAGGGGTGTTCAAGAGCATCTCTTTATGAGCGTTCCTTGCTGAGCCACAGAGCTGGTGCTCTTTGGGGACTCCAAGAGAATCTGTCCCTCACACAGCTCAAATATTCCCAGTGCAGCAGTTCTTCAGAACCTGGCAGGCTCGGAGCAACACCAGCGCTCTCCCGTAGAAGGGTAGGCAAAGTCTAAGGCATTAGCTCATGGGGTTTTGTCTTTTCTTTCTCAGCATTCCAAGGACCCCAGGTGAATCTGGGATCATGCCTTACCCTCGATGTCCTGAGAGCTGTGGAGCTGGAGTACTGCCAGGGCAATGGCACTACCAATTTCCCGGTGAGAAAACCTTAGCCCTTGCCTTTCTTCAACCAAAACAGGAGGGCTGCAGAGCTGCTGCCCAAAGCCAACCCTGATGCCTTTTCTTGCCTGGCATCTCCTCTTTTGCGAGGTGCTAGGGTATTTCAGCCTACTTGAGGGTGCAGATGCTGAAACAGAGCAATGAGTCAGCAGAGGTTTCCATCCCCAACCTTGAACATGGCTTTGCTATGGCCAGTGCACTTGCACGCGTCTACCTTTAAAGGCACCAGATGACAGCTCTCAGATGATCTCAGAGGCAATGATTCACTGAATCCATTAAACGAATAGCTACGGCCTTTGCCCAAAGCCACAGGCCTTGATTCTAGGTGCTTTGGAAAAGACTGAGGGCAGGGCCGGGCACTTCCTGGGGGGCAGCATTGCCATTGCAGCAGGGATTTTTGGGAAGATTTGGGGATGTCACTGTCTCCCGCCAAAGGTGAAATGTCTTGTCCTTTCCCTTGGCGCTTTAGTCTCAGCAGATTCCAGACATCCTCCTCAACAACACGCAAGTCATCATTGGTGGCCAGTCCCAAATTGTGACCATCAACCGGCAATGGCGCGTGGCCATCATCGAGAAAAAGAGCATCAGCGGGTCCTGGAAAACCATCTGGAACTACAACACGGTGAGTGGCACAGAGGGGGCTCATTCAAAAAGCTTCCAAGGAGACTGGCCTCTAATACAAGTGGACCAGGGACAGCAATTGTGTCTTTATTCTGAATGTCTGGAGACCATGATGTGGGGCAGAAACTCTCTGCATTTCTTAAGGGTTCCATTGCGACTCTATCCAAATGAGAACAACTGGAAAAAACGCATCGTTGAGTGCTGAATACTTTTATTTCACAGGGCGTCATTGCAACCAAAGTCCCGCAACAGAACACCTGCTACATTTCCATCATGAACAGAAGCGAGATGCCCCGCTTTGATAATCTGGCCCGCCTGGCACAGGAGAGCAGGGTAAGATTCCCAAGGAGTAGCAGGTTTCTCGCCCTGGACTTCATCGGGCTGTTCCGTCACGTGCTTTTGCTTTCCGGACAGAATGGGCTTGTGACAAGTGGCAGGGTTTCCTCTCTCTGAACAGTAATGCCGATGGGGAATCTGTTGTAGGAATGCTTTGCCAAAAGAAGGAAGGGGCTGCAGCATTCCCTCCCCCACTTTCCCTCTGGAGAAAGCTCTGCAGCCTGCTGGGCGAACCTGTTCTTTGTGGAGCCCTTCAGAGCTTTTCCGCTGCTGCCACTTCCACTCAGGCTCCCTGCACCTTGACTCCCTTCAAAGGAGCCAGGCCTTTGCTGCAGCCTTCAAGGCTTGCAAGTGGTCTGACAGGGCCCCAGGTGATTAGAAGGTGTCTCTAAAGGTAGCTGTGACTCAGAAACCCAGGCCTAAGTCATTCTTCCAAGAGCTAGGGATCAGCCTAGGAGGAATCAGCTCCTAACTTGGAGCTTGCTGAATGCTGGTTTCTGATATTTAGAACCCGATTTTTGTTGGAAGACTTACCAAGAAGATCACCTTTGTCACCAATGGATTGGTCAACAACCTCAACTCCTATGGAATAGACATCACTGCTATGTGCAGCGGACTCACCACCTACATGGCTTACCAAGTTCACAGTGAGTGCAAAGCATTGGGAATTCCCAGTGTGACTGACCTGGCCTTTTTGTCTCTTGGGCCATGACTAAGCCACAATTGCTGCTCCTCCATTTTGAGACACACAGACACCAAGGGCTCCAAAGCAGTTGCACAAAATGTTTGCGACCTCTATAGATCAGGACTGGAACAGGGTGGTGTCACGGCTTCCATAAATGCCCCGAAAAAAAACCCCTTACACAGCTCCCTTCAGGGAAGCTTAATGGGGCTTCCCTGTTTGGGCACAGACTGTTTCGGCTCACACTGTGCTCCCCTGTAACGCCCAGTCAAGAACGAGGGTCGGCATAAGAACCATTGTCCCCCAGGTCAGACCTTGCTCATGAGTTCACCCAGGCAGCCACCAAATCCTTGTGCTTCACAACACTAAGTCAAGTGCCTCTGATCCCCGTAGGTTTTTCCCCAGGGACAACAAGCTCATTCCCCAGGGCTTTAATGACCTACACCTGGTTGGATTCTTTCAGAACGTCACAGCCCGTGTGACTGGGCATGCCCAGGAACGGGCAGCAGCCTCGCCATGTAATGCCCAGCCATTGCGACTCACACGAGCCTGTGCAACACAGCCCCCATTTCTGCACGGGAAATCCCAAGGGGTGTTAAAGAGCATCTCTTTATGAGCGTTCCTTGCTGAGCCACAGGGCTGGTGCTCTTTGAGGACTCCAAGAGAATCTGTCCCTCACACAGCTCAAACATTCCCAGTGCAGCAGTTCTTACGGACCTGGCAGGCTCAGAGCAACACCAGCGCTCTCCCGTAGAACAGCAACCAAGGTCTTAAGCATTAGCTCATGGGGTTTTGTCTTTTCTTTCTCAGCATTCCAAGGACCCCAGGTGAATCTGGGATCATGCCTTACCCTCAATGTCCTGAGAGCTGTGGAGCTGGAGTACTGCCAGGGCAATGGCAATTGGAATGGAAATTGGAATGGTAATTGGAATGGCAACAATGGCAATTGGAATGGCATATGGAATGGCAACAACGGCAATTGGAATGGCATTTGGAATGGCAACAATGGAAATTGGAATGGCATTTGGCATGAAAACAATGGCATTTGGCATGAAAACAATGGCAATTGGAATGGCAACTGGAACGGCAATTGGAATGGCAACAATGGCAACTGGAATGGCAACAATGGACACTGGAATGGCATATGGAATGGCATTTGGAATGGCAACAATGGCAACTGGAATGGCAACAATGGCAACTGGAACGGCAATTGGAACGGCAATTGGAACAGCAATAACAATTGGAATGGCAATTGGAATGGCAATTGGAATGGCAACTGGAATGGCAATTTTCCGGTGAGAAAACCTCAGCCTTTACCTTTCTTCAACCAAAAGGGGCGGTGGGGGGGGGGGGTGGGGGGGTGGGCGGGGCTCCAGAGCTGCTGCCCTGATACCCTTCTTGCCAGGAGTCTCCGCTTTTGAGAGGTTCCTGTTTGAGGCTACAGATGCTTTAAAAGAGCACTGGGTGAGCAGAAGTTTACATCAAGGACCTTGAGCATGGATTTGCTATGGCCAGTGCTCTTGCACGCATCTACCTTTAAAGGCACCAGATGACAGCTCTCAGATGCGGCAATGATTCACTGCATCCATTAAATGAATAGCTACGGCCTTTGCCCAAAGCCACAGCCTTGATTCTAGGTGCTTTGGAAAAGACTGAGGGCAGGGCCGGGCACTTCATGGGGGGCAGCACTGCCATTGCAGCAGGGATTTTTGGGAAGATTTGGGGATGTCACTGTCTCCCGCCAAAGGTGAAATGTCTTGTCCTTTCCCTTGGTGCTTTAGTCTCAGCAGATTCCAGACATCCTCCTCAACAACACGCAAGTCATCATTGGTGGCCAGTCCCAAATTGTGACCATCAACCGGCAATGGCGCGTGGCCATCATCGAGCAAAGGAGCATCAGCGGGTCCTGGAAAACCATCTGGAACTACAACACGGTGAGTGGCACAGAGGGAGCTCATTCAAAAAGCTTCCAAGAGACTGGTGCCTCGCACTTTCGACCCAGGGACAGCAATTGTGTCTTTATTCTGAATGTCTGGAGACCATGATGTGGGGCAGAAACTCTCTGCATTTCTTAAGGGTTCCATTGCGACTCTATCCAAATGAGAACAACTGGAAAAAACGCATCGTTGAGTGCTGAATACTTTTATTTCACAGGGCGTCATTGCAACCAAAGTCCCGCAACAGAACACCTGCTACATTTCCATCATGAACAGAAGCGAGATGCCCCGCTTTGATAATCTGGCCCGCCTGGCACAGGAGAGCAGGGTAAGATTCCCAAGGAGTAGCAGGTTTCTCTCTCGCCCCGGACTTCATCGGGCTGTTCCGTCACGTGCTTTTGCTTTCCGGACAGAATGGACGTGTGACAAGTGGCAGGGTTTCCTCTCTCTGAACGGTAATGCCGATGGGGAATCTGTTGTAGGAATGCTTTGCCAAAAGAAGGAAGGGATTGCAGCATTCCCTCCCCAGCTCCCCTTTCTCTGCATTACGATGCTGAGCTCTGCAGCTTGCTGGCCAAGGCCTTGCTCTGAGGAGCCCTTCAAGGGCCTTCATCCCATTGGCATGCCAGGATCTCAAAGTCCTTCACAGACTTTTCAATACCAAACTGCATTGGTCAGCTGACAACATGGCCTTGCAGCTGCTCTTGGCCGGACTGCCTTTTCCTTTGGCTCACAAGAGAGTGTCTCCCTATTCCACAGCCTTTCCCCCACATTCACGGGAGGAGTCACAACTGGAGGCCTGTGACCCTAGCTCAGGAAGGAGCGAGAGAGCAGAGGGAAGCCCAGAGTGCAGGAGGAAAGAGCAGGAAAGTAGCCAGGGACTTGGGCCAGGCCACAAAGCATTCCAGGACAAAAAGAGAGTGGCAATTCCTTAGAAACAGAGCCCACGGGAGACGCTGGGACTTGTCCCACTAGAGAACCCAGGGCTCTCAGAGAAGGGCCCTAAGCACCACCTGCAAATAGTCCAAGAGCAAATCTCTCTGCCCAGGCTTGCTGCTGCCCTCTTTGGTTCCAGATTAGAACGGGCTGCAGGGAGAGTCTTCTCCTGCCGGCCTTCCAGCCAAGTGCCTCTGAGGGGTGAGGGCAGAGACTCAGCAAAGGCTTTGGAAGCAGCTCTGGCTCCACAGAGCGGCCACACTCCTCTTCTCCTCTTCAGCGCTTTCCTTGCACTGCCACTTCCCCTCAGGCTCCCTGCACCTTGACTCCCTGAGAACAGGCTCTGCCTTGGCTGCTGCCTTCAAGGCTAGCTAGAGGTCCCACAAGGCTCCCAGGTGATTAAAAGGTGTCCCTAAAGGCAGTTTACGCTCAAAAACCCAGCCCCGAGTCATTTCTCCAGAGTTAGGAATAAGCCTAAAAGGGAAGCAGCTCCTGACACTGAGCTTGCTGAGTGCTGGTTTCTGATGTTTAGAACCAGATTTTTGTTGGAAGACTTACCAAGAAGATCACCTTTGTCACCAATGGATTGGTCAACAACCTCAACTCCTATGGAATAGACATCACTGCTATGTGCAGCGGACTCACCACCTACATGGCTTACCAAGTTCACAGTGAGTGCAAAGCATCGGGAATTCCCAGTGTGACTGACCAGGCTTTTTTCCTTTTGGGGCATGACTAAGCCACAATTGCTGCTCTTCCCTCTCTACTCGAACACAAACCAAGGGCTTCAGAGCAGTTGCACAAAGTGTTTGCCACCTCTTCAGATCAGGACTGGAACCGGGCAGTATCACGGCCCCCATAAATGACCCAAACAAAACCCCGTTACAGCTTCCTTCAGGGAAGCTTAATGGGGCTTCCCTGTTTGAGCACAGACTGTTTCGACTCCCACTGCACTCCCCTGTAACGCCCAGTCAAGAACAAGGGTCGGCATAAGAACTGCTGTTTTATAGGTCAGAGCTTGCTGACGAGTTGACCCAGGCAGCCACCAAATCCTTGTGCTTAACAACACCAGAACAAGTACATCTGATCCCCGTAGGTTTTCCCCAGGGGCAACAAGCTCATTCCCCAGGGCTTTAATGACCTACACCTGGTTGGATTCTTTCAGAACGTCACAGCCCGTGTGACTGGGCATGCCCAGGAACGGGCAGCAGCCTCGCCATGTAATGCCCAGCCATTGCGACTCACACAAGCCAGTGCAACACAGCCCCCATGTCTGCACGGGAAATCCCAAGGGGTGTTCAAGAGCATCTCTTTATGAGCGTTCCTTGCTGAGCCACAGAGCTGGTGCTCTTTGGGGACTCCAAGAGAATCTGTCCCTCACACAGCTCAAATATTCCCAGTGCAGCAGTTCTTACAGAACCTGGCAGGCTCGGAGCAACACCAGCGCTCTCCCGTAGAAGGGTAGGCAAAGTCTAAGGCATTAGCTCATGGGGTTTTGTCTTTTCTTTCTCAGCATTCCAAGGACCCCAGGTGAATCTGGGATCATGCCTTACCCTCGATGTCCTGAGAGCTGTGGAGCTGGAGTACTGCCAGGGCAATGGCACTACCAATTTCCCGGTGAGAAAACCTTAGCCCTTGCCTTTCTTCAACCAAAACAGGAGGGCTGCAGAGCTGCTGCCCAAAGCCAACCCTGATGCCTTTTCTTGCCTGGCATCTCCTCTTTTGCGAGGTGCTAGGGTATTTCAGCCTACTTGAGGGTGCAGATGCTGAAACAGAGCAATGAGTCAGCAGAGGTTTCCATCCCCAACCTTGAACATGGCTTTGCTATGGCCAGTGCACTTGCACGCGTCTACCTTTAAAGGCACCAGATGACAGCTCTCAGATGATCTCAGAGGCAATGATTCACTGAATCCATTAAACGAATAGCTACGGCCTTTGCCCAAAGCCACAGGCCTTGATTCTGGGTGCTTTGGAAAAGACTGAGGGCAGGGCCGGGCACTTCCTGGGGGGCAGCATTGCCATTGCAACAGGGATTTTTGGGAAGATTTGGGGATGTCACTGTCTCCCGCCAAAGGTGAAATGTCTTGTCCTTTCCCTTGGCGCTTTAGTCTCAGCAGATTCCAGACATCCTCCTCAACAACACGCAAGTCATCATTGGTGGCCAGTCCCAAATTGTGACCATCAACCGGCAATGGCGCGTGGCCATCATCGAGAAAAAGAGCATCAGCGGGTCCTGGAAAACCATCTGGAACTACAACACGGTGAGTGGCACAGAGGGGGCTCATTCAAAAAGCTTCCAAGGAGACTGGCCTCTAATACAAGTGGACCAGGGACAGCAATTGTGTCTTTATTCTGAATGTCTGGAGACCATGATGTGGGGCAGAAACTCTCTGCATTTCTTAAGGGTTCCATTGCGACTCTATCCAAATGAGAACAACTGGAAAAAACGCATCGTTGAGTGCTGAATACTTTTATTTCACAGGGCGTCATTGCAACCAAAGTCCCGCAACAGAACACCTGCTACATTTCCATCATGAACAGAAGCGAGATGCCCCGCTTTGATAATCTGGCCCGCCTGGCACAGGAGAGCAGGGTAAGATTCCCAAGGAGTAGCAGGTTTCTCGCCCTGGACTTCATCGGGCTGTTCCGTCACGTGCTTTTGCTTTCCGGACAGAATGGGCTTGTGACAAGTGGCAGGGTTTCCTCTCTCTGAACAGTAATGCCGATGGGGAATCTGTTGTAGGAATGCTTTGCCAAAAGAAGGAAGGGGCTGCAGCATTCCCTCCCCCACTTTCCCTCTGGAGAAAGCTCTGCAGCCTGCTGGGCGAACCTGTTCTTTGTGGAGCCCTTCAGAGCTTTTCCGCTGCTGCCACTTCCACTCAGGCTCCCTGCACCTTGACTCCCTTCAAAGGAGCCAGGCCTTTGCTGCAGCCTTCAAGGCTTGCAAGTGGTCTGACAGGGCCCCAGGTGATTAGAAGGTGTCTCTAAAGGTAGCTGTGACTCAGAAACCCAGGCCTAAGTCATTCTTCCAAGAGCTAGGGATCAGCCTAGGAGGAATCAGCTCCTAACTTGGAGCTTGCTGAATGCTGGTTTCTGATATTTAGAACCCGATTTTTGTTGGAAGACTTACCAAGAAGATCACCTTTGTCACCAATGGATTGGTCAACAACCTCAACTCCTATGGAATAGACATCACTGCTATGTGCAGCGGACTCACCACCTACATGGCTTACCAAGTTCACAGTGAGTGCAAAGCATTGGGAATTCCCAGTGTGACTGACCTGGCCTTTTTGTCTCTTGGGCCATGACTAAGCCACAATTGCTGCTCCTCCATTTTGAGACACACAGACACCAAGGGCTCCAAAGCAGTTGCACAAAATGTTTGCGACCTCTATAGATCAGGACTGGAACAGGGTGGTGTCACGGCTTCCATAAATGCCCCGAAAAAAAACCCTTACAGCTCCCTTCAGGGAAGCTTAATGGGGCTTCCCTGTTTGGGCACAGACTGTTTCGGCTCACACTGTGCTCCCCTGTAACGCCCAGTCAAGAACGAGGGTCGGCATAAGAACCATTGTCCCCCAGGTCCGACCTTGCTCATGAGTTCACCCAGGCAGCCACCAAATCCTTGTGCTTCACAACACTAAGTCAAGTGCCTCTGATCCCCGTAGGTTTTTCCCCAGGGACAACAAGCTCATTCCCCAGGGCTTTAATGACCTACACCTGGTTGGATTCTTTCAGAACGTCACAGCCCGTGTGACTGGGCATGCCCAGGAACGGGCAGCAGCCTCGCCATGTAATGCCCAGCCATTGCGACTCACACGAGCCTGTGCAACACAGCCCCCATTTCTGCACGGGAAATCCCAAGGGGTGTTAAAGAGCATCTCTTTGTGAGCGTTCCTTGCTGAGCCACAGGGCTGGTGCTATTTGGGGACTCCAAGAGAATCTGTCCCTCACACAGCTCAAACATTCCCAGTGCAGCAGTTCTTACGGACCTGGCAGGCTCAGAGCAACACCAGCGCTCTCCCGTAGAACAGCAACCAAGGTCTTAAGCATTAGCTCATGGGGTTTTGTCTTTTCTTTCTCAGCATTCCAAGGACCCCAGGTGAATCTGGGATCATGCCTTACCCTCGATGTCCTGAGAGCTGTGGAGCTGGAGTACTGCCAGGGCAATGGCAATTGGAATGGAAATTGGAATGGTAATTGGAATGGCAACAATGGCAATTGGAATGGCATATGGAATGGCAACAACGGCAATTGGAATGGCATTTGGAATGGCAACAATGGAAATTGGAATGGCATTTGGCATGAAAACAATGGCATTTGGCATGAAAACAATGGCAATTGGAATGGCAACTGGAACGGCAATTGGAATGGCAACAATGGCAACTGGAATGGCAACAATGGACACTGGAATGGCATATGGAATGGCATTTGGAATGGCAACAATGGCAACTGGAATGGCAACAATGGCAACTGGAACGGCAATTGGAACGGCAATTGGAACAGCAATAACAATTGGAATGGCAATTGGAATGGCAATTGGAATGGCAACTGGAATGGCAATTTTCCGGTGAGAAAACCTCAGCCTTTACCTTTCTTCAACCAAAAGGGGCGGTGGGGGGGCGGGGTGGGGGGGTGGGCGGGGCTCCAGAGCTGCTGCCCTGATACCCTTCTTGCCAGGAGTCTCCGCTTTTGAGAGGTTCCTGTTTGAGGCTACAGATGCTTTAAAAGAGCACTGGGTGAGCAGAAGTTTACATCAAGGACCTTGAGCATGGATTTGCTATGGCCAGTGCTCTTGCACGCATCTACCTTTAAAGGCACCAGATGACAGCTCTCAGATGCGGCAATGATTCACTGCATCCATTAAATGAATAGCTACGGCCTTTGCCCAAAGCCACAGGCCTTGATTCTAGGTGCTTTGGAAAAGACTGAGGGCAGGGCCGGGCACTTCATGGGGGGCAGCACTGCCATTGCAGCAGGGATTTTTGGGAAGATTTGGGGATGTCACTGTCTCCCGCCAAAGGTGAAATGTCTTGTCCTTTCCCTTGGTGCTTTAGTCTCAGCAGATTCCAGACATCCTCCTCAACAACACGCAAGTCATCATTGGTGGCCAGTCCCAAATTGTGACCATCAACCGGCAATGGCGCGTGGCCATCATCGAGCAAAGGAGCATCAGCGGGTCCTGGAAAACCATCTGGAACTACAACACGGTGAGTGGCACAGAGGGGGCTCATTCAAAAAGCTTCCAAGAGACTGGCGCCTCGCACTTTCGACCCAGGGACAGCAATTGTGTCTTTATTCTGAATGTCTGGAGACCATGATGTGGGGCAGAAACTCTCTGCATTTCTTAAGGGTTCCATTGCGACTCTATCCAAATGAGAACAACTGGAAAAAACGCATCGTTGAGTGCTGAATACTTTTATTTCACAGGGCGTCATTGCAACCAAAGTCCCGCAACAGAACGCCTGCTACATTTCCATCATGAACAGAAGTGAGATGCCCCGCTTTGATAATCTGGCCCGCCTGGCACAGGAGAGCAGGGTAAGATTCCCAAGGAGTAGCAGGTTTCTCGCCCTGGACTTCATCGGGCTGTTCCGTCACGTGCTTTTGCTTTCCGGACAGAATGGACGTGTGACAAGTGGCAGGGTTTCCTCTCTCTGAACGGTAATGCCGATGGGGAATCTGTTGTAGGAATGCTTTGCCAAAAGAAGGAAGGGATTGCAGCATTCCCTCCCCAGCTCCCCTTTCTCTGCATTACGATGCTGAGCTCTGCAGCCTGCTGGCCAAGGCCTTGCTCTGAGGAGCCCTTCAAGGGCCTTCATCCCATTGGCATGCCAGGATCTCAAAGTCCTTCACAGACTTTTCAATACCAAACTGCATTGGTCAGCTGACAACGTGGCCTTGCAGCTGGTCTTGGCCGGACTGCCTTTTCCTTTGGCTCACAAGAGAGTGTCTCCCTATTCCACAGCCTTTCCCCCACATTCACGGGAGGAGTCACACCTGGAGGCCTGTGACCCTAGCTCAGGAAGGAGCGAGAGAGCAGAGGGAAGCCCAGAGTGCAGGAGGAAAGAGCAGGAAAGTAGCCAGGGACTTGGGCCAGGCCACAAAGCATTCCAGGACAAAAAGAGAGTGGCAATTCCTTAGAAACAGAGCCCACGGGAGACGCTGGGACTTGTCCCACTAGAGAACCCAGGGCTCTCAGAGAAGGGCCCTAAGCACCACCTGCAAATAGTCCAAGAGCAAATCTCTCTGCCCAGGCTTGCTGCTGCCCTCTTTGGTTCCAGATTAGAACGGGCTGCAGGGAGAGTCTTCTCCTGCCGGCCTTCCAGCCAAGTGCCTCTGAGGGGTGAGGGCAGAGACTCAGCAAAGGCTTTGGAAGCAGCTCTGGCTCCACAGAGCGGCCACACTCCTCTTCTCCTCTTCAGCGCTTTCCTTGCACTGCCACTTCCCCTCAGGCTCCCTGCACCTTGACTCCCTGAGAACAGGCTCTGCCTTGGCTGCTGCCTTCAAGGCTAGCTAGAGGTCCCACAAGGCTCCCAGGTGATTAAAAGGTGTCCCTAAAGGCAGTTTACGCTCAAAAACCCAGCCCCGAGTCATCTCTCCAGAGTTAGGAATAAGCCTAAAAGGGAAGCAGCTCCTGACACTGAGCTTGCTGAGTGCTGGTTTCTGATGTTTAGAACCAGATTTTTGTTGGAAGACTTACCAAGAAGATCACCTTTGTCACCAATGGATTGGTCAACAACCTCAACTCCTATGGAATAGACATCACTGCTATGTGCAGCGGACTCACCACCTACATGGCTTACCAAGTTCACAGTGAGTGTAAGCATCGGGAATTCCCAGTGTGACTGACCAGGCTTTTTTCCTTTTGGGGCATGACTAAGCCACAATTGCTGCTCTTCCCTCTCTACTCGGACACAAACCAAGGGCTTCAGAGCAGTTGCACAAAGTGTTTGCCACCTCTTCAGATCAGGACTGGAACCGGGCAGTATCACGGCCCCCATAAATGACCCAAACAAAACCCCGTTACAGCTTCCTTCAGGGAAGCTTAATGGGGCTTCCCTGTTTGAGCACAGACAGTTTCGACTCCCACTGCACTCCCCTGTAACGCCCAGTCAAGAACAAGGGTCGGCATAAGAACTGCTGTTTTATAGGTCAGAGCTTGCTGACGAGTTGACCCAGGCAGCCACCAAATCCTTGTGCTTAACAACACCAGAACAAGTACATCTGATCCCCGTAGGTTTTCCCCAGGGGCAACAAGCTCATTCCCCAGGGCTTTAATGACCTACACCTGGTTGGATTCTTTCAGAACGTCACAGCCCGTGTGACTGGGCATGCCCAGGAACGGGCAGCAGCCTCGCCATGTAATGCCCAGCCATTGCGACTCACACAAGCCAGTGCAACACAGCCCCCATGTCTGCACGGGAAATCCCAAGGGGTGTTCAAGAGCATCTCTTTATGAGCGTTCCTTGCTGAGCCACAGAGCTGGTGCTCTTTGGGGACTCCAAGAGAATCTGTCCCTCACACAGCTCAAATATTCCCAGTGCAGCAGTTCTTCAGAACCTGGCAGGCTCGGAGCAACACCAGCGCTCTCCCGTAGAAGGGTAGGCAAAGTCTAAGGCATTAGCTCATGGGGTTTTGTTTTTTCTTTCTCAGCATTCCAAGGACCCCAGGTGAATCTGGGATCATGCCTTACCCTCGATGTCCTGAGAGCTGTGGAGCTGGAGTACTGCCAGGGCAATGGCACTACCAATTTCCCGGTGAGAAAACCTTAGCCCTTGCCTTTCTTCAACCAAAACAGGAGGGCTGCAGAGCTGCTGCCCAAAGCCAACCCTGATGCCTTTTCTTGCCTGGCATCTCCTCTTTTGCGAGGTGCTAGGGTATTTCAGCCTACTTGAGGGTGCAGATGCTGAAACAGAGCAATGAGTCAGCAGAGGTTTCCATCCCCAACCTTGAACATGGCTTTGCTATGGCCAGTGCACTTGCACGCGTCTACCTTTAAAGGCACCAGATGACAGCTCTCAGATGATCTCAGAGGCAATGATTCACTGAATCCATTAAACGAATAGCTACGGCCTTTGCCCAAAGCCACAGGCCTTGATTCTGGGTGCTTTGGAAAAGACTGAGGGCAGGGCCGGGCACTTCCTGGGGGGAAGCATTGCCATTGCAGCAGGGATTTTTGGGAAGATTTGGGGATGTCACTGTCTCCCGCCAAAGGTGAAATGTCTTGTCCTTTCCCTTGGTGCTTTAGTCTCAGCAGATTCCAGACATCCTCCTCAACAACACGCAAGTCATCATTGGTGGCCAGTCCCAAATTGTGACCATCAACCGGCAATGGCGCGTGGCCATCATCGAGAAAAAGAGCATCAGTGGGTCCTGGAAAACCATCTGGAACTACAACACGGTGAGTGGCACAGAGGGGACTCATTCAAAAAGCTTCCAAGGAGACTGGCCTCTAATACAACTGGATCAGGGACAGCAATTGTGTCTTTATTCTGAATGTCTGGAGACCATGATGTGGGGCAGAAACTCTCTGCATTTCTTAAGGGTTCCATTGCGACTCTATCCAAATGAGAACAACTGGAAAAAACGGATCGTTGAGTGCTGAATACTTTTATTTCACAGGGCGTCATTGCAACCAAAGTCCCGCAACAGAACTCCTGCTACATTTCCATCATGAACAGAAGCGAGATGCCCCGCTTTGATAATCTGGCCCGCCTGGCACAGGAGAGCAGGGTAAGATTCCCAAGGAGTAGCAGGTTTCTCGCCCTGGACTTCATCGGGCTGTTCCGTCACGTGCTTTTGCTTTCCGGACAGAATGGGCTTGTGAAAAGTGGCAGGGTTTCCTCTCTCTGAACGGTAATGCCGATGGGGAATCTGTTGTAGGAATGCTTTGCCAAAAGAAGGAAGGGGCTGCAGCATTCCCTCCCCCACTTTCCCTCTGGAGAAAGCTCTGCAGCCTGCTGGGCGAACCTGTTCTTTGTGGAGCCCTTCAGAGCTTTTCCGCTGCTGCCACTTCCACTCAGGCTCCCTGCACCTTGACTCCCTTCGAAGGAGCCAGGCCTTTGCTGCGGCCTTCAAGGCTTGCAAGTGGTCTGACAGGGCCCCAGGTGATTACAAGGTGTCTCTAAAGGCAGCTGTGACTCAGAAACCCAGGCCTAAGTCATTCTTCCAAGAGCTAGGGATCAGCCGAGGAGGAATCAGCTCCTAACTTGGAGCTTGCTGAATGCTGGTTTCTGATATTTAGAACCCGATTTTTGTTGGAAGACTTACCAAGAAGATCACCTTTGTCACCAATGGATTGGTCAACAACCTCAACTCCTATGGAATAGACATCACTGCTATGTGCAGCGGACTCACCACCTACATGGCTTACCAAGTTCACAGTGAGTGCAAAGCATTGGGAATTCCCAGTGTGACTGACCTGGCCTTTTTGTCTCTTGGGCCATGACTAAGCCACAATTGCTGCTCCTCCATTTTGAGACACACAGACACCAAGGGCTCCAAAGCAGTTGCACAAAATGTTTGCGACCTCTATAGATCAGGACTGGAACAGGGTGGTGTCACGGCTTCCATAAATGCCCCGAAAAAAACCCCTTACACAGCTCCCTTCAGGGAAGCTTAATGGGGCTTCCCTGTTTGGGCACAGACTGTTTCGGCTCACACTGTGCTCCCCTGTAACGCCCAGTCAAGAACGAGGGTCAGTCTAAGAACCATTGTCCCCCAGGTCCGACCTTGCTCATGAGTTCACCCAGGCAGCCACCAAATCCTTGTGCTTCACAACACTAAGTCAAGTGCCTCTGATCCCCGTAGGTTTTTCCCCAGGGGCAACAAGCTCATTCCCCAGGGCTTTAATGACCTACACCTGGTTGGATTCTTTCAGAACGTCACAGCCCGTGTGACTGGGCATGCCCAGGAACGGGCAGCAGCCTCGTCATGTAATGCCCAGCCATTGCGACTCACACGAGCCTGTGCAACACAGCCCCCATTTCTGCACGGGAATTCCCAAGGGGTGTTCGAGAGCATATCTTTATGAGCGTTCCTTGCTGAGTCACAGAGCTGGTGCTCTTTGGGGACTCCAAGAGAATCTGTCCCTCACACAGCTCAAACATTCCCAGTGCAGCAGTTCTTACAGACCTGGCAGGCTCAGAGCAACACCAGCGCTCTCCCGTAGAACAGCAACCAAGGTCTTAAGCATTAGCTCATGGGGTTTTGTCTTTTCTTTCTCAGCATTCCAAGGACCCCAGGTGAATCTGGGATCATGCCTTACCCTCGATGTCCTGAGAGCTGTGGAGCTGGAGTACTGCCAGGGCAATGGCAATTGGAATGGAAATTGGAATGGTAATTGGAATGGCAACAATGGCAATTGGAATGGCATTTGGAATGGCAACAATGGAAATTGGAATGGCATTTGGCATGAAAACAATGGCATTTGGCATGAAAACAATGGCAATTGGAATGGCAACTGGAACGGCAACTGGAACGGCATTTGGAACGGCAACAATGGCAATTGGAATGGCAACAATGGACACTGGAATGGCATATGGAATGGCATTTGGAATGGCAACAATGGCAACTGGAATGACAACAATGGCAACTGGAACGGCAATTGGAACGGCAATTGGAACGGCAATTGGAACGGCAATAACAATTGGAACGGCAATTGGAATGGCAATTGGAATGGCAATGGCAATTGGAATGGCAACTGGAATGGCAATTTTCCGGTGAGAAAACCTCAGCCTTTACCTCTTTACCTTTCTTCAACCAACGGCGGGGGGGGTGGGGGGGAGTGGGAGGGGGTGGGTGGGGCTCCAGAGCTGCTGCCCTGATACCCTTCTTGCCAGGAGTCTCCGCTTTTGAGAGGTTCCTGTTTGAGGCTACAGATGCTTTAAAAGAGCACTGGGTGAGCAGAAGTTTACATCAAGGACCTTGAGCATGGATTTGCTATGGCCAGTGCACTTGCACGCGTCTACCTTTAAAGGCACCAGATGACAGCTCTCAGATGCGGCAATGATTCACTGCATCCATTAAATGAATAGCTACGGCCTTTGCCCAAAGCCACAGCCTTGATTCTGGGTGCTTTGGAAAAGACTGAGGGCAGGGCCGGGCACTTCCTGGGGGGCAGCATTGCCATTGCAGCAGGGATTTTTGGGAAGATTTGGGGATGTCACTGTCTCCCGCCAAAGGTGAAATGTCTTGTCCTTTCCCTTGGCGCTTTAGTCTCAGCAGATTCCAGACATCCTCCTCAACAACACGCAAGTCATCATTGGTGGCCAGTCCCAAATTGTGACCATCAACCGGCAATGGCGCGTGGCCATCATCGAGCAAAGGAGCATCAGCGGGTCCTGGAAAACCATCTGGAACTACAACACGGTGAGTGGCACAGAGGGGGCTCATTCAAAAAGCTTCCAAGAGACTGGCGCCTCGCACTTTCGACCCAGGGACAGCAATTGTGTCTTTATTCTGAATGTCTGGAGACCATGATGTGGGGCAGAAACTCTCTGCATTTCTTAAGGGTTCCATTGCGACTCTATCCAAATGAGAACAACTGGAAAAAACGCATCGTTGAGTGCTGAATACTTTTATTTCACAGGGCGTCATTGCAACCAAAGTCCCGCAACAGAACACCTGCTACATTTCCATCATGAACAGAAGTGAGATGCCCCGCTTTGATAATCTGGCCCGCCTGGCACAGGAGAGCAGGGTAAGATTCCCAAGGAGTAGCAGGTTTCTCTCTCGCCCCGGACTTCATCGGGCTGTTCCGTCACGTGCTTTTGCTTTCCGGACAGAATGGACGTGTGACAAGTGGCAGGGTTTCCTCTCTCTGAACGGTAATGCCGATGGGGAATATGTTGTAGGAATGCTTTGCCAAAAGAAGGAAGGGATTGCAGCATTCCCTCCCCAGCTCCCCTTTCTCTGCATTACGATGCTGAGCTCTGCAGCTTGCTGGCCAAGGCCTTGCTCTGAGGAGCCCTTCAAGGGCCTTCATCCCATTAGCATGCCAGGATCTCAAAGTCCTTCACAGACTTTTCAATACCAAACTGCATTAACGTGGCCTTGCAGCTGCTCTTGGCCAGACTGCCTTTTCCTTTGGCTCACAAGAGAGTGTCTCCCTATTCCACAGCCTTTCCCCCACATTCACGGGAGGAGTCACACCTGGAGGCCTGTGACTCTAGCTCAGGAAGGAGCGAGAGAGCAGAGGGAAGCCCAGAGTGCAGGAGGAAAGAGCAGGAAAGCAGCCAGGGACTTGGGCCAGGCCACAAAGCATTCCAGGACAAAGAGAGTGGCAATTCCTTAGAAACAGAGCCCACGGGAGACGCTGGGACTTGTCCCACTAGAGAACCCAGGGCTCTCAGAGAAGGGCCCTAAGCACCACCTGCAAATAGTCCAAGAGCAAATCTCTCTGCCCAGGCTTGTTGCTGCCCTCTTTGGTTCCAGATTAGAACGGGCTGCAGGGAGAGTCTTCTCCTGCCGGCCTTCCAGCCAAGTGCCTCTGAGGGGTGAGGGCAGAGACTCAGCAAAGGCTTTGGAAGCAGCTCTGGCTCCACAGAGCGGCCACACTCCTCTTCTCCTCTTCAGCGCTTTCCTTGCACTGCCACTTCCCCTCAGGCTCCCTGCACCTTGACTCCCTGAGAACAGGCTCTGCCTTGGCTGCTGCCTTCAAGGCTAGCTAGAGGTCCCACAGGGCTCCCAGGTGATTAAAAGGTGTCCCTAAAGGCAGTTTACGCTCAAAAACCCAGCCCCGAGTCATCTCTCCAGAGTTAGGAATAAGTCTAAAAGGGAAGCAGCTCCTGACACTGAGCTTGCTGAGTGCTGGTTTCTGATGTTTAGAACCAGATTTTTGTTGGAAGACTTACCAAGAAGATCACCTTTGTCACCAATGGATTGGTCAACAACCTCAACTCCTATGGAATAGACATCACTGCTATGTGCAGCGGACTCACCACCTACATGGCTTACCAAGTTCACAGTGAGTGTAAGCATCGGGAATTCCCAGTGTGACTGACCAGGCTTTTTTCCTTTTGGGGCATGACTAAGCCACAATTGCTGCTCTTCCCTCTCTACTCGGACACAAACCAAGGGCTTCAGAGCAGTTGCACAAAGTGTTTGCCACCTCTTCAGATCAGGACTGGAACCGGGCAGTATCACGGCCCCCATAAATGACCCAAACAAAACCCCGTTACAGCTTCCTTCAGGGAAGCTTAATGGGGCTTCCCTGTTTGAGCACAGACAGTTTCGACTCCCACTGCACTCCCCTGTAACGCCCAGTCAAGAACAAGGGTCGGCATAAGAACTGCTGTTTTATAGGTCAGAGCTTGCTGACGAGTTGACCCAGGCAGCCACCAAATCCTTGTGCTTAACAACACCAGAACAAGTACATCTGATCCCCGTAGGTTTTCCCCAGGGGCAACAAGCTCATTCCCCAGGGCTTTAATGACCTACACCTGGTTGGATTCTTTCAGAACGTCACAGCCCGTGTGACTGGGCATGCCCAGGAACGGGCAGCAGCCTCGCCATGTAATGCCCAGCCATTGCGACTCACACGAGCCAGTGCAACACAGCCCCCATGTCTGCACGGGAAATCCCAAGGGGTGTTCAAGAGCATCTCTTTATGAGCGTTCCTTGCTGAGCCACAGAGCTGGTGCTCTTTGGGGACTCCAAGAGAATCTGTCCCTCACACAGCTCAAATATTCCCAGTGCAGCAGTTCTTCAGAACCTGGCAGGCTCGGAGCAACACCAGCGCTCTCCCGTAGAAGGGTAGGCAAAGTCTAAGGCATTAGCTCATGGGGTTTTGTTTTTTCTTTCTCAGCATTCCAAGGACCCCAGGTGAATCTGGGATCATGCCTTACCCTCGATGTCCTGAGAGCTGTGGAGCTGGAGTACTGCCAGGGCAATGGCACTACCAATTTCCCGGTGAGAAAACCTTAGCCCTTGCCTTTCTTCAACCAAAACAGGAGGGCTGCAGAGCTGCTGCCCAAAGCCAACCCTGATGCCTTTTCTTGCCTGGCATCTCCTCTTTTGCGAGGTGCTAGGGTATTTCAGCCTACTTGAGGGTGCAGATGCTGAAACAGAGCAATGAGTCAGCAGAGGTTTCCATCCCCAACCTTGAACATGGCTTTGCTATGGCCAGTGCACTTGCACGCGTCTACCTTTAAAGGCACCAGATGACAGCTCTCAGATGATCTCAGAGGCAATGATTCACTGAATCCATTAAACGAATAGCTACGGCCTTTGCCCAAAGCCACAGGCCTTGATTCTGGGTGCTTTGGAAAAGACTGAGGGCAGGGCCGGGCACTTCCTGGGGGGAAGCATTGCCATTGCAGCAGGGATTTTTGGGAAGATTTGGGGATGTCACTGTCTCCCGCCAAAGGTGAAATGTCTTGTCCTTTCCCTTGGTGCTTTAGTCTCAGCAGATTCCAGACATCCTCCTCAACAACACGCAAGTCATCATTGGTGGCCAGTCCCAAATTGTGACCATCAACCGGCAATGGCGCGTGGCCATCATCGAGAAAAAGAGCATCAGTGGGTCCTGGAAAACCATCTGGAACTACAACACGGTGAGTGGCACAGAGGGGACTCATTCAAAAAGCTTCCAAGGAGACTGGCCTCTAATACAACTGGATCAGGGACAGCAATTGTGTCTTTATTCTGAATGTCTGGAGACCATGATGTGGGGCAGAAACTCTCTGCATTTCTTAAGGGTTCCATTGCGACTCTATCCAAATGAGAACAACTGGAAAAAACGGATCGTTGAGTGCTGAATACTTTTATTTCACAGGGCGTCATTGCAACCAAAGTCCCGCAACAGAACACCTGCTACATTTCCATCATGAACAGAAGCGAGATGCCCCGCTTTGATAATCTGGCCCGCCTGGCACAGGAGAGCAGGGTAAGATTCCCAAGGAGTAGCAGGTTTCTCGCCCTGGACTTCATCGGGCTGTTCCGTCACGTGCTTTTGCTTTCCGGACAGAATGGGCTTGTGAAAAGTGGCAGGGTTTCCTCTCTCTGAACGGTAATGCCGATGGGGAATCTGTTGTAGGAATGCTTTGCCAAAAGAAGGAAGGGGCTGCAGCATTCCCTCCCCCACTTTCCCTCTGGAGAAAGCTCTGCAGCCTGCTGGGCGAACCTGTTCTTTGTGGAGCCCTTCAGAGCTTTTCCGCTGCTGCCACTTCCACTCAGGCTCCCTGCACCTTGACTCCCTTCGAAGGAGCCAGGCCTTTGCTGCGGCCTTCAAGGCTTGCAAGTGGTCTGACAGGGCCCCAGGTGATTACAAGGTGTCTCTAAAGGCAGCTGTGACTCAGAAACCCAGGCCTAAGTCATTCTTCCAAGAGCTAGGGATCAGCCTAGGAGGAATCAGCTCCTAACTTGGAGCTTGCTGAATGCTGGTTTCTGATATTTAGAACCCGATTTTTGTTGGAAGACTTACCAAGAAGATCACCTTTGTCACCAATGGATTGGTCAACAACCTCAACTCCTATGGAATAGACATCACTGCTATGTGCAGCGGACTCACCACCTACATGGCTTACCAAGTTCACAGTGAGTGCAAAGCATTGGGAATTCCCAGTGTGACTGACCTGGCCTTTTTGTCTCTTGGGCCATGACTAAGCCACAATTGCTGCTCCTCCATTTTGAGACACACAGACACCAAGGGCTCCAAAGCAGTTGCACAAAATGTTTGCGACCTCTATAGATCAGGACTGGAACAGGGTGGTGTCACGGCTTCCATAAATGCCCCGAAAAAAACCCCTTACACAGCTCCCTTCAGGGAAGCTTAATGGGGCTTCCCTGTTTGGGCACAGACTGTTTCGGCTCACACTGTGCTCCCCTGTAACGCCCAGTCAAGAACGAGGGTCAGTCTAAGAACCATTGTCCCCCAGGTCCGACCTTGCTCATGAGTTCACCCAGGCAGCCACCAAATCCTTGTGCTTCACAACACTAAGTCAAGTGCCTCTGATCCCCGTAGGTTTTTCCCCAGGGGCAACAAGCTCATTCCCCAGGGCTTTAATGACCTACACCTGGTTGGATTCTTTCAGAACGTCACAGCCCGTGTGACTGGGCATGCCCAGGAACGGGCAGCAGCCTCGTCATGTAATGCCCAGCCATTGCGACTCACACGAGCCTGTGCAACACAGCCCCCATTTCTGCACGGGAATTCCCAAGGGGTGTTCGAGAGCATATCTTTATGAGCGTTCCTTGCTGAGTCACAGAGCTGGTGCTCTTTGGGGACTCCAAGAGAATCTGTCCCTCACACAGCTCAAACATTCCCAGTGCAGCAGTTCTTACAGACCTGGCAGGCTCAGAGCAACACCAGCGCTCTCCCGTAGAACAGCAACCAAGGTCTTAAGCATTAGCTCATGGGGTTTTGTCTTTTCTTTCTCAGCATTCCAAGGACCCCAGGTGAATCTGGGATCATGCCTTACCCTCGATGTCCTGAGAGCTGTGGAGCTGGAGTACTGCCAGGGCAATGGCAATTGGAATGGAAATTGGAATGGTAATTGGAATGGCAACAATGGCAATTGGAATGGCATATGGAATGGCAACAACGGCAATTGGAATGGCATTTGGAATGGCAACAATGGAAATTGGAATGGCATTTGGCATGAAAACAATGGCATTTGGCATGAAAACAATGGCAATTGGAATGGCAACTGGAACGGCAACTGGAACGGCATTTGGAACGGCAACAATGGCAATTGGAATGGCAACAATGGACACTGGAATGGCATATGGAATGGCATTTGGAATGGCAACAATGGCAACTGGAATGACAACAATGGCAACTGGAACGGCAATTGGAACGGCAATTGGAACGGCAATTGGAACGGCAATAACAATTGGAACGGCAATTGGAATGGCAATTGGAATGGCAATGGCAATTGGAATGGCAACTGGAATGGCAATTTTCCGGTGAGAAAACCTCAGCCTTTACCTCTTTACCTTTCTTCAACCAACGGCGGGGGGGGTGGGGGGGAGTGGGAGGGGGTGGGCGGGGCTCCAGAGCTGCTGCCCTGATACCCTTCTTGCCAGGAGTCTCCGCTTTTGAGAGGTTCCTGTTTGAGGCTACAGATGCTTTAAAAGAGCACTGGGTGAGCAGAAGTTTACATCAAGGACCTTGAGCATGGATTTGCTATGGCCAGTGCACTTGCACGCGTCTACCTTTAAAGGCACCAGATGACAGCTCTCAGATGCGGCAATGATTCACTGCATCCATTAAATGAATAGCTACGGCCTTTGCCCAAAGCCACAGCCTTGATTCTGGGTGCTTTGGAAAAGACTGAGGGCAGGGCCGGGCACTTCCTGGGGGGCAGCATTGCCATTGCAGCAGGGATTTTTGGGAAGATTTGGGGATGTCACTGTCTCCCGCCAAAGGTGAAATGTCTTGTCCTTTCCCTTGGCGCTTTAGTCTCAGCAGATTCCAGACATCCTCCTCAACAACACGCAAGTCATCATTGGTGGCCAGTCCCAAATTGTGACCATCAACCGGCAATGGCGCGTGGCCATCATCGAGCAAAGGAGCATCAGCGGGTCCTGGAAAACCATCTGGAACTACAACACGGTGAGTGGCACAGAGGGGGCTCATTCAAAAAGCTTCCAAGAGACTGGCGCCTCGCACTTTCGACCCAGGGACAGCAATTGTGTCTTTATTCTGAATGTCTGGAGACCATGATGTGGGGCAGAAACTCTCTGCATTTCTTAAGGGTTCCATTGCGACTCTATCCAAATGAGAACAACTGGAAAAAACGCATCGTTGAGTGCTGAATACTTTTATTTCACAGGGCGTCATTGCAACCAAAGTCCCGCAACAGAACACCTGCTACATTTCCATCATGAACAGAAGTGAGATGCCCCGCTTTGATAATCTGGCCCGCCTGGCACAGGAGAGCAGGGTAAGATTCCCAAGGAGTAGCAGGTTTCTCTCTCGCCCCGGACTTCATCGGGCTGTTCCGTCACGTGCTTTTGCTTTCCGGACAGAATGGACGTGTGACAAGTGGCAGGGTTTCCTCTCTCTGAACGGTAATGCCGATGGGGAATATGTTGTAGGAATGCTTTGCCAAAAGAAGGAAGGGATTGCAGCATTCCCTCCCCAGCTCCCCTTTCTCTGCATTACGATGCTGAGCTCTGCAGCTTGCTGGCCAAGGCCTTGCTCTGAGGAGCCCTTCAAGGGCCTTCATCCCATTAGCATGCCAGGATCTCAAAGTCCTTCACAGACTTTTCAATACCAAACTGCATTAACGTGGCCTTGCAGCTGCTCTTGGCCAGACTGCCTTTTCCTTTGGCTCACAAGAGAGTGTCTCCCTATTCCACAGCCTTTCCCCCACATTCACGGGAGGAGTCACACCTGGAGGCCTGTGACTCTAGCTCAGGAAGGAGCGAGAGAGCAGAGGGAAGCCCAGAGTGCAGGAGGAAAGAGCAGGAAAGCAGCCAGGGACTTGGGCCAGGCCACAAAGCATTCCAGGACAAAAAGAGAGTGGCAATTCCTTAGAAACAGAGCCCACGGGAGACGCTGGGACTTGTCCCACTAGAGAACCCAGGGCTCTCAGAGAAGGGCCCTAAGCACCACCTGCAAATAGTCCAAGAGCAAATCTCTCTGCCCAGGCTTGTTGCTGCCCTCTTTGGTTCCAGATTAGAACGGGCTGCAGGGAGAGTCTTCTCCTGCCGGCCTTCCAGCCAAGTGCCTCTGAGGGGTGAGGGCAGAGACTCAGCAAAGGCTTTGGAAGCAGCTCTGGCTCCACAGAGCGGCCACACTCCTCTTCTCCTCTTCAGCGCTTTCCTTGCACTGCCACTTCCCCTCAGGCTCCCTGCACCTTGACTCCCTGAGAACAGGCTCTGCCTTGGCTGCTGCCTTCAAGGCTAGCTAGAGGTCCCACAGGGCTCCCAGGTGATTAAAAGGTGTCCCTAAAGGCAGTTTACGCTCAAAAACCCAGCCCCGAGTCATCTCTCCAGAGTTAGGAATAAGTCTAAAAGGGAAGCAGCTCCTGACACTGAGCTTGCTGAGTGCTGGTTTCTGATGTTTAGAACCAGATTTTTGTTGGAAGACTTACCAAGAAGATCACCTTTGTCACCAATGGATTGGTCAACAACCTCAACTCCTATGGAATAGACATCACTGCTATGTGCAGCGGACTCACCACCTACATGGCTTACCAAGTTCACAGTGAGTGTAAGCATCGGGAATTCCCAGTGTGACTGACCAGGCTTTTTTCCTTTTGGGGCATGACTAAGCCACAATTGCTGCTCTTCCCTCTCTACTCGGACACAAACCAAGGGCTTCAGAGCAGTTGCACAAAGTGTTTGCCACCTCTTCAGATCAGGACTGGAACCGGGCAGTATCACGGCCCCCATAAATGACCCAAACAAAACCCCGTTACAGCTTCCTTCAGGGAAGCTTAATGGGGCTTCCCTGTTTGAGCACAGACAGTTTCGACTCCCACTGCACTCCCCTGTAACGCCCAGTCAAGAACAAGGGTCGGCATAAGAACTGCTGTTTTATAGGTCAGAGCTTGCTGACGAGTTGACCCAGGCAGCCACCAAATCCTTGTGCTTAACAACACCAGAACAAGTACATCTGATCCCCGTAGGTTTTCCCCAGGGGCAACAAGCTCATTCCCCAGGGCTTTAATGACCTACACCTGGTTGGATTCTTTCAGAACGTCACAGCCCGTGTGACTGGGCATGCCCAGGAACGGGCAGCAGCCTCGCCATGTAATGCCCAGCCATTGCGACTCACACAAGCCAGTGCAACACAGCCCCCATGTCTGCACGGGAAATCCCAAGGGGTGTTCAAGAGCATCTCTTTATGAGCGTTCCTTGCTGAGCCACAGAGCTGGTGCTCTTTGGGGACTCCAAGAGAATCTGTCCCTCACACAGCTCAAATATTCCCAGTGCAGCAGTTCTTCAGAACCTGGCAGGCTCGGAGCAACACCAGCGCTCTCCCGTAGAAGGGTAGGCAAAGTCTAAGGCATTAGCTCATGGGGTTTTGTTTTTTCTTTCTCAGCATTCCAAGGACCCCAGGTGAATCTGGGATCATGCCTTACCCTCGATGTCCTGAGAGCTGTGGAGCTGGAGTACTGCCAGGGCAATGGCACTACCAATTTCCCGGTGAGAAAACCTTAGCCCTTGCCTTTCTTCAACCAAAACAGGAGGGCTGCAGAGCTGCTGCCCAAAGCCAACCCTGATGCCTTTTCTTGCCTGGCATCTCCTCTTTTGCGAGGTGCTAGGGTATTTCAGCCTACTTGAGGGTGCAGATGCTGAAACAGAGCAATGAGTCAGCAGAGGTTTCCATCCCCAACCTTGAACATGGCTTTGCTATGGCCAGTGCACTTGCACGCGTCTACCTTTAAAGGCACCAGATGACAGCTCTCAGATGATCTCAGAGGCAATGATTCACTGAATCCATTAAACGAATAGCTACGGCCTTTGCCCAAAGCCACAGGCCTTGATTCTGGGTGCTTTGGAAAAGACTGAGGGCAGGGCCGGGCACTTCCTGGGGGGCAGCATTGCCATTGCAGCAGGGATTTTTGGGAAGATTTGGGGATGTCACTGTCTCCCGCCAAAGGTGAAATGTCTTGTCCTTTCCCTTGGCGCTTTAGTCTCAGCAGATTCCAGACATCCTCCTCAACAACACGCAAGTCATCATTGGTGGCCAGTCCCAAATTGTGACCATCAACCGGCAATGGCGCGTGGCCATCATCGAGAAAAGGAGCATCAGTGGGTCCTGGAAAACCATCTGGAACTACAACACGGTGAGTGGCACAGAGGGGACTCATTCAAAAAGCTTCCAAGGAGACTGGCCTCTAATACAAGTGGACCAGGGACAGCAATTGTGTCTTTATTCTGAATGTCTGGAGACCATGATGTGGGGCAGAAACTCTCTGCATTTCTTAAGGGTTCCATTGCGACTCTATCCAAATGAGAACAACTGGAAAAAACGCATCGTTGAGTGCTGAATACTTTTATTTCACAGGGCGTCATTGCAACCAAAGTCCCGCAACAGAACACCTGCTACATTTCCATCATGAACAGAAGCGAGATGCCCCGCTTTGATAATCTGGCCCGCCTGGCACAGGAGAGCAGGGTAAGATTCCCAAGGAGTAGCAGGTTTCTCGCCCTGGACTTCATCGGGCTGTTCCGTCACGTGCTTTTGCTTTCCGGACAGAATGGGCGTGTGACAAGTGGCAGGGTTTCCTCTCTCTGAACAGTAATGCCGATGGGGAATCTGTTGTAGGAATGCTTTGCCAAAAGAAGGAAGGGGCTGCAGCATTCCCTCCCCCACTTTCCCTCTGGAGAAAGCTCTGCAGCCTGCTGGGCGAACCTGTTCTTTGTGGAGCCCTTCAGAGCTTTTCCGCTGCTGCCACTTCCACTCAGGCTCCCTGCACCTTGACTCCCTTCGAAGGAGCCAGGCCTTTGCTGCGGCCTTCAAGGCTTGCAAGTGGTCTGACAGGGCCCCAGGTGATTACAAGGTGTCTCTAAAGGCAGCTGTGACTCAGAAACCCAGGCCTAAGTCATTCTTCCAAGAGCTAGGGATCAGCCGAGGAGGAATCAGCTCCTAACTTGGAGCTTGCTGAATGCTGGTTTCTGATATTTAGAACCCGATTTTTGTTGGAAGACTTACCAAGAAGATCACCTTTGTCACCAATGGATTGGTCAACAACCTCAACTCCTATGGAATAGACATCACTGCTATGTGCAGCGGACTCACCACCTACATGGCTTACCAAGTTCACAGTGAGTGCAAAGCATTGGGAATTCCCAGTGTGACTGACCTGGCCTTTTTGTCTCTTGGGCCATGACTAAGCCACAATTGCTGCTCCTCCATTTTGAGACACACAGACACCAAGGGCTCCAAAGCAGTTGCACAAAATGTTTGCGACCTCTATAGATCAGGACTGGAACAGGGTGGTGTCACGGCTTCCATAAATGCCCCGAAAAAAACCCCTTACACAGCTCCCTTCAGGGAAGCTTAATGGGGCTTCCCTGTTTGGGCACAGACTGTTTCGGCTCACACTGTGCTCCCCTGTAACGCCCAGTCAAGAACGAGGGTCAGTCTAAGAACCATTGTCCCCCAGGTCCGACCTTGCTCATGAGTTCACCCAGGCAGCCACCAAATCCTTGTGCTTCACAACACTAAGTCAAGTGCCTCTGATCCCCGTAGGTTTTTCCCCAGGGGCAACAAGCTCATTCCCCAGGGCTTTAATGACCTACACCTGGTTGGATTCTTTCAGAACGTCACAGCCCGTGTGACTGGGCATGCCCAGGAACGGGCAGCAGCCTCGTCATGTAATGCCCAGCCATTGCGACTCACACGAGCCTGTGCAACACAGCCCCCATTTCTGCACGGGAATTCCCAAGGGGTGTTCGAGAGCATATCTTTATGAGCGTTCCTTGCTGAGTCACAGAGCTGGTGCTCTTTGGGGACTCCAAGAGAATCTGTCCCTCACACAGCTCAAACATTCCCAGTGCAGCAGTTCTTACAGACCTGGCAGGCTCAGAGCAACACCAGCGCTCTCCCGTAGAACAGCAACCAAGGTCTTAAGCATTAGCTCATGGGGTTTTGTCTTTTCTTTCTCAGCATTCCAAGGACCCCAGGTGAATCTGGGATCATGCCTTACCCTCGATGTCCTGAGAGCTGTGGAGCTGGAGTACTGCCAGGGCAATGGCAATTGGAATGGAAATTGGAATGGTAATTGGAATGGCAACAATGGCAATTGGAATGGCATATGGAATGGCAACAACGGCAATTGGAATGGCATTTGGAATGGCAACAATGGAAATTGGAATGGCATTTGGCATGAAAACAATGGCATTTGGCATGAAAACAATGGCAATTGGAATGGCAACTGGAACGGCAACTGGAACGGCATTTGGAACGGCAACAATGGCAATTGGAATGGCAACAATGGACACTGGAATGGCATATGGAATGGCATTTGGAATGGCAACAATGGCAACTGGAATGACAACAATGGCAACTGGAACGGCAATTGGAACGGCAATTGGAACGGCAATTGGAACGGCAATAACAATTGGAACGGCAATTGGAATGGCAATTGGAATGGCAATGGCAATTGGAATGGCAACTGGAATGGCAATTTTCCGGTGAGAAAACCTCAGCCTTTACCTCTTTACCTTTCTTCAACCAACGGCGGGGGGGGTGGGGGGGAGTGGGAGGGGGTGGGCGGGGCTCCAGAGCTGCTGCCCTGATACCCTTCTTGCCAGGAGTCTCCGCTTTTGAGAGGTTCCTGTTTGAGGCTACAGATGCTTTAAAAGAGCACTGGGTGAGCAGAAGTTTACATCAAGGACCTTGAGCATGGATTTGCTATGGCCAGTGCACTTGCACGCGTCTACCTTTAAAGGCACCAGATGACAGCTCTCAGATGCGGCAATGATTCACTGCATCCATTAAATGAATAGCTACGGCCTTTGCCCAAAGCCACAGCCTTGATTCTGGGTGCTTTGGAAAAGACTGAGGGCAGGGCCGGGCACTTCCTGGGGGGCAGCATTGCCATTGCAGCAGGGATTTTTGGGAAGATTTGGGGATGTCACTGTCTCCCGCCAAAGGTGAAATGTCTTGTCCTTTCCCTTGGCGCTTTAGTCTCAGCAGATTCCAGACATCCTCCTCAACAACACGCAAGTCATCATTGGTGGCCAGTCCCAAATTGTGACCATCAACCGGCAATGGCGCGTGGCCATCATCGAGCAAAGGAGCATCAGCGGGTCCTGGAAAACCATCTGGAACTACAACACGGTGAGTGGCACAGAGGGGGCTCATTCAAAAAGCTTCCAAGAGACTGGCGCCTCGCACTTTCGACCCAGGGACAGCAATTGTGTCTTTATTCTGAATGTCTGGAGACCATGATGTGGGGCAGAAACTCTCTGCATTTCTTAAGGGTTCCATTGCGACTCTATCCAAATGAGAACAACTGGAAAAAACGCATCGTTGAGTGCTGAATACTTTTATTTCACAGGGCGTCATTGCAACCAAAGTCCCGCAACAGAACACCTGCTACATTTCCATCATGAACAGAAGTGAGATGCCCCGCTTTGATAATCTGGCCCGCCTGGCACAGGAGAGCAGGGTAAGATTCCCAAGGAGTAGCAGGTTTCTCTCTCGCCCCGGACTTCATCGGGCTGTTCCGTCACGTGCTTTTGCTTTCCGGACAGAATGGACGTGTGACAAGTGGCAGGGTTTCCTCTCTCTGAACGGTAATGCCGATGGGGAATATGTTGTAGGAATGCTTTGCCAAAAGAAGGAAGGGATTGCAGCATTCCCTCCCCAGCTCCCCTTTCTCTGCATTACGATGCTGAGCTCTGCAGCTTGCTGGCCAAGGCCTTGCTCTGAGGAGCCCTTCAAGGGCCTTCATCCCATTAGCATGCCAGGATCTCAAAGTCCTTCACAGACTTTTCAATACCAAACTGCATTAACGTGGCCTTGCAGCTGCTCTTGGCCAGACTGCCTTTTCCTTTGGCTCACAAGAGAGTGTCTCCCTATTCCACAGCCTTTCCCCCACATTCACGGGAGGAGTCACACCTGGAGGCCTGTGACTCTAGCTCAGGAAGGAGCGAGAGAGCAGAGGGAAGCCCAGAGTGCAGGAGGAAAGAGCAGGAAAGCAGCCAGGGACTTGGGCCAGGCCACAAAGCATTCCAGGACAAAAAGAGAGTGGCAATTCCTTAGAAACAGAGCCCACGGGAGACGCTGGGACTTGTCCCACTAGAGAACCCAGGGCTCTCAGAGAAGGGCCCTAAGCACCACCTGCAAATAGTCCAAGAGCAAATCTCTCTGCCCAGGCTTGTTGCTGCCCTCTTTGGTTCCAGATTAGAACGGGCTGCAGGGAGAGTCTTCTCCTGCCGGCCTTCCAGCCAAGTGCCTCTGAGGGGTGAGGGCAGAGACTCAGCAAAGGCTTTGGAAGCAGCTCTGGCTCCACAGAGCGGCCACACTCCTCTTCTCCTCTTCAGCGCTTTCCTTGCACTGCCACTTCCCCTCAGGCTCCCTGCACCTTGACTCCCTGAGAACAGGCTCTGCCTTGGCTGCTGCCTTCAAGGCTAGCTAGAGGTCCCACAGGGCTCCCAGGTGATTAAAAGGTGTCCCTAAAGGCAGTTTACGCTCAAAAACCCAGCCCCGAGTCATCTCTCCAGAGTTAGGAATAAGTCTAAAAGGGAAGCAGCTCCTGACACTGAGCTTGCTGAGTGCTGGTTTCTGATGTTTAGAACCAGATTTTTGTTGGAAGACTTACCAAGAAGATCACCTTTGTCACCAATGGATTGGTCAACAACCTCAACTCCTATGGAATAGACATCACTGCTATGTGCAGCGGACTCACCACCTACATGGCTTACCAAGTTCACAGTGAGTGTAAGCATCGGGAATTCCCAGTGTGACTGACCAGGCTTTTTTCCTTTTGGGGCATGACTAAGCCACAATTGCTGCTCTTCCCTCTCTACTCGGACACAAACCAAGGGCTTCAGAGCAGTTGCACAAAGTGTTTGCCACCTCTTCAGATCAGGACTGGAACCGGGCAGTATCACGGCCCCCATAAATGACCCAAACAAAACCCCGTTACAGCTTCCTTCAGGGAAGCTTAATGGGGCTTCCCTGTTTGAGCACAGACAGTTTCGACTCCCACTGCACTCCCCTGTAACGCCCAGTCAAGAACAAGGGTCGGCATAAGAACTGCTGTTTTATAGGTCAGAGCTTGCTGACGAGTTGACCCAGGCAGCCACCAAATCCTTGTGCTTAACAACACCAGAACAAGTACATCTGATCCCCGTAGGTTTTCCCCAGGGGCAACAAGCTCATTCCCCAGGGCTTTAATGACCTACACCTGGTTGGATTCTTTCAGAACGTCACAGCCCGTGTGACTGGGCATGCCCAGGAACGGGCAGCAGCCTCGCCATGTAATGCCCAGCCATTGCGACTCACACGAGCCAGTGCAACACAGCCCCCATGTCTGCACGGGAAATCCCAAGGGGTGTTCAAGAGCATCTCTTTATGAGCGTTCCTTGCTGAGCCACAGAGCTGGTGCTCTTTGGGGACTCCAAGAGAATCTGTCCCTCACACAGCTCAAATATTCCCAGTGCAGCAGTTCTTCAGAACCTGGCAGGCTCGGAGCAACACCAGCGCTCTCCCGTAGAAGGGTAGGCAAAGTCTAAGGCATTAGCTCATGGGGTTTTGTTTTTTCTTTCTCAGCATTCCAAGGACCCCAGGTGAATCTGGGATCATGCCTTACCCTCGATGTCCTGAGAGCTGTGGAGCTGGAGTACTGCCAGGGCAATGGCACTACCAATTTCCCGGTGAGAAAACCTTAGCCCTTGCCTTTCTTCAACCAAAACAGGAGGGCTGCAGAGCTGCTGCCCAAAGCCAACCCTGATGCCTTTTCTTGCCTGGCATCTCCTCTTTTGCGAGGTGCTAGGGTATTTCAGCCTACTTGAGGGTGCAGATGCTGAAACAGAGCAATGAGTCAGCAGAGGTTTCCATCCCCAACCTTGAACATGGCTTTGCTATGGCCAGTGCACTTGCACGCGTCTACCTTTAAAGGCACCAGATGACAGCTCTCAGATGATCTCAGAGGCAATGATTCACTGAATCCATTAAACGAATAGCTACGGCCTTTGCCCAAAGCCACAGGCCTTGATTCTGGGTGCTTTGGAAAAGACTGAGGGCAGGGCCGGGCACTTCCTGGGGGGCAGCATTGCCATTGCAGCAGGGATTTTTGGGAAGATTTGGGGATGTCACTGTCTCCCGCCAAAGGTGAAATGTCTTGTCCTTTCCCTTGGTGCTTTAGTCTCAGCAGATTCCAGACATCCTCCTCAACAACACGCAAGTCATCATTGGTGGCCAGTCCCAAATTGTGACCATCAACCGGCAATGGCGCGTGGCCATCATCGAGAAAAGGAGCATCAGTGGGTCCTGGAAAACCATCTGGAACTACAACACGGTGAGTGGCACAGAGGGGACTCATTCAAAAAGCTTCCAAGGAGACTGGCCTCTAATACAACTGGATCAGGGACAGCAATTGTGTCTTTATTCTGAATGTCTGGAGACCATGATGTGGGGCAGAAACTCTCTGCATTTCTTAAGGGTTCCATTGCGACTCTATCCAAATGAGAACAACTGGAAAAAACGGATCGTTGAGTGCTGAATACTTTTATTTCACAGGGCGTCATTGCAACCAAAGTCCCGCAACAGAACACCTGCTACATTTCCATCATGAACAGAAGCGAGATGCCCCGCTTTGATAATCTGGCCCGCCTGGCACAGGAGAGCAGGGTAAGATTCCCAAGGAGTAGCAGGTTTCTCTCTCGCCCTGGACTTCATCGGGCTGTTCCGTCACGTGCTTTTGCTTTCCGGACAGAATGGGCTTGTGACAAGTGGCAGGGTTTCCTCTCTCTGAACGGTAATGCCGATGGGGAATCTGTTGTAGGAATGCTTTGCCAAAAGAAGGAAGGGGCTGCAGCATTCCCTCCCCCACTTTCCCTCTGGAGAAAGCTCTGCAGCCTGCTGGGCGAACCTGTTCTTTGTGGAGCCCTTCAGAGCTTTTCCGCTGCTGCCACTTCCACTCAGGCTCCCTGCACCTTGACTCCCTTCGAAGGAGCCAGGCCTTTGCTGCGGCCTTCAAGGCTTGCAAGTGGTCTGACAGGGCCCCAGGTGATTACAAGGTGTCTCTAAAGGTAGCTGTGACTCAGAAACCCAGGCCTAAGTCATTCTTCCAAGAGCTAGGGATCAGCCGAGGAGGAATCAGCTCCTAACTTGGAGCTTGCTGAATGCTGGTTTCTGATATTTAGAACCCGATTTTTGTTGGAAGACTTACCAAGAAGATCACCTTTGTCACCAATGGATTGGTCAACAACCTCAACTCCTATGGAATAGACATCACTGCTATGTGCAGCGGACTCACCACCTACATGGCTTACCAAGTTCACAGTGAGTGCAAAGCATTGGGAATTCCCAGTGTGACTGACCTGGCCTTTTTGTCTCTTGGGCCATGACTAAGCCACAATTGCTGCTCCTCCATTTTGAGACACACAGACACCAAGGGCTCCAAAGCAGTTGCACAAAATGTTTGCGACCTCTATAGATCAGGACTGGAACAGGGTGGTGTCACGGCTTCCATAAATGCCCCGAAAAAAACCCCTTACACAGCTCCCTTCAGGGAAGCTTAATGGGGCTTCCCTGTTTGGGCACAGACTGTTTCGGCTCACACTGTGCTCCCCTGTAACGCCCAGTCAAGAACGAGGGTCAGTCTAAGAACCATTGTCCCCCAGGTCCGACCTTGCTCATGAGTTCACCCAGGCAGCCACCAAATCCTTGTGCTTCACAACACTAAGTCAAGTGCCTCTGATCCCCGTAGGTTTTTCCCCAGGGGCAACAAGCTCATTCCCCAGGGCTTTAATGACCTACACCTGGTTGGATTCTTTCAGAACGTCACAGCCCGTGTGACTGGGCATGCCCAGGAACGGGCAGCAGCCTCGTCATGTAATGCCCAGCCATTGCGACTCACACGAGCCAGTGCAACACAGCCCCCATTTCTGCACGGGAATTCCCAAGGGGTGTTCGAGAGCATATCTTTATGAGCGTTCCTTGCTGAGTCACAGAGCTGGTGCTCTTTGGGGACTCCAAGAGAATCTGTCCCTCACACAGCTCAAACATTCCCAGTGCAGCAGTTCTTACAGACCTGGCAGGCTCAGAGCAACACCAGCGCTCTCCCGTAGAACAGCAACCAAGGTCTTAAGCATTAGCTCATGGGGTTTTGTCTTTTCTTTCTCAGCATTCCAAGGACCCCAGGTGAATCTGGGATCATGCCTTACCCTCGATGTCCTGAGAGCTGTGGAGCTGGAGTACTGCCAGGGCAATGGCAATTGGAATGGAAATTGGAATGGTAATTGGAATGGCAACAATGGCAATTGGAATGGCATATGGAATGGCAACAACGGCAATTGGAATGGCATTTGGAATGGCAACAATGGAAATTGGAATGGCATTTGGCATGAAAACAATGGCATTTGGCATGAAAACAATGGCAATTGGAATGGCAACTGGAACGGCAACTGGAACGGCATTTGGAACGGCAACAATGGCAATTGGAATGGCAACAATGGACACTGGAATGGCATATGGAATGGCATTTGGAATGGCAACAATGGCAACTGGAATGACAACAATGGCAACTGGAACGGCAATTGGAACGGCAATTGGAACGGCAATTGGAACGGCAATAACAATTGGAACGGCAATTGGAATGGCAATTGGAATGGCAATGGCAATTGGAATGGCAACTGGAATGGCAATTTTCCGGTGAGAAAACCTCAGCCTTTACCTCTTTACCTTTCTTCAACCAACGGCGGGGGGGGTGGGGGGGGGTGGGAGGGGGTGGGCGGGGCTCCAGAGCTGCTGCCCTGATACCCTTCTTGCCAGGAGTCTCCGCTTTTGAGAGGTTCCTGTTTGAGGCTACAGATGCCTCTTTTAAAGAGCACTGGGTGAGCAGAAGTTTACATCAAGGACCTTGAGCATGGATTTGCTATGGCCAGTGCACTTGCACGTGTCTACCTTTAAAGGCACCAGATGACAGCTCTCAGATGCGGCAATGATTCACTGCATCCATTAAATGAATAGCTACGGCCTTTGCCCAAAGCCACAGCCTTGATTCTAGGTGCTTTGGAAAAGACTGAGGGCAGGGCCGGGCACTTCCTGGGGGGCAGCATTGCCATTGCAGCAGGGATTTTTGGGAAGATTTGGGGATGTCACTGTCTCCCGCCAAAGGTGAAATGTCTTGTCCTTTCCCTTGGCGCTTTAGTCTCAGCAGATTCCAGACATCCTCCTCAACAACACGCAAGTCATCATTGGTGGCCAGTCCCAAATTGTGACCATCAACCGGCAATGGCGCGTGGCCATCATCGAGAAAAGGAGCATCAGTGGGTCCTGGAAAACCATCTGGAACTACAACACGGTGAGTGGCACAGAGGGGGCTCATTCAAAAAGCTTCCAAGAGACTGGCGCCTCGCACTTTCGACCCAGGGACAGCAATTGTGTCTTTATTCTGAATGTCTGGAGACCATGATGTGGGGCAGAAACTCTCTGCATTTCTTAAGGGTTCCATTGCGACTCTATCCAAATGAGAACAACTGGAAAAAACGCATCGTTGAGTGCTGAATACTTTTATTTCACAGGGCGTCATTGCAACCAAAGTCCCGCAACAGAACACCTGCTACATTTCCATCATGAACAGAAGTGAGATGCCCCGCTTTGATAATCTGGCCCGCCTGGCACAGGAGAGCAGGGTAAGATTCCCAAGGAGTAGCAGGTTTCTCTCTCGCCCTGGACTTCATCGGGCTGTTCCGTCACGTGCTTTTGCTTTCCGGACAGAATGGACGTGTGACAAGTGGCAGGGTTTCCTCTCTCTGAACGGTAATGCCGATGGGGAATATGTTGTAGGAATGCTTTGCCAAAAGAAGGAAGGGATTGCAGCATTCCCTCCCCAGCTCCCCTTTCTCTGCATTACGATGCTGAGCTCTGCAGCTTGCTGGCCAAGGCCTTGCTCTGAGGAGCCCTTCAAGGGCCTTCATCCCATTAGCATGCCAGGATCTCAAAGTCCTTCACAGACTTTTCAATACCAAACTGCATTAACATGGCCTTGCAGCTGCTCTTGGCCGGACTGCCTTTTCCTTTGGCTCACAAGAGAGTGTCTCCCTATTCCACAGCCTTTCCTCCACATTCACGGGAGGAGTCACACCTGGAGGCCTGTGACTCTAGCTCAGGAAGGAGCGAGAGAGCAGAGGGAAGCCCAGAGTGCAGGAGGAAAGAGCAGGAAAGCAGCCAGGGACTTGGGCCAGGCCCCAAAGCATTCCAGGACAAAAAGAGAGTGGCAATTCCTTAGAAACAGAGCCCACGGGAGACGCTGGGACTTGTCCCACTAGAGAACCCAGGGCTCTCAGAGAAGGGCCCTAAGCACCACCTGCAAATAGTCCAAGAGCAAATCTCTCTGCCCAGGCTTGTTGCTGCCCTCTTTGGTTCCAGATTAGAACGGGCTGCAGGGAGAGTCTTCTCCTGCCGGCCTTCCAGCCAAGTGCCTCTGAGGGGTGAGGGCAGAGACTCAGCAAAGGCTTTGGAAGCAGCTCTGGCTCCACAGAGCGGCCACACTCCTCTTCTCCTCTTCAGCGCTTTCCTTGCACTGCCACTTCCCCTCAGGCTCCCTGCACCTTGACTCCCTGAGAACAGGCTCTGCCTTGGCTGCTGCCTTCAAGGCTAGCTAGAGGTCCCACAGGGCTCCCAGGTGATTAAAAGGTGTCCCTAAAGGCAGTTTACGCTCAAAAACCCAGCCTCGAGTCATCTCTCCAGAGTTAGGAATAAGCCTAAAAGGGAAGCAGCTCCTGACACTGAGCTTGCTGAATGCTGGTTTCTGATATTTAGAACCCGATTTTTGTTGGAAGACTTACCAAGAAGATCACCTTTGTCACCAATGGATTGGTCAACAACCTCAACTCCTACGGAGCAGATATCATTGCTATGTGCAGCGGACTCACCACCTACATGGCTTACCAAGTTCACAGTGAGTGCTAAGCATGGGAATTCCCAGTGTGACTGACCTAGCTTATTTTTTCTTGGGCCAATTTTTAGGCACAATTGCTGGTTTTTCCTTTTTTGACAGACAGAAACCAAGGGCTTCAGAGCAGTTGCACAAAGTGTTTGCCACCTCTTCAGATCAGGACTGGAACCGGGCAGTATCACGGCCCCCATAAATGACCCAAACAAAACCCCGTTACAGCTTCCTTCAGGGAAGCTTAATGGGGCTTCCCTGTTTGAGCACAGACTGTTTCGACTCCCACTGCACTCCCCTGTAACGCCCAGTCAAGAACAAGGGTCGGCATAAGAACTGCTGTTTTATAGGTCAGAGCTTGCTGACGAGTTGACCCAGGCAGCCACCAAACCCTTGTGCTTAACAACACTAAGTCAAGTGCATCGGATCCCTGTAGGTTTTCCCCAGGGGCAACAAGCTCATTCCCCAGGGCTTTAATGACCTACACCTGGTTGGATTCTTTCAGAACAGCACAGCCCGTGTGACTGGGCATGCCCAGGAACGGCAGCAGCCTCGCCATGTAATGCCCAGCCATTGCAACTCACACGAGCCAGTGCAACACAGCCCCCATTTCTGCACGGGAAATCCCAAGGGGTGTTCAAGAGCATCTCTTTGTGAGCATTCCTTGCTGAGCCACAGAGCACTCTTTGGGGACTCCAAGAGAATCTGTCCCTCACACAGCTCAAACATTCCCAGTACAGCAATTCTTCAGAACCTGGCAGGCTCAGAGCAACACCAGCGCTCTCCCGTAGAACAGCAACCAAGGTCTTAAGCATTAGCTCATGGGGTTTTGTCTTTTCTTTCTCAGCATTCCAAGGACCCCAGGTGAATCTGGGATCATGCCTTACCCTCAATGTCCTGAGAGCTGTGGAGCTGGAGTACTGCCAGGGCAATGGCAATTGGAATGGAAATTGGAATGGCAACAATGGCAATTGGAATGGCATATGGAATGGCTACAATGGCAGTTGGAATGGCATATGGAATGGCAACAATGGCAGTTGGAATGGCATATGGAATGGCAACAATGGCAATTGGAATGGCAATGGTAACTGGAATGGCATATGGAATGGCAGTTGGAATGGCAACTGGAATGGCAGTTGGAATGGCAATTGGAATGGCAATTGGAATGGCAATGGACAGGTGAGAAAACCTTAGCCCCTACTATTCTTTAAGCAAATGAGAGGGCTCCAGATCTGCTGCCTAAAACCAACTCAAATGGCCTTCTTGCGTGGCATCTCATCTTTTGAGATGTTCCTGATTGAGGGTGCAGATATTTTAAAAGAGCAATGGGTAAACAGAGTTTTCTGTCCAGGACTTTGCACGTGGATTTAGTATGGTCAGGTCTTTTGCATGCATCTACCTCTAACGCCATCAGATGACAGCTATCAGATGTAGCAGTGATTCACTGAATCCATGAAAAGATTTTTTACGGCCTCTGCTCACTGCCGCAGCCTTTTTTTTTTTTTATTGTTTTGGGGGTTTTTTTAATATCTCTTCCTCATTTTAATATACACCTCCACCGCAATCTCTTCCTGGATCAGAGTACTTATTCTTTTCTTGCAGGGATTTTTTGTAAATTTGTGATATGAGACCTAGGTACTTGCAGAGTCTTAAAGTATTTCATGTGTTTTTTCTTATCTCAGCAGACAGATAACAACCAACAAATCATCCATGATGGAGATTCCCAAATCTCCATCTCTGGTGGGAACTCTCAAATCTCCATCTCTGGTGTCTCACAAAGCATAAGCATCAATAGTCAAACACAAAAGGCAATTATTGAACAAAAGAGCAACCGTTTGTCCTGGAAAACCATCTGGAACTACAATAGGGTGAGTGGCAGGGAGGGGGCTTTTTCAAAATGTATATGAGGAGATGGGCTCCTCATAGAGATGGCCCAGGGACAGCAATTATTTTCCTTATCCTAAATTTTGGAGTGCATGATATGGGGTAGAAACTCTCAGCATTTGTTATTGTTTCAATCCAAACTTTAGTCCAATGTCAGCAGTTAGAAAAAATGGAATTGTGAGTGCTCATTAATTTGATTTTACAGGGTGTCATTGCAACAAAAGTGCTGCAAGAGAGAACATGCTACATTTCCACCATGAACAGAAGTGAGATGCCCACATTTGCTGCACTTGTCAAAGTGGCTGCAGAGAGGAGGGTAAGAATTTAATGGAGGAATCACTTGCAATGCTCCTCAGTATTTGAAAGTAAACAGATGTGGAAGACTGCTATTTTCAAAGCCTTTTAAACCATTAGGTGTTTAGAAGCGATTTATATCACACTCTTAATTATTTAGATCAATTTATTATGAATTATATCTTTTTTAAAAAGGTTCATAAATAAGAATAAGCCATTTAGGGTGAAGGTTTCTCATTTTTAATTAATGTTGTAGATATCCTGGGCAATTTTTACATAGTTTGCAATTAGTTTTTATACTGACCAATTTTAATAGTCTGTTAGGACCCAAGAGCATAGATGTGTGGTAAGGTACCCTTTATAATCTCCCATACCTTGCATGGTAAAGAAATGAATTTCTTTGGTTGAGGTGTATTTGATTAAGAACAAATATCCCAAGAAGGTCAAAAATTTTAAACCATCTCTCAAAATGTTTGCAAATAACGACCATGTGAATGTGAGCTCCATCCACTAAATTAACACAGCCATTTAAAAAACAGCATCAGTATTTAGGATATTCACCTTTGGTAGTCATCGGCTTCCACTGAATACTCAGAACTGAGTCCTTAAAAAAATCAAGTCTTTAAAGAGCAAGAAAACCTAAGGGGCAGAAGAAAACCAGCAGAGTGTTATCAGTAAAGGCGTAAGCAAAAAGATTCTGCTTTAGCTACAGATTATGGCTTGCTGTAGTAAGGTGTATCCTCCTGAAGCAAATCTCAACACTTTGTGCCCCAGTGAGAAGGAAGCATTGTGCAGCCGGCTTTCAGAAACACTTTCATCAAAGTCCATTATTTTGAAAGCCTATGTAACAATCAGAGCCATCTCTGCCAACCCTGCCTATACACTGGAGATCATTGAGCCATTTCTTCATATGCATTTTCTTTCTGGAGAGGATCAGGTTGTCTCTAGTGGAATGGTTTCCTCTCTCTGAACAGTAAGGCAGATTGGGAATTTCTTGTAGGACTGCTTTGCCAAAAGAAGGAAGGGATTGCAGCATTCCCTCCCCAGCTCCCCTTTCTCTGCATTACGATGCTGAGCTCTGCAGCTTGCTGGCCAAGGCCTTGCTCTGAGGAGCCCTTCAAGGGCCTTCATCCCATTAGCATGCCAGGATCTCAAAGTCCTTCACAGACTTTTCAATACCAAACTGCATTGGTCAGCTGACAACGTGGCCTTGCAGCTGCTCTTGGCCGGACTGCCTTTTTCCTTTGGCTCACAAGAGAGTGTCTCCCTATTCCACAGCCTTTCCCCCACATTCACGGGAGGAGTCACACCTGGAGGCCTGTGACCCTAGCTCAGGAAGGAGCGAGAGAGCAGAGGGAAGCCCAGAGTGCAGGAGGAAAGAGCAGGAAAGTAGCCAGGGACTTGGGCCAGGCCACAAAGCATTCCAGGACAAAAAGAGAGTGGCAATTCCTTAGAAACAGAGCCCACGGGAGATGCTGGGACTTGTCCCACTAGAGAACCCAGGGCTCTCAGAGAAGGGCCCTAAGCACCACCTGCAAATAGTCCAAGAGCAAATCTCTCTGCCCAGGCTTGCTGCTGCCCTCTTTGGTTCCAGATTAGAACGGGCTGCAGGGAGAGTCTTCTCCTGCTGGCCTTCCAGCCAAGTGCCTCTGAGGGGTGAGGGCAGAGACTCAGCAAAGGCTTTGGAAGCAGCTCTGGCTCCACAGAGCGGCCACACTCCTCTTCTCCTCTTCAGCGCTTTCCTTGCACTGCCACTTCCCCTCAGGCTCCCTGCACCTTGACTCCCTGAGAACAGGCTCTGCCTTGGCTGCTGCCTTCAAGGCTAGCTAGAGGTCCCACAGGGCTCCCAGGTGATTAAAAGGTGTCCCTAAAGGCAGTTTGGGCTCAAACACTCAGCCTTGAGTAATCATTTCATAGGCAGGCATAGGCCTAAAAGGGAAGCAGCTCCTGACACTGAGCTTGCTGAATGCTGATATTTGTCTTTTAGAACCAGATCGGTTTTGGAAGACCTACCAAGAAGATCACCTTTGTCGCCAATGGACTGGTCAACAACCTCAGCTCTTACGGAGCGGACGTCTTCTCTATGTGCAGCGGACTCACCACCTACGTGGCTTATGAAGTTCACGGTGAGTGCAAGCAAAGGAATTCTGTCTTCATGTGAGGCGGTGTTTGTTTCCTGCGGGAAATGAACCATGCAGAATTACTGCACTTCTACTTTGAGATGCACAGAAATCAAGGGCTTCAGCAGCTACACAAAGGGTTTGATGACTCCACAGATCAGGACTGAAACAAGGTTAAGGCACAGCCTCCAAAAATGACCTGATCTATACCCATGTTACCCCCTTCTGTGAAGTTTAAGTTGGCTTAAGTTATTGCATAGGATTTTACATGTTGATATCTTCTGCAATGCCTACACTAAGAGAAAGGGTACCTGTATGCACCACTGTTCCCTCATTTCTGTACTAGAGACCCAGTGTTGTATTATGACTTCAAAGAGATTCTTTGTCTATGAAACAATTTCTTATACAGGAATTCTGGACAACCTAGTTCACTTGAAGGAACAAAAATGAGCTCTCATCTATTACCCAAGAATATCTTCCCTATGAACTAATTGTATTTTTTGTTTGATTGATTTTTTAAAGGACCCCAGTACAATCAACGATCCTGCATTGCACTTAACATCTTGAGACTTGTGGAGCTGAAGTACTGCAGGGGCAATGGACAGTTCTGAAAACCTTACCTTTCTTGAACTGAGATCCAGACTTCAGAGCTGCTTCCCAAAGCCAACCCTGATGATGTTCTTCCCTGACACCTCTTCTTTCAAGAGTTTTGTTCTTGATGGTTCAGATGCTGAAACAGATCATTTGTTGACTAGAGCTTTCAATTAAAAACCTTTTGCATAGATGACCTCTGGCTTGTTTCTCATTACTCTACCCTTCAATCATCTTTGAAACGTCCAAGGAAACATTTTTATTATCTCTTTTCTGCCCTATTTGAGCCCTTTGAATGCTCTTTTCATTTTCACTCTCAACACAAGGCACAGCCAGAGAGCTGGGCAAGCCCCAGGGTGTGCATGGTACAAACAAGGCATTCACAGTTAGGATCTTCCTTCTCTGGGAGAAGATGCCTCACATTAAAAATCTTGATTTAGGGGGCACAAAAGCCAGAAGGAATGAAGGGCAAAGCAGTGAATTTACCTTTTTTAGGGGAAAGGGGAGTCTCTGTGGAATTACAGAACAATTAACATGGTGTTACAGTTACAGCACAGCAATGCTTATTTTCACACAAAACAAAATTTCTGTTTTTTTCGTAAGGCCAAAAATTTTAAAATACATTCTATGTTTAAATACATTCTATTTCTGATGAAACATTATAAAGCTATAGAATAACTTAGGAAATTTCCAGAAGAATTTGAAACATTATGTTACACTGTTATCCACTAAAAACCAGGTAAAGAGGAGGACCCTGAGCATTCAGTGAAGAGTAAAATTGCAGCATTTCAGTACAAGTCTATTTTAAAAACAGAAATTTAAACATGTAAAGGAGGATTCAATCAAGTTATGCTGAGATTATATGATCACAATAAACTCTCATGGTGACTCATGGGGTTTTTCTCCAGGTACCTTTCATAAATATTTACTTTATCTGGGAGTCAGCAGGTAGTGGGAGAAAAGGTAAAGAGTGAAGCAACACCTCTAAAAATCAATATAATTCTCCATGCTCCCATTTGCACTCAGGTGGGCATGCCATGCTCTAGATAAAGGCAGCATGACCTAGTCTAGAAAACTGTGGCTCAAGGACAGAATTAATCACATTCCATAGTTAAAAGAAAATCCTCAAGGTCCAGCTTCAAGGATGAAACCAGAAATAATTTCATCAGTTTTACTCTTGCTAGACAGCATGGAGCAGAAAAAAACACATGAAAATCTGTGTGCACAGAATCAAACAGTAATTTGAGGACAGGGTGAATTCTGGAATGTTTCTTATCCTTTGGAGGTTGCTGCATAGTTGGACAAGAATTTACTATGGAAACAGAATGCCTTGAGCAGAGCTTTAAACAGGACACAGAGACAAACCCATACTGGAAAGAAAACAGGGTCTTATGCATACAAAGCCCCTTCCCTGCCCCTTTTTCTGGCTCTACTGCTGCTGTGATTAAATTCATGAACTGTGCATAATGGCAAGTGAGTAAGTTGTGCATTTGCCACACAAACTGCTCAAGTGCTCAGAAGCTGAGGGAAGATGTGCAGGGTCAGGGCTCCAAGGGTGATGCACTTCTGTAATGGCCAAGTTGGCTCGGACTGGTGGAAGCTAGGGACAAAACTGCTTTCCAACTCATGGGTAATGACACTAGAGAGAGGAGGAGAAGTCTACAGCTCGGTTTCTCTCACCTTTCTTCAGGTAGGCTCAACTTACGGAATTTCCAGAGGCTAAATAGGATTTTCTAGCATACAAAGTAAGACTTCGATGTGTATTTGGTATCTTGAAGGCTAAGGACATAACCTGTCATTTGGCATGCACAAACCAGTCTGATTAGAAGAGCCATAAATCTTTCCCCTTGGTAGTTTATCACTTTCATTCACCATATTTGACACCTTGAGCAAAGTTTAAATGGATGTGAAACAGATGAAAAGCTGAGCACTCTGCTCACAGCACTGGCAGACTGCTGCACCTCCTCAGGACTCAGCAAGGCTCCAGGCAGGAACAGAAGGACAGAGTGTGGCCCTGAGAAGCACAAGTGACAATTGGGCCTCCCCTTCCCAAAAAATGTAAGATCCCCTGGCTTTTCCAGGAACAGCTGCAACAATAATCCTTGGCAATGGATGGTAGAGGACAAGAGTGTTCAGAAGCATCAGATCAGAGCAACACCAAGTTCCCATCATGCCAGGCTGGCAATGCACAGCAAGCTTTAGTGTGCAAACCCACTGTGAATTGCAGCCAAGGGCACAATCAGCACATGGGGACTGGCAGAACTGTTGTCAAATACAAAGCACTTGGGGAGTTGGGAAGTGAGCTCCTCTGGGAGTGCTGCTTCTGGAACCTGGAATCTTTTGTTCAGCACAGCAAAAAAGCAAATCCAAATTACCACAGGCTCCTGGGCCATGGCTCTGTATATCAAATTCAATGAAAGATTAAAATCTACTTCCTAAATAACACGAGACATAAAATGCCCCTTGTCAGTGCTCCTACCTCACACAAATTCTGCTACCTCTAGTTTCTGGTCCCTTTCTCAAATGAGCCCTTAATCCATAATCACGTTCTGCTCTCCTGAAGAGGCTCTGTGAAGATTCAGGGCCATGTCTGACAAGCAGAAAGCAGATCCTGAATGAGCTCAGAAAGGAAGGTCAGCAAAAGAACTCAGCAATTCCTATGATTTAGAACCAACCTCATCATCCCCTGGGACTCACTTAACATTTTTAACATAGCAAGATTACCACCCCCTTGGTTTGAATGGTGCTTTTGGTTAGAGACACAACTTCAGGCTGAGTCCTTTGCCACACTGGCACAAAGCATCACTACAAGCTTACTGGGAATCTGTGCTCTGCTTCTGATTGTAAGTTCTTTTTCCATTTAAAAGCGACTGTTAAATACATTGAGCTTACCATGACCCTCATGGGTTTTCCCTCACTTCCCTGTATGCAATGAATTCAATCAGGCAGGTATCAAAGCCTCCTCTTATCAGAGCACTTCCCCAGGAAACTCGTCATGCTTCTGTGAACACAGGGCACCTGCCAATAAGGTAAACCCATTTTCAGATTTAACTTTGGGATATTATGTATAAAAAGTAAGAGTACACATCAATTAGCAGCAGAGCTGGCCTGGCCTACCATCCAAATGAAGTTCCCTGTAAGTACACTTATCGCTTTCCCATAAAAGGGAAGGATGTTGACATGCTGGAGTGTGTCCAGAGAAGGACAACAAGGCTGGCGGAGGATCTGGAACACAAGCCCTATGTGGAGGAAGCTGGGGCTGTTGAGCCTGGAGAAGAGGAGGCTCAGGGGAGACCTCAGGACTCCCTATAACTCCCTGAAAGGAGGGTGCAGCCAGGTGGGGGTTCATCTCTGCCCCCAGGTAACTTGCAATAGGACAAGAGAACTCATCAGCACAAGGGGAAGTGTAGGCTGTACATTAGAAGAATTTACTCACAGAAAGCGTGACTGGGCATTGGAATGGGCTACCCAAGGACGTGGTGGAGTCACCTTCCCTGGAGGGGTTTAAGAAAAGATTGGATGTGGCACTCACTGCCATGGTCTGGTTGACAAAGAGGTGTTAGGTCATTGGTTGGACTCGATGATCTCAAAGATGTTTTCCAATCTGGTTGATTCTTTGATTCTGTAAAATGTCACCAGATTTCAGAGGAGATACTTAAAAATATGTTCCTTCAGCCTTGGGACTGTTTCTGGTGCACTGTGTGCTGTGTTAGCTTTTCAGCAGCAAATTCCTTCACCTGCCCTAAGCAGGAGAACACATCATACATGTGGCATTACTGGAGGGGCAATTTACCTTTTACCAAAGTCTCTCATCAGCCTCCATGACACATTTACCTAAACAATATAAGTGAAAGAAACAATATTTTTCTTTCCCTGTGGCTATTTGCACTGTAGGAAACCTTTCTTTTAACCGGTGCCTCTCTCCTAGCAATGCACTTCTCCTTCCCTGTACATTGTTTGCAACAAAAAGGGGTTTTTGTTTAATTTTAATAGGGTTATGTTGCAACCAAGGTGTTTTCAAAGAACACTTGCATCATTGCTACAACCAGCAAGAGGTTTTGGCTTGGCAAACACTTTCCTGCACCCCTCGCAGGACACAAGGTAGGATAGTGGTTGAAAGTGGTGCAAAAGCCGATTGATTTTCAGTGAAAAGCACTTGTTCCTACACATGCTGAGAACTGAAGAGCACCTTCTCAGCAGAGCTGAGTTGCTCTAAAAGTTCCTTCTAAAGTTGCATTGCACAGGAATAACCTCTTACCCCGCAATAAAGTGTGCAGAAGTTCTGAATTCCAATGATGGTTTTCCTAAATGCTGTTTTCTAGCTTTGTTTCTTTGATGCTCAGGGACCTGGGCCTTACCAATTGCAACCCAGAGGGAATCGCTTCATTATCTCCAGAAACAGAATACAAAGCTTGAGCCCATCAGGAAAACAGATCCAAGCCCTGTGCAGAGGAATTCCCTCCTACCTCCCTTACCCAGCTCCTGGTGAGTCTGCTGCTGAGAGCCTTTGTGCTCCAAAATAAACAAGTGCTCACTGTATACGCCTAAAACAATACAGCTGAGTTTTTAAGTGACTTTTCCTGGTACATTTCCAACACTAAGTTGGAAAAATTTCCACTACAATGTTCTCTTATTTTCTCAGTGTAAATCTAATCAGTTTTTCTTTTTCTTTCAGGATCAAAGTTCTTATCAGGCTCAAACCTCTTAGAGCAAGATATTTCCCACTTGAAAGCTAAGATAAATTATCTGCCTATTACTTTGCTGTATCTTCTACATTAACCGTTTAAAATCAGGTGAACTGAAGTCTGGATTTATAAAGATCAGCATAACTAAGCTATTTTTATTTTAACATCTTACCAATATACTAAGAATTGCTATGTTTTATTTTAGAAATTAGCATTGCCATGCCATACAGCCAATGGCAAATAGACAGACGCACTATTATTCCAATCAACCCATAAATCAAGGTGGAAATAACAAAATTATGACAATAACAAAATAAACAGTCTGGAGTTAAACACAGGTGCTATTTAAGAAAGTGTCATAACGGTTTAACACAGGAAGAAGCATACTCTAACCAACAGTAGATTGGAAATTTGAAAGAGTTGAATTCTAGTTAGGCTAAAATAAGCAAAAAGCCTGAGCCTGCTTTCTTCATCGAAAATTTCAGCAACTCGCTCTGTCTGGAAAACACCACATCTTCACCTTCCCTCCTCGCTCAGGGGCCCTTTTCCTTGCTCTCTGAAAGGAGTTACTCTAAGAAACACTTCACCCACTCAGGAACACCCCAGGGTTACACTAAGGAAAGGACGTAGATGCCTGTTTTCTCTGGGAAAAGCCTTTTGGGGACTCTAAGAGTCAACTGCTGTGAAAACCAAAGCGAGATGGCAAGAAATGGCAAGAATTTTTTAACGTCTCCAAAGAAAAGCAACAGTACGGTGGCAGCATTTAAAGAATATCTCCTGTCTGACTTGCCTAGGGTTTCTGGAGAGACTCTCCTCTCCTTTTCCAGCTTGACAGTGCATTTTCCATCCAGAGATCCCACAGGCACAGCCCTCCTCCCTGATCCTGTTGGGAGGCACTGGGAATGTCTCCCTGGGGGCTGTGAGCCCTGTCACACATGATGCCACACGCCCCCAGGCAGCCAGGATGTGACAGGAGCAGAGTTTGTGGTGCCGATCTCGCAGCCCCGCGGTGACTGCAGAGCCTGGCAGCCTTGGGGAAACCCTGGTAGCCGCTGCCCGCTCCAACCAGACCCTCCCTGGTCTCCAGGAAGGGAATAACAGGGCACAGCTGCTCCTGGCAAGGGAAAATGCCTGCTGCAATACCATCCTGCTTAAAGTCAGAGCTCCAACAGGAGAGCAAAACACCATCAGCAAGGTCCAGCTGCTTGCAAAACTACTTTAACATCACAGAAAGTGATTTTATTAAAATATTACACATTGTAATGCTTAATACATCTCCAATCTTTCTTTTTTTATTTTATTAAAATAAATTAATTCACCATGTGTCCTACAG